>NC_081412.1:247863393-249063393 GCF_030272615.1 Cryptomeria japonica
TATATGTATATGTATATGTATATGTATATATATATATATTTGTATGTATATATTTATATATGTATGTATATATTTATATATGTATGTATATATTTATATATGTATGTATATATTTATGTATGTATATATTTATGTATGTATATATTTATATATGTATGTATATATGTATGTATGTATATATATATATATGTATGTATATATATATATATGTATGTATATATGTATGTATATATATATATATGTATGTATATATGTATGTATATATAAAGTGTGTAAGTAATCTAACATGTGCATGATCATATATAATTTGAATACAAATGATGTGATATATAATCCAGGATCAAATGTACAAACTGTACATATAAAGTATAATCTAACCATACATGCATGATATATATATAATATCAAACACAAATTGTATAAAGTATAATCTAGCATACATGCATGAAATATATAATCTGATCAAACACAAACTGTATAAAGTATAATATAAACTTCATACATCCATGAATATATAATATGAAAGTCTAAAATGTACATATATAAAAAGATAAACAAATGAGCTATAAAGTTCAGCAAATCAACATGCATCATGTCGGCCACGAATAGAGCGACCCTCTGAGGGAGAGTCCTGGTGAGAGTTGTTGGTATTATGGATGACTTCGTCATGTGTTGCATTGGTTTTGTCATTGATGTTAGCACTTATCTTTCTGGAGGTCTACATTGTTGATTTGCCACTCTAGTTATATTGGTTTATTGATGAACTGACACATTGAGGTCCCGACATAGGAAAACATGTTCCGGATCAACATGGCATGATTTGGAAATGATTTATTGATTGGATAATGTGTAAATGTATTGAGGTCGACATATTGTATTGCACCAAGATTTATTTTGTAATTGATTTAAATGTAATATCTTTTGGGAGCCGACCTAATGATTAGGTCTTAGGTTTTGTATAAATAATTGTAAGATCTTATTTGGAAGAAGTGTGTGAGTGTGTGCAAATATTGAAGATCCTTGTGAAGAGCGAACACAAGTAGATCCTTGTGCAAATCACGTAGATATCATCTGAAGGTTGAAGGAAGGTTGTTAAAGGTTATGAAGGTGTTTGGTCCTCATGCGCAAAGCTTAAACCGATACTGAATCCGACATTGAAGATGCTAAATTGAAATAGTACATTTAACCATCCAACTATGTAGTCAGTGTGACTCCTAATTTTGTGATTGAGCAATGAGCTCTAGGCGGTTGGCCTTTCTGCATGTGCAGACCCCATTATTGTATTCACTTACTATTTTCATTAGTATCATCTGATTGTGGGTAAGGTTTCCCATTGTGGTTTTTCCCTTTACAGGGTTTCCACATCAAAATCTATGTGTCATGTGTTGTGGATGTTGTTTCTCTTTCTGTTTCATGCATTAAGTTGTACCGGTAATACTATAACTGTTAATTTGTTTTACCGACACTGAGTTTTAAGTTGGAATAATTTGTTTTGGGTTGCAATTTATTGACAACTTATTCACCCCCCCCCCCCTCTCAGTTGTCCTTCTTGGTTCCTAACAAGAGTCTGGATGTCCAGTAGACCCCTGCAAAAGTAGAATTTATTTAAATATTAAATATAGATCTCTACACATATACATATGTGCATATATTTAAATATAATCAAATCTGACTAGTTAAATTTAAAGTAAAATATAAATTGCAACACACATGTACATGTACATATACAAAAAACCATAACTAACCTATCCACTAGCAGCCTGTGTAGCATCGAAAGAATCTCTCCTACGCACATGCTCAGAGCTCAAGATAGGAGTGATCAGTGCACGGAGCATGCATAGAGTGATGAGAATGTTGTGACTGCCTTGGGGTATGTGTTGATGCAGCGGTAGCCTACCCATCTCTGAGAATCTCCCCTCTAACATCAGCCAATGGTATCCCAAGTCGAGATGAAATAAAATGGTAAGAATGTAGAAAGTCCTTAACTAAATACTACATCATCTATACATGTCTACCACCTCCTGCTATAGCTGCTACCTCATCTGGCGAGGGGATGTCAGCAGTAATATATTGATCATCCAAATCTGAAGCCACCCAATGACTAGAAGATGCATGATCTGTGGATGATCTCGAACGTGGTCGCTTCATCATATATCTATCCAGCCTGTCAGATGATATGGTGGCTATTTTTGATGCAATCTCTCCAATCCTATTGATTGCTTCTCTCTAAGAAGCAATCACAACATAATCTGCTATGGGGGCGAAGGTTGGGACTGTTGCCAAAAATCTCTTGCCAACAAGGTCCCTATGTCTAGGCGGAGCTCTATCACACCTACGATATGCATCTCTATCAGCAATCCTACCCCTCCCCTATCCATAATATGATGGAATATCAAGGTATTTGGGTTTCATCTCAAAATGAACCTCAGCAAATACCTGTTGTGCAAAGTATAACGGTATCTGGTCATTATTAGGATAACGACCATGGGCAGCTAAGAAGTGTGGGTAAATCAATGATGCAACCTGTGGATCAATACATCTCGTAACCCAATATCCTCTCACCTTACTCTTCTCCTGATACTATGGAAAATATCTCTCCTTGATGGTCTCCTTTGAGACCACCCTCACCACATCAGCAAAAGAATCACGACCCCTCACCTCACTCCTCAACTGTCTATAAATATCAGCTATAACCTCTAGTGAAAATGAGGTGTGACTAACTAGGTGATCCCTCAATATTCGCAAACTATCAAAAATGGATTCACATGTACTCTTGTACACACCATCAGTCTATGGGTCATCTAATATGACCCTCAACCTCTGTAACTCACTGTCACTGTAGTGAAAGATGGTAGCAATATCAGGAAATGAGGGATCCTGGTGTGGAGGATCTATATGATCATGTGGCTCCTGATCAGGAGCCTGTGCAGGTGGATCCTGATCAAGAGCCTGTGGAGGTGGATCCTGATCAGGTACATGATCATGGCTCGGATCTTGGGAAGCCATCTATCTAGGTAGGTCATAAAGTTACAATAAATATTTAAGCACACACACATGAAGTGCATTCAATTTAAAACATTAAAAATTAAAATCAGTTAAATTCTAGAGAGAGAGAGAGAGAGAGAGAGATCGTTAATCTTGAGCTCATTAAAAATTAAAATGTACACATGTGAAGTTCTCACATACTTCATAGATATATAAATGAAGTTCTCACATAATTCAAATTTTTATATAAATAATTTTAAAGCTCGAGTGAGAGGGAGATCATTAAAAATATATAAAATTATCTATATAGAGATCGCATACATACATTTTAAATTATTAAAACATTAATGTGAGAGAGAGCGAGATCATTTTCGTGATAGAGAGAGACATAACATTAATTTCAGAGAGAGAGAGAGAGAGATCATTAAAGATATATACATCATGTACTAAATTAACATATATAAATTTATCTATATAGATCGCATACATACATTTTAAATTATTAAAACATTAATGAGAGAGAGGGAGATAATTTAAATCATGACATCTAGAGAGAGATAACATTAATTCCAGAGAGAGAGAGAGATCATTAAATATATATACATACATGTACTAAATTAAAACACATATAAATTTATCTATATAGATTGCATACATACATTTTGAATTATTAAAACATTAATGAGAGAGAGAGCGAGATCATTTTCATGACAACAAGAGAGATAACATTGATTTCACAGAGAGAGAGAGATCATTAAAGACATATACATCATGTACTAAATTAAAACACATGCCAGTTGAGAAAATTAAGGGAAGAGAGATCTTATAAGGGGTCATATGCGGTCCTAAGGGGTTACGCATGTGTTAGAACACATGCGTGACCCCTTAGGACCGCATATGACCCCTTAGGACACTAGATGTGTTCCTAAGGGGTATGTCATATGTACGTGCAAGGATGTTATATAAGGGGTCATATGTGGTCCTAAGGGGTCACGTGTGTGTTAACATCCTAGCACGTACATACAACATACCCCTTAGGAACACATAGTGTCCTAAGGGGTCATATGTGGTCCAAAGGGGTCACGCATGTGTTATCTAGCACACATGCGTGACCCCTTAGGACCACATATTCAACCCCTTAGGACACTGTACATGTGATCTTAAGGGATTGACATGTTGTACACAGTAGGATTTATAAGGGGTCATATTTGGTTCTAAGGGGTCACGCATGTGTTAAAACACACGCGTGACCTCTTAGGACCACATATGACCCCTTAGGACACTATGTGATCTTAAGGGGCATGTCGTATGTACACTAGGATGTTATAAGGGGTCATATGTGGTCCTAAGGGGTCATGCATGTGTTAGGACACGTGTGACCCCTTAGGACCACATATTCTCGACCCCTTAGGACACTAATGTATGTGATCTTAAGGGACCGATATGTCGTACACACTAGGATTTTATAAGGGGTCATATGCGGTTCTAAGGGGTCATGCATGTGTTAGAACACATGCGTGACACCTTAGGACCACATATGACCCCTTAGGACACTATGTGATCTTAAGGGGAATGTTGTATGTACACTAGGATGTTATAAGGGGACATATGTGGTCCTAAGGGGTCACGCATGTGTTAGAACACGTGTGACCCCTTAGGACCACATATTCTTGACTCCTTAGGACACTAATGTATGTGATCTTAAGGGACCGTATGTTGTACATACTAGGAATTTACAAGGGGTCATATGCGATTCTAAGGGGTCACGCATGTGTTAGAACACATGCGTGACCCCTTAGGACCACATATGAGGTCCCCTTAGGACACTATGTGATCCTAAGGGGTATTTCATATGTACACTATGATGTTATAAGGGGTCATATGTGGTCCTAAGGGGTCGCGCATGTGTTAGAACACAAGTGTGACCCCTAAGGACCACATATTCAACCTGTTATGCCTAGCATATTTGTTTCCCCATTAGTCTCCTTAAGTAGAAATGTGGACCCCTCCCCCCTTTTTGTTTTCTTTTGGTTTCGAGCTCAGAACTCTAGAATCCCAGATTCCCGAGCTCTCCTTTTTGTTTCAACCTCGGAACTCCAAAGTCTCAGAGTCTCGAGGTCTTGTTGTTGTTCCGACCTCGGAACTCCGGAGTCCCGAGGTCTTGTTGTTGTTCCGACCTCGGAACTTCTGAGTCCCGGAGTCCCGAGGTCTTGTTGTTTTTTTGACCTCAGAACTCCGAAGTCTCGGAGTCCTAAGGTCTTAAGTCTTTTCACCTCGGAACTCCGGAGTCCCGAGGTGGTTTTGTCCTTGCGCTTTCCATCGACCTCGGAACCCCAGGACCCTGGAGTCCCAAGATCATGTTTATGGCTTTCGTACGGAAGGGTTCGAGAGGATATATATAACAGATGATGGGCTTTTTGAGTTCATTTGTGCATCCAGAGCTTCTCCTCCCTAACCTCAAGTCGCGAAATTCTAGACCTCCGAGTTCTCTCTTGGCATTTTTTGGCTCTTCGATTCACCAGGTTGGTGAATTTTCTCCCTTCATGATGTTTTTCTAAGTTTTGTGAGGTTTGTTTTGGTTTGATTTCTTTCTCTTGTTGTTTGTTTTTTACGTTTTGTTTTTTTTGGGCGTGCCCTAGTTTTCCCGCTCGAAACCCCGGATCCCCAGAGCTCTGGGCAACTTCCATTCCACCCCGGATCCCTGGAATTCCGAGTGCCCCTTCCATTTCACCCTAGATCCCCGGAGTTCTGGGTGCCCCTTCCGTTTCACCCCGAATCCCTGGAGTTTTGGGTGCCCCTTCCATTTCACCTCGGATCCCCGAAGTTCCAGGTGTCGACTTCCATTTCACCTCGGATCCCTGAAGTTCAGGGTGCCCGTTCCACTCCACCCCGGATCCCCAAAGTTCCAGATCGCCCCAAGCCAGGAGCCCAGAACCCCAAATCCCCGGAGTTCTGGGAGGTTTTATACACTTCACCTCGGAACCCCAGATCCTCGGAGTTCCGATCCTTCTCCCCTTGTGCCTATCCCAGAACCTCGAGGCCCCGAAGTGAATCAAACTTTGTGCTTAATCTTGGATACTGAAGATTTGTGTTTCACTTGCAGGTTCAAGAGGTTAGATGGACTCATCTTCTAGCAAAAGACGCAAAGAAATTGACAAACTTCTAGCCACCATGTAATACCAGTATCAGGCACAGGTCTATATTTTGAAGTTAGAAGATCAAATTCGATGGGTCACAGACACAGAAATCGATCATGTAGAAATTGGAGATATTGAGTCCCAGTTGAATAAACCTAGTCTAGATGCTCTCCATCAAAGAATCAAGAGGTCTGGTCTAGTGGAAGCAACTGTATTCCCACAGTCGCTATAGGCACCAGAATTTATAATGACCATTGCTCCATTCTACAATCTAGAGAGTAGAAAGTGCACTGATGCACAGGGAAAAATAGTTATTGACTTGTCTCCAGATATGTTGGGGTTCGTCTTTGGAATCCCAACCAAGGAGGAGGCATTTTTATTAACTGAAGAAGAGGCCTTAAAGGCATGGAATGACAAAACATCAGCCAATAAAAGGCACATGAATGCCAACTGGCTTGAAGAGGAAAGAAAGACAGGGCTTAAGGCAATAGAGATCCTGAGGGCAAACTTCAAAGAACCCCAAAAGGACCTAATCATTATGCTCAGCAGGGCCTCTGGCAAGCCGGACTGCAAGCACTTCCATCCCTAGATGTTCCAATTCATGAGCACCATCTTAATAGGAAGCAATACTTTGACTGGCCACAAATCCTTTCTGATAATATCTGTAAGCAGATGAAAGAGCTGCGGCACACACAAAAATTCTTCTTCACATCATATGTCATCTGGGTAGCTGCCAGAGCTGGAAAATTCTCAGGCCTACAGGCGGAAGGACAACTAGGGGAGAAGGAAAGACAGAAGAAGATATGGCAGTATTATTCCCAACTCACTCTAGCCATATTGAGTTAGCAACGTGGTAATCTTTTTGTCTATCATGTTATGAACCATATTGCGCATGTCAATGGTGTATGAGAATTACTGTGATAGGCCATATTGTTGATGATTTTATGTCCACAAATTTGTGGAATTGATGATTTTGCAGGTTTTATGGAAGTCTGTTGTTGAATGCTAACTTGGATAATATTTGATAATTGCTCAAATTGCAGGGAACTAATTGAATAGTTTATTAGGTTGTCATTGTATTGATCTTTATTGTTATTTTCTTGTTTCCCTTACGCTTCGCATTTTATTTCCCTAGAGAATCTTAAATCATAAAATACAAAAAAAAAGAGGAAGTGCAATTGTCCGTAAACCAGTGAGATTTAGCTCTAACCAGCAGGCCCCTTTACAGGTATAACCACATCAATCATTGAGCTATCCATCACCGTCGAGACCCGACTACAGAGACCTTGGGGTAGTAAGTTATTCCAAAATCGTTACTTTTCAGGAGAGGTGGTGAGTGTTTGCATAAACTACCTGACTATTGGTGGGTGTGTCAAAACACACGTCAACAAAAACTGGCGCTAGAAGGAGGGCCAAGACTAATCCCCTCATAGGTGAACCACATATGGTACTTCCAGGAGATGGATTTATGCCCTTTACCCAACCTAACCTCAACAACCAGCAAGACAACATTCTTACTCAACTATACGACTTTGCTTGGGACAGTACGAGAAATTACAACCATTGGTTACAAGTATGACAAGTCTTACATAATGAGAGACAAAAGGCTATGCGTATAGAAGCAGAGGCACAAAGACAACTCAATCCTCAGGTAAACCCATGAGAAAATATACAACAACCTCCTCAACCAGACAATTGAGGTACTAAGCTGGATTGTATATCATCTTTTTCTCCCGAGAGATTCCACCAAGTCCTTAGGAGTGGTTCTTCACCATCTGACTTAGTTGAATTAGGGCCTGCCACTAGGAGGAAGAAGAACAAAGCTAAGAAACAAGCCTCAACATCCTCACCAGTACAGTCATCCATACCCAATGTAAGAGATCAACTGATCCCCAGTCCTCAGCCTATCACTGCACCTTTTGTAACTCAACGTTCACCATCACTACCTTCGATGGCCTACTTCAACCAAGACACCACATCGCTAGGAACCATACCAGGGGGTATACATGACCTACCTAGAAACCCTGAAAAATTTTGTAGCAAATTTTACTATCTAGGCGGACGAATTGTTGATGAACATATTGAAGCATTCAAAGATGCGGTTGTTCGTAATCATATTGAACACCAAGATGTAGTATGTAGACTCTTCCCATATTCACTTGGGGAGAATGAACACAATTGGTACTTAACCCTACCTGCAAACTCCATCACAGGTTGGGATCTTTTGGAGAAGGCTTTCATTGATCAATTTTGTGTGTTTGTAGACCCCAGGACACTATACCATCAGTTTGCTTCTCTTAAGAAATTGTCGAATGAGCCATTAATGACTTTTAACACCAGCTTCTAAAGGGCATTCAAGAGGTTGCAAGCCCCTTACCAGGTAGCGCCTAATGTAGCCATCGACTCATATCTGAGAGTTATTGACCCTTGGACTTCTATGTTCATTAAAAAGAGTGTTCCTCAATATCAAAGGGATACCTTAGCAAAAGTCTTCACATTAGCAATTAGCATGAATCATGAGTTGAGTCAAACCCCAGGAGTGATCGGATATAATTTACCCACAGGGGTGAATCAAGGAAATTACAATCAACTCCTAAGTGTACCCTCGTCTCTACCTATAGGTGCCCCAACAATGAACCTCATGCTAATTTATGTACCCCAACCACAGGCAAGTCAATAGTTCACAGCTCAAGTGTCGACTTGGTAAAATGGTGCCAATACCATCCCCACTCAAACACAATATGCCGATCAGCCATAAGCCAAAAATCAACAATTTGACAATATGAATTCGGCAAACCAACTTCCAACTACGACACTTGAGAATCAAGGATCCCATATATCCGCTGAAGTAGAGGCCTTGAAGAAAATGATCTCGCAAGTTACTTCAGACTTGAGCCATCTAAAGATGAATCCACCAGGAGGGTATAATCAATCTCAACCATATAATAATCAACAAAACTACAATAACCAAAACCAAAATCAGAGGTACAATAATAAACCTTATAATAGGTAGTGGAATAGGGGTCTGAATAACGGTGGGGTGAACCACGACCACCCGGATGCACGGGATAACCCAAACCACACACAAAGTGTTAGCCTTGCTGATATTAATCTACTAACAAATTGGTGCAGGTTGCATGAAACAGCTTCCCATTCTAAGGTTAATTGTGCATAATTCGAGAAAATCATAAGAATTGCTCAAGCTGATTCTCAGCCTAAAGATTGTTCTAATGATGAACCTGATAAGGTTAATACTGCCATGTTGGTTGATACTTTCCTGTGTAAAGAGTTTCATGTTGAAGTTGATGGTAAACCATGTGTATACGATGCTCAAGCCTTTCAGACTAGGAACAATTATAATCTTAGGAGTCGAGGCAAGGCTCCTTTAATAGAGCCACCTCCCCCGACGGGTGGGTTTGTACCTCCAAACGCTAATGCAAGCAACAATCCTTGTCCACCTCAAGCTTTCCAAGGAACACACCCTAGACAAGCTCAGGGGAAAGATTATGTTCTAAAAGGATCATTCAATGTTACTAAGGAGATGGAAAGGACTGCCACTACTATGTCCTTAATGGAAGTATTGAGATATTACCTCGAACAGAAGAGAGCTCTCCTTAGGAAGTTGGAAATGTTAGAATCACAGAGTAATGAGGTTAAGATGGTAGACTTTAATGAAGTCAACGCTAACGTTAGTAATGATGCAATAGAAAATCCACCATTTTTACTGAGTTTGAAGATATGTGGGAAGAATTTACATAACTATTTGGTAGACTCAGGAGCTTCGGGAAACGTAATGCCTTACTCTATATGCCAACAACTTGGACTTCAACCAATACGTGCACATAGTAAGGTAGTACAATTAGACAAAACAAAGGTTAATGTCATTCGAGAACTGAAAGATGTATACATCTAGTTAGCCGTTGATCCTCGAATATCTCGCTATATTGACATTCAAGTGGTGGATATTCCAGAAGTATATGGGATGCTCCTTAGTAGGGATTGGTCCAAGACATTGGGAGGATATTTCTCAACTTGTTTTACGTACTTATGGCTTCCTTGGAAGGGGGCAAGCAACCAGGTCCGAATTGATAGTGAGCCTAAATTGAAGAAATTAGTCACGGATTATGGTTCTCTTAATGAAGTGGCGTTTGCTGAGGTAAGCCCAGGGGTTTACAGAGTCAATGAGATTCTTACTTTCTCTGCACCAACCCCGCTTCAACTATTTTAAGCTGACAAGACCGCATATAGAGGGCGGGTGAAAGAGTTCATTACAATAGTACAACAAGGAATGTGCTTATTAGGAAACACTATGAAGATACAAGAGTTGTTGCTATCGAAGTGGTATCAGATACACCATGACGAACACCTAGAAGTTTCATGTATCCCATGTCAGAATGAGATCACGAAGTTGATGAATCTGGTTCCATTCGAAGAAGATGATCATACCAGCAATATGGAGGAAGTTCAAGATTTAAAATTAGAATCCCAGACAGTCGAGCCCGTAGACAATACTACCTTACTTGAAGAATACAACTAGGAAATTCTTGCAGTCGAGGTTGTTAAAAATGAAGAGGGAGATGTTCCTCTAGAGCCTAAGAAGGAATAAACACAATCCAAATTTCAACCTCAATCCGCACAGGTTGTTTTGAATATGATTGAAGTGTTTATACAACCAAGAATTGAACAAACTCAATTGTCACAAAGTATTGAGCTTGAGAAGCAACAATCCTCTCTAAGCACTAACCTCAGCATTGACCCAAAGGTGAAAAATATGAAGAGACCAAAAGATGAAATATGGTTTTTAAAGCTTGATGGGTCAAGATCCAAACAAGGCAGCAGAGCAAGCGTAGAATTAACCAACCCAAAAGGGAAAACCCTTTTAGCTTCTTACCGACTTGAATTCCCTTGTACTAATAACATGACGGAGTATGAAGCTTTAATTAGAGGATTACTTTTTTCTCATAGGAAAGGGGCAAAGTGTTTGAAGGTGCAAGGAGATTCAGAGTTGGTGGTTAAACAAGTGCGAAGCCAATATGTGTGCCATGACAAAAGGTTAGCAACATATTGGAATAGAGTGTAGGATCTGATTGAAGATTTTGAGGCTTTTGACATTCAACTGGTACCTAGGAAAGTAAATGGAATACCCGATGCGCAGGCTATAGCTGCTAGTACATTAGAACCAGTAAGCCAATCCCCTTTAAAGAAGTTCTTGATGGAATTAATCTCCACACCCACTGTGCCTGATAATATCAAACATTTACAAGTCTTCCAGGATGATGCCCATATCTTACCCTTTCTCGCCAATTCAGAGGCTTTCGAAGATCAAATTATTGATGAGGAAGACAAATTGGATGATTTTAATAATGAAGGTAATGTGGATATTTTGGATTTACCAACTAATATTATTCCCAAAGGGATGGTCACCTTAGAGAGACTTTTTGATTCAGACCCTAGAGTAAAAGAGAGATTAACAACAAACTCAGATGCCGGGAAATACGAGCCCCATAATATTGGTCCGGAAGGACAAGAGAGAATTGTCTATATTGGGAAGATTTGCACTCAAAATGAAAGAGAAAAACTGATACAGATCTTGAAAGAATTCATCGATGTAATAGCATGGGGGTATGAATATTTAAAGACATTCGATACAACGATTATCACCCATGTGATTCCCCTAAAACCTAACATAAAACCATTCAGGCAAAAACAACGTCCGATCAATGCACTAATAGAACCCTTGATCTTCAAGGAAGTGCAAAAGTTACTTTCTGCTAAGATAATTTTTCCAATACGACATTCTACTTGGGTTCCTAATTTGGTACCAGTGCGGAAAAAGAATGGAGAAATATGACTTTGCGTGGATTTTCGCAATCTCAACAAAGCCTCTGAGAAAGATAATTACCCACTCCCTTCTTTGGATGAAGTATTACAAATAGTGAATGGTTCGCAAATGATGTCATTTTTAGACGGTTATTCAGGATATAACCAGGTGTTGGTAAATTATGAAGATCATATGAAGATGACATTTACAACGAAGTGGGGAACATATGCGTATAAAAGAATTCCATTTGGATTGATTGATGTTGGGGCAACCTTCCAGCGAGCGATGGATACAGCCTTCAAAGAACTGATTGGAAAATGCATTATTATTTATATGGACGATTTGACGATATTTTCCAAAGTCAGAGAAGACCACCCAGACCACCTCATAAAGGTATTAGAGAGGTGTCAGAGATATGGGATTTCCCTTAATCCCAAGAAATGTGTGTTTGGAGTGGCTGAAGGAAAGCTACTTGGCCATGTAATCTCTAAGAGGGGGATCTCTATAGACCTAGATCAGGTAGAAGCATTATTAAAATTACAAATGCCCGGCAGTAAAAAAGAGATGAGATCTTTCTTCAGGAAGATCAATTTTGTCAGAAAATTCATTACTGGGTTTGCAGAAATAGTCAAGCCCTTGAATGAACTGATGAAGAAGGATGCTCAGGTCGAGTGGACAACTGAAGCAAAAGAGGCTTTCACCCAGATCAAGAAATCCATCGTTGGAGATCCTGTACTAACTAGCCCTGATTACACACTGTCGTTTTACATATATTATTTTGCTTCGCTACACTCAGGAGCAGATGTTTTGACACAGAGGCAAGCAAGAGACGAGAAACTTATTGCATTCATGAGTTCTCATTTCAAAAGCATTGAGGTTAGATATTCTGCTCTTGAAAAATAGGCCTTTGCATTAGTAAGAGCAGTCAAGAAGTTTAGACATTACATCCTGAGGAGTAAAATTTATGCGATCGTTCCTGACCAAGCAGTAATGTCACTACTCATGCAGTCTGAACTAGGAGAACGATGAGGGAAATGGATGGCAATATTGCAAGAATTTGACATAGAGATGCATCCAATGAAGTTGGTCTGAGGCCAAGGATTGTCTCAGGCCATGGCGACCGACATCCCTCAAATCCAGTGCCAACAGTATACATTGAAGTCATTCACTCAGGACCCTTGGTACATAGATTTGGTATTTGTATTGTTGAATAATAGGTGTCCTGAGGGATTGACAACCACGCAAAGACGAGCATTAAGGCTCAAGAGTGCTAATTATATGATCAAGGATTGAACATTTTATAGAAAAAATTATGAGGGTATCTACCTTCGGTGCCTTGATCATCAAGAAGCCCATAATATGATTGAGGAATTTCACAGGAAATATGGTACTGGTCATGGGTTAGATGCCACTGCACATAAAATTTTGAAGGCTGGATATTATTGGCCTGGCATATTTAAGGATACTCATGAACATGTTCGACATTGCCATACGTGCCAAACTATAGCCTCCAGAGAAAGAAATCCTGCTATGCCTCTCCAACCAGTGTTTGAGGTAAGACCTTTTGCTCAATGGGCCCTGGATTTTGTAGGAGTTATTAACCCTAATTCATCTGCAGGGCATAAGTTTATTCTTACAGCAACAGATTATTGTATCCAGTGGATAGAAGCCATTGCGTGCCACAATTCTACTGCTAAGGTAGTCCTGAAATTTATTGAAGAGCATATCGTCACTAGGTTTGGTATGTCGTTCTCTCTAGTATGTGATAATGGTCTTGCTTTTACTTCTGCATAGTTGATGCAATGGTCATACCAATATAAAGTGATATTAAAATCTTCATCCAACTATTACCCACAAGGTAATGGGGTAGCTGAATCCACAAACAAGAACATCCTAGATGTCATCAAGAAGCTACTCGAGAAAAACCCCAGGGATTGGCATAATCAACTGAGATATGCCCTATGGGCTGATCGAACTAGAATAAAAGCCGCCCTAGGAACTTCTCCATACTACCTTGTCTATGGCCAAACTCTTGTTTTCCCAATTAACTTGCAAATACCGGTCCTCCAATTAATGACATAACTTGACATTGAGGATCAAGTAGAGGTTCACCTCTTAAACTTATTAAGACTTGATGAAAAAATGATTAATACGCTACAACACTTTGCCAAGCATCAAGCCGTTGTTAAGCGATGGTTTGATAAAAGAGCCAAGGTGAAAGCTTTTTGAATCTCTGACCTAGTCCTGTTATGGGACAAGGCCAAGAAAAAGAAAGGTGATCATCACAAGTTTGAAAGATTGTGGCTAGGTCCCTACCAAATAGCTGAAATTATAGGCGAGAACACTTTTAAGTTGAGTTCATTGACTAGAGAACTGGTACCATTGCCCGTCAATGGTCGGTTCCTCAAGCACTACTTCGATTAAATCCTCAGTAAGGCTTGACATGTTGTATATAGTAGTTAGTTGTTTTCTTTTTCGTTGTGCTTCATTTTTTGGGGGTGGCGGCCTTGTTATGTGTTTTCCTTTTGTTTTTGTTTTCTTTGCTTGTTTGTTCTTTTGTTTTGTTGGGTCGAGGTATATGTTTTATTCTTGAAGATTCTAAAAGGAAGTAGGTATCCTTTGTGTTGGATTTTGCCAAGATCAAGAGGTCAATGAAATGTACAAGATAGAGACATAATATGGGACAAGAATAAACTGTATTCTCATCAATAGAAAATGATCAACAATCAACTGGATTATCACTATTACATACAATGTAGATGAGCCTGCTTATATAGGCAAGGCTAGGGATATGTATGAGCACACAAATATGACATGTGGCTCAATAAGAAACAAGGGTAGGTAGGAAATAGGTGTGGGTAGGTAGGAGAAATAATATAATATTCCACATGAGGTGGATCACCCACCGAAGGTGGAATTATCACTCCACAATAAGTGGATATGATAGTGTAATAACAAGATCAACACCATAAGAGGTGGAATTTCTCCTACACACACTATCCCAATGTGGCACAAACACCCAAGTGTCTCATATCCAAACTACTATGAAATGCATTATCCTAAGTAAACTTAAGTAAGTGTAATAATATCCATGATGAATAATTATTTACACCAACACCCCCCCTTAAGTGCAACTTAGGGGAATGCACTTAAGTCTACAATGCAACTAAGCAAAGCAAGATGGGTCCCGGCTACGAGGCCATGTTAGGTACCCATGCACATATGCAAATGCATGCAAACCAATGCAATGAAATCTCCACAAAGTGGGGAAAGAGAGAAAAACCCAATGGGAAAAAACCCTCCCCCAAAAAGAGAGATGAAAGCTATACAAGAGAACTCTCAAAGAAGTATGTGAGGAACAAAACCCCATGTGAGGAAAAAGTCCCCCCCATATGAGAGAAGAAGAGAAGTCAAACTGTGATCCTCCCTCAATGAAGAATCTGTACCAATGATAGAAGCTCGATGTATGAAGAAACTGCTCCATGAACGTCGAACAACATTCCTCCCCTTAGGAAGAAACAAAACCAAAGGTGTATCCATGAAGTCTCCCCAATCATGAAGGGAAGATGTATGAAGAAAACTCATGATGAAAGGAATCTCTGAAAACTGCTCAAGTGTCCCCATGTCGATGCTGAAAGATACCCCTTCCAAAGGTGGTAAACTGTGCCACACTGCTAAAAAAGGAACTCCAACATCTAGTGAAGATGAATGTAGAACAATATCCAAAGACTCATGTGTCTCCTCGAAGAATAAAGAGACCTCCTCCAACTGCTGTACATAAGTATCCACAATCATGTCAACCTCGAAAGAATGATCATGTAGAGAATGAACAAGAGGGTCAGAGTGTGCCCTCGCAACAATCGAAGAAGGATCATCTTCATCAAAGAGAAGATGAATGTCATCAATGATGTCTCCCAAATCTGCAATGTAGGATTCCACAAACAAACCTGCAATATCTGTCATGTAATCATCCCATGAATCTGAAGCTGGAAGACAATGTATATCCTGCTGCACTGAATCACATGAAGGCAAAACTGTCGCACTATCCACATAATCAGGTGCAATAGGTGATGTGATATCAATATGAGGAGATGAAATACAAGACTCAAGAACTGGGTTACATGTGAGAATCCCCATGTTCAAGTGTCCAAAGTTCTCCTCAAAATCTGAATCATCACAATAAGTGTGATCATCATGTGTAGAATCATCGAATGTGAAATCATCATCATCAACAAAATCTGAAAAGGTGTATAACCGAGATGCATGATCAACCACCCCAGTTGCAATGATAGCTCTAGTCTCCATGTCTCTAATAAAAACTGAGTCAGGTGTGAACTCCACAACTCTCTTAGTTGTGCCATGTGTGATTTGATAGATAGAAAGGAGATTGTTTGTCAAGTGGGGTACACACAACACATCATTGAAGGAGTTATCCCCAATGTCAATAGATCATTTCCCAATCACATCCATGTATGTATGATTGCCCATCAAAATCTGTGGCATGGTGCAAGGCTCAAATGTAGAGAACATAGACTGTGAAGATGCCATATGATGAGAAGCCCCTGAATCTAGAAGCCATCTCTCTGAATCATGATTGATAGTAGCACATAGAGCTTTTCCTTTTCTTGTTCCAAAAGAGTGAGTCTTTCCACTTGTAGAAGCCATGAATGCTTGCCCTTTTCCTTTTGAATGTGAGGAAGTGGAAGTTGATGAATCATCCTTCTTGTAGACTTTAGGCAAATCAATGTTATGTTTTTTGATGATATGTGTGAGCTCATCAATCTTCTTAGTATGGCAACGATGTTCCTCATGACCAATCTTTTTACAATAAGCACAAGTAGGTCTTTCCCTCTTTGGTGAATTATCTCTCTTGGAAGAGGATGAATCTCCTTGTTGTGGAGAAGATGGTGTTTTTTCTTTAGGCTTTGATTGCCATTTCTTCTTGTTTGAGTTGTCCTTTCCTTGATTTCCTTTGTTCCCTTGATTTGCCACTAATGCTTGAGACTTATAAGAAGTCTTAAGAATGCCCATGCTTATCAACTTAGTTTGTTCCATCATCAACATTTCATTGAAAGCATCAAATGTAGGCATTTTGTAGCTTGAACCCATTGTCATTCTATGAGTTTGGAAACTAGAAACAAATGCTGCATATTCTTGTGGAAGCTTGCCTATCAAGTTGAATATCAATTGAGTATCCTTCTTATCAATGCCACAATCTTTGAGTTGTGCCCTCAACTCATTTGCCTTAGTGACATAATCTTGTATAGTATCAAAGTTCTTGGGATCTAACATGGTGAGATCACTATCAATTTGATATCCCCTAATCTCATCAACTTGACCATACAAGTCTTGAAACTTTTGCCAAGCATCCTTGATTAGAGTGCATTTCTCAATATGAAAAATGAGATCCTTTGATACATACTTTCTTAAGGTACCAATTGCCATGATATTTTTAGTGAGCCAATCTAAGTGACCAACTGGATCAGCCTTAGGATCAGCTGGAGCAACAATAGTTCCATCAATGTAATGAGTGAGTCCTTTTTCCATAAGTTTACTCCATGCATCAATTTTCCAAGTAGCATAGTTATGTGGAGTTAAGAGAGGAAACTTAGAAGAACCCATAGCAGCAAAAAGGAAAGAACACAAGAGCACAAAAGCACAAAAGCACAAGAGACACCCCCCAAATTCAATCAATCAAAGTACACCCCAAAAGTGATGATTTTGGCACTTTATACTTAGTGCGATTACAATGAGCCACTTGCAAAACAAGGCAAAGTGGGCTTATGATGCAAATTTTACAACTTCTCAAATGAGATACAAGAGACTTCAATCAATAGTGCAATGAATCTAACTGAGATTCAAGCAAATATACAAGTACCAAGAGAGCCAAAAATGGCCTAGATCTGAAAGTACAACTTCTACTTACAATGACATCAATCTGATAGCATCATGTGAAAGTAGATGAAAAAAAATGCACTTTCAAAAAAAATGGCACCTAAAAAGGAGGTCGGATGACCCCAAACGAAGCCTTTGAAGTTGCAAAAACTGGGATTACTCAGGGACAGTCACCAAAAACTACATTTTTTGAAAAATCCATGCATCAAAATCAAAAAATTCTTTCACCACTACGGAGAGCACGAAATTCTAGCCCATTTCAAAAAAAATTGCACCCAAAAACGAGCAAAAACGAGCAAGTTATGGCCATTTGAAGTTGAACTGCAAAATCAAAAATGCAAATGAGAGGGGGTCCAAAAATTTTCAAACCCTGCTGATGTGGCGCTGACGTCAGCAAAACACTATGTTAAATTTGATGGTCGTATGACCGTCGCCAAAACTTCGCTCTCTGGCTGACTGGGCGTCCGTACCGTACGGACAAACTGCGTGGCAAACTGACTGAATATTCCGTACTGTACGGAATGCTGACTGTGCAGGGTGATGCGGCTGCTGATGTGGCAGTACGGTTTTCTGACTCTGCGTACGGAAGGAATGACATGGCGAAGAAGATGGCCTGCGTGTGTGTTGATTGTGTCCGCGTGGCACCTGCAGGTGGGCCGCGTAGGAGCGGCAGGGACGAGGCGGCGGACGGGGGGAGCCGCTGGTGACGCCAGAGAGGAGGCTGTGGAAGCGGCTGAGTGGTGCCGGAAGCCGCAGCGGGCGCCGGAGATGCGGGGGAGGCACCGGAGTCCGGGCTCGGGCGGCGTCAAGGACAGTGCAGACGGGCGGAGCTGCAGCGTGCTCGGAGCGGCGCGGAAAGGCAGACGGGTGGCAAGAAGCGCCGCTCGGACGGACGAGGGAGGCGCAGCGGCTGCTGGACGACGAGCGGAGCGTGGATGAACGACGGTCTTCGGCGCTGTGCGAGGTACTCGGCGGCGCTGGCGGAGCAGCGGGCGCAGAGGTACGGATGTCGGCAGACAGAGGTACGCGGTCTGCAGAAAGCGGTACACCTGTGACAGACCTGCAAGTCACAGGAGTACGGGGGGGGTCTGCGGACCCCCCAAAAACCAAAATTTTTTTTTTTTTTTTTTTTTTGCTTTTCAATTTTTTGCTTTCAAATTTTTTCAATTTTTTTGATTGATTTTTTTTAAAACAATTTTTCAGAAAAATGAAAATATTTTTTTTTGAATATTAATTGAAAAATTTCGAAATCCGTACGATATAGAAAAATTGGGGAAAAAAAATTTTCTTACCAAAATAGGCCAACTTTATAACCAAAATTCATGGAAATGGCCTTCCGGACGCAATGGAGAGGTCGGATCTGGTCTAGGATGCCTCCAAATGATGATGCTCCTCAGATCTACCTCTTAACGTCGCAATAATGCCTCTTCAAGACGAATCAATGAGACTCCAATAGCTCTGATACCATGTTGGATTTTGCCAAGATCAAGAGGTCAATGAAATGTACAAGATAGAGACATAATATGGGACAAGAATAAACTGTATTCTCATCAATAGAAAATGATCAACAATCAACTGGATTATCACTATTACATACAATGTAGATGAGCCTGCTTATATAGGCAAGGCTAGGGATATGTATGAGCACACAAATATGACATGTGGCTCAATAAGAAACAAGGGTAGGTAGGAAATAGGTGTGGGTAGGTAGGAGAAATAATATAATATTCCACATGAGGTGGATCATCCACCGAAGGTGGAATTATCACTCCACAATAAGTGGATATGATAGTGTAATAACAAGATCAACACCATAAGAGGTGGAATTTCTCCTACACACACTATCCCAATGTGGCACAAACACCCAAGTGTCTCATATCCAAACTACTATGAAATGCATTATCCTAAGTAAACTTAAGTAAGTGTAATAATATCCATGATGAATAATTATTTACACCAACACTTTGTATAACACCTTGCCAAATTCTAAGAGACTTTGACTCTCTGCTATTTATGATTTCATTGTCATTTGGTTGAGTTCGAAACCTTTGTCTATACTCGTTCAAAGTGGTATATAATCGTTTAAATATGATGCAAGTTTTTGACTTTCAATTTGGAAAAGGCTAGCTTGATAAACTCAACACTAACGTCACATTAAGATACATCACAAAGGTTTTGTGAGATAGCAGATAAACTGGGTATCAAGTGAAAAATCTGAAGTCAAGGCGTTTCATGTTATCCACCGTGGCTCCCAACCCAGTTATCGAACTTCAATGTTTGAAAGTTGCTTAAAAGATTATTGAAGAAAAGAAGTCATGCTCTATATCCTATAATGTTTTCAAAAGAGAGAGAGAGAGAGAGAGAGAGAGAGAGAGAGAGAGAGAGAAATGATCCTCTTAAGCAACTCAAATGGGTGTTTCAAGTAAACCTCCACCGAGGCTATGGATGCCTGGCTGGCAGTGGAGCACCGTTTGACCGGAGCCAGAGGTATCTTTGTCGGTGCTATAGATGCTTGACTGACAGCAGAGCTATGCCCAAGATAACCTTTCACGAAACATGGGTAATGACTTCACCTATGTAGCTTGTGCCTAGTTTCCTCTGACTATCTACATTATTGAAAAGATGGAGTAATAAATCATATGCACACACTTAAGGGTTGATCATGTATATTTCTCATCTTGGTTGTTTGTTCAAATCACTTATTCATCTTAAACTCTTATACATCCTTTTGAATGATAATAGTCTTAAGTGTCGGGTTAACCAGAGATTCTGAAATTCTAAGTTGCCTATAGTCATTTTTCCCAAACAATTGCCATTTGTTATGCCTAGCATATATGTTTCCCCATTAGTCTCCTTAAGTTGAAATGTGGACCACTCCCCCCTTTTTGTTTTCTTTTGGTTTCGAGCTTGGAACTCCAGAGTCCCGGATTCCCGAGCTCTCCTTTTTGTTTCAACATCGAAACTCCAGAGTCCCGGAGTCCCGAGGTCTTGCTGTTATTCTGACCTCGAAACTCCGGAGTCCCGGAGTCTCGAGGTCTTGCTATTGTTCTGACCTCAAAACTCCGGAGTCCTAGAGTCCTGAGGTCTTGGGTCTTTTCACCTCAGAACCCTGGAGTCCCAAAGTCCCGAGGTGGTTTTTTCCTTGTGCTTTTCGTCGACCTTGGAACCCCGGGACCTCGAAGTCCCGAGATCGTGTTTATGACTTTCATACGGAAGGGTTCGAGAGGCTATATATAAGAGATGATGGGATTTTTGAGTTCATTTGTGCATCTAGAGCTTCTGCTCCCTAACCTCGAGTCGCGAACCTCCGGACCTCCGAGTTCTCTCTTGGCATTTTTTGGGTCTTCGATTCACCAGGTTGGTGAATTTTCTCCCTTCGTGATATTTTTCTAGGTTTCATGAGGTTTGTTTCGGTTTGATTTCTTTCTCTTGTTTTTTGTTTTTTCACATTTTGTTTTTTTTGGGCATGCCCTAGTTTTCCCACTCGGAACCTCGGATCCCTGGAGTTCTGGGCGACTTCCATTCCACCCCGGATCCCCGAAGTTCCGGGTGCCCCTTCCATTTCACCCCGAATCCCCAGAGTTTCGGGTGCCCCTTCCATTTCACCCCAGGTTCCGGGTGTCAACTTCCATTTCACCCCGGATCCCCGGAGTTCCATGTGTCCATTCTATTCCACCCTGGAACCCCAGATCCTCGGAGTTCCGGATCGCCCCAAGCCAGGAGCCTGGAACCCCGGATCCTCAGAATTCCGGGAGGTTTTATAGACTTCACCTCAGAACCCCAGATCCCTGGAGTTCCGAGCCTTCTCCCCTTATGCCTATCCCGGGACACTGAGGCCCCGAAGTGAATCAAAGTTTGTGCTTAATTTTAGATACTGAAGATTTGTGTTTCACTTGCAGGTTCGAGAGGTTAGATGGACTCATCTTCTAGCAAAAGAGGCAAAGAAAGTGACAGACTTCCAACCACCATGAAATACCAGTATCAGGGACAGGTCTATATTTTGAAGTTAGAAGATCAAATTCGATGGGTCACAGACACAAAAATCGGTCATGTAGAAATTGGAGATAATGAGGCCCAATTGAATAAACCTAGTATAGATTCTCTCCACCGAAGAATCAAGAGGTCTGGTCTAGTGGAAGCTACTGTATTCCCACAGTCGCTATAGGAACCAGAATTTATAATGACCATTGCTCCATTCTACAATCCAGAGAGTAGAAAGTGCACTGATGCACAGGGAAAAATAGTTATTGACTTGTCTCCAGATATGCTGGGGTTCGTCTTTGGAATCCCAACCAGGGAGGAGGCATTTTTATTAACTGAAGAAGAGGCCTTAAAGGCATGGAATGACAAAACATCAGCCAATAAGAGGCACATGAATGCCAACTAGCTTGAAGAGGAAAGAAAGACAGGGCTTAAGGCAACAGAGATCCTGAGGGCAGACTTCAAAGAACCCCAAAAGGACCTGATCATTATGCTTAGCAGGGCCTTTGGCAAGCTGAACTCAAGCACTTCCATCCCTGGATGTTCTAGTTCATGAGCACCATCTTAATAGGGAAGCAATACTTTGACTGGCCACAAATCCTTTCTAATAATATCTGTAAGCAGATGAAAGAGGTGCAGCACACACAAAAATTCTTCTTCACATCATATGTCATCTGGGTAGCTACCAGAGCTGGAAAATTCCCAGGCCTACAGGTGGAAGGACAACTATGGGAGAAGGAAGGACAGAAGAAGATATGGGAGCATTATTCCCAACTCACTCTAGCCAATGCCAAGCTGCATTTCAAGAGGGTTAATGATGCCTTTGTCTTCCTAATAATCATCAAATTGACAGGGGACGCATGATATCGGATTAGCCCAGAGGCTATGGCTATCATCTGGGAGTGGGCATGTTGGTTCATCCAAAGCCCATGATCCACTTACATCAGGGTTAGTGGATTCACAAGGAACTCAATGTTGTTGCCTCGTTATTGCAACAATAGGGTGATTTTGCTAGAATATGTAAGGCAGCTTGTAGGCCTCCAATCACTGCTGTCGTCAAAGTATAAAACAGGAATCGATTTCTCGGTGTCTATTGGGTACTTTTCCTGTTTAAAGATACAAGTGGCAAAGTTGGTAGAACAACAGCTTCAAGATCTGAACTTGAAGGAATACGATCATGCTAGGGAGTTTTATGATCCCTACGAAAAACTTAAACAAGCTATGCCTAAGGCATATGAGGGGCATAGGCCCAACTTGGAAGACTTCTGGGCTAACCCACAAGACAGCTATGAAGTCAGGGAAAAGAACTATAACAGGCTATCTGTCCCACAGGTGAGAGATTTTGGTATTGAGACTAACTTCCCAAAGGACTTGAAAGATGATGGAGAGTTACTTGATCTAGTCTATATAGAATCAGGGATAGATAAGAGGCCCCTCTCCCTAGTAAAATGGTCTGCAACCGAAGATACAAATATGGAGAAGGTCTCGCAGACCGTCATCAATAGAACTAAACAATGGTTAAGCCGAAGGGTAAGGCCTAGCATATCAAAGACAAGACAGAAGGAGTCCACCTCAGGGGTACCTCGATCAAGAGGCCATAAGGAATACGCCCGAAAGACGAGGTCAACCTCAAGGTAGAATACCTCCACCGACCAAGGTGAGGAAGATAGGCCACAAGAGAGTACTAAGGACTTATTGAAGAAACTCTAGGAAAAGATGAGGGAGTCCGAACTACTGAGGAAGGCTGCAGACCTAGGGGTGACCGATGGGCTAGGCACAGTGCCACTTGCCAACGTTCTCCCACCAAGGACCGCTACAGGCCACACTGAAGGGGAGGGTACCCAGGGACAAGAAGAGAATGTAGAAGCCACTGAAGAGGTACCCACTTAGCCACCTTCCACATGTACAACAAGTGCTTCAGGCACCAATGCTCCCGCACCACCATTAGTTAATGTATCTACAAGGCAGCCCGAAGTGCAAGGTTTCACATCTACTACTCAGGAGGTAATAGTTAGAAACATTAAGTCTGGCTCTGATCAAGAAGAGGAGAATTTTGAGCAACAATGGCCGCTAGAAGGTGAAGGGGGTGAAGCTGAAGACATTTTGAATGAAAGGTTGATCTTAACCCCCTAAGATCAAGAAGACCTTCTGAAGGATATAGTAGTCGAGCAAGCCGAAATGGAGCCAGGTGACGAAGAAATGACATTCAATGAAGAAGTCAGTGGCAAGCTAGGGGAATTACACAAGCAACAAGCCCTCCAAGCTAATCTAGCCTGCCAGATTTCCTCACCCCAAATTCTTGGGCAAGAGCAAGCTGAAGTGAGAGATGAAGCAGAAGAGCAGGCGGAGGTCCATATCATAACTGTGGATATTGTATCACATCAAGGTGGCAAGGATGAGGATATACCGCAATGGCTGGAGTTTACCTTCAGAAATAAAAAGAGGAAAGCCGAACTCCCAAAAGTCACTCTACAACAAGTAATCACTGAGGAACCTCCAAAGGTTAAGAGGCTGAAAACTATCCATCATCTATCAAAAACAGATTCCGGTGAAGTGATTTCAGATGTAGCAGTACCGCATGAAGTCGAAGGACAGGTCTCCTTCAAGTATCAAATATCTCAGTTGAATTCGGGTAAGCAAACCAAGTGGGGAGAGCTAGATACCTTGGAGTTGGCCACAAGTGTTGTTAGAGGGCACGTGGAAAAAGAGCATACCTCAAATATGGAGCTTAAGGCGCAACTTGGGCAATATAAATAGCTCCTGATAGAGATGTGTAAACCTCTAGATTCTTGTAGAATAGATGACCTACCTTCAACCTCATCACTGCCAGAGGGCGAGGTAAAGGCACTGCTAGAGGTAAGAGGATTAGCTGTGGCCGCCTAATCTTGGACTTAGGTAAATGCAGCCAAGATTAGATTATTTTTGTAGAATACAATGGAAACATACCGTAAGGCGCTACAAGCAGGTGGAGCTTTGGCAACATGCTCCACACAATGGGAGCGAAAGGAGAACACCTTTAATAAACAACTCCTAATTTTGAAAAAGATACTATAGTTAGGAGAAGAGCTGATAGCAAAAGAATACCTCTTAGGAGGGGACAGTTGTGAGAATTTACAATCCTACATATACATTTTGGAGCTGAAAATAGAGATGTATCAGCAGTATATCAAGGAGATGAGTAACATTCAGGACCCTCTGCTCAGGGAGATTTTGTCATATGAGAATTTTGTGATGAATGTACTAGGGCCTTTTGGCCTTAGAATAGTTGATACTGGAATAATGGACTAGCAGCAAGTCTTGAATCAATGGGATGCATATGAGGCACAAAACCTAGGACTTGTCACCCAGTTCAATTTCGCCCTTATGGATAGATACACACAGCTGATTACTTAGTGTCAAGAGGTGGCATATATGGTAAAGGAGTTAGAGGAACAAGGAGCACATGCAGATGAGGCTTTGAAGAAATATAAATTTAGAATTAAGTATGTAGCCAATCTGCCAGTCCAAGCAGTTGCATGCATAATTGAAAATTATAAGGCTTTTACTAAGAAATAAAAAAGTTAAGCACTTAATTGCTAAATATAGCAAAGCTTTTTCTTGTATTTTTAAACTATTGCTCCTACCCAAGTTCCAATTTTGAGAGAAATTCTGCATGATTACGAAAACGTGGCTCACCAAGCAGGGTTTTCGTAGTGCTCGTGCAATCCCCATTTTGTAGTTGTTAAGTGGAGTATCGAGGCAGAAACTTGCAAGTTAACTACGACTCCTAGGATCAGTTCTTAATTTAGAGTAGAGTTATTTCCTAGATAGTAGGGTGGGAAAGTTCTATAAGTTGAGAAGTTAGATTCATTTGTAAGGGTCCCAAATTGATGATTTGTGGCCTACTAAGAGATTTTTAGAGTATTTTGCAGATTGTTAAGAAGTTTGAGTTATTTTTGTTATACATTCATGGAGATTAATATGAAAAGTAGCTTGTAGATTGCCTGATCTACATTTATATTCTACCAAATTGTTCTGTGTAATCAGGTAACGTCTATTATTTTGAGTTAGCAACGTGGTAATCTTTTTGTCTATCATGTTATGAACCATATTGCGCATGTCAAT
The DNA here is from genome assembly GCF_030272615.1 of Cryptomeria japonica. Classification (NCBI taxonomy): domain Eukaryota; kingdom Viridiplantae; phylum Streptophyta; class Pinopsida; order Cupressales; family Cupressaceae; genus Cryptomeria; species Cryptomeria japonica. The sequence goes on from NC_081412.1 coordinate 247,889,317, forward strand.
GGTGTATGAGAATTACTGTGATAGGCCATATTGTTGATGATTTTATGTCCACAAATTTGTGGAATTGATGATTTTGCAGGTTTTATGGAAGTCTGTTGTTGAATGCTAACTTGGATAATATTTGATAATTGCTCAAATTGTAGGGAACTAATTGAATAGTTTATTTAGTTGTCATTGTATTGATCTTTATTGTTATTTTCTTTTTTCCCTTATGCTTCGCATTTTATTTCCCCAGAGAATCTTAAATCATAAAATACAAAAAAAAAGAGGAAGTGCAATTGTCTGTAAACTAGCAAGATTTAGCTCTAACCAGCAGGCCCCTTTACAGGTATAACCACATCAACCATTGAGCTCTCCATCACCATCGAGACCCGACTACAGAGACCTTGGGGTAGTGAATTATTCCAAAATCGTTACTTTTTAGGAGAGGTGGTGAGTGTTTACATAAACTACCTAACTGTTGGTGGGTGTGTCAAAACACACGTCAACACAACCCCTTAGGACACTAATGTATGTGATCCTACGGGACCATATGTCATACACACTAGGATTTTATAAGGGGTCATATGTGGTTCTAAGGGGTCGTGCACGTGTTAGAACACATGTGTGACCCCTTAGGACCACATATGACCCCTTATAACATCCTAGTGTACATACAACATACACCTTGGGATCACATAGTGTCCTAAGGGGACCTCATATGTGGTCCTAAGGGGTTGATTATGTGATCCTAAGGGGTCACACATGTACACTAGGATGTTATAAGGGGTCATATGTGGTCCTAATGGGTCACATGTGTTAGAACACATGTGTGACCCCTTAGGACCACATATTCAACCCCTTAGGACACTGTACATGTGAACTTAAGGGATTGTATGTCGTAGACACTATGATGTTATAAGGGGTCATATGTGGTCCTAAGGGGTCACACATGTACAATGTTAGGACACACATGCATGACTCCATATGACCACATATGACCCCTTCTAGGACACTATGTGATCCTAAGGGGTACATGTTGTATACAATAGGATGTTATAAGGGGTCATATGTGGTCCTAATGGGTCAGACATGTGTTAACACATGCGTGACCCCTTAGGACCACATACGACCCCTTAGGACACTATGTGATGGACTAAGGGGTATGTTGTTCACACTAGGATTTTATAATGGGTCATATGCGGTCCTAAGGGGTCACACATGTGTTATAACACATGTGTGACCCTTTAGGACCACATATGACCCCTTAGGACACTATGTGATCCTAAGGGGTATGTTCTACACACTAGGATGTTATAAAGGGTCATATGTGGTCCTATGGGGTCACGCATTTGTTAACACATGTGTGACCCCTTAGGACCATATATGCCCCCTTAGGACACTATGTGATGGACTAAGGGGTATGTCGTACACACTAGGATTTTATAAGGGGTCATATATGGTCCTAAGGGGTCATGCATGTGTTAGAACACATGTGTGACCCCTTAGGACCGCATATGACTCCTTAGGGTCCACTATATGATCCTCTATGGTCTTAAGGGGACATATGGTGTTGTCAGGGGCATATGTGGTCTTAAGGGGTCCTAAGGGGTCATGTTGTGTGTGTAATAGGATGTGAAAAGGGGTCATAGAGGTTTTATTTTGTCTAATTTGTTTAAATTTGTTATCTAAGTTTTATAATGTTTTTTTAAATTTAAATTTATTATTTAATTTTTCTAACATTTTAATTTATTATATTTAGTTTTGTAACATTTTTCTAATTTTTAATTTTGCTAATGTTTTTCTTAACATTTTTCTAAGTTATAATTTACTACCTTAGTTTTCTAAGTTTTTCAAAACATTTTTTTAAAAAGTTGAAAAAAAATACATATACAGTTATTTAATTTTTTTAAAAAATTGACGTTAAATCAAAACATTAAATTAAGTTTTCTAACATTTTTCTAAGTTTTAATTTTGCTAATGTTTTTCTAAAAAAATTCAAACATTTTTCTAAGTTTTAAAATTTTAGTATAGATATGTTTTCTAAGTTTTTGATAACGTTTTTCTAAAATGCTGAAAAACAATAAATATACAATTATTTAATTAAAAAAATAAATTAACAAACAAATTATTTATTAATTTTTAAATAAATTTAATAAAAAATATATATTATTAAACAAAAAAAAGGTTATTTTGTGCACCTGAAATAGTGTGGGTCGAAAGTTGAAAGGTGAGAAGCGTTGGCTATTGCTAACAGGGCATGGTGACGTAGTGCTGACGCAGGGTTCACTCTAGCCCCTTTTGGACACAAAAAACTCCAAACTTGATAATGATAGTTAAACTATCATTTTCGGTTTTTTATAGCCATTTTAAAAATAATAATTTTTAAACGAGTTCAATCGAACTGGGGGTTTGATTAAACCCATTAAAAATAAGTATTTTAATGGGTTCAATCGAAGCCCCAAACCCACCTAAGGTTTGATCAAACCCATGTCCGATGGCAGGTTTGATCGAACCCTACGGGGGGGTTCGCTCGAACACCCCCCCAAAAAAATTCCCCACCTCCTCCAATTTTCTTCATTGGCAAAAGTGGGAACCATTATTGTGGGATAACCCTGAGGTAATATGAAGGATTAGGATTGGATGGAGGCTTTAGGTAGGATGAAGGATTAGGATTGGATGGATGATTGAGGTAGGATGGAGGATTAGGATTGGATGGAGGACTAAGGTAGGATGGGGGATTAGGATTACATAGTGTGTAATGGATTTGGGGATAATGAGATGGTGGATTTGGATTATGGAGTAAGTGGTAGTGTTGTTATGAAAATATGGAGGTTGGGATAGGATCATGGGAGAAGATGGAGGCATGGATATTGCATATGAGGGATTATATGTGGATGTGATATATGAGGGATTTGTGGGTGAAAATCATAATGGATTAACCCTGTCAAAGGTGTAATAAGGAATATGAGTGGATGTGCATGGAGGAATGGTAGGGTAGCTAGTATGAACACTTGGATTTTGGTATCTGACACTTGGTGCAAACTTGCTAAGGATGAGGGCATCAAGGTTTTCAATTTCATAGCCATCTTGATCAATAAGACTCCCATCATCATCAAAATGGGATGAAGTGGAAGAAAATGAAGGATGACCAATCTCATCATAATAAATTGTGTCATGACGATTAGTTGATGAGTTGGAGAGGTGAAAGATGAAAATGAATGATAGACTAAAGCTTAGAATAGGATGAATGACAAGCTTGGACTAGGATGGAAATTGACTTTGAGGAAGTTGGAAAGAGGATGAAGTTTGATGTTCGATTTTGGATGTTTGATGTTTGGATTGATGACTTAGGAAGAAGGTAATGACGATGTCACTCTAGTGGCAATAATGATAGATAAAAAATGACAATTATGATGGTGCAAATTTGGATGTTAATGATGACTATGCTAAGACTAGGATAACGATCATGAAGATGTAAATTTGGGACTTTGATGGACAATAAGTTTGGACTTCAAATGATTGATTTTTGACTTGTTATTTAGCAAAAGATAGTTTTGTGACACAAACACATCAAGCACAAAAGCAATTGTCTAACTCAACTGAGATGATGAGGGCCTAAGCTAACCCAAATGTTTACAATTAATGGTTGAAACGTGAAGACAAATCAAATAAAATAACTTGAGGCCTGGAATATGGATACTACTAGTTGAGTCCCCACTTGGATTTCTTCATATACTAAAACAAACCAGACAGAAAGAGATTTTGGAGGCATTGGCTCCTCCTTACATGACACACACTTCTCGAGCACACCAAAATCTTATACCTCGAATATCCGAAGATCTTATGAACCAAGGGACATTTATCTCAATAATGAATAATATGAATTGGGGCGGCTTCAAAGGTCTGACTTCCTACACCAACAAGTATAAAAGGTTTTGGGCTATTAAAAACATTGGTTCATAGTGGGAGAACTTTCGGGATAAATCCAGTGGCTATACATGCAACAACTAGCTCATTTAAGAGATATTCCAACTTGTAGAGTATAGGGTTTTATGCATCTGCCACATAAGCACCAAGGGATTTTGACTTTCATCAAGACTAAGAAGGTATTTGCATGTAAATACTAAGGGAAACCGTTGATATAATGCAACTACACCAGTTGATTATGGCTTTCACAAAAAATAATTATTTATATAGTGGATCGGAAGAAAGTACTACTTGGGTCATTCCCTCTCACCCACCTATTGCATCGACAGGAAAGCCCTTTTTTCTAATAAACGTAGTACACTTTCTCTTACACCCAAGGTCACATGAATGCGCAAGGGGAGATGATACTTGTATACTACCTTTAGGGAATCTAATCTAAACAAAAATGAAAGATTGCACAGCTATTGATCACTTAAGATTCGTGGAAGGCAACAAGAGAGAATACACCAAGTACAATCCTTCCAAACACACAAAACACTTGGTTAATTCCCTTAGAAAAGTGAGGTGTGCTACTAATTAAAATAAGACATGATGTAAATTTTAAACCCAAAAAAAATGTTTCAAAAAGCACCCTCTTTAATGGTCCCACAATAAACTAGTTAGCATTTAAGTTGTGGGGTCTTCAACAAGTGATACAGCTGCACAAAAGTTAGCAAAATCCATTCAAACAACAAACATTAGCATGTTAACAACAAACTGATAAAATTTAAATTCGAGACAATGATAGAAAAGAAAAACATAGAGCATTCTCGCCACTTTTGCTAGAAACTTGAGTCATTTTTGGAAATTGAAATTGAGATGAGATAGATTTCCGTCGAGGCAGAAATCCGCCTATATTCTCATGGTTTTGCCCACAAGTGTAAAATATATGCAATAAAACACACTAAAACAATAAAAAACATGAGATGGACCCGTGAAGTGAGTCCCATTGGGTGTGACAAAAATGTAACAGTGAAAATGTGTGCAAATAAAATGATTAAAATACTAAGTTAACAATCTAAGCGAAACACAAATCAATCAAACACTCAAGATAAGGATGCTTAAGAAGGGAAATTGTATTAAATAAAAATCAAGCAAGTAAAATGCAAACCAATAACCCTTCGATTTGATAGTCCTTTGATTGGATGTGTGCTCGATCTATGCTTCCAAGGGTGCTTGAAAGTGCTCCATGATGGTTGGATATGAAAAAAACTAAGCTAAATTGGATGCAAAGTGTATGGATGTGAGTAATTAAATTGGCATTATAATGGTATGATAGCATGAAAGTGGATGGATTGTGAAGGAAAATGAGGGGATTAAATAGGCCAAGCTAGGAGAAGAGGAGGCATGAAAATGAGACACTTGTTCTTGAGAAGGGCAAGTGAGTGTCATGGATGGAAATGACAAGTGTCCTTGTGAAGGGCAAGTGTCATGGAAAAGAATGACAAGTGTCCTTGAGGACACATGCCTATTTGGAAGAGAGACACTCAAATAGGAAGGTTCTATTCCAAAATGAAGATATTCCCAAGTATCAGGATATTTAAGATATTTCCCTAAATTTTAGGAAATTTCCCCAAATATTAAGATATTCAAGATCTTTTGGGAATATACACACATATGGGGAGGGAAAGAGGAAAAGGTTGACTAAAACCTATGGTTAGCCAATGGGTAAGGTTTTAGAGGAAGGGTTAGAGGAGGGTTATAGTTATAAGACATGTGGGGGAAATAGAATTAAGAAAATTAATTAGCTAGAAAGAAGGAACACCAATTAATAAAATAATGTGTAATTATTTAATTAAAGGCATTAGGGATAGTTAAATTTAATTAATTAAATTGATCGAATTTAAGTGTCTACAACTACAACAAGGCAAGATATAGAATTAAAACTTATAGAAAATGAACTATATGAATAAGAGCATCTTAGAATGTTGATTGCAGTCTCTATTATAGTACTAAATCTGACCACACTGAAATATTTGGGCCTCCAAGTCTCTGAATCACTGCTCTTATGCCAACTGTCACCTTTGTACTGCAATACCGTCTAATGTAGCAACTTCATTCACATCGTCATCCTTGCATCAAGTCACATGCACAATCATTACTGTATTCTACACTCTTACTCTGCTAGCTATATTAATTACTAATCATCTATCCTATGTATGTACATATATACAAATCCAGAACAAAAACATCTTCACCAAGTTTCCCTAAAGAAAGATTGTAATGTATATGCACCTCTCTGGCCCAAATTATACAACCGAACCAAAATATGAAATTTACAAAATAGAATTCGGACCAAAGCCAAACCAAACATGCAACACCACCAAAAGAATACTTCACATGCCATAATTGGATCTAAGGCATACCTTGAACACATGTACCAATCATATCCTTTCACAGTTGCGAAAGTATAGACCATAACAACCAACATCTGAACCAACTGCCCTCATCGTCAACAACATCCAAACCTGCTAATATCAATCGAATCAACTACCAAAGTAACCTGCCCAAGTTCCAACCAAGGCACTAATCCATAGCAACCTTCGGTCCAAAAGCATCACTACAAACACTTCAATACAATAGCTAACTCTGCTGATGTCTGGACCAGAACCCATCCGGACCACACTGTTTGACATCAATGACAACAAAGACAACAAAGCATATATTTGTAACAACTTGATCCATAGTGCAGTTGCTCATATGGTTGCAAACTTGCCAAATTGAAATTAGGACACCAGATTTGCATGTATAACGGATATTCTCCCAATTTCTAGACTCCACCTTGGAGAACCTTATTCTTTTCATCTTCATTTGTGAAAAATCACCATAAAGAAATTTTTTGGAAGAAATTTCAATATGACTTCCATTTTCCATTCTGTCTTGATCTAGTTCTTGATCTTCTCTTTGTTTGGTCTTATCTCAATGAATCTACAAAAGACCACCAAGTCTTCCATTATCTCAATATCTTCCTTCACCTCCTCTGAAACGTCGATATACTAGCCTTCATTTATGTTTTCCCTTTCTTCATATTCCAATTGCGCAAACTTACAATTCATCAAATCTCTGATGTTAGGGTTTATGTAATTCACCCGATCTCTATGTTTTTTCAGTGCACTCGCCATGCTCTGATGAAATTAATATTTATTCAAAATAATAAAAAATATAGTTGATATTAATCATAAGTTAATTTTTAATTGAGTAAAAGATATTATTAATATTTGATATAGTATTTAAAGTATTATATTAATTTTAAATTATAAATTTGTAATAATGATAAAATTTTATAATTTGTTGGTTTTGTAAAATTAAAAGTATTTACCACAAAGTGAAAGTAGACCATAAGTTAATTTAACTTGGCTAAAAATATTATAAATATTTGATATAGTATTTTTTTTTATTGGTAAGCCTACGAGTGCAACAAATATTTGAACTTTGGTGGTAGTTTCATGAAGCAAGTGTTTTAACCACTTTACATAGATCACCCCAATATAGTATTTAAATCATCATATTAATTTTAAATAATAAATATGTAATAATGATATAATTTTAAATATTAAATATGTAATAATGATATAATTTTAAATATTAAATATGTAATATTGATACAATTTTAATTATTTTGTTGGTTTTGTAAAATTAAAAGTATATAATTATAAATAATAAAAATAAAAATAAAAACAAAACAAATAAACAAAATGAATTTTATACAGGTGCACATATATTTGTATGGACAAGCACAAAGAAGGTATATTAATTTAAAAAATTATATATTTAAAATTAAAAATCTCAATTGGATAACTATTACTATAGAATATGTCAAAAAAAAAAGTGGAATTAATGTTTCTTAAATAAAATCAATGCACCTGATTCTAACTATAAATGCATGCATAATTGTAATTGAATTAGAAAACCATTACCTTGCTACTACTCCATTCAATGTTCTATAGTATCATTTTTAATGTTATGATAGACATGTCATTAATTACTTACAAATATATTATGATAGACATGCCATATTTTGATCTTATAATATAAATTAACTAATCATGCACATGATAATCCTAAATATGTTGTATTTAAATATGTATAGAAAAAAATATTTAACTACATTAAACTCTTTAACATAAATAAGATATAATTTTAATTATAATTTAATACATAATAATATTAAGGCAACAAAACAATCTATTGCATATTTAACAACATAAAAATTTAATAGACTCACATTACCTACTAATAAACTAACTTATAAATTTTAATAGGCTACACATTATCTACTAATAACCCAAATTATTTCTTAATCTTCATGGACTTATGTTTATAAATATAATTAATAAACTATCTATTTTCAAAAATAGCGAGGAGTGAATAAGTGCGCGGGAGCGAATTTTTGAACGGGAACCAGAGGTAGCCGTAGGTTGTAGGGAGCGAAGCAAAGCGCGGATGCAGGCATGGAGTTGTCATTAGAGAAGCAGGAATATGGGCTCGAGATGCAGAAGAAGCTCTCCCTATGGAGGCCATCCGACAACAAGCAACAAAGGAGAAATGGAGAGCTCCAAATCGTAGATATCAACATGAGCTCGACTCAAGCGGAGGGAGAAATTAGAGCGGGTGAATGCTTTTGAATTCAAATCATAATTTTTCAGTTTACACATACTCCCCAATGGGTTTTTCAGGGAAGACGATGGGTCGATAGATGCTTCCCCCCGGATCGAGATCAACAGAGATAAAATCTCCGATGGAAGGGTAATGATGGAGCCGGCAACAAAATCCCATAAACTCAAGCAGGAAGGAAAAATTTGGGGTTTGTGTAAGGAAGGAAAAAAGATATGGCCCTCCATGGATACAATCATGGGGAAGAAATTGCCGAAGGGCCGAATTGGAAGGAAAAAACTCCACAACGCGTGTTGTGAAATTCTTGCAAAATAAAGGCTTCAAAAAAGGTAGGATTGGATGGTTCAGGCAAACAACAATACCTTCAGCAGATCGGTCAGACAATTGGAGAGCTAAAAGCCCCTTGTTTTCCCCTCGCACCAACAGGGAGTGGGGAAGGAAAGTGAGCATCACAGAGGTTGATGGCCCCTCACACAAACCTGAAGAACCTAAAGGTAAGTCTTGTGATATGCCCCTCAACTCAATTTGTTTAGAAGAAGCTAAAATTAAGGAAATCGGGAAAAATCTCAAAAAGGGAGGAATGTTTTCCAAGTGCGGTGGGGGTACCTAGGACAATAGGGAACGATGGGGATTGCAAATTTAGGTCAAATCTCTCCCAAATGACTACTTCCTAGTAGAATTTCTTGAAGAATCTAAACATTGGAAAGCTCTAAATAGTGGTCCCTATATGCTTATGGAATGGTTATCCATCTAATTGACTGGTGTCTTAATTTTAATCCCAGAATCCATACTCTAGATGGGAGCCCGACATGGGTAAGACTATACAATATTCCAATGAAATATTGGCAGATTGACATGCTTAAGGAAATAAGTAAAGGTTTGGGAAATTTCATCTTAGCAGATGATATACTGGAGGATAGAGTATGGGGGAACTTCGCAAGAATATGTGTCAATATTAGTACTCCCTCAACCTTTCCAAATAGCATTGAAATACATGAAGAAGGGATAGTCTGGACACAGAGGGTGGAGAGAGAAGATCAAATGTTCTTATGCCCTAAATGCTTCTCTACAGAGCACACAGGATTGGAATGCATGCTCTTAGGAAAAGTATCAAAGGCATATGAATGCACTCAAACAAAGACAATGATGTAGGGGAAGGAGAAAGGGAATCCATGACTGAATAGGTAGTTCATAGATCCACTAGTTGAGTCTATTGGATCCCTATTGTTGAGTGAGGAATCTAGATTGATCGAATCTCAAACTAAACTATCATTAGAAGAAATTGTGGGTGCTTCATCCCCATGTATCAAAGAAAATATCAACACATTAGCTCCCTCAATTTCGAAGGCATATGTAGTTAACCCAACAACTGAAGAAGGTCCAGGGTAGAAAAGAAGTACTGATGAAACAAACTTACAATCTTTTCTGAAAGAAGCAATATCTCTACAATCATAAATTGAACTTCAAATTAGAGAACTCCTAGTACCAGAGATGGATTGGTCTATGGTGAGAAACATGCATTATACAATGAATGAATTTGGAGACACATCAAGCAAAGAAGGGAGTAGGAAGATTGTCCAATCAACACAAGAACTAGACCATGGCATCTTGCGTAAGCAACCTATGGAAGTTTCTTAGGAGAAATGGCAAGCATGTGAAGAGCCATAATTAATAGCCAATTAATTCCATAATGATATTGTGGAAGAGAAAGTAGAGGAGGATGGGGAAATAGACTGGGAGGAAGAAGTGGAGAGTGATGATGAGGAGAATGGAGATTGCACAGAAAAGGGATTTAAACTAAAAATCTCAAAGATCAGCAAGCCAAACATCAAACCCAAGGGAAGGAGAGGGCACAAATAAAACAAAGCAAAGTTGGAAATGGCATAAAGGCTGCAAGTCAAACCAAAATTACAATAGGGAAGGGTAACACCCTTCCCTAAGGGCAATGAGGATCACAACCTGGAATGGCAGGGGCTTAAATGTCCCTAACAAATGGCACTTGATTAAGCGTCAAATTCATGAGGCCAAAGGGGATATATGGTTATTGCAAGAAACTAAATGGAGCAGGGATGAAATTTATAGAAAAATGAAGGGCTAGAGGTAGTGGATTGGGAAATTTGTTGAAGCTGAAGGTACATCTGTGTGTATTGGCATTATCTATAACCCCTTAACTATCAAGGGGGAAGTATTAGGGGAATGAAGGAGTTGGTTGCATAAAAGTGACACTCTTGCACAATAGTGAAATTTTTTTCATCATAAATATATATGGATCGGTGGCTACTATAGATAAAAGGGAGTTGTGGAAGCATCTTTTGAGTATATTGGAACTCGGTAGAAATGAGAAGGGTATTATTGCAAGAGACTTCACTGCCACATTGAATGCACATGAAACGATGGGAGGTTTGCAGAGAACTAGAGTGGTTCAAAGATATTTTTAGAGTTTTGTGGACAATAATAATCTTATGGCTATTATTCCAAAAAATGGCCCATTCACATGGACCAATAGGAGGGATGGTTTCACAAATATAGCTAAGAGATTAGAAATTTTTTTTATGTATGGAGATTGGAACCAACAAAATACTCTCCAAGAAGTGTTTATCCTACCACTATCTGGTTCGAATAATTTCCCTGTTCAGCTGATGCTAACCCTAGACCGTCCTATGGTGGGTATTCCCTTTAAATTTGGAGTCGTATGGATCAGAGATGCCAAGATAACAAAGATAATTGATAATTGGTGGAATGAAATCAATCTGGGTAACAATTAACACTTGTACAAATTAAGAAACAAACTAAAATACATAAAGGCTAAATTCAAAGAGTGGAATCAAGAGCATTTAAAAAAAAAACTTTCAAAAAGAGAAGAGTGAAAGCAGAACTCGTGGCATTAAATGAAAAAGTTGTTAAAGAAGGCATGGGTAGTATGAATTTTCAAAGAGAAAAGGCATTAAAGGAAGAAATCAGCGAGATTTTGAAAAAATAAGAGATCCACTAGAGGCAAAAATCCAAAGAAATTTGGTTAAAGGAAGGGGACAAAAACACTAAATTCTTTCACAGATCTGCAATGGAAAATAGAAATAGGAAAAGAATTTCAGAAATCAGGAAAATGGATGGTAGAATGGCCCAAAACACAGAAGAGGTTAGTAAAGCGGCTGTGAATTTTTTTGAATCCATTTTAAATAGAGACACTTTGATTAATAGGCATATCAGAGACAAAATCCTAAATTCCATCACATCAATAATAATTGAGGAGCAAAATAAGGTTCTATATCGAAAAATTGATTTGGAGGAAGTCAAGAATGCTACTTTGCAACTTAACCCGGAAAAGGCCCTAGGTCTGGATGGCTTTCTTGCAACCTTCTTCCAATCATATTGGGATATTGTTGGTTGATACTTGGTTTTGGCAGTTGAAGAATCGAGGCAAAAGATGACCGTGTTGAGGACCTTAAACAATACCTTTCTGGCTCTAATCCCCCCAAAAAGTTGTCCACAATATCTGGGAGATTTTAGGCCCATTGCCTTATGCAACATGGTCTATAAGATTGTGACTAAAGTTATTGTAAATAGCCTGAAATTGGTCCTAAATAACCTCATCTCATATAAACAGAGTGATTTTTCTCTGGGTAGGTCCATTTTGGAAGGGATTATCACAACCCATGAAACTCTGCATTCGACAAGGAAATCCAGGGATGCTTGTATGATCTTCAAACTGGACATTCTAAAAGCCTATGACTTGGTGGATAGGCAATTCCTTTTAGAAGTCCTAGGTAAATTCAACTTTGGTGACAGTTGGATCAATGTGGTCAAGAGTTGTCTGGTGTCACCCAAATTCTCTATCTTAATCAATGGACAAACCCATGGTTTCTTTCCCTCTTCCAGAGGCATCCAACAGGGAGATCTAATCTCTCCATTTCTCTTCATCATCATGGTGAAAAACTCTTGGCAAACTATTGGAAAATTGCACTAGGAAGGTTCATGGCGTGGGGTAAATGTGGCGACCGTAGTTGAACATTGCCACTCACCTCCAATTTGCAGATGACACTATACTCTTCGGTGAATCCATCAGGAGTGAAGCAAGAACCATCAAGACATGTCTTGATGAATACTGTATGGCATTAGGTCAGAGTATTAATTGGAAAAAGTTAGAAGACTTCATCCTCAATACTCAACCTAGATTGCAAAGAGTATTATCTAGAATTCTCAATTTAAGAGTTGCCAATTTTCTAGGTAGATTTTTGGGCATCCCTTTGTTTGTAGGAATTAACAAGGTCAATTATTGGGAGAAATTGATTAGCAGGTGCAAAAGTAAACTAGAAAGTCAGAAAGGAAAATGGCTATCCTCTGCAGGGAGACTCACCATGATCAAATCTGTGCTATCATCTATCCCAGTTTTTTCAATGGCCTGTCTCAAAATCCCAATGGTCATGGAGGGGGAGCTAATTAGGATCATGCACAAAACTTCTTCTAGAATGGGATTGGAGAGAAAAATAAGTTGCCTCTAGTGGATTGGAACAAAATTTTTCAACCAAAAGATGTTGGGGGTACTAGAATTAGACAATTGTCAATTATGAATTTGGCAATGGGGGTCAAATTGGTCTAGGCTCTCTGTAGCAATGGTAACTAGAAATGGACTAGGATTATTAGAAATAAATATTTAGACTCAACTGAGCCTAAATGTATTCTTACAACACTAAACCCACCAAGAGGCTCAACAATTTGGAACTATGTGGTGGAATGTAGAGACAATAATTAGCAAGCATGTTCCATGGGGGATTGGGAATGACTAGAATGCTTCCTTTTGGAATGACTCTTGTGGGGGCGGGGATATCCTTGGTCATAACCATAATCTGGATGATGCCAAGTAAAAATTAGACAACAGGGGAGCAAAGTCAGTGACTATGGTGAGATCATTAACCATAATAGCATGAAAATTTGGGTGTAGGGATCTCTAGACAATCTTAATATTGAGCACGTTCAGAAGGATCTTCTAAACAATATTTTCAAGAATCGTATTATCATACCAATCGGTAATGAATATGTTGTTAGATGGCGTGTCTCTAAAGATGGGATATATAAAGTAAGCATGGGATATAAAATTAAGGAAGCAACCATTGAAAAGCAAGATTGTCCAATCAAACTTCTTTGGAATAGACACTGCTTGTCGAAGGCTGGAGATTTTTCATGGATGGATCTATAGAAGAAAATTCTTACAGGTGACAAATTAATGAGATTTGGCATTCATGGGCCTGACAGATGCGTCCTTTGTTTGAAAGACTCTGAATCAGTGGATCATTTACTCTTAAACTGTGAATATTCTAGCAAATGTTGGTGGCATTTCATGAACAAATTAAACCTTTTCAGTCCGATACCATTGAGGATTGATGAATGGTTTAGAATATGGCCTAGGAAATCCTCGAAGGTTATGTTTGGTTATTTATGGAATATTCTTCCCTCAATACTAAGATGGGAAATATGGAAGGAGCACAATCGTAGAATCTTTCAAGACAAAAATATGGATTCAGAAATATTATGTCATAAGATTGAAGCTCAACTGGTGGAAATAGTCAATGAAGTAGCCAAATAAAAAAATATCAAGAAGAATGTATACACTAATTGGGATAGGGTGATCCCACAATGTTGGGTTACACTTTTTGGTACATCCAGATTTTTATTGAAATCATACATTTTTTAGAAAATATAATGATTTAAACATTAAGAGGTCCCATTTGAAGTAACTAATTGAAGAGAGTTAGATCAAAGCCTCTTAGATCAAAATCCTTTGGATAGAAGCTCTCTACTCTTAAATCATACCTACAATGGAGTCTCCTTTGCACCTATCAAAATGCTAATTAAAAACCACTTTTACATTAGCTTTTGTGGGGTCAAATGAATTCATTTAAATGTTTTTTTTTAAGTATGTAAGTCGTTATTATAAGCTTTCCAAATAGTATAATTTTTAATATATTTATGTTTTATTTCTTATGAAAGTAGGTTTTCATCAAACATTAAGGATTGTGTTTCACACATGTGGAAAATTTAAAAAATAAAGAATAAAAATTGTTAAAAATATCTTTTTGCTAGGTGTTGATATCCTCATTTCAACACAAAATGAAGAAGTTAATTCAAATGCATGCACAAAAAGTTATGCATTATAGAATACACCTCTATCCAAATTACAATTACTCTAACTTCAAAATTTAACTAAAAAATAAATTTGTAACAAAACATTATGGAAAAATATCCATCCACTAGATATTGGTGTGACAAATCTATATATTAAAAATTAGAGTTTCCTTCTTGCTATAAAAAATGTTATGCATTACCAAATAAATGTCATTTCTAAAAAATGTTGATTACTGTAAATATTAAGTTATTAAAAGTTACATAAAAATATGAAAAATTCATTTCTAATTATTTAAAAAATATATATATTTAGAATCTATATGAAAAAACTCACAAATTAGTAGTTTACTTCATCTTCAAATTCTAAATTTTTAGTTGCTATACGTGTTAGAAAATAAAGATCTGGTGCAAAATGTTAATTTCAGTGTCAAGTTTGGCCAAAAAGTGTAGCCCATTATTATGGGATCACCCGATAACAAAATCAAACTGACCTTCACTAGTCTTTCAATCCCTCTCCTGTTTGGTGGCGGTAGTCCTGACAAGGTTGTTGATCCTAGTTCCACTATGTAGTGGTGTGTTCCTGATCTTGGATGGGTGAAAGTAAATTTTGATGGAGCATCTCTGGGAAACCTTGGGGTGAGTGGCATTGGATGTATAATAAGAGATGGCAATGGGATTTCCTTGAAGGAGGTTGCAAAACATATTGGGCATACAACCAACAATGTGGTAGAATTTCAAGTAGCCATGTGTGGTCTCCAAATTGGAATTGAAATGGGGGCAAAAAGAATCCACTTGGAAGGGGACTCTTTAATCGTGATCAATGTGATCAGGAAAAATGAGACCCTTAACTGGGTTCTCAATCAGATGCTCCGCCCAATAAAAACTATGCTTGACAGCCTGGATGACTTTAGGGTGAGCCACATATACAGGGAAGGAAACGAGTTAGCAAACAAGTTGGCCAATGGGGTGGCAGAGTCAGGACATGCATAATACTAAGTGATGTTAGTATATTAAAAGCTTACACCTTGGACGGATTTGGGGGCGATCATGTAATACTCGATTTTAATGATATATTTCCTCCTGTATTTATTTGCATAAGGCCATATGTGTACTCACGATGATTAAGAAATATGCCTTGATATCGAGATATTATATTTGATGGAGAAGAACATTTGATGTGAGGAAAAATTTCATACCAAAATTTGAGAAGTGAATCAAATAGTTAGGGAAGCGTGTGATATGAGGGTGCAATTAAGGCAAGATATATGATAAACGATTCTCGAGGAATTGGCAATCATACTTCTTAAAGGAATGCAATTATTTATAGGGTAAGTTGGCCTTTTCCACTGCATTATCACTATTTATAATTTGAATAGTTGAGGTGGAGTGAGCGAGAGGTTGTAGTCTACTGTTATGGACATGCCAATAATGTTGGAAGCCACGAAATGCTATATGGCCTTTCTAGGAGAGATTACAGAGTAAAGGTTTCTCTCGATTCTGGCAACTAAGCATCTGCTAATTCTACATGCCACCATGAGGGTGATTAGCAAGGAGTTTTTAAAGGCCTACCACCGCTACCAGGTAAACTCTGATATCTCGACAATGTTCATCGCCATGCTATTTTATATGGGTGTGAGAAAACCCATAACTAAAAAGGTTTGCCAAATGGTGTATAAGCATTATTTTCTGGGTGAAATTGATGTTGTTTTAGACAATGTGGATGATAAAAATGTGGTTGTGCAAACCCTTGAGCAACAGAGGTTGTTGGCATCCCCCTCTCACAGAATTACTACATGTCTGTCGGCATGGGTGTTGAAGTGAATAAATATGTGGTTGTGCAAACCCTTGAGCAACAGAGGCTGGTGGTCAAATGAGGTGTGAAGGACTGCAACATAACCTTTATGTTGCGGTTCGCTGGTATTTTGTCAGGCTTTGGTAAAGCATGGAAGAAGAATTATATAGAGGCGGAGGGCTTGAGTGGACACCAAGATATAATTGGGATTCTGGATAATGGAGAGGAAACCCCCGAAAATGATTGGGGCTTGGGTCGTGGAGAAGAATGGATCCTGAATGACTGCCCAAATTTGGAAGAAATGGTAGATTCTAAAGTGTATGTGAGTTGCGACATGGAGTGTCCTGTGGTGGCAAGAGCGGTGCTGGCTCACAAAATGGAGGAGCAAGAAGAAGATTCGAATGAGGAGGGTGACAAGGAGGTAGCAGTGAAGGACGACATGGAGGATGCAAAGGAGGTTGCAGGCATATAGCATGCCCCTTCTTCTCTTTTCACAGCAGGCAAGGTCAGGCCTTTTTGTTCTATGACCTTATTTTTTGTTTAATAGCAATATGTGTTTATAGTTAGGAGGTTTGTATGTTTATTTTTTTAATCAAAATTCCTATAGTTCTAGTCTGTAATCAACAACTTTTTGTCTATGACTGCTTGTTAATTAATATGGTTAGGGTGCAATTTTGTTATACATTGGGCTTAGCAATTAGATAGGAGTTGGATGCAACTTATGCTTCAATTGGCAGAATACTAGATTAGTCCTCAATGTAAACTTTCCTTATTATTAATACAAAGGGTGCTGCCCCTAGCAACTATTTATCTATCCAAAAAAAAAATTAATATTAATTTTATATATTAATATTTAATAAATTTATATGATAATTGCTATTATTAAAATTCTTGAAATAAAAGTTAAAGTAGACAAACTTTTTAAACAAAAATAATATTAATTTTTATCTTAGGACATATTTCATTGATTGTTATATTTTTACAATAATTTAATTTTATACAACTTGTGAAAGTAAAATAATTAAAAAAATATTTTTTTGTGAAAGGTTAGTAATAAGAAAATAAATATTTAATAAAAAGCAACCCAAAAAATAGTGGATCGATGAAATCTAGCAATAAGATTAAAATTTTTGAGTCAATTAGATTCAAGATTTCTTTTTTATAATTCAAAAACTTAACTAGCATATATACCTTAAATTTTAATTTAATCTTATAAAATACATCGAGAGATATCCTTCTCTCAGAAACTATTTGACTTTAGGGTATAAAATCGATAAAAAAATAGGCACTTCAAGAAGGACATCTCTCAGCGTATTTTATATAGATTAAATTAAAATTTAAGGTATATATGCTAGTGGCAACTGCACGACGCGACATGGAAAACATAAAATAAATGCAATATGTATAACTATATAGTATATTTTTCTTGAATTGAATTATGTTATAGTATTATAATATTATTATATTATTATGTGGAGATATATGAATTTTTTTATATCTATTTAGACTATTTTTAATAAATATATTTGTGTTGCAAGATTAAAGCATATATTAAAATGTAAGATATATATAATTAGGGTTAAGGTTAGTATTCTGGTTAGAGTTAAGGTTTACATCATTGTTAGGGCTACGATTAAGGTTCACATCAAGGTTAGGATTTGGTTTAGGTTTATAATTATGGTTAGGATTAGGATTTAGGATTATGGTTAGGGTTAGGGTTAAGGTTACTATTATGGTCAAGGTTTACATCATTGTTAGGGTTAGGGTTATGATTAGGGTTAGGTTTCAGGGTTAACATTGTGGTAATGGTAAGGGTTTATATCATGGTTAGGGTTAGCATCAATGCTAGAGTTTTGCTTAGGTTTAGGATTATTGTTAGGGTTATGGTCAGGGTTAATTTAATGGTTAGGGTTAGGGTTTATTATTAGTCTTACCATTTTGTTTGGAGTTTATATCAAATTTATGGTTTAGGGTTATGGTTAGGATTATGATTATGGTTATGGTTTATATCATGGTTGGGGTGAGGGTTAGGGTTAGGGTCAAAGTGAGGATTATAGATACAATTAGGGTTTACATCATGGGTAGGGTTTGGGTTAGGGTAAGGGTTAAGGTTAGGATTAAGGTTTAGGGTCAAGGTCAACATCATAGTTAGGGTTGGTTTTAAGTCTAGGGTAATGGTTTGGGTTAGAATTAACATCATCATTATCATTAGGGTTAGGATTATGATTAGGGTTATGGCTTAATATTAAGGTTAGGGTTAGAGTTTAGTGTTAGGATTAGGATTATGGTTAGGGTTGAGGGTTAAGGATAGGGATAAGTTTTCAATTAGGGATAAGGACTATTGTTAGTGTTAGGATTTAGAGTTATGGTTAGGATTAGGATTAGGGTTAGAATTAGGGTTAGGGTTAGGGTTTAGAGTAATAATTAGGATTATGGTTAGGGTTATGGTTTACACATGGTTGGGGTTAGGGTTAGGGTTTAGATTATGATTAGGCTTAGGGTTATGGTTATTATTAGGATTATGGCTAGGGTTAGGGTTTATATCATGGTCAGGGTTAGTGTTAAGGGTTATTGTTAGGATTAATGTTAGGGTATACACCATGGTTAGGGCTAGGTTTAGTGTTAGGGTTATGGTTAAGATTTACATCATGATTAGGGTTATTATGAGGGTTAGAGCATAAGATTAGGGTTATTGTTAGGATTATGGTTAGGTTTCGGGTTATAGTTAGGATTATGGTTACGATTAGGGGTGTATCATAGTTAGGGACAATGCTCAGGTTAGGGTTAGGTTTTGGGGTAGGGTTATAATTATGGTTATGATTAAATATATTAAATTCATATCTATAATATACAAAAAAAATATTTTTTGCTAATTCTTTATATTTGAAGTCCACAAATATTTCTTTATATTTGAAGTTCACAAATATGAAGGAAGTCCACAAATATGAAAGAATGGAGTTGTCCAAAAATATAAAAGAATGAATGAAAAAATCTCAGACAACAAAAGTGATTTCTTACATATCTTAAATTTAATATATAAGCTAAATGTTTTATAGCTATATATTTTATTTTTTTAAAGTGTGAGATGTGCATGTTGTATTCATCATGCACACTTAGCAAGATACAAATTTATTCAATTTTAAATTTAGAAGAAGTGTGGAAGGGATTTTCCAATTCATTCTTCAAGCTAAAATTGACCATGTTACATTAACACTCTAGATTTGTGTTGTGCTATTTAAAATCATTGAAACCGTGTGTTACTATGAATCCCATGATATACAAATGTTCTCAAAAGTTGAGCTTGCTATCAAGCAACCTATCAAACATTTCATAACATCTTTTGTCCGTGCTTCCCACATTTTGCATATAAAGCATTTTCAATTATTTTGTCTGATGAAAACCTCCATTCCAAACTACTGTAGTGAATCTCCATACCCCAACATGGCGCATGCATGTATCAAAATTATTAACATAAAGATTCTTTTCATTAAAAACACTATATTTATATGATTAAAATTATTAACATAAAGATTAGTTTTTCTTTTTAAATTAAAAAGTATATGTTATTTTTAAATTTTATGTGTAATTCAACTAACAATAAATAAAAATAGCACATCTATATGATAAATTAGAAAGTTTTTATAATAAATATTTTTATATATTAAATATTATATATTATTGCAGTGAGCTCAAATCTTTGCATGCATAGCTTCAATGATGATGCAGTCAAACTATGGCTACATACGTTACAAATCCTCCTAAAGAGCACAAGTACTATAGTGATCGATTGTACAATTCTAGCTTATAGTGTCTTTGCACGTTGCAGAGTAACTAAGAGGATTAAGAAAATAAATAAATGATTCCAAACTTAAACATGATTGAATTGCATTTTCATGGATGAAAAGTCTAATAATAACCTTGTTTTGCATACCTTTGCTACCAAATCATTGTGTTGAGATAGAAAAAGGCTACCTTTTCTCATATGCCACAAACTTCTCAAATCAAAATGCATGCTCAAATCATACTTATTCAAACACATGCTCGATTTGGCAAATGATTTTCTCTCACACAATATAGAAGAATAAATAGGGTAAATGACTCTTGCAATTTTGTGTGTTTCATAATATAGGATTCAGACTTTCCGTGGCCATGAATGGAAGCACCCGAGCCCTAAAGTCCGATAAAGAGCACACAGTCATTAACTTTACCATATTTCTTAATAAAAAACAATACTTATTTAGATATTATCTTCCCTAAATGAGCACACACTTAAGATGTTTCTTATGCAATATACACCTGAATTAGAGTGTGGATACCAAACTAAGAAACATAACCATGAACAGATGAATGCTAATGAATATTCTACAATAAATTAGAAACTCACCAACGATTTTTTATAAGAATTTATCTACAAATATAAGCTTCTCAAGTTTCTTGGTTCAACGTTGTGATTTCCACTATAATCGCCTTCTTTGCATATGGTAAATTGATTTGTGCTTTTAATACAACCATTAAATTCCTCTGCACATCTCAAAATTGTTAGTTTAAATTGAGCAGAAAAACATGATAATCAAAAATAAAAACAAAGAAACCAAAACAAAAATGAATACACAACAACACATAACAAGAAGTTTAACGTGGTTCACCATTACTAGCTACATCCACCGAAACTAGGGAATTATCATATATTAATTGTATCCAATTACATTCAGTACATAGACTGCACACATATTTATACATTCATATTCAAGTATGAATCCAAGAGTTGAGGGAGCCAAAAGGTCATGTGACTGTTGGGCTTCACATCCCAACAATCTCCACCGTGAAGACCAACCGACAACCATGCACTATGACATTCCTGCTTCCATTTCGAAACTCACATTACAATCAGCCCGCAGGACTTTAACCTTGCGAACTCTTGTTCACATACGCTGCAGATACGCCTTCCCCAAGTCAAGTCAGAATTAGAAACTCTTTCATCCAACACATCTCGTTCAGGCATGAAGAGCCTCGATGCATCACTCCCAACTCTCATGGTTGCCCCACTGCCCACATTTGGAACACACCGACTCTCATTCGACCCCACAACATCCAACATAAACAACTCAAATGAATCATTACTGCTGCCATCAAACTAGCCAGATTGGAACCCATGTTCTCTCTCCCTTTCACCATAGCGAGCACCACTAGATAGTGTTGTAATAAATGTCCGAACATCAATTGCCAGTGTCTCTATCATGAAAGGAAAATTCTTACTATTATGCACAACAAGGTCCATGTCCATTCTCCCAATTAACCTTTTCACATTAAAGGTCGCACTTTCGGAGAACAGTTCCAGAGGCTGATGATATGGAACATCGGAGCTTACACCTATGGATGGAGTGTTGCCCCGGAATAAAACATAGGAGGGCATCATCCTTTGTCCTCCTCGATTTTGAAGAAGTTCCACCTTTGAATCCCTCCACACCGCCACACGACACTCGCAGGTTCCCACATCAATTTCGATGGCCATCTCCACAAAGGGAGTGCCTCCTTCAACATCATCATCCGTTGCATTTGGGTCCAACAAAACTCCAGACCCACCATGCTTATTCTTTATTTTAGAATCTGCAGAAGTGTCGATGTTAATTCTTACAACACACTCCTCCAACATCGCATCAATCTCATCGAACACGTTGGGGAAGGAACATAATGGTATCGCATCACTGTCTTTTGATCCTTGTGCAACTCGGTCCTGAAGAAATTTACTTTCTCTCGACTCCCTCTTCAGAGTCTCTTTGCACAAGACGTCTGTAGCATGTCTCTTCTCTACGCCTGTTTTTACTATCGCTTCTTGCAGATTAAAATTCACCTCATCTCGGGAAGAAAACTCCTCGATAAATTTTGTCTCTACCAATGATTTCATTACTTCTACCAAATGCATGATCTCCTCTTTTGTGACATCATCATCTATGGCTTCATGGTGGGCTTCCAGCCTGCACTCATGACCAACATATTCCCATGTCAACGTCTCAGAAATCTCATCACACAATTCGTACTTACATTCGATGTGTGCAAACTGGGCTCCACATATCTTGTTAAAAATTGTTGCTCTAACTCGGGATTGACAACAGACCAAGTCAATTTGACGATAGTCCACACCTCTCTTCTCCAACAACACTTCTCTGGGCTTTCCTTCGCCATACAGATTCACCTTCGTCTTCCCTGCTGCACCGTGGGGCTCAAGCTCTGGACCTCTAGGAGTGAGGGGCCTACTGGACGATGAGCTCCTCCTTTCCTCTGCCTGACTCAAGGTTTCCTCAACTTTACGAATGCCCTCGTGAAGGGGCATGGAATCCAGGTCACCATCGTAGAGACTCGACTCATAGGTCTCGTGCACCTTGCGACTCTTCACCTGCCCATTCACTCGATTAACCTCCCAAGACTTCTGCACGGGGGAAATAAACCTACAAAATATCTTCCTGAGTTGTCTCTTTTTGCCAGGAACGAGGAGGACATCTATTTTATTATAATTCCAACAATTCTTTTTGGTGTGGCCTTTCTTGCCACAATGCCATCAACTATCATCTCTAGGTTTGTAGTTTGACCTTCTTTATGACTTCTCATGATCTCTTTTGCTCTTCCCTCTTTCTTTATCATCATATTCTTAGATCTTGTCCACAAACTTGGCATCTTCTTCTTTATCTTTCTAGCCATCCCACCAATGTACGTGGCGAATTGTTTTAGCTTTCACTTGCACAACTTCACTCCCTTCCGAGTCTAAATTGTTGAGAAACTTGTCAATGACACAATCAGCTTCATCTTCTTCCATCTCTGCTCAATGACTTACACCTAAGCTCTAATACCAATTGTTAGTTTAAATCAAGTAGAAAAACATGATAAACAACAATAAAACGGAGAAACCAAAACAAAAACGAATACACAACGACGCATAACAAGAAGTTTAACATGGTTCACCATTACTGGCTACATCCACTGAAAGCAAGGAATTATCATATATTAACTGTATCCAATTACATTTAGTACATAGACTGCACACATATTTATACATTCATATTCAAGTATAAATCTAAGAGTTGAGGGGGCCAAAAGGTCATGTGACCGTTGGGCTTCACATCCCAACAAAAAGAATACATAACAAATAATACAAATGATATGGAATGAATAATACATATGCATATGATCCGGTATGAATACATATGCTTATAGTTCACCTCTACCATTTTTTGAACTATTTGTTCTTGAATCACCAAACACCTTCCATAAACGAAGCACCTTATCTGGAGCTAATGTAATAAATAAGAAGAGTTGAACAAATATCCTTCAAAGAAGAAAATAGGAAAAAATGCAGACAAAAAAATCCCCAAAAAGTGAGTTGCTGGTAAGCACATGCAAATAAAACAGTGAAAAAAATAGTAGAATAGAGGAAAAGAATCAAATTACACATGCAAAGCGCATGCCCCACATGCAACAGTAATCGAAAAAGAAGCCTGAAACCCTTTTGCCACCCCCTTCATGATTAAAACATCATAGAATACATTAAATCTCACTTTTTTACATTCTTTTTGCAAGAGAATAATGAGACGCTCAACCACAATGAATAAGAACCGAGAAAAAAGGATTTAAAGGAGCAAAGAGGAAACTTCTGAGTCCTTCTGATTGGCGATGCTCAAATCTTATTTCGAATACCCTGACTCTTCGAATACTCTATAACTCCCAAGCATACCAATCATTTCTTTTATTTTACACCAACATATTTGGTGCCCTCCTATTGTTGCCATTGTAGATTACGCCTCTCATCGTAAAAATAATGCATATTAACTTTTAAAAAATGAAGAAAAGATCAAAAGAAAAAAATTCACAATTATTATTGATGAAAGAAGAATTAAACAAAACTAATTGCAATAAACACTAATAAAAGACTAGAAAAAATAAATTAAAAAAATTGAAATCTCGGACCATTGGATATATTAAACATTAAGGTGTTAATAATGAATGTAACACATTCGAACAAATTACATTGCGCCTAAAATGTGCGAAAAAATAATAAATATAAGAAATTACAAAAATAATAAATAATAAATATAACAAATTACATTGTGCCTAAAATGTGCGAATAAATAATAATATAAGTTACATTCGAACAAAAATGTCCCGTCTGCAAACAAAAAGGTTCAACCCGATTACAGTGATCGTGGCAGCTGTGCTCGTGCAGAATGGTGTGTTGAAGACTCAAAATAAACAACTGATAACCTAAAACGAAAATCGATTCTCCTTTTTATTTTTCAGCCAATGGACGAGTTAGGTGATGCGTTTAGGGTTTATGGTGCCCGATTTCGTGAGTTTTGGGACTAAAATCACCACATGTTTTCTGATATCTCGGGGATGAGTTACTTTCCAGCCCAATTTGCAACGCGAGTACCCGTGTGTTAGGCGAGTTCTTGCCGCGTTTTCCAACTGACTCTCAACCATCTCCTCTTTGAACAAACCCTATAAGAAAGCTGCTGTTAAAGTACTTGTATAATTATGTCATTGTAAGCTTTTCAAATTCAACTATCTCAAATAAAAATACAAACTCTTTTTTCTCATTCTTATTTTGACTTCTTCTATCTTCTATATACCTATTTCACACTAAAGATGATGTGAGTTAGTCTTCAATTGAATTATGAGAGTCTGTACTCTCCAAAGAAAATTTGTCTCTATATAGACCATTTGCTGATGATCATAAGTGCTGCTAAATTCATCAAGGTAAAATTGGGTCTTTTTTCCTGATGCTTTTTTTCACATAGACTTGTAAAATTTTCTATAACAAATGCCTTTATATCTTTGTTATTAGGACTTGCATTTAAGTTTATGTTCCATTTGCTCATTCACCTGATGTTTCATTCCATTCAGGACTGACTTCTCTCATTCAAGACGTCTTTGATAGTTCCTTTCTTTTTACTTTATGTGCTATGTCAAGATAGTTGCTTTCTTTTACTTTGTAGGGATTTAGTTATACTTATTTCAACTGTCATAAAGGGAGATATGTCCGGCCAACAAAATTCTAGAAGCTTTGTAAGTGGGTACAAGAAAAAATGATGCTTGATTTTGATACCAGGGAGCTTTAAATAGAGAACATTTATAAAAGCCGATTCATAAGTCATTGCCAGTAATATGTTAATAATGATTGATGTGTGAGACTTCTTTTTATTTTTGTAGAGAGCTGAAATTAATGTTTTTTTCTATTTTATTACTTCCTCATATTGCTTAGTTGAAATTGTGCAGTACATGTTTTGGATTTGTTATTGTTTATGGTTTGTCTGATTAGAGGTGCTAAGGACATTGCTTCACATGAGAGATCTAGATCAATTTGCATTCTATCTTTAACAACATTAGAGAGAGTGAGACTTCAACAGTTCACACCCATGTGCAGATTTGTTAGTTATGGCTAACATGGCTGGAGAAAGACAAAGACAAGAAGATGCTGGAAGTGACGACGTTGGGCCAAGGGCAAAGGCAGTTATGAAGCAGTTTTCTCCGGCAGCCCAAGCAGAAATGATGCGAGCAGCGGAAAAGGATGATCACTATGCATCTTATGTTTATAATGCTTGCCATGATGCATTTCGCCATCTCTTTGGTTTGTTCCACTTATCTACTTCATAGGGATTATGTTATTATCCTTCAATGATTGCAATGTGTGCATGATGGGTTGGATCTCGTTTTAATGTTATACTGTATTGATCACCACAAGCTGAAAGAAGAATTAGTTGTTATCTCTAGGTTTTCTTTGACTGTTTATTAGTAACTTTTACTTCCTTTGCAGGCACAAGGCTTGCTGTGGCCTACCAGAATGAGGTTAGTGCTATTCTCAAGCAGCTATTGTTTGTGAATTTTTAATCTCTCTTGGAGATGGCGACTTTTTTTCAAACTATGCAGTTCAATCCCAATAAATCATCACATAACTTGATACTGTAAAAACACCAATTAAATGAAATACTTTTCTACTTGCACACTTATTTCAAAAGCTTATTTGCCATCATGATAGTTTTTGATTCGAAATAGATTTCACTTCTGTTAGAAGATTTTTAATTACAAATTAAGTGCTGCAGTGAGCTGCTCATTAGGCTTCGTTGTCTTGAAACTACATGGTTGAATCTAACAAATCATGACATAATTTGATACACTGAAAATATCAGCTAAATATGAATGAGCTAGGGAGATCTACAAAGAATGCTTCATAAGCATACTAGTTGCCAAAGTTTTACCAAATGAAGTAGCAAGCCAAGTGGGCTTGATTGTGGGGAACTTTTAGGATTAAATGTGCTTGAGATTGAGCATTTTGGATGGGTGGACTCTTGGGAAGTTCAGGTGTTCCACCCCTGTTAGCATCACCTAGATGCAATGAGTGTTAAGTGGATCATTAATGGTCAGATGCAATGAATGCTAAGTGAATCATTTATGGTCATGAGAGATGGGTTGTTGTGAATCAACTAATCATCAAATATAGGCCTATGAAGTTTGACTTGAGACGAAATAGTTGAATTCTATTAAATTTTGGCATAATTTGATAAGCATTGTAATAATACCTATCATATGAAATACTTTTGCAACTATGCCTATTTGCAGAAACATATTCTATGCCATCATTAGAGTATTTGATCGTAAAATGGGTTTCAATTTTATTAAAATAATTTTATTAAGAATAAAATTATCCATAATGAAGATCTGGAAATTTACAATACAAGATGCTAATCAGTAGAGGTTTTCTTCATCATTTACTCATTCATTTCTATCATGTTAATAATTCATGGTCATGTGCTTGTGATGCTTTCATGGAGTTCTATGTTTTAATATGGTCATTCAATTGATGATTATTTGGAACAGTCAACATTGATGCAAAATGTAGCCATACTATTAGTGATAAGTAACTCTTAGCAGTACTCGACTGATACATGGGCTTTTTGTCTGAAAATAATGAATTTGGAATATATGGACCATAGTACATGCATTTTTCCCTAAGAGAAGAGCTCACCAGTTGTAGGTAATATAAGATGGTTGTTTGTTATTGACAAATTCCATCCAAAACCCATCAATGGATCAAGGAAATAAAATGCTGTAAGTGATGCCTTGTCTTGTGAACATATAACATGAATGGTCAAAGGAAACTGAAAAGATGAAATTAAAAGAGAGCAAACTAAAAATTAGATATGTCAAAGTGTCAAGAATATATGAAAGGGAAATAATGTTGTACTAGGCTATACACTACAAAAATAGACCCCCTATTTGTGCTTGTAATGCTTTCCTGAGGATCCATGTTCTAATATGCAAAATATAGCCATCCTATTTGTGATAGGAGCTCTTAACGGTGTTACTCAACTGATACATGGAAACATCATCTTAAAATAAAGAATTTGAAATATATGGACAGATGTGTATCTTGCCCAAAGAGTCTCGAGAACTAGGCAGTTGAAGATTATATAAGACGGTCTTTAGTTATTGAAAATTCCATCCCAAACCCATAAATGAATCTTAAAAAGAAAATGTAGTGGGTAATACCTTGTCTTGTACATATTTAACATTGATAGTCAAAGCTAACTTAAAAGATTAAATTAAATGAGAGCACGTTAAGAGTTAGAAATGCAGAAGGCATCATGAATCTATGAATAGACTACAAAAATTAGACCCTTTATTGTCCAAAGAAAAATTAGTACCTAATAACATCCCTCTCATGTGCAATTTTTTCTGAGAATCCCACAATAGCTGTTTGCTTGTCGTGTAGGAAGAACCAAAACCTATGATATTGTAAGCAATACATATATTGGAAAATGTGATGGAAAAATTATAGATACATACATAACCATTTGTGATACATGCCCAATTCACAGATTCAAGAGTTTTTGTCGGTTGATCACTACATGCCTTTTCTCATACTTGACAAGAAGTAGAATCTATCTATCTGTCTATATAGATTGTCACTTGTTTAGCTCCTACATTTAAATTAAATGATCAAATTTTGATAGTTGATAGCCACCTTCTCTTGTGAGATGACTATATGGCATCTAATTCACAACTTCTATTTTTTCGCTAAAGATATTTAGTGTTAGGAGACCATGGACCAAAAATGTTGTTGTTTGATGTGTCTACCTCTATCGATGTTAACTAACCAAACTTGGAAAATCGAAATATGACATGAAATCAAAAAAAAAATTTAAGCATTTGTTTGCTATTTATTGGGTAAGCTCCCCTCTTCAGACATTCTAACTTTTTGAGAAAGTCATATAAAATACAAGCTAGCCTCTTACATCGTTTATTCATTCTCCTCTGGTTGATTCAAACATGAAAATGCACTAATGAGTGCACATAAAAACAATTTTTATCCATTGAAGCTTTGCTCTTTCGGATCCCATGTTTTACAATTTAAATTTAAGAGCAAGTTCTTTTGCTTTGGTAGTGTCTTTTGATATTAGGTTTAATGTCATGGAGGGATATTGTTAAACGATACATATATTGGAGCAATGGAGGCATTATAGATAGACATATAAGCATTTGTGATACATACCCATTTAACAGAGACAAAAGTTTATTGGTTGATTGCCACTTGTCAATCCCTGACATTTAAATGAAATGATAAAATTTTGGCAGTTGGTAGCTAGTTTAGCTCGCTTGTTTCATCTCTTATTGCACGACTAAATGTCATCTAGTCTCATCACAAATTTTTTTTTTTTGCTGAAGTTACATATTGTTCTTTTTAAAGAAAGAGTTAAAAATTTATTAATCAACAAAGATCAATACAAAGCAGCAAAAGATGACAAGCATAACAACAGGCCAACCAAGAAAACAACCAGCCAATCATGGCTCACTCAAATCCCCCAAGTAGTCTCTCATGTCCTTTATAATTAGAACTTTTAGAATACTTTGTGGACAAGAGACCCCAGTCCTCCACTTTCCAACACAATAGGTGTTCAAAAGCCCATTTCACCAAACAAACTGCTACCTTGTTCCATTCTTGAGGGATATGGAAAAGGTATCAACATCTAGAGAATCACAAAGTATCACAATCTGATTGACCACCACAACCAATTGCCAGTTCGCTCCCTCCACCTGTTGCTTGTTCAGCATATCAATAGCAATCTAAGATTCATAGATGAACTTTCTCCAACCAAGGGCACAACTTCTCTCCAAAGCATAAAGGATAGGAAGAGCTTCCATAAGATTGTTAGTATGTTGACCTCTATACCAAGAAAAGAAGAATTGAACAACCCCAAAATTATCTCTATCAACCCCACCAATCCCAACATGCCCAGGATTACCTTTGAAAGAATCATCAGTATTTAGCTTCAACATATCATGAGGAGGTGGTGACCAACATCCATCTCGATGTAACTTACACTTGGCCTGCCGAGCAGTTCTGGATGAGGGGATCCTTATATTGGAATCAGTGAAACCCAACCTCTGAATGATAGCCACATCGCCTGGGTCCACATGGGTTCTTAGATCACACTATGCATATAAAGTCTCCTATAGAGCATTAATAATTCGCATCCACAATTGATGACTCATCATTTTTTTTATCTTGGAAAATTCTTTCGTTTCTTTTTAGCAGATTTGCAATAAAATAAAAGAAGGGTCTATATGCCAAACAATGTGCAGAAACGAAGTCTTAGCTAGGGAATTCCCCAAAAGACCCCAAAACTCAGCCAAGGAGGAAGCATGGACAAAAGTCTTACTCCAGACCCCCCACCAGCAATGCCAAATTTCCCTAGCGAAAGGGCACAAGAAGAAAATATGAGGAGAGCTTTCCTCATTGTTATTGCACATAATACATATAGAACCTTGAAATCCTTGATTTGTCATGTCCCAGGTGAGGCACCTATTTTGGACAACCAACCTCATGAAAAGGTTGCATTTGGGTCACGAAAACTTACACCACACCTATTTCCACCAAGAAACTCCCGCTCTCCCGTAAATTTGCGTGTCCAACTCTTGATATCCTGAAGCAATCGAAAATTTACCTTTCGGATCAGGGCCCCAGGCAAGAATATCATTCCACTCCAAAGAGTTACATGCCAAAATCTTACCAAGCTCCTGACAATCTTCCTTAGAGTCCCTTGGAGGCCACTCATGAGGCTCTTTCCATCTATACAATATAACTTGACCCAAATTTTGAGAAATTTTGTAATCTTCCACCTTGCTCCAACCTACCTCAATAAAATTGTTACTCAGAGATCGTAGGTGCAGATAAATTGAAATGATAGGAGGGGATCCATACCAAGAACCAAACTAGAGTAGGCCTGTTAGGTCCCGGAGACAACTGAGAAGGGGGGGGGGGGGTGAATCCGTTGTCTAATAAATTCAAACCAAAAACTAATTAACCAACTTAATGCTTAATACCGGTAAACCAGTTAAGTATGCCGGTAGACAGTGTTAACATTAAATCGCTATACCGGTAAGGATTAAGGCATGAAACATAAACATAAAGTCATCCACAACACATGACACCAATATTTATACGTGGAAACCCTGTAAGGGGAAAAACCACGGTGGGAAACCTTACCCACAATCAGATGATACTACTGCAGATAGTAAGTGTACAAAAGGGGTCTGCATGTGCAGAAAGGCCAACAGCCTAGAGCTCACTGCTCAATCACAAATGGGAGTCACATTGACTACAGTTGGATGGTTAAATCCAATAAGAATGTACTGCACAAAATAACATCTTCATATGCTGGATTCAGTACCGGTGTAATGCTGATATGCTTCTACAAAAACCTAACTTCACCTTCAAATGATGTCTTCGTGTATGCCTCTGTTTGATCTCACATATACCTTCACTTAATTCTTTTTCGCATTCCACACTTGATCTTACAAATAAGATCTTACATTTATACCATACCCTAAGACCAATTTTAGTAGGTCGGCTCTACAAGATATTACTATAAAAACATTTTACAAATAATATAATATCCGATGCAATAACCGATTAAACATGTTGGCTTAATGCATTTACAACAATAATAAATCATCTCCATAGCGTGCCATGCTGATCTGGAAAAGATAAACCTGCCGGTGTAACCCTAGATAACCTGGACCTATTTGCCGGTAAAAGCAAATATGCAAATATGAATATACCAATGATTATTACTTCAAAATAAAGTGTCCACACGATGTCTTCGACATTACCAAGTGTCTTCCATGTCATTCCAGGTACCGGTGAACAATATATCCTGCCGGTGAATCATATATCAGTAACTGTTGCACAGATTACTGCTTGCCGGTGAATGTTGCTGGATCTCCAAAGTAGGTGTATTCAGTAGGTGTTGACATCAATGACAATACCATACCAAAATACCAACAATCTCCCCCTTTGGCATTGATGGCAACACAAGATGGAAAAACAATCACAGTGCCAAAACAGAAATGCCAAGTACAAAAACCAACAATCTCTATTTCTCCCCTTGGGAGTAACAATACCAATTTTTCATGTGTTTTTCAAAATCTCTCCCCTAAAATCTCTTTTTCTTATAAAAAAGATAATGTGTTTTTCCATAGATATCTCTCCCTCTTTGACATCAAATGCCAAAGTCACAAAAAGTCAAGTTCATACAAAATACCAACCAATTCAATATACCAACTACTCCCCCTGAGAAGTAGCTTCCTCATCAAATACCGGAATAAAAGATTTGTCCATTTAATTCTGTCGGTTGATGACAATCATTAACTGTCTAAGTCTCTACCGGTGGTGGTATGACTCCAAGCTGATCTCTGAGATACTCAAAAGTTTCCTTAGGCAAAGGTTTTGTAAAAATATCTGCAAGCTGTTCTTTAGTATTCACATAAACCAGTTTTATATCTTTTTCTTCAACTTTTTCCCTTAGAAAATTCAGTTTGATAGAAACATGTTTTGTTTTAGAATGTAATACCGGATTTTTAGATATATCAATTGCTGCAGTGTTATCACAGTATATAGTAATAGGTTCCTTGCATTTTACCTTTATGTCTTTCAACATTTGCTTAAGCCAAAGTACCTGTGTACAGTTTGTTGCTGCTGCAACATATTCTGATTCTGCTGTTGATAAAGATGCACAACTCTGTTTCTTACTCAACCAAGAAACTAATCTCTTTCCAAGAAAGAATGCTCCTCCAGTGGTGCTTTTTTTATCATCCACATCTCCTACCCAATTTGCATCTGTATATGCACATAGATCAAAATTTTTATCTTTAGGATACCATAATCCAAGATTTGCTGTGCCTTGTAAGTATCGGAAAATCCTTTTCACTGCTGATTCATGATTTTCCCTAGGATTACTCTGAAATCTAGAAACAATACATACTGCATTCATAATATCAGGCCTGGTTTGTGTCAAATACAGTAAACCTCCTATCATAGATTTGTATCTAGTTGGATTAACAGGTGTAGATTCATCTCTTTGAGATAATTTGTCATTTGTAGTCATAGGTGTGCTTATTGGTTTAGAGTTTTCCATCCCAAATTTCTTAAGTAGTTCTTTCAAGTACTTAGATTGACTCAAAAATATACCTTTATCAGTCTGTAAAATCTGCAATCCTAAAAATAATTTTATTTCTCCAATCATAGACATTTCAAATTCTTGCTGCATTTCAAGAGAAAATTCTTTACATAATCCATCTTCTCCTCCAAAGATTGTATCATCAACAAATACTTCAATAATCAAGATGTCATCATTAGTTACTTTGTAATATAAATTGCTATCTGTATTTCCTTTAGTAAAACCAATCTTTAAAAGATACTTATCCAATCTTGCATACCAAGCTCTTGGGGCTTGTTTCAATCCATACAGAGCTTTTCTTAACCTGCAAACCATATCATTGTTATCTGTCAAAGAAAATCCATCAGGTTGTTCAATATAAACTTCCTCTTCAAGATCTCCATTAAAAAATGCACATTTAATATCCATTTGATAAACTTTGTAATCCTTGTGAGCTGCAAAAGCCAAGAATAATCTAACTGCCTCAATTCTGGCTACCGGTGCAAAGGTTTCATTGTAATCAATTCCTTCTTTCTGAGAATATCCTTTACACACTAGTCTTGCTTTATTTCTGACAACCTTACCATCTTCATTAAGTTTGTTTCTAAATACCCATTTGGTTCCAATTACATTTTTATCTTTAGGCCGGGGAACTAATGTCCAAGTATTGTTTTTCCCAATTTGTCCTAATTCTTCTTCCATAGCTTTAATCCAAAATTTATCTTCACATGCCTCATTGATAGATGATGGTTCAATTTGAGAAATAAGACATACCTCTTCATTTGCCAATCTTCCTCTTGTCATAACTCCTTTAAATTTGTTTCCAATTATCTAATCTTTAGAATGATTCAGTCTTACATACCGAGGTGTCTTAGTTTGCTGTTGTTCTTCAATTACTGTGGAATCCTCTGATGATACCAGGGTAACTGGATCTTCATTTTGTACCGGTGGATTCAGTGTAGGTTCATTTGTCATGACTTCTGTTGCCGGTTCAGAGTCTATATACCTTGAAGTTCCTCTGAATTGTTCATCAATCTTTACATTTGTACTCTCAACAATTTTCTGCAATCTTTTATTAAAACATCTATATGCCTTGCTCTTAGATGAATAATCAAATTTGCCAATATACTCATCTCTTCTAATATAACATTTACTTCCAAAAATTCTGAAATACTTAAGAGTAGGAATATTACCAAACCATAGTTCATGAGGGGTCTTACCGGTTTCACCTTTGATGTGAACTTTGTTGAATGTATAGATAGCAGTGCTTACTGCCTCTCTCTAGTACACATGTGGTAGATTTGCTTCTGATAACATACTTCTTGTTGCATCCAAGATAGTTCTGTTTTTCCTTTCAACAACTCCATTTTGCTGTGGTGTCCGAGGTGCTGATAACTGTCTTTTGATTCCATTCACTTCACAGAATGTATTAAAATCCTTAGATGTGAATTCTCCTCCTTGATCTGATCTTAAACATTTGATTTTTTTACCGGTTTCATTTTCAACCATTGCTTTGAATAGTTTGAACTTCCCAAGTGCTTCTGATTTTTCTCTGAGAAAAGTAACCCAACACATTCTAGAATAATCATCAATAATTAGCATGAAATATCTATCACCTTGTAAGCTTTTAGTTCTAGCTGGACCACATAAATCAGTGTGAATTAAATCAAGAGCATTATTGGATTTTTCTGGAATACTTTTGAAACTAGCTCTAACTTGTTTTCCAAATTGACATTCCTTGCAAATTGTGTTACGAGGTTTCACAATTTTAGGTAGATCTCTAACTACCTTAGAAGTACTGATTTTTACCATACAATCAAAATTTACATGGCATAGTCTCTTATGCCATAACCAACTTTCATCTATATGTGCAATTAAGCATGCCTTTTCACTGTTATTCAAATGAAAGATATTACCTCTAGTCTGATTACTGGTTGCAATTTCCAAACCAGTTCTATTCATGATTTTGCATTTTCCATTTTTAAATTGTAAATGAAAATCCTTCTCAACTAATTGACCAACACTTAAAAGATTATGCTTTAATCCTTCAACATAGTAGACATTGTCAGTGTTATGTTTACCATCAAGAGATATTGAACCCTTACCTTTGATTGAACAGGCTTTGTTATTTCCAAATCTTACTAAACCTCCATTGTATTCTTGAAAGTTCAAGAATTTACCTTTGTCTCCAGTCATATGATGTGAACATCCTGAGTCAATAATCCATTCATCCTTTGATTCAACTTTAGCTGCTAGGGCTTGTTCTACCGGTTGAGCAATAGGTGCCGGTTGATCTTCTGTTATAGCAACAAAAACCTATCCATTGTCTGTTGGGTCCTCATTAGAATCATCAGTCACACCTTCATCAGCAATGTAACAAGATTTATCTTTGTTCTTCTTAAATTTGTATCTCTGATATTCAGGATTAGGCTTGTATGATCTTCTAGCTTCTTCTCTTAGTCTAGCATGTCTATCAGGGCATCTTGAAGCCATATGACCAATCTTATTGCAGTTAAAACATTTAAAGGGTGCTTTACCTTCATACTTACTTCCAATTAGACCTTTTGGCATTTTCCTTGCAAATAGTGCTTCAAGTTCTTCAAGCTCTTCATTCTCCTTTCTAGTTTCTTCAAGTTCTTTTGCATAAAAGGCTCTCCAGTCTGATTTGTCAAATGATGGAGCAGATGATGTTGTTGCTTTAAAGGCCAAATCAGTCTTTATAGTAGCAACATGACCAAACTCCTCAATTTCAAAAGCTGAAAGTTTTCTAATCAATGTATCCCTAGTTACTGATGTATTAAGCATTGTTCTCAACTCATTTATAGCAGTAACCTTCATTTTATATGCTGGTGGCTAACCTCTTAAGATTTTTGAAACAATCTCATCCTCACTCAAGGTTCCTCCACAACATTTGATACCCAAAACAATTTCATTTACTCTTTCCATAAAAGTAGAAATCCTTTCATCTTCTTCCATTTTCAGATGTTCATACCTGACTCGGAAGCTTTCAAGTTTTGCAATTTTGACTGTGGAGTCTCCTTCATTCAGTGTTTCCAAATGATCCCAAATAGCTTTAGCAGTAGACCTATCTGATAATCCCATGATTTGTTGATCTGATAATGCTCTCAAGAGTGCTTCTCTTGCTTTGCAATCATTTTCTTCATCTTTGGCTAAGGTAGTTGGAGCAGTCTGACCAGCTACAGCAGCAGTATAACCATTCTTAGTAACTTCCCAGATGTCTTTACCAATGCAATTCAGATGTGTCTCCATTCTGATCTTCCATATCCCATAGTTGGTTCCATCAAGTTTAGGACTGTCCTTCCTGAAATAATTAGTAGACATTGGATCTCCTCAAGTTGTTAAACTTTTGCAAAAAGAGGACTAGGCTCTGATACCAATTATTAGGTCCTGGAGACAACTGAGAGGGGGGGTGGGGGTGAATCAGTTGTCTAATAAATTCAAACCAAAAAGTAATTAACCAACTTAATGCTTAATACCGGTAAACCAGTTAAGTATGCCGGTAGACAGTGTTAACAGTAAATCGCTATACTGGTAAGGATTAATGCATGAAACATAAACATAAAGTCATCCACAACACATGACACCAATATTTGTACGTGGAAACTCTGTAAGGGGAAAAACCACGGTGGGAAACCTTACCCACAATCAGATGATACTACTGTAGATAGTAAGTGTACAAAAGGGGTCTGCACATGCAGAAAGGCCAACAACCTAGAGCTCACTGCTTAATCACAAATGGGAGTCACACTGACTACAGTTGGATGGTTAAATCCAATAAGAATGTACTGCACAAAATAGCATCTTCATATGCTAGATTCAGTACCGATGTAATGCTGATATGCTTCTACAAAAACCTAACTTCACCTTCAAATGATGTCTTCGTGTGTGCCTCTGTTTGATCGCGCACATACCTTCACTTAATTCTTTTTCGCATTCCACACTTGATCTTACAAATAAGATCTTACATTTATACCATACCCTAAGACCAATTTTAGTAGGTCGGCTCTACAAGATATTACAATAAAAACATTTTACAAATAATATAATATCCGATGCAATAACCGATTAAACATGTCGGCTTAATGCATTTACAACAATAATAAATCATCTCCATAGCGTGCCATGCTGATCTGGAAAAGATAAACCTGCCGGTGTAACCCTAGATAACCTGAACCTATTTGCCGGTAAAAGCAAATATGCAAATATGAATATACCAATGATTATTACTTCAAAATAAAGTGTCCACACGATGTCTTCGACATTACTAAGTGTCTTCCATGTCATTCCAGGTACCGGTGAACAATATATCTTGTTGGTGAATCATATACCAGTAACTGTTGCACAGATTACTGCTTGCCGATGAATGTTGCTGGATCTCCAAAGTAGGTGTATTCAGTAGGTGTTGACATTAATGACAAAACCATACCAAAATACCAACAAGGGCTTGTGACCCCCATCTTGCCTCGGTCTACAGATAGAATCCCACTTAACCAAACTCCATTTTTTCACAAGCAAATTACCAGCCCATAAGAATTGCCGGGAGAGAACAACAAACTCATGAATGAAGCTAGAAGGAGCAGCTTGCACAAAACAACTATAAATAGGGATAGACTGAATCACTGACTTTAGGAGAATCACCCTCCCAACAGTAGACAACCACCTGCAAGTCCATTGAGAAACTTTCCTATGGAACTTATATAAGACTTCTTGGCAAAACCTACCGGGCAAAGAGCCAATAGAAACGGGGATACCAAGATACACCAAGGGAAGAGCACCAATCTAAAATCTAAAAATCCAAGCATTCCTGGTTTGAATAGGCTTAGGAGTACTAAAGAAGAATATAGAGGACTTGTCCTCATTAGTCATTTGCCTAGAAGCCGCCAAGTAAACATCCAAAGACCTTAAATTAATAGCCTCATTAACTTTCTCTAACTCATTAGAGTAGTATCATCCACGAACTGCAAGTGAGAACAAGGAGGCACTCTATCACCCCAATTCTTGAAATGCACACAAAAAATACTGAGAGGGAGGGGGGGGGGGGTTGAATTAGTATTTTAAATTTTTAAAAGACATGAAACCACATAAAATATAGAGAAAGCAAACATTAAGATGCATGCATGAAATTTCACGTGGAAAACCCTTTCGGGTGAAAAACCACGACACATAATAGCTTTCATTAACAAATGGTCACCAACTTAAATTACAAATGCGAGCACCTACTCACTCAAGAGCACCTACTCCCCTTGAAGCACCAACTTCAACCAACTGAAGCACCTACTCTAGTCTTTTTCATACTATAAAATTACTGAAACTTTTAGAAAGATCTTCACATTTTACATTCAATAACTCTATCATATTCATGTATGCAGCTCCATAAAATATCTCTCAAATATAAGCTCCTCACTCTGAAAAATAATGCTAGACTCCTTAGAAACTTTGCTCAATCTTTCTCTGTATTGCACTCAGCACGATCATATCCTCCTTATTTTCACCACTTCACCAGCTCAGGCATCCTTCACAAAGCACACACATCCTTTTGAAAACATTCCTCATACATATACAATCACAAACTGGAACAATACATAAACGTTTCAGCCCGTCCTCATTCAAAACACACAGAAATTGATTGGCAGAAAAAATTGAATTAGAGAATACAAATGCAAGCACTCAAAATAGTAAAAAACACGAGATATAAAAAGATATCTCACACCACTATTGGATAGCACCCTCAACATAGAATGCAAGCACTCAAAACAGTCAAAAACATGAGATATAAAAAGATATCTCACGCCACTATCGGATAGCACCCTCATAATAGAATTCATGAAGTCTGCTAAATCAAAAGTCAAAAGCCACGTTCACTGTTTTAGCAAATAAAGGTCGGTGTTTAAAAAGTGCTCAGAAAGAAATTTGACACATTATGAAACACAACTCGTAAACCGCTCAAGATGTTACCAAAGGAAACGAAGCTGCTGCACCAATATAGAGAATAACATAATGATGTTCGTTTCAATTACAATTGCCAAGCACTACTTCCGGAAGCCATCCAAAAACATTGTGTAAAAATAGCGAATGCTTATTTAGCCGCCATATTTAAAATTTCATGGAAGTTGCAACTTTTGAAAAATCAACCAATGACATGGCAATCTGACTTGGCTAACAATAGAAGCAAGCAAGTAGATGACTTGGACAAGCAGCCAGCTCAAGCTGACAACCAGGTAGCTCAAACACACAACTAGGGAGCTCAACCAGACAACCATGTAGCTCAACCAAACAGCCAAGTAGCTCAA
Source organism: Cryptomeria japonica (assembly GCF_030272615.1). Taxonomy (NCBI): domain Eukaryota; kingdom Viridiplantae; phylum Streptophyta; class Pinopsida; order Cupressales; family Cupressaceae; genus Cryptomeria; species Cryptomeria japonica. The sequence continues at coordinate 247,928,589 of NC_081412.1, forward strand.
CTAAGCAACCAAGTAGCTCAACCAAACAACTAAGTAGCTCAACTAAACAATTGAAGAAGATCTAATGAATAATCAGCAGCTTGAAAAGCATCTCATTCCAATTCATTTCAATAATGCCAAACGTAGTTCCCTATTACTTTGAGTAATCCTCCAAAATTTACACAACCTTGATCATCATCCTTTGACATAAATGACAAAATATCCAACAATTCCTACCCTGAATTACCTATTGCCTAACACGAGACTTGATATATCTCCCCATCATCCTTTGACATCAATGACAAAATATCCAACAATTCCTACCCTGAATTACCTATTGCCTAACACGAGACTTGATATATCTCCCCAGGCCTTCAGCCATTAAAATAAATAAATAAGGTGATAGAAGATCCCCTTGGTGTAGACCCCAAGACTCACCAAATAGCTTAGAGGGTTCACTATTAATGAGGACAAAGAAAGAGGAGGTAACACAACTCATGACCTACTTGATCTACTCACTGCCAAACCCAAAAATTGCCAAAATATTATGCAAAAAGGACCAATTGACATAGTCATAGGCTTTGGCCATGTCAAGCTTCATGAACATAGCTTTCTCTATGGAAGTTGCCATGGAATGGATAGCCTCTGTTGTACCCATCCAAAATTTGTATGCCAGTAACAAAACATCCCTATTGCTCTGAAATTAAAGAGCTAAGCCATGGCTTTAGTTTCTTTGCAATCAACTTAGTAATAATTTTGGGCTATGGGTTTAAGAGGTCCAAAGAATCAGCTCCTCTTTTTGGAATGAGAGCAAGGAATGTGGCATTCATGGCTCTTAGCATTTGTTTGTTCTTTTGAGATTCCAAAACCACCTCTAGAAGATCCTGTTTGAGAATGTCTGAAAACTCCTGATAAAACTCTATAGGAAAACCATCAAGTCCAAGGGCCTTCCCTTTCTTTATCTGAAACAAAATCCCTTCTAGCTCGTCCAAAGTGATAGGTTTGATCAGTGAGTCATTCATTTCCCTAGAAACCAACGGAGGAATGCACCCCATGATAAGATCCTCTTCCTCCCTTGCTAAAGGGGTATCCTCAGTAGAAAGATTGGAATAGTAGTGAGTGATCTCACCTAAAATCATCCTAGAAGAAGAAAGTGGAATTTAATGTCCCCACTTTGGAATAGAATTTAATGGTAAATAATAATAATAAAATTAAAATTCAAAAGAATAAAAATAAAATTAAAAATTAAAATATAAAAGAATATAATTAAAATTTAATTAAGTTAATGAATGGTCAAAAGAGATGGAATGAAAAGTTGTGACTCCCTCAAACATGAGATATAAAAGGGAGAGGAGAACATCATTTGAGGGGGGATAATTTGGGAATCAGAAGTGCAGATCTGATTTAAATAAGAAGTGTAGATCTGATTGTGAAAGGTTGTGTCCCTTTCAAAGGGCAGAGTTGCACTCTTCCAAAGGGTGCTAATGGTCAAAGGGCGTGTCTCTTGCCAAAGGGCATATATGATGAAGTGTGACCTCTCCCTCACATTGAGAGATATAAAGGAAAAGAATCAAAAGCATCTGGGGACTTCACCATGGATCAGATCAGATCAGAACTGTTATTAAGTTACAGGCAACAACATCCTTGTTCTTGGTAGGAGGACACGGAGGGGAAGGATATGGCGTTACGTTTAGAAAAATATTGATCAGCAAGAAGAATAATAATACAAGCAAGGTTACAATCATTCGCACAACAGTCTGAATTCTATGATAATATATTAATTTATTGTTAAATGAGAATATGCATTAGCAGACCCAATGGAGCATAAAATAAATATATATAGAGATCGAAATTGCTGTCTAAGACAAACACCAAACCGTAAATAATGTTAATGATAATTTGATTAATTTGTAATCTAACCGATACCTGGGATGTATGGTTTATTATCATGTGACAGCAAATTAATTAAGAGAATAATCGGTGGCTAATAGATGTGAAAGGGTGCAAGGAAAGTGGCAGTTATGAACAGTCAAGAGTCATGTATTTTGCAACATGACTTTCATTGCCACTGAATAGTATATAAGACAATCGTTCCAACTAGAAGAAAGGGCAGTGATAAGTCTGGCTCTCAAACATTCAGTGAAATTGATTTATAGGTGCAAACAACATACGGCCAGGTATGTTACATCACTTATACCAGCAACCTAGCATCAACACCAATCATATTAGTTAAGTCTGCAGAAGCAGGGATTGAGGTACGCAGCAGCCTTATACAATAAGTTATATGATACATATCTATAAGTAAGTATTTGTTACAATCGATTTCAAACTGGATATGTTTGTAAATACAGTAGCATTATTTATTTAGATTACTCCATATGAGATGTATGCACTTGAAGAATTGGTTCAATCTGTTTGCTGCATCTTGTGGGAAGAGGTTTGAGGTGTAATCCAGTGGTGACGAGGGGCTCACAAGTGGTCATAAGGACCCTTGGAGTCAAGGAACCAGATTGCACTCCCCATGCCGAACTCAAAAGATGTTTTGTGTATGGGTAATGGGCTTGAAGGGCAAGCAACATGGGCCGCCAAGTCTAGCAAGGATGTTAGAAGCAACCATTCCTTAGACTTGGTCAACAACGGACCCGTGCAACCCTTCTCATGTCTCATATATCAATTTCTATCTATTTTTGCAATAGACTGAATTAAATCTAATTATAATTGAACCTGTATGTAGGTGCTTGCCTTTCCTTTTAGGTGCAGGTTGTCCTTCCAAGACTACGCTCATCCGATATAAGATTAGTTATTAATAAACAGGCCTATATCTAGTAGGGGACATTACATGGAATCCCTTTAGAGGACCTGATAGAGGTTATACAACCCCTTTGCCTCTTATCCTTAACAAAGTTATGGAAAAAGGTAGTGTTTCTGGCTTTTTCTTGTTCAGAAAATAAATCTAAGTCATTTCAGCTTGTGGGTTTTCTGAATGTTGCCTATTTTTGAGTTGTTTATTTGCTGTAAGTATTTCTATTATTAGCACTCTTCTTATCTCTATAAACGAAGTAAAAACACAAAACAAAACACAAAAAAACAAAACAAGGCAGAATAGGGCTGTGTATTACATTTAATTTTGAATTGGAGGTATAATATCTAGAAAGAATTCCTTTGCTTTTAAATTTAAAATGGTATACACCACTTGAACTTAAAATATCTAATTGAAAATTGGTGGAAAGTTGATATTGTTGGATCTTTTATGTTCAAAGTTGTCCATAAATTAAAAGCATATCAAGAATAACCTCAAGGAATGGAATAGAATTTCCTTTGGAAATATCTCGACTAGAAGAAGGAAGCCAAGGAACAATTGAAGCTAATCTAGCCAAGAAACAAAGTAAGGATGAAGGAGTTCGTTTCTATAAGGTGTTGTTTAATCTAGACTCATGCCGTGTGTTGGTGTCTGTTTTATCATCTACCAAACATTAGAATAGGATACCCGAAGGTATTCTATCCTCTCCTGAAAAATCACTACTGATTCCAAGGTCTATATGTGCGAACAAGCGACTTTAGTGAAATAGCTTCTTGGGTAGTGTATGCTGAAAATCTCAAGGGGGACTTACGTTAACAAGTGTCTTTTGAACTGCTGGACTTCGTCGCCTAGGAACCCAACTTACTCAAGTCTAACTATATTTTTAGCCACATGTTTGATTCTTAAAGATGGATTTAGCAATTTTACGCTCTCTTTTTTTTTTTTGATTTTCTAGGATTTAGACTTTCAAAAGAAAGGAGAAAAGAGATAGGGTTTGAGAAGGCTAATCTAATCCTACGAACTTCGGAGACGGTATCAATCGGGTGCTCTCGAGAAACCAAACTTTGCTTCACCACACTAGGGACAACTACACAAAGCTGGTGCAATCTTCAATGGATTGTGCTTATGATTAAGATGTTGGGATGCACAGAGGACTCGCTCAGACTAACTTTGCACGGTGAAATGGAAATCATCCATTCACCAAAAGTATGAGTGGAGATACACCATCAATTGACACTTATCAAATCCTTCATTCAAATTAACAACAATGAAAGCAAATCTAAATTAATTTTAACTAAGTGTTGAGGAAATTTAAACCATGCAAATCATTCTTTCAATAGGGATTACAAAGCCTTAAGAGAAAGCGCACATGCAATATATTATCTGGAAATGACCTTATGCAACAATACATCAAAAACCTCACACTCTCCAAATGAGAGGAGGTAACCTTATATAGTTTTTCAAAAATAAATGAACGGCCGAGATCAAACAGTGATCAAGGGCCTAGATTGAAAGCTACAAACCCTAATTAGGGTTTCCCAAAACACTATCAGCTTGAATGAATAAGAAGGTGACATGTGGCATAGTTGCTAATCTCACTGAGGTGAGCGTCCACTTTCCTCCTTCGCAGATTCGATGTACCTAGACACAATAAGCTTGACCTCCTCCATGGCGACACTTGGCAAATTGTTAATTGGGAAGTCGATGATGTCCACCTCATCGATACATGTGGCGAGGATGCTTTCCCACTCAACCGCTTGGGCAAGAAAATTTTCATCGATGAAGAGAAAGTTTGCAATCTTCGAGAGATCGCCTTTGTCAATCATAACTCTTGACCGAATCCTGGCTCTCAGGTTTTCTGCCTGCAAATGCTTCTCCCTTATACTTTCTCTCTTCCAGATCTCAGATGCTACATGAAATACCTTGCTCAGGATCTCCCTGACACTTTCCTCTGTCTCAAAGCATTTGGTCTCGGATTTCTTCAAAACTTCAATCCGGGTGACCAAGGCATAATACCATGTGCTGAAGTCGTACCTATCTCCGGCCTGTATGATACTTGCATCCACTAGGCTTCTTTTCGACATGCCTCAGATAACCTTAAGATGCGGAAGTATTTCATCCTGAATTTCCTCCACATCCTCCCAATTGGTAGCTAGATCCTGGATACGATTGATCAGCGAAGAGTCCGACTCATGTGCTGACACTAAATTTTCTACCAGTATATCAGCACGTGCTGAAGCGTCTGAAATCCACTCCTTGGCCTGTGTGAACGAGCCCTTCATATACTCATAATCCTTCATCGATTCTTGCCGAAGAGGCTATGGAGGGGTAACCGGGATCTCATGGTTAAGTGGCCTGGTAAGATGGAGAACATACTTTCTCCACTGCTGGTTTTCTTCTTCAACCTTCTTTCTCTTTTCTTTCTCCTGAGCTAAACTTGTCTTCAGAGCGTTACAAGAGTCGTCGAAATACTGGACCTCTTGGTCTTGGGTGGGCTTACCCAACTTTATGGTGGTGATCTTGTAATCATCTGCGGCGACATTGTCCCTAGTTTTTCCTTCTTTAGGCACCGCTATCTGGACTATCCTGAATCCTGCACTGTCTCTCTGAATCAGAGAAAACTTTCTGGCGGGCTTGGGTGGTTTAGCTATAACTGGCTCATTCACCTTCTCCAGAAATGCTGCTGTGATTTCTTCGGAATAGGCCTCCTTGGGTACCTTAGCCTTTATTCTTTCCCTTAGCCAATTCGGGATAGTTGATTCCTCTACAATATTCTGGTCAAATCCATCATCTGTCCCTCCCGGGTTTGCAGCTATGCCATCTAAGAAGACTATGGGAGATGTAGGCGTTTCAGTTTGCTCTCTGTCCGGACTTTGGACAACTTCCTTCATTACTTCCTCAACCGAAGGAGAAGGCACTCTTACTTCATCATTAACTATGCATATGTTCATCTCCTGTTCCTCAACTGCATTTTGATCAGGCACGATAGAAGCGGCACTTAGGATGGATTGGCCTTCGCTATACTCCCTTCTTTCCCCTACAATCTTCTTTCCTGTGACCTTTATGGAGCTTCCAACTAACTCCTTCCTCTTCCGAGACCTAACACTTTTTGGATTCCGGGCATTACTTGCAGAGGTACAAGGATTGGAGGACAAAGAGTCATCCACTCCCATCAATTGGTAGGTCAAGGTCACACCTTTGGACTTTAATTGCCTTGTCCTTTCAGATGTCCACCACCTAGAATACTCAACCACCGTCCTCATGAGGTCAGCTAGATCTGACTTTTCTCCCTCTGCCCAATCTATCAAAACTAGTGGTTCATTCTTCATTTTTTCGAAGCTTAGCTGTTGAAGCTCAAGGCTATCCTCTACTTGGTCAGCAACTCTGAATACCTCTGTTGCTCTTACCATGCTCAAAGGAATTCTCGACCAAAATCTCTTCCTGATTTGGAAACTAGTGGCTGCGTTAGCCCAATAATCTTCTAGATCAGGCCTTTGCTCAAATGTCATTCCTTCGACCTTCTTTATTCTGTGGAATGGATCGAAATTCCTTCTTGCTTTGTATTGATAAAGGGGATACCAGGCCAGCTCCTTCTCAGCAGTCGCAGCAGCTTGTGACGATGGACATGTCTCCAACCCATTACCAATTGTAAGAGAGGAAGTTCCTGCCTTCTTTTGTTTATCCCTCTGAATCGCCATATACCCCTCCAATTGCCTCACAACCTCGAGCAACACAACTCGGTTGGTAGGGTAAGTTGGAAGCTTGTAGGGAGGCCCAGAGAATCCTTGAATTCTAAGGTAAGTGAACTTTGGATATTGGATATACCAATATCCGAATCGACTGATGAAGTCCATAGACTCTTGAGAGAGCCTCTAGTGCAGTCTACCTTGTAACGTCCGCGTGATGTGCATGAGGAAGGTATCATTTACTCTTTTAAAATGGAACTTTTCTTCTATGTGGAGCTTGGGATAGCAATCATAGACTGAAAACTAGTTCTCTTTGTTCCCTACTTCTCCTCTGCAAGTGAGGCCTTTGTATCTGTAGGTTCTGGCCAAGGAATAAAACAGGTACGAACTCATGAAGAAGGTCCTATTCGCTTCTAGGTTCCTCAGCTGTCTGTCTAGGTTGTCGCTAATCATCCGGGTCCAGTCTATCATCTTTACTCCATTCATTATTTCATTAATGAAATAATACATCCAAGGCTTGAATGAAGCACCTTGAGGATTTCCCATTATTATGTTGAGCAGAACGATCATGTCTCCAATGTCTTCCTTGAAATATGCTCTTACCAGGCTCTTCCTTTGAAGTTTGGAGGCGCCCTTCCTTGGCTTGTCTAGCCATGAATGGTTGACTATGGCGTCATATTCCTCCAAGTGGTCCTAATACATGCTATCAGCTTTGTCCTTTGTTACATACACCGTGTTGTGGTACTCTGGGATCCGGAAGGCCTCTTTGATGGCCTCATCACTGATGTTCGCCAGCACCCTTCCATCAGGTGCAACAATATGTTTACTGGTGGGGTTGTAATGTTTAGCGCATTCAACTACTAATTCATTGCATTGCATGGTGGGGAGGAAGCCAGCAGCATGCACGATGCCACTCTTCATCATCTTTCGTGCGGTTGTGGTAGGCACAAGGTTGTCCACACCGAACATCTGCTTCTTAAATTCCCTCAGATTGATGTGTTCGAGGTTGGTGTCGCTAACATTTTTCCACTTCGAAGTCATCCTTGACTCCGGTGGAGCGTCTTTATCCACTTGAAATTTCATAGTGCCTAGGATCTGCAAACAGACAATGAAATTTTTAGTTAAATTTCGTAATTTGAAGAAAATAAAGGGGCTGCGAATGGCTAAGTGTTTGAAAATTTCATTTTATTCTCATACTTAGCCATAAAAACTGGATTTTCATCTGAAAAACCCTTTAATTTCGAGGGTGGTTGTGATCGTAAATCAACACCAAGTGTTATAATTCCAAAACTCTCTTATACTTGGTCAAAAAAAATGACTTTCCTCCCCTAGAAATTCGAATAAATCCACTAAGCATCATTTCTCAAACTCTGAAAAATACTCAGAAAATACATAAATCTGCATCATGAATTCAATTTCACCTTCGAATAGATGGAAGGAAGGCTGGAAATTTCTCAAAAAGATTCAGAAAATTTGGGAAGGATTCAACAATTCTTCCTTATACCGGTTGGCTTTTCTTAAAAATCTGTGAAACTTTTGCCAAAAAAGCTTGCCCAACTGTAAGCAATGTTGAAATTTCTTCAGATGAACTCCAATCTGAAAACACTTTACTATGCTCTCCTTAATAACTTCGAACTTCTTAGTGTAGAAATGAAGTTACAACGAAGTATTTGTAAACAAAGTTGAATCTTCAATTAGAAACACTCAAAAAAAATCGTCCAACTCATGTTTCCAATTTTAACTCCACTCTTTAGGAAAGTGTTGTCATCTCTCCAAGTTCAAAAAAAATATCTTCCAAAAGTTTCTAATTTGGCTACAAGTTCGAAATCTTTGGCAATCTTGTATTATTCCCTTTCTGAAAACTTTCTATTTTGGTTTTTAAGTTCGAATTGCTTCATGGATTTTGATGACATCACTCTGAACTTGTTGACTTTGTTTGACTCCAAGGCATAGGGCGGAGTTTTGGAGCTCTCTTCACGGGCGGACTTCCTTCATGTTTGGCGGACTTATTTCCTCTTCAAGGCATAGGGCGGAGTTTGATGGCCCTTCCATCATAGGGCGGAGTTTTCATGCTCCCTCTATGGCGGACTTTCAAGGCATCATGGAGGGCAGAGTTTGAAGGCATCTCCTTCAACATGTATGGCGGACTTTTGAAGTGACCCCAAGGCATGGCGGAGTTTATAGAGGGTCTTCAACATCACACTTTGCACCTTGGGCGGACTTTTGAGCTTACTCTTCAAGGTGGAGTTCAGAGGTGGCACCAAGGAGGGTGGAGTTTTGAGCTCCCTCTTCTTGGTCTCTTTAACATATGGCAGACTTTTAGGCTTTTCTCAACATAGGGCGGGGTTTGAATGACCTTTCCCAAGGCGGACTTTGGAGGACACCAAGGCATGGCGGAGTTTAGAGTGTTCCCCTAGGGCGAAGTTTTGGAGACATGGTGACCAAGGCAGACTTTGAAGGGATCTCCTTCAACATGCATGGCGGACTTTTGATGACCTCACCATCTTCACCAACAAGCTTGGGCGGACTTTTGGAAGTCCACAATACAGGGCGGAGTTTGAATGACCTTTCCCAAGGCGGACTTTGGAGGACACCAAGGCATAGTGGAGTTTAGAGTGTTCCCCTAGGGCGGAGTTTTGGAGACATGGTGACCAAGGCGACCAAGGCGGACTTTGAAAGGATCTCCTTCAACATGCATGGTGGACTTTTGATGACCTCACCATCTTCACCAACAAGCTTGGGCGGACTTTTGGAAGTCCACAAGATAGGGTAGAGTTTTAACTACCTTCTCAAGGCATAGGGCGGAGTTCTATGCTCCCTCTTCTTAGCCTCTCCAACATTCATGGCGGACTTTAGACACCTCTCAATATGTAGACTTTTGATCTACCTTCATCATGGCGGACTTTGATGGCTTCCCAATCATGGCGAACCTTTATCATCTCCCCAACATAGCGGATCTTTGCTTGGGCGGACTTTCTGAACACCTGTCATGACACTCAACCTTATCCATTAGCCATACTTAGAAAAATTTTGGAAAATTTCAAAATTTCACATTTTGACCAAATTTAACTAGATTAACTTGAAATTTGAAATCCATATTTAGGCAAACCATTTGAAGCAATACGACCCCTAAAATGTAGGGAATTGGGTTTTTAGGTCAAAACTTGGAAATTTTGGGTCCCGGTTGAAGCGGGTGAGTGGGATCAGTGCAAACCCTAGATTCCCATTCTAAAAAAGCAAAAAGCAGACATCCCTAAAAAATAGGGAAAACTTTCTAAAAATAGCCATATCGGGGATCGGGCTAAAAATGCCAAAAACGAAACTTCCTAAAAAATAGGAAAAAACCAAAAAGCAAACTTTCTAAAAATAGAAAGTTGTCCAAATTCATCCAAATCAATTGCGATCTTCGTCCTTTGGCCTTTCTAAGCACTTTGGCGGTGTTCATGCTTTGGAATCACATGGTTTGTAAAAAACTAACTTTCAATCGTTAGGACTTGAACTGCTCAAAACTAGGCAAGGCTTGGCAAAATTGAAGCGGAAGGCCATAGGACACTAACAAAAACCCTAGAAAGCAGGAAAAGAGAGGGTCCCCATTTGCAATGGGGTGATGTGTGGAAAAGGTCACAATACCGTGTACAGGAGAATGACACTGTTCTTAATCAATTACTCTAGATCATCCCTTACTCCATTACTTATCAGTACTTGTCAGTGATGGAAAGAGATAATCTTGTTGAGGAAGTTAAAGAGATTGTCTTCTCTTTTGGCCCTTTCGAATCCCTAGGGCTGGATGGATTGCCCCCCGCTTGTTTTTAAACCTACTTGGATATTGTGGGCAAGTTTATTGCACAAATTGTTAAAGTATTTTCTACTCTGAGAAAATCATGAAGGAAAATGAATAATAAATTCACTGTTCTTGTTCTTAAATTGGCTGGTGCTAACGAGATGTAAGAATTTAGGCCCATAAGTCTTTGCAATACCATCTATAAGAGTTTCTCTAAACTGCTGGTCTTGTGTATACACCTTTTTTTAGAGAAAATCATTCATCAAAATCAAAAGGGCTTTGTCACAGAGAGACAAATCATTGATGCTATCATTGTGGTCTATGAAACTCTCCACTCAATGGATAGAAGCAATAAGGAAGGTATGGTTTTAAAGTTTGATTTTTCTAAAGCTTATGACAAAGTGTAATACAGTTCCTCTCTAGAGTCCAATATAAGTTTGGATTTAGAAAAAAATTCTCAAGATGCTAGAGGAATGCTTCTCAACCCCTTCCTATTCCATTTCAGTAAATGGATGCCCGCATGGTTACTTAAGGCTTTGAGGGGCACTAGGCAAGAAGACCCTATTTGCCCCTATTTATCTATAATCTTTGCTGAGTTTTGGGCAAAAATATAGAGGAAAGCATCGGTAGAGGAAGACAAAGGTTTTAGACTCACATCTCACCTGTTTCTAGTCTCTCTTTAGCAATTTGTGGACGATACAATACTACTGGGGGAAGCTTCTAGCTGAAGCTACAAAAGGAAAAATAATTCTCAATGATTACATTCAAGTATCTCGCCAAAAGTTTAACTTGGACAAGAGTGGCTTAGGGTGGGGTCTCATGGAGGGGGGCTTCCTAAAAAATAGAGTTGGAGCTGCTGAGCTTTTTTAGGAATATTTTAAAGCTGGCGGTCCCATGAATTTTGTTTTGCACTTCAGCTTAAAAATTTCAGCTTGTAAATTTAAGGATGTCATGAACTTTTTAGTGCAGATTAACTTAAGTTTAAACTCCTAAATTTAAGTAAATTGGTAGTAAACAAATTTAGTTTTTTTTCTAAAATTTATGTAATTGACAAATGGCATAATACATTACTAAGTTGGTGGGGCAATTTTTAGCCACACCTCATTTTCACCAGCTTAGATTTTCAAGCCTAAAAGGTAGGGGCTCTATTTTTTAGGAAAATATTCTAATGAATCCCGTAGCCAAAAAGTATTTTTTTCATGGGACCGCCTCTTCCTTAAAAATAGAGCTTAAGCCCCCTCCATGGGACACCTGCCTTATTCTTCTTCAATATACCTATTAGGCTTTAAAATAGAATTGCTAGATTGCTCAACTGCAATTTTCAATAGATCCTTACTTCTTGCTTGGGAATGCCTCTAACTCAAGGAAAAATTTATAAGTCTATGTGGGTTAATTTAATCAAAAGGATTCAAAGAAAATTGGTTGCTTGGAAAGGTGTTCTTCTACGATAATGTTGGCAAGCTTCAACTCCTTAAAGCCTTCTTGCAAAGAACTTTTGTTAACTTGCTCTCCCTCTTCAAAATCTGGAGGTTCATGGCTGAAAAGGTTGAACAATTCCAAAGACAATTCCTTTGGTCGGGTATTGAACAAAAGCAAAGATTTTCTCTTGTTGCTTGGGGTATTGTATTCTCTCCTAAGCAGAATGGAGGATTGGGCATAAAGAAGATTAAGTGGATGAACAATGCCTTCCTAACCAAAGTTGGTTGGAAACTTTTGAAGCACAACTTTGGGCTACTATCACAAAGGCTAAATACCTTAGTGGTAGAGAAGGGACTTATTTAGTTCAATCCCAACAGCTACCTTTGGGATCGAACATTTGGAACAACTTGGTTAAGACTAAAGACATGCTAGCTTTGGGTTTGAAATGGCAGGTTGACAACGATGAACATGTCAGGTTTTGGGAAGATCCCTAGATAATTGATATTCTTTTATATTTTCATCCTATATGCTTTGCTATCCAATTTGATTTGAAAGAAGATTGAGAAGCTATATTAGGGACTACCGGAACCTTGACTACTGCCCCCCTTCTTGGATAATTGTTCCTAGTTGGTATGACCCCCCTCTTGATCTTGCTGCCTCTGTAGTTGTTCACATCATTTCAAATCATAGATTGTACAAAAGTTCTCTTTCAGATAAATTTGTTTGGGCTTACTCCCAATCAGGGGATTACTTTGTTAAATTAGGGTTTAACTTTGTTTATCCTATTCAACTTGCTCCATTTAACTAGATGAATATTTGGAAGCACAAAACTATTCTTAAAATAAGTTTTTTTTGGTGGACTATTTGTCACAAAAAAATCTTGACTATTTACAATCTTCAGAAAAGGTGATTCTAGATTGCAAACAAATGCTCCATATGTGAACATAAAGAAGAAAACATAGATAATCTTCTTATTAATTGCAATTATGCCTTCAAAATCCAACAAATGATCCTCAATAATTTCTATATCCATGTGGGTAGTAGGACATTGTTAGAAGCTAAGTCACAAGATATGGCGATTTTCATGTATGAGGTTCGAATTTAATCGAATTTCAAACTTCTATAAAAAGCATCGAATTTAATCGAATTTCCTCTATAAAGCACTGCTATCTGCCTCTAAACACAACTCAGTTGGTCGTGTGTATTTTTTGTTTATGCTTTGTATCTATTAGGTCATGGGTGTCTGCAACTGCTGGGTCGCCCTCAGATTTTCTCCAACAAGGGTCGCTATTCTGATAATTTATTAGAAGTATACATATATTTAAAAATAAACAAAATTATAGAAGGCGAATTTTATCCGAATTTTTTTTCAAATTTTTCTCTTGTCGAATTTCATCCGAATTTCATGGCTGTCGAATTCGAACCTTGTGACTTAGGTTAGAAGCATTATTAAGAGCTAGAAACATTCCTTCTTCCACCCTTGATTAAAGAGTTAGGGTGGTAGGCCTTCTTAAATATTGAATTTGGTGTATGGAAAGAACGTAACAATTGGAACTTTAGAAACCAACACAAATGTTGGGAGGTTCTAGCTAATTCTATCTTTGACAAACTCACTAAAAATACTAAGGTGGCTGATCTTAGGAACCCTAAATGTAATCCCTTAGACTTGGAAGAAAAGATGGTTAAAAGCTAGGGTATTAATGATAAACTAATAAAGGTGTACAATTTACGATGTTGCACTAACGATAGTTCTTAGAAGTCTATTCCCTTGGTTCCTGTGGAGGGTGTCCCTATTTGCAAATCTCGTGCCTTGCTAGAGGAGAAAACCAATACTTTGTATAAGATTGTTAATACAGAAAACGATATCCTCAAGTGGCAACTTGCATGGCATGTTGCTAAGAAAATTCGTAATCTGGAGATGCTCTCCCTGATTAAATCCTTTGACTAGTAGAATGAGGAGATAGATGAAGATATGTGGGTGTATGTTAAGAGCCATGTGTTGTGAAGTTTTCACACATCACCCCATTGCAAATGGGGACCCCTACTTTTGCTCGCAGGTTAGTGTTCTTAGTTTAGTTGTCTAGTTTGGCAGTAGTTTCTTTGGCTATTAACCTCTTGCTTGAGAGGGGATGCAATGCAACTTCTAGGTCAGGTCGTGATGCCTCATAGTGGATGACCTTGGGCCAGAACTTAGAAGCCAGGAACAATCAATGAGAAGGGAGCAAACAACTAAGGATGAAGCATTGAACCTGCTCAACCCTTGACGGAGTGAACTAAATGAGGAACAATATCATATTGAGGACAAATTTGGGATCAAGTGCCTGAAGAGTTTTGAAAACAATGGTGAGATTGCCTTGATGAATGAAAGGTCTTGAAATGAATTGAACCAGGATCAGCATAGGCCAAGTATGTGTTTGAAGGGCTTAAAGGATATAATGCTATCATTGCTGAGGAACAACAAAATGGCCTTGGCGAAAATGATGAAAATGCTTTGGGAGTTAATCAGGCAAGGAGAAATTAGTGCTGAAGAAGAGAGGGCAGTGGATTGCATCACTTTCAGTCACTTTCAGTTTCAGTACACCTTCCAATGTCCTCATTGCTTCAAATCCCCATTAGAAACCATTAAGTTGCACATCCATAGTTGCACCTACACCTACATACTAACTCAACTATGGCATCTAGTTAGCTTAGCCATTTCTAAATTATTTTTAGCATCCATTCCAACCTTTCAAATATTTTGTGGGGCTTGATTGACAACAAATAAATCATAAAAGAAAATTTCATTTCTCAAGACAAATCCCTAAAGGTGCCTAGAGCACTACCCTGTCTTGATGTAAAAATTATTGCAGGTAGTGGAAAGTACAAAACATAGAGACTAAATTGTGGTTGTACAAACACTTTTTCTCTAAAATAATAGAACTATGTGATATATTCTCTTGAAGTGTAATGATATTATGAGATGGAGTGATTTGATCTTAACATGGAGGGAAATCATTGTATTGGATAAAACGAATGTCTTGATATTGATTGGGAATGATATCATGAAGGGAATTAGGAGGGATAATTGGATCTTGAGATGGAAAGGAATAATGGGATGGAGTGAACGGTAGACTTGGATTTTGAGATGGAGAGGTATCATGAGATGGAGGAATTCTTTGATCTTGAGGTGGAGAGAAATCTATGCTAGCATGCTTTGGAACAAGGTCTTGACATGTTTGGGGTTGTGGGGATGGTGTGATGGAGGAGGATATGGATTCTTCAACTTGGGGGTGGGGTGATGGGAGTATCATTTAGCTTAGGGGAGTGAGATTTGTCTTGATTTGGAGGGGATAAAGGTGGATGTAGGACTTGGGGAGTTTGGCAACTTTGTTTGGAGGTGGGGATTTTGTCTCCTTTGCTTATAATTCTTGGGCAATTTTTTGAAACATGACCTTGAAGGATGGGGATAATGTGGATTTCGATGGAGTGATTTGGGATTTATGGGGATTGGGACTATATGGAGGGTTAGGATTAGATGGAAGATTAGGATTATGGATTGGGAAATTAAGTGGAGGTTTAGGATTATGAAGGGGATTTGGATTAAATGGAGGATTAGGATAAGATGGAAGATTAGGATTATGGTTTGGATGATTGTAGTATATGAGACTTGGATTATGAGTGAAGGTGATGGAGGGGTTATGCAAATATGGGGATTGGGATGTGGATAGGGGAGAAGATGGAGGTACAAATGTTGGATGTGAGGGATAATATGGAGATGTGGATGAGGAATAAAATGGATTTTCCTTGTCAGAGGTAGAGGAAGGATAAGGAATGGGAGATAGATTGAGATTGGCTATAATTGGTTGAGGTGGAATGGATGGAGATATGGTATATGGATTGGAGGTTATGGGATTGACTTGGTAAGTGGTTTGGGGTGGGAGACATTAATAGGTGGAAGTTGGATAACTTTGAGGCATGCATGAGGCTGATGAGCATGGTTGATAGGTTGGTTGGGTTGGAGGTATAGTATGAGGAATGGGGTTTGGCATAGATCCGTGAACTTCCATAACCATTTTTTCAAACCAACACATGATGTTTGGATGTGGGTTTTGGATTAGGATTAGACGAGGATTTGGATAGGGATTGAAATTGGAAATGGATGACACGTTGGAAGGTGAGGTTTTTGGATTGATTTTAGATGAGGGTGGAGGTTAGAAGAATGTGATAATGGGGGAAAGATTGGTTGAGAGAGTTGGATTTTGATTTGGAGGATGGATAAGATTTAGAAGATGAAGGATGATAGATGTTTGGATATGATTTTCCAATGCTAATTTTTGATTAAGGATTGGGGATTGGAGGCTTGATTGAGATAAGTAAATGGCTATTGGGTGATTGATTTTGAATGAAAGGGTACATGGATTGGATTAGGATTTAGTCAGAATGGTATTAGGTTGACAAGGGGATTGGGTTAAGATGATGGTGAAGGATGAGGATTAAGGATGATAATAGATAAAGGATGAGTAGGAGAGCGATGAATGATGAGATTGGATTAAGAGAAGGAGATTTGATGAGGATTATGGAGGATGATTAAGATAAGAATTAGGAACTTGGTTCAATTAAGAAAATTGATGAGGATTTGGTTTGTAATCGACAATCAACTCCAGTGCAAAGGAGAGGTTGCAAAATTGGTTAGCACATACAACATCGAATAATCATAGCAACTAACCATTTTCATCACATCATGCACATATTTCATAAACACATGAAGATGGAACCAAAGAACAACCTTGCCTTATTAATCTATAAAGGAAAAAGAGACCAGTGAACCTACCATAGATAGCTATCTGAGTGGAAGCATCACAAAAGAGAACCTTGACCCAACTACAAAAAAGTTTTGGAAAACCAAAAGATTCCGACAATATAAGCATAAAGCCCCATTCTATTCTTTCATATGCATTTTCAAAATCAAGTAACACCATGCAAGCTTTTTTGCTAAAATGCTTAGTCCAATGAAGATTCTCCCAGCTTGTAATTAGATTTCCAAGAATGAATCTGCCCTTTATGAAGCCAATTTGATTGACAGAAATTTAATTTTTAGAAAATGTCCGTCAACCTTAGAGCCAATAACTTTGCAAGAATCTTATAGGAGGAATTTAAAAGAGTGATTTGTCTCCAATTCTTAGTGAAAGTTTTATCTCCCTCTTTAGTTATCAACTTAATTACCCCTTTATTAATACTGCTACCTAAAAGTGACAACGATTGATTCTTTTGGGGTTAGGTTTGGTTCTTAGATGTATTAATCAAGTCATCTAGGTTATAAGCTTAGGATTTAGTCCTTGTTGCTAAGCTCTATGTTGAGACTTATTTGTTTGGGACTAAATTTAAGTTGAATCTTGTTTTGTGTCTAATGTTTTAGGGCAGTCAAGAAAAAGAATTCATTGGAGTTTACATTAGTGAAGTCTTTTCTGTGGTGAATGTCAAGGTGTGTCTGACTTCAGCTGTTGTTTGGTGACATTTTTCCTTCGTTCTAGGTCTTTAATTTAAAAAGAATTTTCTTTTATGGCTTGCTATTGTTTTGAAGTATCCTTGTATTTTATTTATTGATCAATGTACATGTTTAAGAAAGGGACACTTTCTAACAGCTGAGGTTCTGTTGAATTAGAACAATTGGTATTTATTAGATAGAGCAACCTATCTTTTCCCCAATGGTTAATCCAAATAATGAGTTGTAGTAGGTAATGAGGCACCTACACACTGTATTTCTTTACATTTTATAGCTCATTGAACATAAGGAGGTCATATTCTATTTACTTCAGATTCTGTGTCAAACTCTTTCCCTGTTTTTGGTTTATTGTTTCAAACTACATCCCATTTCATACTAAGGGATTAGTCTTCTTTCTCTAAAAGAGGTTCATCATTTTGTTACCCATATATAAGAATTTTTTCTAGATTCGTATCATGATGCTGAACAGATGTAATTATTAATAACTTTATATCATTTCGGCTACAGATCAATAAAGTAAAATCTAACATACTTTCTTACTTTATATGTATACTGCCAATAGAAGGGATGATGTCTGGTTTAGTGGTCTGGGCTGGGATAAACTCTTGAAGTTCTCCTTAAGCATCCTATTGATTGTTCAATTGAATAGACAATAGTTAATTCACTGGTTGTGCTTGAAAGCTTCCTCATTTGTTCCCTTTGATTGTGTTCTTTTGCAGATAAAACTTGCAGGACAGATGCTTTATTATTTGCTGACAACAGGATCAGGTCTACAAACATTGGGAGAAGAATATTGTGATTTATGCCAGGTCAACAATTGCTCTTTTAAATTATTCTCATTTTAGCTAGTCAGTCTCACCCACCTTTCTTATCTGAATTTCTGTATACACCTCACTGTGTAAATAAATAATGGTGAGGAACTTCCATTTTCATGGGATTAACAATGGAGGACTCTATTAAAAAAATGTGACCTGGAATTTTCTATGGGCTAAAGTTCTAAACAAGGGAATGTGGATAGTAGATGTGAATGAGCCTTTGCAATCTAACTCAATATTAGCATACAAGAGGAGGACACATGAAGATGCAGAACAGCAAGAGAGACCATGGGGTTGCTCCCAAAACTGATTCTATACTCTCTTCATTAGCATAAGTGAAATGGAATATCACGGATAATGATGTGTGTTGGCTGAATAATGCCAAGCACATGAAAATTGCTCCAGAATTGCATGCAAATTCATGGAAGTTCAGGGAAGTAGTGAGTTTCTAGACAATAGTTGGCCTTGATAGTGTAAAGCTAGGCTTGGATTGTTTCGGAAAGAAAGTGAAATCTTTGCTGGCTCATCTGCTTACTTTCCTTGCTTATTTAGTGAGAAATCTAACTTTTAATCGTAAAAGTGTAATTTTTTTGTTGTATGGTGTAACAAGATGAAATTCTGAAAAATAAAAATAAATAAAAGACCACCTCAGTTGTTCTAGCTCACATACAGTTGGCAAGGCTCCAGTTATTTGAAATCCACCTTCATCTAACTTACACGCAGTTAGTAAGACTCCAACGAACCATGCGAAGTATACATACAATGATGTAGATAATTAAAAGGGGGATTCTCATTATTTCCTCCTTGTTGGGAGTAAGTTTTCCCCCAACTTTAACATGAGACTAGGAAACTTCTCCATGAAGTTGATGTAGAGAACTGTTTTCCTTGTGTTTAAAAAGGTGCCTTTGAAGGAGATGAGCTAAATTGTTGTGAGCTCCTGGCAGTTGTTGTATGAATTTTGAGCTAAGTATTGCCAACTAACAGTTGTTAGAAATTGAGAATGGTGGCCTCATGATGAGTGATGGAATGGCTCATACAACTTGCTGGTTTATGTTGAGAACAGGATAGATGCTCAATCAAGCTAGAAGATAAAAGATAAAAGGCATTAAGTGCAACTACAAGGAGAACGGAGTAAGGTTAAAAGTAAAATCTAAATGTGATCACCAACTTCAAATGAATGAGGTGTTTACTGCCAAATAATGGTATTGCCTATTACAATGTAGAAAACAGAATATACCAAAATATACAAAGAGATTGTAGACTGATATCATTGATTTCTTTATTCATTAAGGGTAGTGCCTGTAAATGTAGAATAGGGTGCATCTATCAAAAGTAGACTAGCATCCTTGACTATGAGAATCATATATAAAGTGCCCAATGGTTGCCAAATAGAATACAGACATCAACAACTACTTAAAACCAAATCCTAGCAACTACCCACAATCTGACAAGTAATTAACATAAAGTCAGTTACAACCAAAGTAACATAATTAAATTATATGAACTACATCATTCCCCGACCAAAAGAATAGTCAACAATTGAAAATGAATGTTTTCATTAGGTATCAGGAGGAGATATCCTTGTTGGTGGTACTTCAGAATCTCAAGAAGCCAAACAACATATAGATATGAAAATGCAAATATAACACAAGACAAGAACTCAGATTTTTCTTGTGGAAAACCCAATCGGGTAAAAAACCATGGTACAAAATTTCTTTCATTAACAGCAAAATCCCTGAAATACAATTAGTGTGCTCCACCACACGATGGGCACCAACCCAACTCAAAAACAGTGAGCACCAACTCATAGATAACCTACAGAAAGAGGCACCAACTCCTAAAAGGGTGAACTCAGAATTTAAAAAATAAAAATAAATTTCAGACTTCACTTCAACACTTTTCGCTGCAGATTAAATATTCTCCTTTCAATAATTCTTCAAAAAATGAAAACATTTTAAATGTCATAAAGATGTGAATAGCTCAAGAACGTTCAACACACTTAACCATCTCATTTTTTGAAATCGATGTATTTTTATTTATATTTTTGAATCCCGACCTCCGCCTCATAACCAAATATCACGATTTCTGTCATCAATGCAAATATGCTCCACCTTTCTGAGTGATAACACAACTCTCATAATAAAAAATACGAATCAATCAAATTTCATAAATATTGCCCTTCTTTATTTAGAAAAAACATGTCTGATGTTCAACTGCCATAAAAATATAAACTCCAACTTAAAAGGCAGAACCAAATTTCACATACGCACAACCTGAATTTATTTTAACACACTTCCAGAAAATTCACTTTTATAAGAAATGAAACTTCCATCACACTTTCCAGAAAATGGAAATCGTGCTCTATACCTTCTAATGGCACCACCAAAAGGCGTGATTAACCTGCATCACGCAGAGTCAAACAGATAGGACTCTTGGAAGAATGGAAGCGGCTTCCAAAAAAAACACGACCCCCTCTAATTCAATGCATATCCTTTTTCAATACATAAGGTCTTTGATATTTCATAAAAATAAGTTCACTTCAGAAATTTTTTTCACAAACTGTATATTCAGAATTCGATTTCTGACAGGGATTAATTATTCCAATACACCACTCCACAAAGAAAACCGTCGCTGAAAGATTTAGCGCACACTTGAGACAGAAGTGCCAAAACGCATGTCCACATCCATCATCCTTTTTAAGTCGATTCTCTGTGAATTTTAATGTAGGCTAGAAGGTATGATTTAATAAAAAAACGAACGATATAAAGGAATAAAGCACCAACAAAAGACGTGGTGACCAAAATAAGCTGACAAGAATCTTATTCCCACACCGAATATCTTCCAGAATTCGTATTTTTAACAATCATAGACACCAGTGCTCATGGAGAAACATAACTCATTAAAAACGACTCATCAGTTTCGTTTCCAGCTATCATACAAAAAAAAGATTCCATGACCCTGCCAGAATAAATGTCTCCTGAGATCATTAAAAAAGATTGTGTAAATAGGTCCATGTTGGCACAAGAAAGAGAAACGCTCAACATAAAGACATATCGTGGTAAGAATCCAGACATATAGTCTGCTGGAAACAATTAGGAGTCCTGGTCCCACCGAATAAAAATGATCTGGCAAAAATATCTGACAAATAGCTGACTCAGTTGCTGACCAAGGAGCAAGTAGGCAGGTGACTAGACCAACCAGTCATACAAAAAGCTGAAGTAGGCATACAAGCAGCTCAAACACCCAAGAAGGCAAGGAGCTCAAATAAATTCCAAAATTAACTTTGACATCAATGACAAAAAGATTCCAACAAACTGCCCCTTTGTCATTGATGGCAACCCATCAACTACAACTTATCTCCCTGAAATCTTGCTCCCCCTTTGACATCAATGATTGATACAAGTTGCAACCAACCAAAAACTGAAACAAAATCACTGCAAACACTAAAAAGGGGCATAAAATAATCTGGGTTGTAGGGAAACGTACCCTAGACCCTTGGAGACCCGAACCGGATACTGGTTCGCGTATCCCGTGTGGGAGTCGCCATTGGATGCGTTTCCAGTTACAGGAGACGTGGGCGGGAGTCGACAAGGCGTCTCTCGACGTCTCCAGGCCAAAAATATTAAATAAATCAAAAAACGCGAAAAAAAAACTAAAAAAAACCCTAAAAGTCTCGCGTCATAACACATACGACAGCCAAAAAGTCAAAGAAAACAGAGAAAACCTAACGCGAACAGATTTTCGTCTATTTGCAGCCACGCTAACACATTTCGTCGGTTTGCAGCGTCGCGCGAACATATTTCGTCAATTTGTAGCCACGGGTTTCGTCGATTTGCAAGCAGGGTTTAGTGTTTACAGCAAAAAACAACAGGTTTTTTTCATTTTGCCTTCCATTTCGGCGTTAAAATATTCAATTTTTTACCCTTTTTTGTGGGTTTCGTTTGCATTTTTGGCATTTTGCTGAGTTTCGTCGATTTTATATTTTTCACAGTACAGGCTAAAAAATTTCGAATTTTATTTTTCTGGTTTCATAGTCTGTGTTTTTGCCATTTTTAAACTTTATATTTTTATTTTATAATATAATATATTTAATATATAATCTGATTCTGCTAACTCGCCTATTTAAGTTTTTAACTTTATATTTTTATTTTATAATATAATATATTTAATATTTATTATTAAATTATTAATATATTATTAATTATATCAATTACATTTATATTTATAATATTAATAATTAAATTATTAAATTATTATTTATTAATGTATTATATACTGTGAATGTGAGTGTATCTGTATCGAACATTCACAGTTAATATTATTAATTTATTAACTATGAATGTCCAATCTTAATATACTGTGAGTGCAATTTTGTTTTCAATTTTACTGAATGTGAATGTGAGTCGCCATTGGATGCAGTATATTTTTCATTTTTTATTTTCAAGTATATACTGTGAGTGCAATTTTGTTTTCATTTTTTAGTGCAATAATAATATTTTTCATTTTTTATTTTCAAGTATATGAAGTATGAACATTGAGCATTTTATTATAATCATATTATTCTTTTGTTTTAATTTTAAACTTTAATTTTCTATTCAGATTGAGCATTCAAAATGTCGGGTGGAGGAAGACAAGGGTTGTACCCACTATGGAAGTATGTTGATCGTGTTCCGGGGCCGAAAGGATCAGGTGGAACAACCACTATCAAAGGCAAACTTTGTAATTTAGGATGGAAAGGTACCTACACGAGGGTGAAGGCTCATTTCCTCCACTTGCCATGTAATGGTGTTGAAGGTTGTCCAAATGAGTGTGAAAGATATGATGCTGTGAGAGAACAGGAAAGGGCTGATGGGAAAGTTGTTATGCGAAGCTCTCATGCTTCAACAACAGGGGCAGCTACTACAACTTACAGTCATGATATAGAGTCAGAGGTGGATGTGACTTCTAGAGGTTTAGCAACTGAACCGGCTCCCAAAAGACCACACATTGGCAGCGCAAACCCCATTGGAAGATTGTTTGATGTGCAAGGACGAGAAGTAGTTGATGCAGCCATTGGACGATTCTTTTATGCAAATGGAATATCATTCAATGTGGCTCGCTCTCCATTCTATGAAGAGATGGTTCGTGCTATCAATAATGCACCAGCAGGCTATAAACCACCTGGGTATGAGAAGCTTCGCACTACTCTTGTTGATAAAGAAAAAAGTCGATTAGAGGAACAAACTGCACCATTGAAAAGAGTGTGGGCTCAAGAAGGATGTAGTATTGTGATGGATGGGTGGACAGATGCTAGGAATCGTCCACTACTTAATATCATGGTAACATGTAGCAAAGGGCCTTATTTTTTGAAGGCAATAGATTGTTCAGTGCAAGAAAAAAATGCAGAATTTCTTCATAGCCAGCTATGTGATAGCATTGAGGAGGTGGGGGCATCACATGTAGTCCAAGTTGTTACTGATGCTGCGCCTATTTGTAAAGCATCAGGCATGTTGGTGCAAAAGAGGTACAGGCAGATATTTTGGACACCATGTTGTGTGCATTCATTAAATAATGCATTCAAGGATATTGACAAGTTCCAATGGATTTCAGATCTCATAGAGAAGGGCAGAAAGATACAAATGTTCATATGTAACCATCACCACACACAAGCCATTTATCGTAAATTTGCCAAGGTGGAACTTCTCAAACCTGCTGACACACGTTTTGCTTCTTACTTCATTCTTCTTGACCGCCTTTGTGAAGTCAAAGGAGCTTTGTGTTCCACGGTTGTTAGTGATGCATGGGCAGCTTGGAAACAATCTACATCAGATATTGTAGTTGAGGTGAGAGCTATGGTCCTTGATGAGCATTTTTGGGCTGATGTTAAGTTTGTTGTGGACTTTATTAAGCCCATATGTGAGGTGATCAAATTTGCAGATTCAGATAAGGCATGTTTGGGAGAGGTTTATGAAGCAATAGATTCCATGTGTGAAAGAGTAAAGAAGATAACTGATGCAAAAGATATTTCTCTATATCCTTTGATAGAAGAAAAGTTACATGGAAGGTGGAACAAACTTAACACACCTCTTCATTGTGCTGCCTATGCCCTTAATCCTAAATGGTATGATATAGAAGTGACCAAAAAGAGAGCTCCACATCAGGATAGAGAGGTAATGAAGGGCTTTTGGGCTGCGGTTAAAAAGATTTATGGCCGAGGTGAGGAAGCTTCAGTTATGAGGACTCAATGGAATAAGTTTTCACGTGGGCAAGGTGATTTTGCTTCTGTGGAAGCTATATATGATATGAAAGTAAAGAAAGACCCTATAGAGTGGTGGTGGAATCATGGAAGTGAAGCCCCTGAATTGCAATCATTTGCAATACGATTACTCTCACAAGTGGCTAGCTCTTCATCTTGTGAGAGAAATTGGAGCACTTATGGGTTCATTCATTCACTGAAGAGGAACCGATTAGGATCAAAGAAAGCAGAGAACCTGGTGTACATTCATAGCTCACTTCGTCTTCTCTCTCGTGTAGATCCTGGATACAATGAGGGTCCTTAGGCAAAATGGGATCAAATTTCACCTGATGGAGACGTTGTAGCCATTGTAGATGAAGTGGTTGAAGCAGATGGACTAGCTGATTTACCCCCTGTTATTCTACCATCAGAGGAACCCGAATTCGAGAGTGATGACTATTTGGAGAGCCTCATAGCTGATGACCTTGATATGGATGATCATGGCGAAGAAGAGTAGATTATAAATATAAAATTTCTGATTTTTGCTTTCAGTTTTTGGTTTGCGTATCAGCTTGCTGTTTATCAAGCTATTTTCAATATGTAATCAGTATCACTAATCAGTTTGAAACTATGACACAATGATTGTATGGCATTTTGATCCTAAACTTCATAGTTAATAGTTAATACTTAATGTTATTTCTTGTTTTGAAAGTCCAATGTCATCAGATTTTCAGATTTTCTATAAATTATTAAGTTATATTAAAAAAAAATTTGGCGTCTCCAAGTACCCACGTCTCCTATTTTGAAAAAATAGCCGTACCAGTACCAGTACCAGTACTCGACATCTCCAAGAACCCCCGTACCCATGCAACCTTGAAAATAATACAATGAATACTCCCCCTAAGTAATACAATCCTTCAATGATGGAGTGAAATCACTCCTAACTATTGTCTTAACCTTTCAAAAGTGTCTTTGGGCAAGGGCTTAGTAAAAACATCTTCAAGCTGATCCTTAGTAGAAACATATTCAAGCTTTACTTGCTGATCACTGACTTGTTCATGCAAGAAATGATACTTAATCGGAATGTGCTTAGTTCTAGACTGCAAGACGTGATTTTTAGATACATTAATAGCACTCGTGTTATCACATAAAATAGAAATGGGATGACTGAAATCTACCTTGAAGTCTTTCAACGTTTGCTTCATCCAAACTTGTGTGTAGCAGGACATCGTTGCTATATATTCCGCTTCAGCAGTTGAAAGAGAAACAAAAGCTTGCTTTTTACTGTGCCATGAAACCAAACACTTCCCAAGGAAGAAAGCACCTCCACTTGTGCTCTTCCTATCATCAACTGAGCCACCCCAATCTGCATCTATGTATGCTGTAAGTAAAAAATCATTTCTACTTGGATATTAAAGCCCATACTCAATAGTTTCTTTGAGGTATGTGTCTCCTTAGGGGTAGCCTAAAACCTTGCAACATAATCTATAGCCTGCATTATGTCAGGTCTAGTGGCTGTAACATACAACAAGCTACCTATCATAGACCCATAGAGAGTTTGATTAGCATCTGACGATTCATCATCCTTACTGAGTTTACAACTAGTCACCATAGGGGTGCTAACAGGAGTGCAATCTTCCATTTTAAATCTCTTCAACGTTTCTCTAATATATTTAGTCTTGGAGATATATATACCTTCCTTTGATTGATGAATTTGCAGCCCAAGGAAAAATGACAGCTCTCCCAACATTGGCATTTCAAACTCCAACATCATATTATTTGCAAAAACTACACACATCTGCACACAATCACTTCCAAAGATTAAATCATCAACATAAACAACAACAATCAACATATGGTTATCTTCCTCTTTGATATACAAGTTGCTCTTCGCAATGCCTCTTTTGAACCCTTGCTGAAGCAAATAACTATTCGATTTGTTATACCAAGCACGAGGTGCTTGTTTGAGACCATAATATTGATTCTCTGACACAATAAAACCATTAGGCTATTCCACATAAACCTCTTCATTTAAATCACCATTCAAAAAGATAGATTTAACATCCATTTGAAAAACTTTAAAACCTTTAAAAGAGGCAAAAGCTAAGAGCATTCTAATAGCCTCTAATCTAGCAATTGGTGCAAAGGTTTCATCAAAATCTATGCCTTCAACTTGAGCATAACCCTTACACACTAACCTTACCTTGTTTCTCACCACTTGGCCATCCTCATTCAATTTGTCCCTGAAGATCCACTTTGTGCCAATCAGGTTCTTGTCCTTAGGCCTTAGGACAAGTTCCCAAGTTTCACTCTTATGGATTTGATCTAATTCTTCTTTCATAGTTGAAACCCAAGATTTATCCTCTGCTGCCTCTTCAAAAGTTTTTGGTTCAATCATGGACAGCAATGAAATATCATCATCCTCATAGTAATTTACTTTTCTTCTTGTTGCTCTAGGTTTGTCCTCTTGCATAATCTGATTAATAGGATGATTCTTCTCAACAAATTTTGATGTGGACTTGAGAGAAGTTCTAATTGTAGTTGTGTTTCCGTCATGTGAAGTTGTATGACCAGCTGATGCATCTGCTGTACTAGACTGATTTTCTGCTGTTCCACCCTCAAAATGTATACCAGCACCTTCATTTTGATTGTTATTAGGTGTGTTTCCAACATTATTGCTTGCTGTCTCAGCTTGTGGATTGGTTGGCCAACATTTTCAGCTTCATCACCTTGCAAGCTATCATCACAACTGTGCAATCTCTTAGAAGAATCAACAATCTCATGAGTTTTCACATTAGTGCTTTCAACCATCTTATGCAATCTCTTATTAAAACATTTATATGCTTTACTTTTTGATGAATATCCTATAAAAATACCCTCATCTGATCTAGGATCGAATTTGCCTAAATTATCTTCATCTCTCTAATAAAACAAGGGCTGCCAAATTTTTTAAAATACTTAATAGTTCCTGCCCTACTATTCCATGATTAATATGGTGACTTGTTGTGCTTTGCCCTTACCAAACTTCTGTTCTGAATGTAGACAGCTGTATGGACTGCTTCTTTCCAAAAGCAATCACTTACTTTAGATTCATTCATCATACTTCTAGCCATCTCCTGAATTGACTTGCTTTTTCTTTCAACCACCCCATTTTGTTGAGGTGTCCTAGCAGTTGAAAATTGTCTCTTAAAGCCATACTTCTCATAAAAACTCATGAACTCATTATAGGTAAACTCACCTCCATTGTCTGATCGTAGGCATTTGATTTTCAATCCCTTCTCATTTTCAACCAAAACTTTGAAAGCTTTGAACTTCTCCAAGGCTTATGATTTTTCCTTCAAAAAGGCCACCCAAGTCATATGTGAGTAGTCATCAATTAATAACATAAAGTATCTCTCACCTTGCATGCTTGCAGTTCTTGTTGGTTCGCTCAAATCAGTATGAACCAACTCTAGGGGCATTTTGCTTGAGTGCTCTTTTGCTTTAAAACTCCTACGAGTTTGTTTGCCCAATTGACAATTTTTACACACTGTGTCGGATGGTTTAGTGAGTTTTGGCATGTCTCTCACCACTTCCTTCTTGCTGATCTGAACAAAACTGTCAAAGTTCATATGATCAAGTCTCCTATGCCACAACCAAGATTCATTAAGTACATTCAAGCAACAAGTTTCACTTTTAGCATCATCAAGAATATACAAGGTATTCGCTGCCCTAGTTGCTTTAGCAATATGAGTACCATCTTTACTAATCTTACAACAGTCAGAACTGAAAGTTAGACTGTGACCTTGATCGCACAACTGATTGAATCTAAGTAGATTATGTTTGAAGCCTTCAACAAACAACACATTCTCAACTTTAGTCTTACCATCACTCAATATGAGTGTACCTTTACCAGCAACTCTAGCAGATGAGTTTCCCCAAATCTTACCTTGCCACCATTTGACTTCTTGAGAGTTAAGAACTTATTCTCATCTCCGGTCATATGCCTGGAGCAGCCACTATCCACATACCAAATATCTCTCTCATTATGTGCAAGAAGAGCTGTTTGCACTATCAGAGACTTAGTTTCAGCCTCTTTCTCTTTCTTCCTCCAAACTCTGGTTTCCTTTGCATTGTTCTTAACATCCTTCTTTTGAAAACTTGCCCAGTCATTCTTACAAAATCTTGCACTGTGTCCAATGTTATTACATTAATAGCAAACATAATTATAATCTCTCAGAGGAGCAAAAGAGTTCTTGTTTGCAAAACTGAAATTATTTCTAAAAGACATCCTACAATTTGCTGCTTTATGTCCAAAATAGTTACAAGCAAAACAATAACCATGAAAGAATGAATAATAAAACCTGGTCAAGTGTGCTTGTCTAGCATTGAAAGGTTGCTTGAAAGCATTATTTCTGGTTTTTGAAGATGAAAACCTTGAGCTTTCTCCATTAGAAGTTTGCTGTTCTATCTTCGCACTTTGACCTTCTTCAAGGCCAACTCCACCCTTGTCTGAGGACTGCTTTTGAGATACTAATAGATTGTCCAATGAAAGTGAACCCTTATGATTTAACTCTTCTTGATTCAGCAGTGTAGATGATTTCTCAATCTTCTTATGAGAGGCTATCTCAGCTTCAAGTTTTTCACAACTTTCAGCCTTATCTTTGATCTGATTTTTTAATTCCTCTTCAAGTTTCTTAGCCTCAACAATCTGATTTTTCAGATCATTTATTTGTTTTTTTGCATCTTCAAGAGCTTGTGATTTAGCAGATTTTTCTTCACTTTCTTCTTTGAGCTGCACCTTCAAACCCAGATTTTTCTTCTTAAGAATTTTGATCTCATGAAGAGCGCTTATCAATTCTTGCTCCAAATCAACTTCTCCATCTTCTTCTCCAAGATCACTTTCATCATCCTGTTTTTCTGTATGAATTTCTTCCATGGCCATGAACAAGATCTCATCACTCAGAGATTCTCCATCACTTCCTTCAGACAAATCACTTTCCTTATTTGAATAAAGAAGCTTCTTAGATTTGCAAGAATTCTTGTCTTTTCCTCTATACTTCTTTTTATTAAACTTTGGTTTTTTTTCACTGCTGCTATCATCATTGTCTTCGTATGGACATTTAGTTGCAAAATGTCTAGATTTGCCACAGTGAAAACATCTGAGAGAGGTCTTTTTTTTGTTTTTGCTAAAGTCCTTTGATCTTCTAATGAACATGGCTTCTTTTGAATCAATATCATCTTCCGAACTATCACTTGAGGCTTGCTCCACTTGTTTGCCTTTCTTCGAAGCTTTGAAGACAGTCTCTCTTTTTGAAGGTTCAAGACTTGTTCTCATCTCATACGCTGTTAGTATACCATGAAGCTTGTCAATGGTCATTTGATCAAGATCAACCATCTCCTCAACTGTAGAAATCTTTGCATCAAACCTTAAGGGTAGAGACCTTAAAATTTTCTATATAACAACTTTATCATCAACTGATTCTCCTAAACCTTTGAGAGAATTGACCACTTCATCAACCCTTAGAAAGTATGTTGCACATTCTGATCTTCTTTCATTTTCAGACTTTCAAACTGCATTCTATGAGTCTGAAGCTTGGCTTTCTTCACTTTTTCATCTCCTTCATAAGCATTTTTAAGCTTATCCCACTTTCATAGTGCAAAACTTTCACAAACTCAGATTCTGACAATCGACACAAGATATCATTCATAGCCTTTGCATTGCTTTCAAAGGCTCTCTTTTCATTAGTAGTAGATGGTGGATTTTGAGGAGTATAGCCACTTGAAATAGAATTCCGGACATCAAAACCAAGTGACATCAAATAGGCTCACATTCTAACACACCAAAAAGCATAGTTTGATCCATCAAAAAGAGGAGCCCTATTTGTAGCTAGTCCTAGAGCATTCATTTTGGACAAAACAAAAACAGCCTTAAGCTTTTAAGATTTTGAAGAAGGTATTGGCTTTGATACCAATTGAGAAGCACACAGGAAACACTGAGACACTTCAGCGAACTCAAGAAGCCAAACAACATATAGATATGAAAATGCAAACATAACACTAACACAAGACAAGAACTCAGATTTTTCTCTTGGAAAACCCAATCAGGTAAAAAACAACAGTGCAAAATTTCTTTCATTAACAACACAAACTTTGAAATACAAGTAGTGTGCTCCAACACACCATGGGCACCAACCCAGCTCAAAAACAGTGAGCACCAACTCACTGATAACCTATAGAAAGAGGCACCAACCTCTATGAGAAGGAGAGCACCAACTCCCAAAAAGGCGAACTAAAAAAACTTTCAGACTTCACTTAAAACACTCCAACATTTCTCGCTGCAGATAAAATATTCTCCTTTCAATAATTCTTCCAAAAAATGAAAATATTTTTTAATGTCATAAAGATGTGAATAGCTCAAGAATGTTCAACACACTTAACCATCTTATTTTCTGAAATCGATGTATTTACATTTATATTTTTGAATCCTGACCTCCCGCCTTTGAACCAAATATCATGATTACTGTCATCAATGTGAATATGCTCCACCTTTTTGAGTGATAACACAACTCTCATAAAAAAAATACGAATCAATCAAATTTCATAAATATCGCCCTTCTTTATTTGAAAAAAAACATATCAGATGTTTGACTGCCAAAAAAATATAAACTCCAACTTAAAAGGTAGAACCAAAAATCACATACCCACAGCCTGAATTTATTTTAACGCACTTCCAGAAAAATCACTTTTATAAGAAATGACACTTCCATCGCACTTTCCAGAAAATGGAAATCGTGCTCTATACCTTCTAATGGCACCACCAAAAGGCGTGATTAACCTCCATTACGCAGAGTCAAACAGATACGACTCTTGGAAGAATGGAAACGGCTTCCAAAAAAAACGCGACCCCCTCTAATTCAATGTATATCATTTTTCAATACATAAGGTCTTCGATATTTCATATAAAAAGTTCACTTCAGCAAAAAAATTTCACAAACTATATATTCAGAATTCGATTATTGACAGGGATTAATAATTCCAATCCACCACTCCACAAAGAAAACCACCGCTGAAAGATTTAGCGCACACTTGAGATGGAAGTGTCAAAACGCATGTCCACATCTATCATCCTTTTTAAGTCGATTCTCTGTGAATTTTAATGTAGGCTAGAAGGTACGATTTAAAAAAAAAATGCACGACATAAAGGAATGAAGCACCAACAAAAGACTTGGTGACTAAAATAAGCTGAGATTCTTATTCCCGCACTGAATATCTTCCAGAATTCGTATTTTTAATGATCATAGACACCAGCGCTTATGGAGAAACATAACTCATTAAAGGCAACTCATCAGTTTCGTTTCCAGCTACCATACAAAAAAAAAATTCCACGACCCTGCCAGAAATAAATGTCTCCTGAGATCATTAAAAAAATTGTGTAAATAGGTCCATGTTGGCACAAGAAAGAGAAACGCTCAGCATAAAGACATAGCATGGTAAGAATCTAGACATATAGTCTGCCATAAACAATTAGGAGTCCTGGTCCCATCGAATAAAAATGATGTGGCAAAAATATCTGACAAATACCTGACTCAGTTGCTGACCAAGGAGCAAGTAGGCAGCTGACTAGACCAACCAGTCATACAACAAGCTGAAGTAGACATACAAGCAACTCAAGCTGCTCAAGCTGGTCATGCAGCTCAAACACCCAAGAAGGCAAGCAGCTCAAATAATTTCCAAAATTAACTTTGACATCGACATATCGTGGTAAGAATCTAGACATATAGTCTGCCGTAAACAATTAGGAGTCCTGGTCCCATCGAATAAAAATGATGTGGCAAAAATATCTGACAAATACCTGACTCAGTTGCTGACCAAGGAGCAAGTAGGCAGCTGACTAGACCAACCAGTCATACAACAAGCTGAAGTAGGCATACAAGCAGCTCAAGCTGCTCAAGCTGGTCATGCAGCTCAAACACCCAAGAAGGCAAGCAACTCAAATAAATTCCAAAATTAACTTTGACATCAATGAGAAAAAAATTCCAACACACTATAAATTGACCAATCGTCTAGGAATGCTTTGAAATTTCCTAGTAACCGTTGCCACCTTGGAGCATACACCTTGAATGTATTGTGATGTAATTGTTTCTCTGCAGTCTTCTCACTTTTCCCTTAAAAGAAAAGCTCCTATTATCTTTTGGAGTAATGATGACCTTCCAATTAACCCAAATACACAAAGTTATGGAAGTCAATAGAGCATAGGAATCAAGGCATTTGGGAACCTTGAAAAGACCATCAGCCACTCATACGATTGTCAGCATGACAGAGACTGGATTAGGCATCCAATTCAGATTAATTTGGTAATTCATTGAGAAACAGCTCATGCACACTTTTTTGGGATGCCAACCATTGATCTCCAGGACCTCCAAAACTCTTGACTCAAGCCTTTATTGGCAAGATCATTAAATAATTCATTGCAAAGACATGCATAATAGAGAAGAGTAAGAAGTTTTTAATCAGAATGTTGGAAATGAAATTCCCGGTCTTCCATCTAGGCTTAGAGTTGCCATTGATGATTTCAATAATTAATTTGGAATCTCCCTCAAAAATGACTTTACTTAAGCCAATTGAAGCAGCAAGATGAAGATCCCCGCAAGCCACCCTCACTGCCACTTCATCATTGGTTTTAAACCTGAAATTTCATGCATAGAGAGCAATTAACTCACCTTGGGCATTTTTAGTTACCCTTTCTCCATAAGCATTCCTAGGATTTCCTTTAGAAGTCCCATCAAAGTTCAATTTGCCATTTCATGTTCTTCATCATCCTTTGCTTAATAAAGTCAATATTTTGAATCTCTCTTCTGACCCATCAGTCCCTAATAATTCTGGATTCCTCCTGAGAAGGCAAGCATGTGGGTTTTTTGATAACAACAATCTCCAAATTCTTCATTATAGCTCTGCTGAGCAACTGAAAAATGCTTTTGTCAACACTTATATTCATAATTTGTTGATAACAACAATCTTCACATTCTCTGTTATAGCTCTATTGACCAACTGAAAAGGGATTTTGTTGACAGTGCTTCTGTCAAATACTTTGTTCATAAGCATGCCTCAACTTTTTTATAAATGAGTAGAACCAAAGATTCAAAAGGAGAATTGTAGGGTTTAATCTCGATTTCTTTGATACTTGTATCTAAATCTTCACACTTCATCATAGATAAGGGTATATGGAATGATTGAGTGGAAATGATTATATCCTCAAAAGAGATCAATAGAGTATTTGACAGGAAACATCATTGCAGAAAAAATGAATGTCATACTTATATATGAGGTGTTGTTTGAGCCTTGAGGATGCCTTCTTGGCTTATTAACAAACTAAAAAGTTTACTTGTGGAAAAGTTTGATTTCAAGTATGCAAGCAAGAAAGGAAGACTTGAATTGCTAGATCTTGTTGTTTTGTATCTTGTTTTTGTAATAGACATCATAAATAACACTTCATTTATATTATCCAAGGTCACCAGGAGACGGGTACTTGGAGACACTAAATTTTTTCTTTAATATAATTTAATAATTTCCAAAAAATATCATGTTATAGGACAGAACAAAGGTAAAGTTTAACATTAACTTTAAAGTTTAAAGTATAAAAACGCAAAACAAAATGTCAAATCTCACTGTGTCAAAGTGTCAAAGAGTTCAATACTCACACTACATATTTCATATTAGATTATCATTACATATTGAAATTGAAAAATATTGATAGTTGGTGCTGATACAGAAACATAAAACGAAAATCAGAAATCTATCATCTACTCTTCAATGTTTTGATCATCTATATCAAGTTCCTCACCTATGATGCTCTCCACATAATCATCACTCTCAAACTCAGGTTCCTCTGATGGTACTAGAACTAGGGGTAATTCATTAAGGCCGTCTAATTCAACCGCTTCATCCACCATGGCTGCTGAATGATGGAAAACAACATTTTTGTTGTTTTTAACCTTTTCACATGCCTTTGGTCAGAGGAGATGCGTGGGAGACGACAAAAAACCTGGCAAGAGACGGGGAGATGGCAGGAGACGTGGAAGTCAAGTTTCCAGCCGAAAATGAGGTCTCAAGAAGTGTGAAAAGTCTCTGAGACGCGTCTCAGGGGGGTGGAGAAGTGTCTCTGGGTTACAGAGATATTATCAAATACAATATGAATCCCATGGACTGCTATGATCTTTGCCAAGGTCTAGTACATCTCTTGCTTGAAAGGCTCTTTCAATATTTTGGAAATGATATTATGAATTACAAGGATGTCTTCAATAAATAAATGGTTAAAACAAGTGCATGCTTATATTCATAATTTAGATATCTTAAATGTTAAATATGGTTTGGAATCTCATTTGTACTGTTTGTTCTAGCAGGATTGAATTTGAAATCAATACATAAGATATGGTTAGTGCATTATTTGAGATCAAGTGAGTTTGACTACATTGTATAGGTTACAAGTTCATCTGGAGTTCCTCCAACACCAGCCAGGCGGATTCTTTTTATTTTCTTTCAGTCAGCTCTTCCTTATCTTGCTGAAAGGCTTAGGTGACGGATCTTGTCTTCTGTACTTTCCTTTTATAGGTTTCATACGTTTGATCACTAAACTAATCTGTTTCTGTTTGTCATCTTTTTTTGGTAAGCTTTGGGATCACTAAACTAATTATGTAGCATTACAGTGCTAGGGTGGCTACACATGGAGTTTTGCTGGCCAACAGAGATCCTGATGAGTCACATGCTAGATTTGGAGTTGGAAGTGGTGGTGCAACTGACAGTGTTTCTGATCATGCAAGTGACTTATTGTCCTCTTCTGCAGATAGAGAATCTGCTGCCATAAGATGCTCAAGATGGAAAGAAAGAGTTAAGAAAATGTGGATAACTGCAGTTCAAAAATGGCCTTTGGTATGTTCTTTAACTACTGAGAAATTCTGGTTTCGACCTTTGCATAGTTATCTTAGACAAACATTTTTGGTTTAATTTATTTAGAAAAAGTGCACTTTTTCTGTTATATCTTTGAAGTAACATTCACTACTTGATTGTTTGAGGACCCAGGTTATTTGTCTCTTACATGATCTGAGATATGCACATTAAAGCATATAAACAAAACATATTGAACTTCTTGAATATTCAAAAATATTGTAAAGCATTCTTAAGGTGTCTTTATTCTCTGTATTGTTAACAGATTCTACCATCTGTACGGGAGGCTTCACAGCTAGTCATCCGCACAAACCTGATGCTCTTTTATTTTGAGGGTATTTTTCATCGTTCCATTATCTCCAGAAGCAGCTGATGTCAGACTTTAACATGTATATTTGCGAACTGCAGAAATGTGCCTAAGATAATTTCATTGAAAGGAATTCAGTAGCATTAGCTATGTCTATTAGTTACGTAAACTTCTTCATTTATTCAATAAATCTTCTGCAGCTTATCTAACCTTATAAGAGTCCCTTGTATCTTGGAGTGTTTACTTCAGAACTTCAACCATATTGATTTTTTTTCCTTGAGTTTATAAAAAATGAGAAATTCAAATAGTCGAGAATTAACATTGCAGTATGGATGCAAGGTTTGAGTATTTCTTATTTTGTCTAGGAGTGTTCAATATCATAAGCAACGATATATTTTAACTTAATAGAATTGACTAGGACTTTTTAATATAAGGTTGAACTTTCATAATTTTCGGTCAAAATAAATTGGATTTGCATTTTTATTTCTAATATAAAATTTCTAAATTCCTCAGGTCTTTACTATCATATAGCAAAACGTGCAGCAGGGATTCGTTATGTATTCATTGGAAGGCCATTGCCTCAGAAACATAGGTATTGCATGATCCTTAAATGATTCTTTAGAGAAATCATGGACCTTAATTTTTCTGTTTTATATTTTAAAACTAGTGTTGAATTAATTCTATATTACAGTCATTTCCTAAATTCAAGCTTAATATCCTCAATTTCTTGACATAAAATTGCTGTTGAGAAAGTAGGAAACAAGATAAAAATATTCTTTTTTTTGCCAGGTAAGCTAAGTGAATCTATGGGTGCCTTCACCCATATCAATCCAAAATTACAACTTGTCAAGAGAAAAATGATCCCTGACAAAACTTACCCTCTTATACAAACTGAAAACACATGGAAGGCAAAATTTAATCTCAACATGGAAACTCAATCTCTAGATAGTACCAAAAAGCTTTAAAAGCAATTATCCTCTCCTAACAGGGGACCTTGGAGTCATTTCACACTGAATAGTTTCATTATTGGAGGATGTTTTCTTCTTTTGGACCACTGACCACCTAGCCAGTTCTTCATCATCGGGATCCTCACTGAGCTTATTAATATCTGGGTGAGAGCTCAAAGGCACTTCTGAATCAAAGGCAGAGTAATGATGGTTGACTCCTCGTGGAGTTTATGAAGAAACTTTGTCAATGGCCAAGTCTTCTTTGAATGAGGGTTGTTTTTCTTTGAGTCTGTCTTATAATTTGAGTGCAAATCCTTAAACAGAGATCAGGTTTAGACTATTCTTGCCTACTGGAAGCCGACAATATATACATGCCCTTCCTTGGGAAGAGCCTGCTATACTGAACCTCAGCCTCTTACCACAAAGTACATTGTTGGAGAAATTTGTGCTGCAGTTTATAGAAGCAGAATTGCCGTTTTTTGAACAGTGGGAACCAAAATGCCATTAAACAAAACAGTGGCAGCACCTGAAAGGAATGTTAACATAGTCTAGAATTTCTTTCCATGATCTTACCATACTTGTTTAAAATGATAGATTTTGACAAATCTTGTCCAAATTCATTTCAACAAAAAATTGAGCAAAGGTAGTGTGAAACAAATATGTCTGTAGACTCTTCCACAAAATTTCCCAAAGAATAGTATTTACTTTCAAGCCAAATTTACTATAAGGATGGATCTGATGGGAAGGACATAAGAAGCACTATGAGAGCTCAGAGTAGGAAAAACCTCATCCTCAGCTTCTGAGGAGATCCACTGAGC
This sequence comes from Cryptomeria japonica, assembly GCF_030272615.1. Lineage (NCBI taxonomy): Eukaryota > Viridiplantae > Streptophyta > Pinopsida > Cupressales > Cupressaceae > Cryptomeria > Cryptomeria japonica. The sequence goes on from NC_081412.1 coordinate 247,965,760, forward strand.
ATTGAAGGCAACCAGAGAGGTATAGCCAACCTGATTTCAAATATAGTTTTACTTTATCTACTAACATTGATGAGCCTATAACTATGAAAGAGTCAATGGAGATGAATGACAATAAATCCTAGAAATCGGGCATGTATGATGGGATGGAAGCACTGAAAAAGAATGACACATGGGACTTGGTTTAGATTTTGAACGGAAGGGAGCCTATTGGTTGTCAATGGGTATCAAAAAGCAAATTTAGTTTTGAGGTAAAGGTTGAAAAGTACAAAGCAAGGTTGGTTGCAAAAGGATTTCCCGGGAAGAAGGAATTGATTTTGGTGAGATCCTTTTTACAATTGCTAAGCTAACATCTATTAGATTCTTGTAATATGTTGTTGTGACGTGACCCTGAGATTGAATAGAAGGATGTGAAGACAACTATTCTACATGGTGACTTGGAGGAAGAGAGATATCTGTATGGCATAGTTGTGGTAAAGAGTAATGAATCATTGGTTTGTAAATTGAGGAAATCTCTTTGTGGTCTCAAATAGTCATTCAAAATGTGGTATCAAAAGTTTAATTCTTATGTTTTTGAGGTTAGGATTTGTATTAGATTGTTGTGCTTTATATAAGTAGGATGGTGATCATTTTATTGTTATTACTTTGTATGTTGATGACAAACCAATTTTTGGTAACAACAAGGGTACGATCTGGGACTTAAGTCTCAATTTTCTTTGTAGTTTGATATGAAGGACTTGAGGTCTGCTAAGTTTATCTTGGGGATGGAGATTAGATAGAATTTAGCTAACATAAAACTTTGGTTGAGTTAGAGTATGTTGACTTTGTTTTGCAATGTCTTAGCATGCTAGAATCTAGATTGTAAATCAACGAGTCATCTTGTTTTTATGAGAACAAAGCTATCGGTTGAGTAGTGTCTATCCTTACTGTTGTGAGGTATTCACACATCGCCCCATCGCAAATGGGGACCCCCACTTTTTTCTGCTTTTTAGGTAGTGTTAGAATCCTTAGCTATTAGCCTTTGCATTGAAGAGGTATAAATGGTCAGGTAGCTAGGAGTCAGGAGGATAGCTCTTCTTTTGGGGATGAAATGAAGTCAAAATGAACATAAAGAGAAAGAGGTCTGATAGAGGGAAACATCAAGCGGGTCAAGCACGTAGGCACCAATGAGCCTAGTTTTAACAAGCTTGAATGAATGGAATGAAGGAGAGTGAGCAAGAAAACACTAAGTGTCAAGTTTCACTTCACTTCATGTGCATCCACTATGATTTGGACTTCAGTTCATGTACCCCCTTTGTGAAGCAAACTTCATGTACCTCTCCCTCAGAGCGAAATTCTTCCTAACACTTCAAGTTAAGCATGGCATGACGCATTAGAGTTGAGAAAGTGAGTGAAAGTGAGCAAAGGAGAGTTAGAATGTTGATTTTGAAATTCACTTCAAGTGCTCCTTCTTTGGAGCAAAGTTTACTTCATGTGCTCCTTGATTGGAGCGAATTTTGCATTTTAGGCCTTCATAGGGAAAGTTTGACATGGTTTTTGTAAATGAAAGCTTGAAAAACCTAAGGATCGAGTTGATGAAACAATGAAGTGATTGAAGAGAAGTTTGTTTTAGTTTGAAATTCACTTCATGTGTTAAGGAGGGAGAGTGAACTTCACCTTCAAGCCTAGGAGAGCGAACTTCATCTTCAAGCCCAGGGGGGTGAACTTCATGTTCAAAACAGGGAGAGCAAACTTCATGTTCAAGGCAGGAGGAGGGAACTTCATGTTCAAAACAGGGAGAGCGAACTTCATGTTCAAGGCAGGAAGAACGAACTTCATGTTAAAGGCAAGGAGAGCGAACTTCATGTTGAAGGCAAGGAGAGCAAACTTCATGTTCAAGGCAAGGAGAGCGAACTTCATGTGCATGTGATCAAGAGCGAATTTGCAAGATTATTTATGAGAACATTGCTTTGAACTGATTTGATCTTTAGAAAGAGTGAATTTGAGTTGAAAGTGAACTTCATGAGCTGAGCTAGGGGAGCGAACTTCATGTCCTAAGGTAGGAGAGCGAACTTCATGTGCACACCATTTGGAGCGAATTTCCTCTAGAGGCCTTCCCTAAGGACAATTTATCCTGTTTGCATCAATAAATGGTGGGAAGACTCATTGTTAGAACCCATAAAGTGAAGGAAAATGAATGAAAGCGAGTTCAAAGACAAGTTTAAGGGTAACTTTATGAGCATCAGGGTTGGAGTGAACTTCAAGTGCTCTTCTCTAGGAATGAAAAACAACTTCAAGTACTCCTTCATGAGAGTGAATTTTCTCTAAATCCTCTTATCAAACCTACAAAACACAAGAATATATCAAGTTAGAAGAACTATCAAGGTTATATATTATGTGTATTTGATATCATGTTTGTTTTGTTTTGTAGATGAGAGAGGATGGTGATTGCAAATCAAAAGGAGAAAGATTGTGAGATCTACACCTCCATGCAAAGGGGAGAACCTCATTTACAAGCATGAGAATGCCCAAGAGGAATCTCAACTCTCATCGCACCATGGAGACACAGAGAGATCAAAGGAGCGTGATGGAGAAGTCATACAATCACCCTAAGGCAAGCAAGTGAGGATGGAGGAATGACTTAGTTACATCAATGCTTCCCATCACCACTACTTTTAGCGAGTTTGAAATGTTGAGCATCAAGAGATATCTCTCAACATCCCTTCATGGTGATGAATCAAGTCTACAAGTGCAAGTTGAAGTGGCGTCCTAGTCATCATCCTAGTCATTACTCACCAAATCAAGGAGTTCCACATCAGCACGTCTTGATTCAATGTACCTGACTCGCCCATGATGGCACAAACTTCGAGACACCTACCCTTATTATCTATTGGTTATGCTAAAGTTTTGTAATTATTTCATTGGCTGGAATTGAGTTTGTTGTAACAAACCCTAATTAGGGTTTCATTGTAAAATCTCAGCGATTGATTTCAAATTGATTCGAGCCATTGAATTGTATTGAGAGCATTATAAAAGGCTCAAGCTCTTCATTTGTAAAGGTTAATAGTATTAGGAGAAGAATAGAATAGAAGATAGTACAAAAGTTAGAATAGGTTAGGAGGAGAAGAAATTGTTGTTAAAGACTTGTAAATGAGATAGTCTTTTCATTGAAGTTATGGTGAAATGTATTATTTCAACAAGTCTCATGGTTTCTACTTCTCATTTGCTTTCATGTTGATTAGATTGAATGGAGGAATTTGTCGAATGCATTTGTGTGGAATCCGTTTAGTCCATACCACTAGCCCCTTGCTGATTGTAAGTGCACCTTGCGTGGTCAACTGGAATGATATGAGTTTAACTTCAAATTGTTATGCGTCCATTGTTTATGCATTAACTTGAATGGTGATCAATGTTTGATGGTAATGATTTGAACTTCTTTGAAATGTCCTAAGAAGATTGCACTGAGCTTGTGTCAAATTGTTCAATTTGATGGTGAGACCTGGCCCAGTAGGATTCCATCTAATCATTCACCCATCTTCTTACATTCTAGGTCTTAGAATAGACACTCTCAACCCTTTCCTTTTGCCCTTTTTTTCCCAATTCGAGCTAATTTAGGACAAAAAACATCACAATATTGCAATATCAGATGATCAAGTTCCAACGATTCAAGCATTCGACAATTCAACGTAAGTCCTTTGGTGATCCCAGCATAATCACATCAAACCAACGAGCTTATCCACACGTCAAGACCTGACATTTATGAACCTTGGAGTTGTCTCAAGTGATCCTTGAACCAATCTTCAGCATTTGAGAAGCGTTGTTCAAGAGAGGATAAGATACTTTTGGGTATTTTATTCTGTGTTTGCATGTGCGTAAAAAACACATCCACACTTACCTAGTGAGATGGAGGATATGACTCATCTTCCTTATGCTAGTGTAGTTTAAAGTGATTGTGATAGTTAGAGTGCCATTATCTCGCTAAAGAACCCATCTTTTCAAGTATGGATGAAGCACATTGATGTTAAATATCATTTTTGTGAAAGATGGTAGTGGATGGGAGAGTGATGCTTGAAAAGGTTGGCAATTTGGAGAACGTTGCAAATGCATTGCTAAAGCTGGTGAGCACAAAGAAGTTTAGATGGTGTAATGGATCTATACCTCATGGCCTCTAACAAATAGTTCACAAATTGTTGAATTTCTCTTTTCTTGCAAGCTATACGAGAAGTGAGAGAATGTTGGAATAGGTCTTGTACACTTTGGAATCCCAATGGTGTAGGAGATAACATGGCATGTATAAGAGCATGTAAGAGGAAGGTTACAATGTCGACTATGAATGTTTGACCATTTTATGATGTGTAAAAATGATGCATCATAGAGCATCTTTGAATGTAGATGATGGGTTCAAAAAGAAGAACTCAAGTTTTTTGGTGGATTATGAGAACTTTCATGACTTGGCAGTTACATTCTATTTTTAGCTAGTTGATCATCATGGAAGGTGGCAATGGATTTTGGTCCTAGATTTGGGTATCATATTTGCCCATGGAATCTTGGACCATGGTTTTGGTAAAGGCACTTGTGTTTTGTGCTTTGGGCTTGCCCTATTTATTTGGTGCTTGGGATGGTGGTACTATTACTTGTATTCTGCAAGGGGTTATGCCACCAGAATTTCTCCAAACTTGTAGTTGGTTTTGATCATTTGTGAAGGCTTGAGCCTATGATTGTGTTGTGACTGTTATTGCTGTGAATATAATTGGTTTGATATTTGAAGGCTGGGATTTTTCTTGAAAGGGTTTTCCAGGCAGTGTATTGTCTACTGTCTATCTGATTGAAATTTTGTGTAATATTTCCTATTTGAAATTGTTTGATTGTATCTTTCATTCATTTCTTTCCTCATAGCTTAGTGTAGGTAGTGTTTCTGCTACCTTACTTTCACAGGAAACTTTGGGTGCTCGGGCCAGACCTTGGGTTATCTCAACCCTGTATTTGGATTTGAACCGGACCAAACAAATATGCTAGAGCAAAAGTGCCAAACTTGGTAACTTAGGATTATGATGAATGCCTTATCATATGAATAGTTCAAATTCCTATATTTTTTTATTTTTTAAAAATTTACCTATTTTTTAATTGCCATCCCTTCCTTGGAAACACAATGGAACATAGACAAATACCCATACTGCTGCCCATTCTTCTGTTTTTTTGATTTTGCTAGAAGCTATGAAACTTCATACAACTCTGCTTATCGTTTTTTGCTATGCACAAAATGTGGATGCAAGTACCAATTATCAATGAAAAATCGTGAAGGCTGAACTGAACTAATTGCCTCGTACATTTTTCCTTTCCTTATCTTTGCTTGGCTTCCAACTAGACATGCTCTTCATGTTCACTTATGATGAGTAAAGAATCCTTATTGCTTGCTCTACTAGTGTTGTTAGCATGTTGAACATAACTAGATTCACTAGGAAATGCTTGGAGTACTACTCATATTCCCATAAAAATGAAAAGCATCTGATCCTTTTCTAGTTTGCAAATCAAGTAAATGCTTTATTGATGAAACAAATAACAAGCCCTTACCATGCAATGTTGGTAAAGGTTGTCGTGAGAGATATTATCTTCTTGATGTTGAAAATAAATAGCCAGTTCGGATTATACTTGATTAAATTTTAATGTTGCCTAGTGGCAAATAAAATTTAATTAACTTAAAGCGATTACAATAATGTAACTTGTAATCATATGAGACTGGTCCTATTTGGGTGTAACGTGCTAAGGCAACATGTAACTTGTACTGACATGATAGGTCAAGACCTATTCATGTAACTTGTAATTCGAATTTATTGTATTTTGGCGCCAAGTTCATTATAGCCGACTAAGGGAAATAAGTTACTTGTATCTCCTATATAAATAAAGCGATGTAATCCATCCTATACACCATTCATGCATTCATCCAATTCAGCGATCTGATCTGCAAGCAATTCAAGACACAACGAATATACATTGAAGGCTTGCCATTATACTCTGGGGTCAACGAACTCACTTTGGAGAATAGCGAATTCATTCTAGTTGAGTGAATCCAGTCAAGGGTGGTGATTATCATTAGATTGAAGGACAAGTCAAATTTGGATCAGAATTCAAGATTTAGATAAGTCAGTTTGTTCATGCCCTAAGTGGGCTAATTTGTACTTGGCTATCCCTTGACATTAATATAATCTGATCTGAATCTTGTTGTTGGGTTTTTCTTCCAAGAGGGAGGTTTTCCCAGGGTACTGCTGTGTTGTTCTTGTGTTGTTTTGTACTGTTATGTGTTGCATTTTCAGTTTCAGTTATTTACATTAAGTCTGATCACTAAAATCAACATGGTATGTGAGCTTCGTTCATAAATAGTTGTGATCAGATTTGTCAATCTTTTATTATCTTTCAGTCTAACCTATTGTTCAAAGATTAGACTACATGGCTTCTTCTCTTAGGGCTGAAGATAGGTTGGAAGATTTTGCGAATTACACCTCTTGGAAGGTTCATATGATGATGGCCTTGAATGATCTTGTTGAATACGTTAGCAAGGATGCTGAAGAACCTACTGATGAAAAAGAAAAGGAAGAATGGAAGGAGGACTTTCAAGCTCGAAGGTTGATCATTGATTTTGTCAAAGACCATATTGTGTCATCTATCTCATAGATGAAGTCCGCTATAGAGATGTTCAACACATTGGAGAAGATGCATGAAGTCAACAACACTAGCTGCATTCTTGCCTTGAGGAATCAGCTCTCCCATATCCGATTGGAGAAAGGGGAATCTATCACTTCCTAATTCATGAGAATGACTGATTTAAAGGATCAAGTTTCAGTAGTAGGGAAGGAAGTTGAAGACAACGATCTTACCTTGATTGCCCTCAATGGTCTTCCCCCAACTTGGGAACCATTCATTCATTCAAGGAATCAGTGCGAGGATTGAGCTTCCCAAGTTTGAACGATTGAGGGGAGATTGCATCCAAGAAGAATCTCGGCTGGCTGCTAAGGGGGCAATTAGGAACTCTCATGGAGGAGATCATCACATGCTTGCAACCCAATCAGTAAAGAAGAAAGATGGAAATTGGAAAAAGGGCAACTTCAAGAGGAATAGAGATTTCAGACCTTCAGCAAGTCATGATTCAAGGAAGAAGCCAAGAGATCTCTCATGCATTCATTGCTTCAGATGTGCCAAGTTTGGTCACTATGTGAAGGAATGTCAAAAATGTGAAGGAATGTCAAAATCGCAAGGAGAAGCGAATCTCAATGAGGTTGCAGAATAGAAGAACAATGAAGACTTCCTCTTCTTCTCTGCCTTGTGAAACAATGTACCGATTGACTGCAACACATGGCTAATTGACAACGGCGCATCTAGACACATCACAGGCTACCGAGAGCCTCTTTCAGACTTGATAGAGAAAGAATCCAATCTTCATGTGGTAATTGGTGATGATGCTCGATATTCGGTAAGAGGTTTCAGTTTTACTTCATTAAATTTAGATTTCGGTATCTTTCTACATCTTAGTGATATTTTATTTGTGCCTAGAATTAAAAGGAATCTTATCTCTATTTCTGCATTAGAAGATAAGGGTTATCAATTAGCATTTTCTGAGGGTAGAGTACTTGCGTGGCCTAAGAAATCTAGTTTTAAATCTGCTCGATATTCGATATGATAGCTTATACAAGCTTTCAATCAAACCTGTTCAAGCTCTCATTCATGAGGCTCTTGAGATCAGCGAACTATGGCACAGGAGGCTTGGTCATTTACACTTCCAAGCACTTCCCTCACTTGAGAAGATGGTCAAAGGTATGCCTAAACTTAGTCAATTTCATGATGATACTTGCAAAGGATGTGCCTTAGGTAAGAACACTAAAAGTCCATTTTAAAATATTGAAAGTAGAGCTAAAGAAAAATTAGCACTTGTTCATTCTGATTTATGTGGACCTATGTCTGTTGCTTCACCTAGTGGATGCCTATACTACGTTATATTCATAGATGATTTCTCTAGAACGACTTGGATTTACTTTTTGAAAACTAAAGAATCTGATGAAGTATTAAGTAGGTTCAAAGAATTTAAGGCTTTAGTTGAAAATTTATCTGGAAAAAGAATTAAAGTGTTAAGATCTAATAATGGAGGTGAATACAAATCAAGTAGCATTCATGACTTTTGTGTAGAGACAGGAATTAAGAGGGAGTTCTATGTTCCCTACAATCCTCAGCAAAATGGGGTGGCTGAAAGGAAGAATAGATCCATTGTTGAAGCAGCTAAAGCTATGATTCATGATTAGGATCTACAAACTTCCTTGTGGGTTGAGGCATCTAAGACTGCAATATATATCTAGAATAGATGCCCTCATCGAGTGTTGAAGAAAATAACTCTTGAAGAAGCCTTCACCGGAGTCAAACCTAATATCAGCCATCGAAGGATCTTTGGAAGCCCTGTCTATGTTCATGTACCAAAGGAAAAGAGAACGAAGCGAGAGCCATCCGGAAAGAAGGGCATCCTTGTTGGATACAGTGAAACTTCCAAAGCATTCCGAGTCTACATCCCAGGACAAAGGTACATTGAGGTAAGTAGAGATGGAACCCTTGAAGAAAATATTGCTCTTAAGAAATCTAAAGGTTCCTTGGTTGATGATGATAAAGAACTTAATAGAAATCAAGATATAGATGTTGATACTAACCCTGAGATTCAGAGGGAGTCTATTGAGCCTTCTGAATATATTGAGCCTTGTGATCCTTCTGAGCCTTTGGATCCAAGTGATGGACCTAGAGACATTGCAGTTAGTAAGAAGAGACCACTTTGGGTTAGGAACACCATCCAAGAAGCCGAAAAGTTTGCAGCTCCCCAAGGAACATTTAGAGAAAGCAAGAGACCTCAGAAGCTCTCCAACTATGTGGAAATGATGTGCAACATTATTGAGACCGAACCATCAAATGTAGAAGAAGCCATGAACCAACAAGCGTGGAAGTTAGCCATGGACGAAGAATATCAATCCATCATCAAGAATGATGTCTGGGATATTGTGCCTAGACCTAAAGGTAAGTCTGTTGTATCCTCTAAATGGTTGTTTAAAATTAAACATACTGCTGATGGAAGTATTGAGAAATATAAAGCTAGATTTGTAGCTCGTGGTTTTTCTCAAAAGGAAGGCATAGATTATGAGGAAACATTTGCACCCGTTGTTAGATATACTTCTATTAGAACTATTATAGCTATTGCTGCAGCTAAGGGCTGGAAGTTATATTAGATGGATGTAAAGACTGCTTTCCTTAATGGTGTCATTGAGGAAGAAGTCTATATTGAGCAACCAGAAGGATATGAGATTCATAATAAAGAATCTCATGTGTGCAGATTCAAGAAAGCTCTTTACGGCCTCAAGCAAGCTCCTCGAGCTTGGTATGAAAGAATTGATAAGTATTTGGATAGTCTAGGATTTTGTAAAAATGATGCTGGTTCTAACCTTTACTTTAAATTATTTAATGGTAAAATGCTAATTCTGGTTTTGTATGTGGATGATTTATTTATAACCGGTGAAGATATTCTCATCATTAGATGTAAGAAAGAATTAGCTACAGAATTTGAAATGAAGGATCTAGGCCTAATGCATTACTTTCTAGGTTTAGAAGTATGACAAAGATCTAATGAAATCATCTTTAGTCAAGAAAAATATACTATTGATATATTGAAAACGTTTGGAATGATGGACTGCAAACGTATGTCTACTCCTATGGAAACTAATTTGAAGAAATTGAGTTTATCTGCAGCTAACTCTGATTTTGCAGATCCATTGGAGTACAGACAACTGATTGGATCCTTGATGTATCTAGTTAACACTAGATCGGATATTTGTTATGCAGTGAGTGCCCTCAACCAGTTCATGAACAAACCGAAGCATGTTCATGTTGTTGCAGCCAAGCATATTCTGAGATATTTGCGAGACACAGCTGGCTATGGGTTGAAGTATCCAATCAACACTGTCATCACCTTGGAAGGCTACTCCGATTTTGATTGGGCAGGAAGTGTAACCGATAGGAAGAGCACTTCAGGAATTTGTTTCAGTTTGGGTTCTGCTGTTATCTCTTGGGCCAACAGGAAACAATCCTTAGTTGCATTAAGTACTACAGAAGTTGAGTACATTGCATCAAGTGTGGCGTCAAGAGAAGCAGTGTGGCTTCGCAAGCTTCTTGTTGGGTTGTTCAGACAACCTTGGGAACCCATTGTCATTCATTGTGACAATCAGAGTTGTATTAAGATGTCTGCTAATCCCGTGTTTCATGACAGGTCAAAACATGTGGAAACTCATTATCACTATATTCGTGATATGGTACAGAGAGGTGCCATTTAGCTGAAATATGTCAGCACTGATGAGTAGATTGCAGATGTTCTCACCAAGCCTCTAGCTCGTGTGAAGTTTGAAGACTTCAGAGAGAGACTTGGAGTTGTTGAGAACACAACTCTGGTTGAGAGGGAGTCTCAGTCCCAGTGATGCACCAAGTTGTATCTTCCACCCTTTGCGGGCAATGCAAGGTGACATTGAATCCTTCTCAAGAGAAGGTTGAGGTGAAAGACCTCCTCCACCCTTTGTGGGCAATGGAAGGTGGATCCATCCTCTGCGGGCAATGCAAGATGGATACTGTGTTATTACAATATGATAATCCTCCCTAGCTAAGAGGGAGTGTTGAAAATAAATAGCCAGTTCGGATTATACTTGATTAAATTTTAATGTTGCCTAGTGGCAATTAAAATTTAAATAACTTAAAGCAATTATAATAATGTAACTCGTAATCATATGAGACTGTTCCTATTTGGGTGTAACGTGCTAAGGCAACATGTAACTTGTGATGACATGATAGGTCAAGACCTATTCATGTAACTTGTAATGCGAATTTATTGTATTTTGGCGCCAAGTTCATTATAGCTGACTAAGGCAAATAAGTTACTTGTATCTCCTATATAAATAAAGCGATGTAATCCATCCTAAGCGATGTAAACCATCCTATACACCATTCATGCATTCATCCAATTCAGCGATCTGATTTGCAAGCAATTCTAGACACAACGAATATACATTGAAGGCCTGCCATTATACTTTGGGGTCAGCGAACTCACTTTGGAGAATAGCGAACTCATTTTAGCTGAGTGAATCCAGTCAAGGGTGGTGATTATCATCAGATTGAAGGACAAGTCAAATTCGGATCAGAATTCAAGATTTAGATAAGTTAGTTTGTTCATGCCCTAAGTGGGCTAATTTGTACTTGGCTATCCCTTGACATTAATATAATCTGATCTGAGTCTTGTTGCTGGGTTTTTCCTCCAAGAGGGAGGTTTTCCTAGGGTATTGCTGTGTTGTTCTTGTGTTGTTTTGTACTGTTATGTGTTCCATTTCCAGTTATTTACATTAAGTCTAATCACTAAAATTTACATTTGATTCTAGTATTTTTCTTTGCTTCTCTGTTCCTTTTCTTGGTGGATGATCATTTGTGCCCTTGCCATGTTTTGGGTGAAGTTTGGGATGGAATCACCAATACTTGCCATCCCATTGCCCTTTGACCTTGCAATGGGAGCAATAGTTGTTAGATTTAGACATACTTGAATCAAGTGACTTCTTAACTCCCTTGAGAGTGTCTTGACCTTCTTTCTTGGTGAATGGCCTCTTCTCATCACAGCCTTTTTGTGGAACATGGGATTTTTAGTAGTGTTTGCTTTGCACCTTACTAAGCAATGGTGACGTTGTCTGCAAATATTACAAGGAACAATATACTTACATTATTGTGCAATATGTCCATCCTTATTGTAACTGAAACAAAATATTGACTTTCTACCTTTGGCAAACCTTCTTTAATTTTTCACTTGCTTACCTCTTTCTTAGGTCCAACTAGTGGTGAGTAATAACTGAAAAAACGAGCTACTAAAGCTCAAGAAACAATTTTCTCTCCTGCAGAAATACATAATAGCAGATTGTAGAATTAACAACAACACAACCATCACCAGATACAAGATCAGTTGTATGCCCTAGAAATTTCTAATCGTGCTTTGCAGGAATCTAGCTGCAGAATTGAGGAAATAGTATTAAAACAAAGGGAATTTCAAAATAGGACATCAATCTCTCCACAGATGAAGTGGAGCACATATCTTAAAACTGAAGGATTTGAAAACAATGCCTGTGAACAACCAGTTTCCTATACCTTTAAATTCAATTTTGATCTTTCCTTGGGACATAGAAAGAACAAAACAACTGTTAATAGGCCATTTCCCATCAGTTTTAGGATTTTTGGATCCAAGGATCCCTTTCAAACTAGTTAAGATGTGGTTGCTCCGGAGACATGTTATTTATCTATAGTGAAAGTTCAAATGCCATGGTAGTTTTAAGCAATTATTAATATTTTGTAGTTTAGACTTGTTGACGGGTGTTCTGACACACTCATCAACAGGCAGGTAGAACATGAATGCATATACCACCTCTCCTGAAAAGCAATCAATCTTGAAAGATTGACAACTCCAAGGTCTTTGTAATCGGGTCACGATGGTGTTGGGTAACTCGGTGGCTTGACGTAGCTGTACCTGTTAAGGTGCCTGCTGATTCAAAACTTTATGAATAATCCGCAAAAGTTAGAAAACTAAACTAAAACTAAGCTAACTGGCAAGAAAGAAATAGCAAAAGAGAAAGGGAATGCAAGGAGATGATGAACACTTAACTTTCATTCCATCTGACAATATCAACTAAACCTAGAGGACATCTGGAACATTTATACATTAACATGCAAATCAGCAATTCAACATACTAACGAAGCCAACTTCTGAGGTTAAAATTACTAAACCACATTTATATCAACATTAACCACCATTGAAATGCACAGATCAATGATAAACAAACATGATTCTCTTTAGATTTAGGAAGTTAAATCGAACATTCACCATATGAACAGAAACAACTGAAAGAAGCAAGAAATCGAATTAAACTTCATATATTCGCCTTTGAATGAGGACAGTTATTCAGCAGATCTGTCACACTGAATGTCTGTTTTTTGTTTGTATCATATTTTTCCCAGCTATACTGACATGAAAATGCAATAAAAAAGATCTGGAATGACCTTCAACCAAGTTCTAGAAGTTTTCCAATCCTAGCTATTCTTAAATTCTAAATTCCTAATTCTAAAAATTTTAAATTCTGAGTATCTAACCTTTACAATGAGCAATCAGCTCCAATTTATAATAATTTTCCCAGAGAATCCCCTCTTTGGAAACTAAAGATCAACTCTTGATTTGTGCATGCAAACACAAAGTTTTCTCTTGCAACTGAAAATTAGCTTTAGTCATCCATGCAAACTTGTCTCTATAATAATAGCTTTCCAATTTCAATGTTAAGTTCGCCCTTAGTTTGACTGCATATTAGGTCCCCCAAATCTTGGCAACTCTCCCTTTTGTGCTCCGAGTAAACTCCAGTTCAATATTTGTCTTGCACATCAAAATAATAAAATAATTAATTCATTTCCTAAAATGTGCCAATCTATTTTATAAATTCACAATTTAAAATTAAAAAAAAGCTAATTTTATTGTGAATTTAAAATATAACAATTTAAATCTCTTAAAGTAAATAAAAATAATATTTGCAAAAAGAAAATAATTATTATTAGAAAACTTTATTAAAATTTAATAAATAAATTAAAATTTAATAAATAAATTAAAATTTAATAAATAAATAACCCTCTTTCATCCTTATTGATTGTGGTGGATCCCACTTTCTACTTTCCAATTTCCACTTTCCCCACACAAATATAAAGAAGTAATTAATTTACAAATTACTTCAAAGGGAACGAAAAATCAATGATTATTTTAAATTAAAAAAAAACTGATTTAAACCCCCTTAACTTTTAAAAGTTCTTTTAAATAATAGCCTTCATATTTCAAAATGTGCTTGATGTTGTTTGACCAATTTGAATAAAACAAATGAACATGCAACATATTTTAAAAGCACTGAAATAAATACGTTGGAGAAGATGAAGCCCTAACCAACTAAGCATTTCACTCAAATTCCTAACTTCTTATTACTGCACATTTTGACCTATCTTCCCCTCATTTTGACTCTCATGCGATTTGGGCTCTTTGTATATTTCCTAATACTGGGGTAGGCTTCTTTGTCATTGTGCATGAATTCCTTCTATTTGCAAATTTACAGACTGCCTTGCGTCCATCGATACCCATGAATAGGAAACATAGACCAAAACTTTAGATATTGATTTTTTTTTTGATTTCTTCCCATCATGAGAAATTGAGTCTCTTCTTCTGTTCGTGGTTTATCTCACTGATCCAATGAATCTCCATCTTATGTAGTCTGGACTGTGTACTTCTAATCTCTTTGTAGATTAATCATTCAACATTCTCTATACTTGCCGCACTCTTATAATGAATTTGCAATTTCAAGATCTCATTCCAGTTTCGTATCTCCTACCCATAGCCGCTTACTCTATCTTATGTAATCTGGAGTTTTGATCTATTTGAAAAAAATTGATTCTTCTTTCCTCAAATGCCTGGGTTGCTTTCATCATTACTCACATGTTGCCATCGATTTTCAAATTAGTATATCACTAATACAATTAATTGCCCTAATCTTATTCACCACTTTTAAATTTCCTTTTGCATTCTTTGAGGCATCCAAGAACGTCTTTGTATTTGCACCCTCACTGTAGCAATGTTGCCTACTATAATTAGGGATTGCGTAATATCTCCTTCCCACTGCACTTCGTTACTCTTCACTGGCTCTTACTTATCACACATTTTGCATACATTAGGGACTCCAGGGTTTCGGGACTACGGGGTCCCAATCTCATGAAGAATTTCTCTCCTCGAGACCCCGGAGAACTTCCTCCTTCGTTACCATTTTGTGCCATTCTATTGCCTTGCACCGTAAGTTATTGAACTTCACATTTAGGGTTTCCTCCAAATCCGCCCTCTTGCATTGCTACGCACTTCATCTGGTGATATCCAAATTCGTAGTTTTGTCAATACATTTTTCTTCTCTCTTGCCACTGCAAATGCCATTTAAAATCACTTCTTGTGCAAATGTTTCATGTCACACTCCAACGATCCAATCTTTCAAACACTCTCGTGAGCTACTACTTGCTATTGAGCCATTAACCTTCCTGGAGCATTCTATCTTTGCATTTTGGTTCGTTGCTTCTTGACGGATTTTGGGGTTTCGGACCCCCGGAGTCCCGAGCCTTGGCTCTTTTGAGTCTTCGGAGTTCGAGATCCCGATGCATCTTATTGTATTTCTCTGCACTATCGTTGCTCCTTGTGTTCCTTGCTGCCCGTTGTTTGACTCCGGAGTTCCTGAACTACGAAGTTTTGGATTTTGGTTTGGTCGTGCTTTCATTTCACCAGCACTTACCACACCAGACTCCTGAGACCACGGAGTTCCGGACTTGGTTTGTTTTTTGTCACACCACTTTCCGCATACCTCCGGAGTTCGAAATTCTAGAATCTCGGAGTGCATCACCACTTTCTTTTTTTTTTGATTTTGGAATTCGCGGTTTCGGGTTCCAGAGGTGTTGAGTTTTGAAATATTGGCTCCTCTACATTTCGGGAGTCCGGAATCCCAGACATGCCCTTTTATTTGTCCTCACACTGTATTTCAGGAGTCTGAAACTCCAAAATGTTTCAGTTTACTCACCACGAGGTTTTGGAATTGAGGATTTTGGATTATGCTGTTACTTCAAACTTTTAAGACCTCCGAAACACTTATTGCAAGCTATTGAAAAGATAAACATTAAAATCTTTGACCTCAAAGATTTATTTATTCCCTTTATTAAAATTTATTAAAATAAACTCAAACATTTAAAACTTAAATAAAGCATCATATTAATATTTAGATATATTAAAATTTAAATAAAATTCAAACTTTAATATTAAGATTAAATTTAAATTTTAACATAATTAAATATTAAAACAAAATTTTATTTTAAACTTTAAAATATCATTTTATTTTAAATAAATCTTAACTTTTTTTTTTGATCGGTAATTTTGTTATATTGATTTTCAAAAATAGCTACATTCAACCAGGGCCATTTAGATTTCACCATCAGCCCAAAATTTCAGTTCAAACCTACTGTGCAGAGTTCCAACCGGAAATAGAAGTAAAAATAGTACTGTGCAGTCATGCACAAAATATTACAGTCATCCAGAAGTATTGTTTTTTTTTTAAAACCATATAAGCATAAAGCAAAAAAAAACAGATTTTTGGCACCGTGATCTCTGAGTTCGAATCGCTCTGGTTCGGCTTCTTCACCTCCTCATCTGCAATCTCTACCAAAGCTTTCCCTTTGGCTGCTTCAGTCTTCATCTTCGGAATGCAGTCCAGGTTCCCAAAATCTAGGTCACCTTCGAGGCTAGCTAGGAACTGAACCGCTCTCCCCTCCTCGAAACGGTCACGAAGCTCTCTTCCCACCTCCATGCGCGCCACCACCTTGAGTGCCTTTAGGACTTCGTCTGTTCGTATCAACTTGACACAGAGCTTCATGGCTTCCTAGCCAATTCGAGCTCGTTCCCTGCATTGCTCCTTTAACCGATTCTTCGGTCCTCTAACAAACGGTAGTATCTCCTCCGCTGCCTCTCCTTCTCGGATACGAATTCCGGTCTGAGGGATTACCCATTCCAAGATGGAATCAAGATTAATCAAGTAGTCCTCGTCAACAAGCTTTTTCATTGTAAGCTTGACTTTCTCCACTTCGGGTTCAAATTCGCAAGCCCAGGCCATTATCAAAGAATAGACCTCCATGTTTGTCCTGTACCTAAAATGGATATGCACCAGTTCCTTCCACCAGCATTAGCCGAGCCGCACTCCACAACTTTTCTTCCTTATATTTAAAAAGGCCTTGCATTCGTTTGTCCGACACCGTTCTCAGAAAAGGGACCTATTTCTTCTCTGTTCTGAGAGTGAAATTAGCCTCCATCGGACCTGCTCAAACCCTGTTGATACAAGAAAATAAACTGCAGAGACACAACAAACCTTCATTAATCCGGTTTTTAACTAATACATTACTCAAAATTCAAAATAGTTATAAATTCGCTGTCATTTGCGACGAGACATCAATGCATAATCTGTGATATTAATGGAAAGATATTTCATGGCAGATTTACTGCCCATCGCCATTGTCTCAAGCAACTACTTCGTGCTTTTGAACTGCCACATTAATTACGATGCCTGTGATAGTGATTACTCGTCCTTTCTAGCTATCTTGCGAGATTACTGGTTTGTGCTTCTCGGACTGCATTAAATCCACTTCCATACTCTACTATTTCCCGACCACCACTTTGCCACTTGACATGTCATGTCACATCCAATATTTGAGAGGAGGTCCGCCACTGCATTGGCACCTCTCCTGACATGGGAGACCCGAAAATCCTCAAAAGAAGTGAGTTTTTCTCGTATTATCTCTACCCAATGAGATAGTTTCCACGAGGGGGTGGTACCCTTCGCTATTGCGTTGATCACCACTTGGGAATCCCCTTCTAGGTGCACTTTTGGTACTTTCATGTTTATGGCCAGTTCCGCGGCCATTAGTGCTGCCTGTGCTTTAGCTTTCATTATTTGTTCCATTCTGAAGTCGTCGAGCCCCCTTGAATAGGATAACCCCTTTATCATTTCTTGCGACTACTCCCACTCCTGAGATTCCCGGGTTTCCCCTAGAAGCTCCATCAAAGTTTATATTAATCTAGTCCTTAGTAGGCAGTTCCAATTTGGCCTCTTCTTTTGCTGATTCTGAAAGGGGATTAGCCCTCCGGGACCCATTAACGGGTTGGCAGTTCACAAGCGGCCAGTTTGCTTGGATTGCAATGTCTTCACTAGTAAAAGGGTATTTTGCTAGATTATGATTTCTAGCTGCCGTTGACACTGATTCTGTTATTGCTCTTTCAGCTCTTGATAACAAACTCACCAGCGATTCCTCTTTCTCTTGGAAAATTCTTTGGTTCCTTTCCTTCCAAATCTCCCATACCACTAGAGATGGCGCCACTAACCATACACTGGAAAAGACTGATCTGCGACTTGGTATATTCCAACTAGAGAAAAGTTCAGTAACTTTATTAGGTAGAGGAGTTTGCCAACCTAACTTCCCTAACAGGAAGTTCCATACCATTTGTGCTTCCTCACATTGTAAGAGCAAGTGATCCAGGGATTCCTCTGCCTTCTTACACATTACACATCTGAAAAGGGCCCAAGAAACCTAGTCTGCACAATCTATCTCCTATTAAGATGCGCTTTTTTAGAGCAAGCCAGGTAAAGACTCCTGCTTTTGGAAGAATTGGGGCACTCCACATCAGCTTTAGGGGCCACTCCTTTTTTTCCTCCATGTTGACGAGAATGTTGTAACCAATCTTTACCGAATACTGTCTCGATTTTGAGCCGCACCATCTCATAGTGTCCTCCTTTGAAGATAGCATAGGGGTGTACTCCTGCAAAATCCTCTTTAGAATCTCCTTCTGATTTGCTGATAATGGAAGATTTTCTACCTCTTTCCATTCGCTCACATCAACCCCTTGAATTCTCCTTTTCAATAGAAAGTCTCCTACCTTCTCTCCCCATTGATTTTTAGTCACCTGTTTAATGTTCTCAATGTCTTGTCTGTCTGAAAGAGTTGGTCTCCCTTCCCATGAATCTGTCTAGAAATTGGCCATTGTCCCATTACCTATTTCCCAGGTAAGATGTTCAGTGATAACATGTCTGCAGGAGGTAATAAAATTCCAAATGGCTGATCCTTTGGGTAAAATTGAACTTGTGAATATTCGTTCCCTGCTCATCTGGTCTAGATACTTATGCTTTAGAATTTGAACCCATTTCTGGTTTGGCTTAGTATAGATCTACCAAAGCACTTTTGCCCCCATAGCTTCATTTAAAAGCTTCCAATTCCTTAGTCCTACTCCCCCTGCCTGTTTATCTTGACAAACTTTATCCCACGCAACCAAAGGAATTTTCTCATTTACCTCTTTGCCATTCCACATAAATTTTCTCATTCCCCTGTTAATAAAATTAATCACTTTCTCCGGGATCTTGAGGGCTGTCATGGAGAATATGGGAAGAGCAGAAAGGACCGCTTTAAGCAGCATGATCCACTCCGATAACGAAAGCCATTTGCTCTTCCAACCTTCCAAGGGTTTGCACAAGCATCAATGAGGTTATTCAATAGGCTCGGGTTGTTCCTCCCTCCAAAAAGGGGGGTACCAAGAAATTTTCCAGGAAGGTTTCCCCTTCTGACCCCTAAGATATTTGAGATTACTTGTTGTCTGTCTATCTCTGTATTAAAGAAAAAAACTTCCGATTTGGTCCAATTAACTTGCTGGCCACTTGCTCTGCAAAAAACATCTAAT
Source organism: Cryptomeria japonica (assembly GCF_030272615.1). Taxonomy (NCBI): domain Eukaryota; kingdom Viridiplantae; phylum Streptophyta; class Pinopsida; order Cupressales; family Cupressaceae; genus Cryptomeria; species Cryptomeria japonica. The sequence continues at coordinate 247,985,102 of NC_081412.1, forward strand.
GTCTTTCTCATCACTCTGGCCTCGTGAAGTGAGGACTGTCCACAAAGTAGAGTATCATCTGCAAATTGCTGATGAGTCACTGGGTCCATCCCTTCCGCAATTTTGATGCCTTTCCATCTCCCTCGCTGTTGCTGTGATCGAATTAATCTTCCCAGTACTTCTGCTAGAATAATGAATAGGAAAGGCGATAAAGGGTCCCCTTGTCTAAGACCCCGTGTGGTTTGAAAAAAACCTTGAGGGCTCCCATTGACCAAAATCAAAGGCCACACCCCCTCGATGCAAGCCCTAATCCAACTAGCCCATTCTTTGGAGAAGCCAAATCTCTGCAATACCTGGATAAGAAACTCCCTATCCACCATGTCATAAGCTTTTCTAATATCTAATTTAATCATCATTCGATCTACCTTCACTTGGCGGACTGTGTGAATTGCCTCATGCGCAATAATTATCCCTTCCACAATCGACCTGCCTGGAACAAAGCCACTCTGTTCTTCTGAGATAATCAGGTTTAAAATGGGTTTTAATCTATTTGTCATCACTTTAGTAATGACTTTGTAAATGGTGTTGCATAAAGAGATTGGTCGAAATTCACGGAAATTAGCGGGGTGCTCCACCTTAGGAATAAGGGCAATGAGTGTGCAGTTAAGCTCTTTTGCCACACTCGCTCTACTTCGAGATTCCTCCACTACTTCCCACACCTCAAATCCTACCACCTCCCAGAAAGTTTGATAGAAAAAAGCTGGGAAACCGTCCGGCCCCGACGCTTTATCCCCTTCCATACTGAAAACTACATTTGTAACCTCCTCAACTTGAATTGGTTTCATCAGTGCCTGATTCTGCGCAGCTGCTATCAACTCCAGGATAACATTCAGTCCTTCTTGTTGCTGCTCCAAAGTGGATTCATTATCCTTGGATAATAAAGTTAGAAAGAAATCCACCGCCTCTTTATTGATATCTTCCACTTTATCTAAAACAACATTCTCACTATTGAGAATGGTTGTGATTTTGTTCCTGGATCTTTTTGCTTTAACCGAGATGTGAAATTTTTTTGTATTTCTACCCCCTTCCTTAAGCTAGCACTCTCTCGATTTTTGCCTCCAATAAATCTCCTCTCGAGCTAACACTTTGCTATATTGTCCTTTAAGTTCTCGTTCCTGCCAAAATTTCTTTGATGTCATCCCTTTTTGCATTATATCTCTTTGCAAGCTTGCTAATCTGTCCTCCAGATCCCTTTTGTTAGCAAAAAAGTTGCCAAACTTCACTCGATTCGATTCTTTAATTTTTGACTTAATGAACTGTAGCTTCTTAACAAAAACGAAGGCCTTAGTTCCACACACCTCTGGAGTCCCTGACCACCAACCATTGATTAACTCCCTCAGACTTTGATCCCTCAACCACATTTTTTCAAATTTAAAGGGGCATCTGATGGGGGGACCATCAAAGGTTATAGATAGCTCCACAGGTAAGTGGTCAGAGGTAGTCATTGGATGGACATTTGAGACGAAGAGGAGATTGGTTTCCGCCCAAGGCCCACCTAAGAAAAAACGGTCCAGCTTCTCTGCAACATGCTGTCCTGAGATCCTTCGATTTGACCATGTATACTGGCTTTCCTTGGACTTGATTTCCCTGAGACCATTTTCTGTCACAAAATTTTGGAAATGTGCTAGGTTCGTAGGAATTTCGCCCTTGCCCCCCAGTTTATCACTTAGTTCCAAAATAGCATTGAAGTCACCCCCGATGATCAGAAGATCCCCCTCCAAATCCCGAATGAGGGAGGACAGGGTTCTCCAAAAGATTTTTTGCAGCGTAGATTTTGACGGTCCATAGACATTAATTATTGTGAAGTCAACATTTAGAGGATAAGAGTGGAACTTACATACCTGCCACATATTGGAGACCATAACTTCCTCCACCTTTTGAATATTTGCATTCCAGAGGATACCCAGCCCTCCCGATGCGCCCTCCGAATCCACAAAGACCCCCGACCACTGCTTCCAAGGTCCCATAAGAGTCTTCGCTTCCACTTTATCCATCTTTGTTTCTTGTAAAAGAACTACATCTAGCCTTAATTGATCCAACCCTCGTTTGATCAATCGACGTTTATCAAGGGCATTACAGCCCCTGACATTCCAGGTTATGATTTTCATTGTCCTTCAGGAAGGGTGACCCCCTTCCCTACTGTCAATTTACATTGGCCTTTCGCACTGCCAACCATTGCAATCTTGAATTGGTTTGACTTTCTGCCTCTCAATCTCTTTTCTCCTATTCGTACCTTGGTACATGACGGTTCCGATTGCTCTATAGTTCTTATCTCCATAATGTTTTCCTCCTCCATCCAACCCCATTCATCATCCTCCTCAATTCCATCCGGTTCTCTATTATTTTTTACTTCCTCTTTATCCGACCTCGAGCCAATTTCCTTCTCCGAAAGCCGAATTGGCTCCACATTGATTCCTCCCTATGTTGCCTCCCTATGTTTATCGATAATAGCATCTCCTGATACATTCTCTTCCGCTTCCGGGTCGGTGATGATGGGAGTCTTCGAAGCCTCCCCATGCCCTACAAGGTTCTGCATGGCTTGGTTCTCATCCTCGTTGGATCTCATCTCCTTGCATGAGTTATCCTTGCTTGCAAAGAAGGTCACCTCATCTTCTATCGTTGTCTCCACCGCTTTCCCTTTAGGGCCTGTTAGGCAAGTGTCCTCCGAATGTCCTCTTTTTTTACAATGCTGACATATTTCGTTAGACTCTTCCATTTCTATTTTTTGGAGCCACTGTCCTGCGTTTGTGATGATCTCCACTTGTTCTGGAAGTGGGAAGTGTGGTTTCCATCCAATACATATTCGTGCATACATGCTAAAGTCTTTGGACTCAATCGCCTCATCCGCTTTGATGAAGAAACCCAGTTTGTTACCTAAAGTTTGAAAGAACTCCTCATTCTAGTATTCTCTGGGTAGATTATATAGTCTGAGCCAGACAGGTACCATTTCAATCAGAGCTAGTACTGGATTGAAATTAGGCTCCCAATCCCTAATGTACAATCCCCTTCCGCCCATGAAAAAAGGGCCATTATTTAAGATTTCCTGCTTATCCTTATTATCATCTATTATTACCAAGAAAAACCCATTTGGAAGGGTTTTGAGTTCGATTTTGCATTTCCAGGTTTCAGTGCACCAACTCTTCATCTTTCCCACCGCCGGCCATTCCCCAAAACATTTAACAAATAGTCCCCTCTCCCGGAAAAAGGATACCGAGTCGTTCCAACTTTTGTTATCTATTATCATTGATATTTTCTCTGTTCTCCTACTTTCTTTCTGATCTGGGGACTTCCTCTGCTTCTGAGCATTCCTTTTCGGACGCCATTCTTTCTCTTGACAATGCTGCCATATTGTTTTCGGTCCATACTCTGTTCTGCCTTGCCCTTTGTTTCTGATTCCCTCATTTCTCGAATATTTAGGATTTCTGTCTGCAACTCCCTCCCCCCAGTGCACATGAGAATGAAAAAACCTATCCTGATCCTCCCAAGCCTCTTTTGGGTTTTGCCAAGTTCGCTTTTCAGGTTGAGACTGTGTAAATTTCTGTAGTGGTCCTTGATCTGCAAATCTTTGATCCTGGAAGCCATCTTCCTGAGATCAAAACCCTTGGCAACCCTGAAAATTTTGAAACTCCCTCGGTCGAAGCCCTAGCCTCCTCCTCCTCCGCTCCATTTTCAGAAGTTATATTATTATTATTCTATCAATAAATCTTAACTTTTAAATTTTCTCAAATTATTTGATTTTTTTGTGATTATTTCACTTTTTTTTTTATTTTTTTGTATTTTTGAAAATATTTGATTTTTTTTGGATTTTTGACGTTTTACAATTTGTTTTTTTGACCTTTTATGCCTACGCTAACCTAATCCTACAAAAGATGGAAACAACCAGACGACGACGACGACGCAAACAAGCAACAAGACGACAATGACGCAAAACAAAGACGCACAAGCGACAACATGCAACAACACACAAACCAAAACACATGCACGAGAACCAAAGACGAGCAACGACAAACAAAAAGACGAGACTTTGAGGTTCGGGGAACCAGGAACTCGAACTAAATTCCTGAGGTTTTCGGTATTCTGAAATCATGAAATCCTGAAAGCAACTTAGAAAGTCGAAAACCTGGGATTTTGGGATCTCGGGGTTTCGGGGAGTGAAGTAGCTCGAAGCCACCACAACCTCAGAAACCCAGATACCCGAAATTCGAAAAAGACAACAACAAACGAACAACAAAACCCGGGAATCCGAGATTCTAGGGTTTCAGGATGTGAAAGAACTCTTTCAAACCCGGAACTCCGGGACCCCAAAATTCCGAAGAAAACAAGGGAAAGAACGGGCGATGACACGGAGGAAGCCCGAGAGTCTGGAGATCCGAAGGAGAACTTCAGGACCTCGGAGTTATGGGACTCCGAAACACAAGACAAACAAAAGACAACGCCGCAAAACAAAGCAAACAACAGGGAAACAAAGAAAACCAAAGCGAAGCAGAGGGGGCCCCCAGCTCGGGAAGTGAAAAGTTGGGGTGTGTTATGCAGGGCATAACAAGACTCAATCCAGCCATTTTATCTTTCTAGTAGATTTTTGGCATGGTGTAGAAATAATTGCAGATAAGTATCAATTCATAGTATGAGCTTTTTTTAATCTTAGCCAAGATTGGCTCACGCTTTATAATATAAAATCTGAATTCTGCCTTTGGATATAACTTGTCTTTAATATATTTGAAATGTGTTGTATGCTAATAAAACAAAAACTTACTACAGTTTTTTCTTGTTTCCAGTAGTTGTTGCCCGAAAACTAGCAAATTTATGGCGAAAGGAGAAACATTGATTGCATCTGGTGTAGATAAAATATATTTCTTTGGTTTAACTTTAATAACTTGTAATATTTCAAAATGTTTTTATGAAGGTATCAGATTTTGGGCATATTTCTCTTCATTCAGCTTTGCATAATTGCTGGTGACTGGTTACGCCAAAGCAGTTTGTCTTCTCTTACCAATGCCATGCGCTCACATTCAATGGGAAATGAACTCACAAGAGCAGGTTTTATCATTTCTGCTACTTTTAAATAGTATTGTGGCATAAATTTTTTAATTGTTGCTCTTATTCTTTTGTTTTTTTTTAAAGTAAATTTGTTGCTTGAGGTCTAAGGTGATGACAAAAGATAGGCAATCCTTGGGGAAAAAGCATTTGAGAACTATTTTTTTTCAAAGTAAATTTGTTGCTTGAGGTCTAAGGTGATGACAAAAGATAGGCAATCCTTGGGGAAAAAGCATTTGAGAACTATTTTCATTCCTTATTGTCTAGTTATAAAAGGATGTATAAGAATTACAGTTTTGAATTTTCAAACGAAACTTTGGCAAATTAGTAAAATGGTAAATATCAAATACTAAAATACTTGAATACTACTAAAATTTGAAGTGAACATTCAACATTAACAATTTAACATTGAAGTTTGAACAGTGAAAATGTCAAATTCGAAATTTATATCATGTTCAAGATGATTACAATAAGTACACAATGATGTCAAAATGACAAAATGTAGTGAAGAGAGTCCTCTAAACATCCCCAAACTCCGCATCACTAGAACTACTAGACTCCACGTGGTCAAGCTCTGTCAAACTAACTCTAACCAACCTTGCCTTTGTAATTGTAGCATCCTCATCAATTTGTGCTGCTTCCTCTCGCTCTACATCCCATTGTGTTGTTGGACTCTTTCTGTACGCAAGTGTCTTGTGGTCAATGAGATGCAGAGCACTATGTACAACCACAAGCTTCTCTCCTCTCTTGGATGTAAATCTGTTCCTCTTAGGAGAGTGGTAGACCAGTTCCTCTCAGCAGCTGAAGAACTAGAAACCTGAAATACTCTAATGTAAATTTTTCTCAACTTAAATAATCTAATGTAAGATACTATATGCTTATTGTTTTCTAATAGCAATTTTAGAAGGAAAGATTAGGGTATTTAAATTTTAAGATCACTACGATTATAAGTCAATTTGTGTCCAATATCTCTTCATCTAAATATATTTGTTTTGGTTGTATGGATTGTAATGTGGATGGTGACCACGAATAATCAAGTGATGATTTTACTCCTATTACTAGCATACCTCAACAAACTAATTGCATGACAAAATGGGCTAGAGATGTGATTGGAAGAGGAAATGAATTTTTAAATAGAACTACACCTATCAAAACTTATCAAAACTAAAAGGGCCGATTATTGTAACAATTCTTTAATGGCAAAGGTGATGGAAAGTAGTGGTTATCAATTATATTCCCATGCTAAAGGGCATATTCATTGAGAAAAGGCAATGCTGGAGAAATATGATTGTTTCATCTCTAGTTAAATATGGGACTTATTTTCTCTGCAAAAGGTAAAAAATATGGTTATTTTTAATTGGTTTTAAAAAACTATGTATTCAGATGAGCAAGTTGATAAGGAAAGATTAGTTGCGAGGGGTTTTTCATAAATTGAAAGATTAAATTATTGTGGAACTTTTTTCTCTAATTGCTAAAATGCCCATAGTTAAGTTGGTCTTAGTTTTAGCAACAAAAATGCATTGGCCTCTTCACCAAATGAATGTAAGAAGTGAATTTTTAACTATTGATTTATACAAAGATATCTAATTGATACTACCTTTTGTTTTATTAAACAAAGAAATGAACATTTAATTTACAAATTGAGAAATACCATATATGGTTTGAAGTCTTCTCCTAGGTAATGGTGCACAGTAATTAATTCATATTTTTTTTCTCAGGTTGTTTACTAGACGTAAAAACATCCCAATTTTAATTTTAGAAGTAGTTCAAATTATATTATTATGTGGCATTTAGGCTAGGATCAATGTGCTCAACTCACAAGAATGGCATACTGTAAGACAACAAAGGGATGGTGATATTCAAATTAAAAACCATATAAATATTCAATCATTGAGAAAATATTATACAAAAGCATAGTGTGTTGTCTCGTAACAAACCTTTAATTATGATCTTGTAATCTAGATTGTAGAATAAATTCTCTCAACTTAAGCTTAACACCTTAAACAATTCTATTATAAATGGGTGTTGCAACAACCTTCCAACAACCAAATTATTATAGATTTTAAATATTTACTGTTATTTAAGCATACCTACTATGACTCTCCAAACCAAATGTTGGGCCAATTGCTTGTCACTTCAAGGCTTCCATAGACCATGACAACCCAATAGGGAAAGGGTCAACACACTGGCCTATCACTTTCATAAACAAGATCTAAGTACTCAACTCTCTAGAAAACCCTATTGATCATGCTAACAAGTGGATATAAAGAAGTGGAAAATAATGTTGTAAGAATTTAACAACAATCTAACATGATTATTATATTTATAAGCATGCCAAGAAATCAACAGGCAACCTCGAGACTTAGTACAAAAGTTAATAGATAATACCGGCAAGATAGTTCATATGTATTAATACTCCATTCTTTAAATTACAACTTATAGAGGAGTTTCATACTTTACAATCACCTTAAAGATCCTGGAGGTATCAAATACTATCCAGGATCAAATACTATCTCTCTTATCCCAGTGACTTACTTTGAGATGCCCAATAGCCTAACTCTTATGACTCCAGTAGAGTGATGCTTCAAATGTGTAATGTCCCTACTAGTTAGAGATCACTGTCCTGCAAAACAGACTGTTAGAATGTAACAAATATATATATATATATATATATATATATATATATATATATATATATATATATATATATATATATATATATATATATATATATATATATATATATATATATATATATATATATATATATAATTTGCAATTAAACTTCAATTACTTACTTAAAACTAATCTCAATTCTTATTTAATAAAAATGATACGAATGCAGTTTTGGGACATGTCCTTAGGCGGTTGTAATGTCCGTCTTCTTGGAACCCATTATGGTTCCAAGCCATACCAAGAAATCGATGGATAATTCGATTCCTGTCTTGGATGTAACATCTTATATCCAAGCCTACCAAGGAAGATCATCATATATGATCAATTCCCTGCCTTGGACGATACATCTTATCATCCAAGTCTACCAGAGAGGACCGGCTAGATCCGTCTCTTCTTGGGTGAGCTTTTGACACCCAAGCCTTAACATATATGCATATGAATACTCAGTATATACTGCCTACCAGGGATTATCATAATCCCTGAATTAGGCTAAGGGAATTTCCTCCCAATAGCCTCCATCATATAACCACATTATTGTTATTCATATAACATTCTATATTTCATTATCATTTTTCAATCTATAATTTATGCCTACATTTACATATTCCTTAATTCCTATTATTGATCCTATATACATATAATTATTCTGCATTCATACAAATATCTATTGCTACATATGAGACAATGCTATTTGTAAAACTATAACTCTGTCAAAGAGAGAGATCCATTATAAACATATATGTGTGTGTGGCACACACATCCACACACATATATATCCCTTTGGCGTAAGACTTGACCACTTACCTCCTTGCAGACTGTTGGCGCAGCTTCTCTCGTCCCGTCCTTATTCCCCGTGCCTCCTACTAGCTCAGCGGGTTGTCTTTGTTATATACGCGTGGAGGGGAATGGTTGTGTCCCTCCACGGGGTCCCTTCCGTGGGAAGGGGTGTGACGGTGGTCGCAGCCCAGGCTGCGACAACCGTCCCACCACTTCCCTTCCGTGGTAACTCCTCCCCCTCTAAAATGCACGTAACTTATTAAAACCAAATTTTATGTAATATTTAAATATATTTATTTAATAATTCATCTTTCCATCATTTAATATATTTAAATATATTAACATTTTCTAATAATTTATTTCTTATATTAACCTTATTTAACCTTATTTAATATATTAATATTATTTAATAATTTATTTCCTCTTTTAATATATTAACATTATTTAGTATATTAACATCATATTAATAATTGACTTTATCATAATTGGTGTATTTTATAAGGTTTACATCAGGTGATACAATAGGGTTATCACAGTCCCTCCGTCTCAAATTTGCTTGTCCTCGAGCGTTTTTAGATCTTCCTCTTTTTCCCAAGTAGCATCCTCATTTAGGAGATTCCTCCATTTTATCAGGTATTTGGTAATGGTTCTGTTCCTGAGCTCTGTTTCCGCGTATCCAGAATGATCTCAAGGTACAACGTGAGTTTCCCTTCATCATCTAGGGGATGTAGCTCATTGCATGGAGCCAAGTGCTGTCCGAGAACCTTCTTATGTCAGGTGACATGGAACACATTATGTATTTTACTGTCTTTGGGTAGTTCTACTTCATAAGCTACTTCCCCAATTCTTCGAATTACCTTGTAGGGTCCATAGAACCTGGGTTTTAATTTTTCAGCCCCATTCTTCTTGAGGGAAGATTGTTTATATGGTTGTAACCTTAAAAACACCAGATCTCCGGCCTCGAACGTCCTTTCCGTACGCTTCCTGTTTGCATATATCTTTTGTTGATTTTGGGCTTGTTGTAAATTCTCTTTCAAGATCTTCATGATGTCCCTACTCTGTTGAACAAAATCTTGTGCTCTTGGTACTTTGCTTTCTTGGGTTATTAATTCCCCAAAAGTTGTGGCCTCATAGCCGTACAAGGCTTGAAAGGGGCTCATCCCTATTGACATGTGGTGTCGTGTTGTAACAATGTTCTCCTAGTTGTAGCCACTTAACCCAAGCAGTCTGTTGCCCTGTAACATAATTCCTTAGGTAGCTCTCTATCCATTTGTTCACTATTTTAATTTGCCCACTATTTTAATTTGCCCATCAGTTTGAGGATGGTAACTGGTACTAGGGGTCAAGACTGTTCCTGCCATTCTGAAGAGTTCTTGCCAGAATTGGCTAATAAACTTGCTATCTCTGTCACTGACAATATTTCGAGGGAGTTCGTGGAGTCTGAAAATTTCCCTAAAGAATAGATCGGCTATTTGGTAGGCTTTGTATTATGTGGAAACTGCAAGGAAATGGGCATACTTTGTGAGTCTGTCTACCACCACAAAAATGCTATCCTTTCCTTGTGCCCTTGGCAACCCTGTTATGAAATCCATAGAAATGCTCTCCCACTTTTGATTGGGAATTGGTAATGGTTGAAGTAAACCAGCTGGGTGGATGAGTTCGGTTTTATTGCGTTGACAGGTTAGGCACTCTTGTACATATTTTTGGACATCTCTTTTTTGGTCTTTCCATGCATACTTTTCCCTAATGTTTTTATAAGTTTATAGTATCCTCGATGTCCTGCCAGGGGGTTATCATGGAATTCTTTTAGGACTTTGCTTTTGAATCTGGTCTGAGGGGTCAAGTATACCCTTCCCTTGTACAAGATGAGATCTCCCCTAACTTTAAAATCTTCATTGGGAGGGTTCCCCTTCAAAATTTCCTTTGCTTGTGGATCTTGGTCATATTCATTAAGGATTTCTTCCTTCCAGTCCTTTGAGATGCTGGTAAGGGTATGGAGGTGGGCTCTTCGAGATAATGCATCTGCTGCCCCGTTATTCACCCCTTTTACATATTCTATATCAAAGTCGTAGGCTTGTATTTTGCTCACCCATTTTTGTTGCCTATCATTAAGATCCTTTTGGCTCAAGAAGAAGCGTAGGCTGTTATGATCGGTTTTCACACTAAACTTCCCACAGACAAGGTATTGGCGAAATTTGGCCAAGGCATGCATTATGGCTAGCATTTCTTTGTCATAAATAGAGTAGTGTCTTTCTGCTTCGGCAAGTTTACGGCTTTCAAAGGCTAGGGGGTGTTTCTTTTGCATGAGGACTACCCCAATTCCCTCCCCGGATGCATCACATTGTAGTTCAAAAGGTATAGAGAAGTCGGGAGTGGCTAATACTGGACATGAGCTCATGGTTATTTTAAGTTGTTGAAAAGCCTGTTGGGTTTGGTCATTCCATGTAAAAACCCCTTTCTTAGTTAGATCAGTAAGGGGTGCTGCAATTTTGGAGAACCCTTTTACAAAACGTCTATAGTAGCTGCATAGTCCCACAAATCCCCTTAATTGTGTTAAGGTTCTAGGGGTGGGCTATTCCTTGATGGCCCTGATCTTTTCTTCATCAACACTCACTCCAGCCTCACTAATTTTGTGTCCTAGGTAGATGATTTCCTTCATCCCAAATTCGCACTTGGAGACTTTGGCATATAATGATTTAGACTCAAGAATATTTAATACCTCCTCAATGTGCCGGAGATGTTCTTCCCATGTCTTGCTGTAAATAACTATATCATCAAAGAATATTAGAAGAAATTTCCTCAATTGTTGCCTGAACGTGTGATTCATGCATGACTGGAAGGTGGCCGGGGCGTGAGTAAGACCAAATGGTAGGACCAAAAACTCGAAATGCCCATAGTGACATCTAAATGCTGTTTTGGGAATATCCTCTTCCCTCATTCTAATCTGATGGTATCCTGACCTTAGATCAATTTTAGAGAAGTATCTTGCTCCGTGTAGTTCATCCATTAATTTGTCAATTCTCGAAATAGGGTATCTGTTTTTTATAGTCTTTTTATTCAGGGCTCTGTAATCTGTGCACATTCTCATCGTCCCGTCTTTCTTCTTGACCAATACCACTGATGAAGCAAAGGGGCTGCTGCTTGGTTGGATATGTCCCATTTCTAATAACTCTTTTATGGTTTTTTCAATCTCCTCTTTGAATTTGTGGGGGTGGTGGTAAGGAGTGGTAATGATGGGTTTTGCTTCTTCTAATTCAATGGAGTGTTCAAATCCCCTTTTTGTGGGTAAGCCCGGGGGAATGTCTTCGAAGACTTTTTTGTGTCTCCTAAGGATGGGTTGTATATCACTATGAACGATTTGACCTTCGGTCGGAGATTCATCCAAGACCATACATTGGGCGACCGACTCTCCTTGATCATGCCTAAGGATTTTCTCCATTTTATTACATGATACTATCTTTGGAGAGCCATCGGGAATTCCTTTTAATGTTATCTCTCTCCCTTCATGTTGGAAGCATATCTCCCAATTTGGACTATCCATGGTGAACCGGCCCAATGAGTTTATCCATGGCATCCCCAAAATGATGTCGTTCTCTAAGTTCACCACAAAGAAGTTCCTCTTAATTGTATGTCCCCTCAGGGTGATTTCCAATTGAGGTATAATTTTAGTGCACCTATCTATGACTCCGTTGTCCATGATCACTTCAAACCCTCCAAACTCTTGAGTTTTTAACCTTCTCTTTGCCGCTAATTGTTTGCTAATGAAATCATGTGAGGCTCCTGTGTCTACCAAGGCGATTACTTTCTGTCCTTTGATTATCCCTTTGAGTTTGAAGCATCTATTCTCACTTCCTTGAGTGATGACTGCCAAGGTACCTGGCTCGTTGCCTTCAAACCTGGCCCTTTTATAGGGTCTTTCCTCATCCTGTATTTCTTCTGTGTTATTTAATTGTCCTCTTTTACATCGTGGCCCTTCCCCCATGGGGCCTTGCATTTGAAACATAACCCTTTCTCCATGAGTTCTTCTCTCTCCTTACATCGGTGATTCAAACTCCAAGGTTTTTTGCAAAAGCGGCAAGGCCTCTCCCGGTGGTCCCTCTGGGGTCCCTCATTCCTATGCGGTGTTTTGGCTGGGATTTTCTTGGGGGCATTATATTCGACCATCCTAGTTTTCTTAATGGCCTCTACTAAATTCTGTGGTTCCAAGGGTTTTACAAAATTTTTAATAGTCTTTCAAGCCTTCTAAAAACATGTAAGTAAGCCTTCTCTAGGATAAGTCGGGGACCATTACTGATAGGTTTTGGAATTGGTCGATATAGTCTTCAATGGTTCCTGATTGCTTAAGGTGGGTTAACTCTTGGAAGTACCATTTTGAGTCCTTTTGGTCAAACCGGCTGATGAGTTTCTGGGTAAACTCATTATAGGTGGAGATATTTTTGTGGCCTAGGGTAATGAGACCGTTATGCCACCAATTATGAGCTGCTCTGGTTAAATGGAGTATGGCAACTTTTATAGTCTCTCCTTCGATCATGGGGCTGTATGAAAGGTATGTATCTAGTTTTTGGACCCAAGCTTGGGCGATATCCTTCGCTGACCCATCAAAGCATGGTAGGGACATTTTGTTAACTTTAGCTTTGAGGTCTTTACCCATAGGCTTCCTCCTTCTACCTTCATTAGTCTTGGACTCACAGAAGTCCTTGAAGGAAACCACCCTTTGAACTTCTGGCTCTAATCTAGCATAAATTTGGGCGATTTCTTCCACCCCAAGTGTGGCTTGCTCCTCTTCGTCTCTCACATGTTCTTCTCCAGGAAGATATTCGGGAATTGTTTGTCTAGAACTTTGAGGAGATCGTTCGTTATCGGCGTGATTATAGTGTCTCTCTTCTAGGGTTTGGAATATCTCTATCGTTGCTGTTTGTACTTTGGAGGATTAATTGGCTCATTCTCTCGAACTTCTCATTGGTTTGCTCCATGAAAGTCTGAAGTTGTTTGGCCAATCGATCGGCCATTGCTTTCGTGCCTTTCTTCCTCTGATATGTGATCATAAACTAAGACTCCTTTCCACAGGTTGGCAGGATTATGCTCTGATACCACTGTAATGTCCCTACTAGTTAGAGATCACTGTCCTGCAAAACAGACTGTTAGAAAGCAACAAATATATATATAACTAATCTAATTTGCAATTAAACTTCAATTACTTACTTAAAACTAATCTCAATTCTTATTTAATAAAAAGGATACAAATGCAGTACTGGGACATGTCCTTAGGTGGTTGTAATGCCTGTCTTCTTGGAACCCATCATGGTTCCAAGCCATACCAGGAAATCGATGGATAATTCGATTCTTGTCTTGGATGTAACATCTTACATCCAAGCCTACCAAGGAAGGTCATCATATATAATCAATTCCCTGCCTTGGATGATACATCTTATCATCCAAGTCTACTAGAGAGGACCAGCTAGATCCGTCTCTTCTTGGGTGAGCTTTTGACACCCAAGCCTTAACATATATGCATATGAATACTCAGTATATACTGCCTACTAGGGATTATCATAATCCCTGAATTAGGCTAAGGGAATTTCCTCCCAATAGCCTCCATCATATAACCACATTATTGTTATTCATATAACATTCTATATTTCATTATCATTTTTCAGTCTATAATTTATGCCTACATTTACATATTCCTTAATTCCTATTATTGATCCTATATGCATATAATTATTCTGCATACATACATATATCTATTGCTACATATGAGACAATGCTATTTGTAAAACTATAACTCTGTCAAAGAGACAGATCCATTATAAACATATATGTGTGTGTGGCACACACATCCACACACATATATATCCCTTTGGCGACTTGACCACTTACCTCCTTGCAGACTGTTGGTGCAGCTTCTCTCTTCCTGTCCTTATTCCCCGTGCCTCCTACTAGCTCAGCGGGTTGTCTCTGTTATATAACCGTGGAGGGGAATGGTTGTGTCCCTCCATGGGGTCCCTTCCGTGGGAAGGGGTGTGACGGTGGTCGCAGCCCAGGCTGTGACTCCCGTCCCACCACTCCCTGCGAGGGGTACCCGTGGTGTTCAACTCCTCCCCCTTTAAAATGCACGTAACTTATTAAAACCAACTTTCATGTAATATTTAAATATATTTATTTAATAATTCATCTTTCCATCATTTAATATATTTAAATATATTAACATTTTCTAATAATTCATTTCTTATATTAACCTTATTTAATATATTAATATTATTTAATAATTTATTTCCTCTTTTAATATATTAACATTATTTAGTATATTAACATCATTTTAATAATTGACTTTATCATTATTGGTGTATTTTATAAGGTTTACATCAGGTGATACAGTAGGGTTATCACAAAATGTGATCAATAACTACCCAAGATGATATTTGATACACTCATGTGCGTCCAATGGTGTCTGCAATCTCTTGTTGGAAAGTGTCTGAATGCTAGGTTGAGGTTGTAAAGCGGAAAAATCGAACCCTAGTCGTTCTCCCCTCCCCAACTCTAAGGAGAGAGAAGGGAGAGTCACTAGGGTTGATGGTTTTCACTTAGGAGGGACTTTACATTCAAAAGAGGGGTTGAAACCCACAAGATCCAATCCCACGCAATGCAAGATTGGATTCTATATGAGTTTCAAGGGTTGTGATAGCAAGGATACCTTCTTTTGTAAAGAATGTAGATAGAAAGATTGAACTAGGAATGCATGTAGAAGCAAGAAAGATTCACTTATAAATAGAGATAGGGATATGATATGAAGCTGCGGACCTGGAATTAGCAGTAAAATGTCGAGACGGCGCTGTCCTGCAAATTTGAGCAAAAGTTGATGGGACGATGGCGCCCGGCGTGCACACGGTCCTCCGAAAAATCCGCGAAACGAAGGGGGATCTGTTCGTCTCTGCACAAGGATTCCAGGTCTTCAATTTCAGCCGCGTACCTGCAACCTACACACAGAAAAGCGAAGACGATTGGGGGGTTAGGGATTAGGGGTTTGCCCTTAGGTCAAACCCCGGTTTTGGAATTAACCAAGAAATGAGAAATGCTGTAAATGTAATGTAAAACAAGTACTAATACCTTGTTGTAAGGTCAAACCCCGGTTTTGGAATTAACCAAGAAATGAGAAATGCTGTAAATGTAATGTAAAACAAGTACTAATACCTTGTTGTAAGGATGTTTGTATCCTTATATGCGAAGGTATAGATGTTGTTGTTTGTTGTATGTTGTATGTTGTAGTATGTGATCTCCTCTTCAATGGTTGAATCCTTGTCTTGAATGCAACACTTAGCCTTGAATGGAGACTTAGAATGATCAATTTGCTTGAAGGAATGCTTGAATGCTTGAATATCGTTTCCACGTCTTGTACACATATGTCCTTCTTTCTCAAAATGGGAGAGGAAATGTAGTTTTTATACTTGCCAATTAGGGTTAAAAGACTGATTTTCCCGACTTTAGGCCGACCAGGAAATGTTATTTTCCAAATTGCAAACATAAAGACCCGAAGCCCCATAGGAGACCGGGCCCAAAAATAGGGCCAGGGACCAGGGCAGCGCCCTGGTCCTGAAGGACGAGGGCGCTGGGCGCTCTGGTCCCACCTCCCGGGACAGCGGGGTGCAAGGAGGGATCAGGTAGGGTGCTGGAAAAATGCAGTTTTTGGTGTCATGAACAAGTTTCGGGGTCTCCATTTAGGTTTAGTGTTGCGTCGCCATCGTGAAGACCCAAATGCGGTCGAAATTGCAAGTGTCGCAATTTTAGGACACTACATTTAGCCCCACTTTAGCGGGAGTATAAGCGTATGCTCATACTTCCGGTAAAGTACAAGGAAACAACATTGAAAAACTTTCACCACGTCAAGGAGGAAAGATACACCAAGCCCCTAGTGGACTAAGGATCTTACGACTTCGATTGACAAAGTAAAAGGGAAGATCACGAGGGAGAACCATCACTGTCAGTAGCAAGGTTCCCTCACTATGAGTCATGCAAGAAAGATATCAAAAATTTTCAAGGCAAAGCTAAATTTGTCAAGAAATTTTCAAGTATCTTGAAAAGATATGGATGGGATGTATGCCCCCCTACGTTAAAGCGATCGCACACGCCTCACCGGGGGTGATTGCTTTAAGTTAGTGATACATATAAGAAATGAGAAAGGAGCACGTTATCACAAGGATTTAGCCCCCAAGTGTGAGATAAGCCCAAGGATAATAGGTACAAAACACAAAGCACAAGGTGACTTCGCTTTCCTCGGGGTCAGTATGCTGTATGATAATTCATGTATATCATATGTATGTATGCATAATTGTTCTTCATTCCCCAATCAAGGAAGGTCACCTAGAAGAAGGGAACACGTGTCTTTTGAGTCAACATGAGAGAGATCGAGAGATCTCAATGCTTTGCATCGTCCTCAAGTAGACAACACTAAGGACAACAAATAGAAGAATGAGAATAACACATAGAAGAAGTAACAAAAGAGAGGGGGATAGAATCTGCTATGCTAATGAAACTAGTCTAGCACGTCATCTACCCCCCAATCTTGCTGATCAATGTTTCGGGAAGGTAGGGAACACGCTAGAGGAGGAACATCCAACACAGCAGATGGAGCTATCACAAGATCCAAACAAGGGCTATGTTCATGTCCCAAGCCACGGTGTTCTTGTCTAGGAGCTAGGATAAGTGCTTTAGAAAATTCATTAGATAAATGGTTATCAATATCAACAAGTTCATATTCACTATCAGAATGAACAGGAGAAGTAGCATTTTCATCATGAATAACATTTTCATCTATATCATCATCAAGATTTATAAAAATAGGATCTTTAACTCGCACAGGATCAAGACCATCATGCATCTTATGTTTAGGAGATTTCGGCTCAATCGTCGGCTGAGGAGAAAATGGAATAATGCTTGTTGAAGGTGTTTTTGGGGATTGCAAAGTTTGAGAGGCAGCTGCCTGAGCTCTAAGATGACGCTTTCGTCGGCGTTCACGTGCAGAACGATTCCGTCGAGTCTTAGTAGGAAGTTGAGAAGATGAGGAGGAGGAATGTTCTCATCCTTATCACTTGGGTGTTTAGGTTGTGGTCTCTTAGGTTGAAAAATAGGAGAAGAGGAAGGTCTCTTCTCTCCATAAGAGGAAGGAGGAGGAACTGCTCCATATAAGGGAGGAATATTTGGTTTAGGAAGGAGACCAAGTCCATCATGACGAGGAGGGATAGGTCTACTTTTAGAAGGTTTATTCGGCATAGGCATAGTCACATCCATAGGGATGGGTTGGGAATCTTCTTGAGGAAAGACATTAGTTTTATCTTTCAAAGGAAGAACTTCCTTCTCAAGAATGATAGGAATGTCAAGTTTGGGTGTTCTAGGTTCACTTAGAGATAGAATCATATCTGTTTTCCACTTTTGATAGGATTTGAAAAGATGGTCACTTCGCGGAGGAAGAGATTGGAATTGTTTAGGCCAAAAATAATCAATAGGAACACTAGGAATTCTTTCAGCTGGTTTAAAGAGACTATGATTGATAGTGACAACTTCACCATTATGGGGAAATTTCAAACACTTGTGAATAGGAGAAGCAATAGCTTTCATGGAAGATAGCCAAGGATAGCCAAGCTTCACACGAAATTGTTCGGACGATGGAATAATAGCAAAGTCCACATCAAGGGATTTGTTATGGACCTCAATAGGTAATGTAATAGAACCAATTGCAGGAGAAGAAAATGCATCAAATAATTTCACAACCACATTTGTTTCGTCATAGATCACTTGATTCAATTGCAAAGTAAAAAGAAATTCTTCAGTAATGATATTAACCATACAAGAAGGATCAATAAGCACCCCACGGCAAGGTGTGTTCTTGACTTTTGCAACTATATATAAAGGACCATCAGGTGCCCTGATAGTTTCACTGGAATCAAATGTGATGGAAGGTTCTTTAGGGATTTTCTGTTGCTCCACAAAATTAATCACATTAGGAGTCATAGACACAAGATCATCAGGTGAGACAGAGGAATCAGTAGTATCAATCGCATTAGAGGTATGAGAAGGCAATGGATCAGTAAAAATATGAAGATTTTGGTTAGGAGGAGCTACAGATGTGTTGCCTTTATCATTCACACCAGAAACAGAGATAGTATTATTATCAATCAAATCTTGAATTTTATCTTTTAAAGCAAAACATTTTTCAGTATCATGCCCAGGTTGACGATGAAATTGACAAAAAGATTTGTTATCAAAATAAGGTGAATTAATCTTTGCAGGATCAATTTGCCTTATAGGAGGAAGTGTAAGCACATTTTGTTCCAATAACTTATTCATAATACTATGCAATGATTCATTCAAAGGAGTAAACTTTCTTTCTTTCTTGAAAAACTTAGAAATAGGAGGCACACCTGATGTTGCATTCACATTGTTGTTGATGATGTTTTCATTGAATTTAATGGACTCTCTGTTCGGTTTAAACGTCCCAAATGGTTGTTGACTACTATCACCCTTATCACTCGGAGCCATAGGATGTGATTGTTCCATTTGACTCACAGTCAGTTGATAATTGTGAAGAGTTGCGCACAACTGTTGGAAAGAAGTAAACTCAGAAAACAGGAGTTTTTCTCTAATGTCTTTTTGTAAATTAGAAATAAAGATTCTTTGAATATCATTGTCAGGCACTGGAAAGGAAATTTGAGCATACAAATGCTTATATCTACCAATGAAATCAGTCACTTTTTCTTTAACACCTTGTTTACAATGCATTAAATCAATCAAAGTAACTTTAGGACTTATATTGTTTTGAAATTGTTGAATGAAAGCATTTGCAAGTTGTTCAAAAGAAGTAATAGAATAGGAAAGCAACGAGCAATACCATTGTAGGGCTTTGTCTCTTAATGTTCTAGTAAACAGTTTTGCAAGCAACCTTTGGTCATAAGCAAAATCAGTACATATTGTTTGAAAGGTCTTAACATGTGTTAGAGGATCACCCTTACCATTATAAAGCTCCAAATGCGGAATTTCAACATGTTTAGGGGGGAAAGCTCGAACAATATCAAGAGAAAGTGGGCTCGCAACGTCAAATGTGGGCACACTAAACTTAGATTGATTCATAGAGGCAATTTGTTGCTGTAAAGAAGAGACAGTTTGTGCAAGATTGTTAATGGTCGCTTCAGTCGAAGAGTTCATATTAGACGTGTTAGATTGTGATGGAGGTGTTATGTTATTGAAAGAAGGTAGAGAGTAAGGTGGTGGGACACTATGATAGTTAGTCATAGGAGATGATTGGACAGGAGGAACACTACAAGGAGGATTGGAATGGTTAAATGAATTGCCCCCTTGTGTCATGTTCATTTGTGGAGATATAATAGGGACACTCATTGAAGGAATGAATGAAGAAGTTGGATTGAATGAAGGAAGAGGGTTGATTGAGGAAGAAGGATTGCCCCCATGACTAGTGATCATAGGAGGAATGTCTTGTATTGAAGTAGTCATTATGTTTGATGTAAAAGTAGGTATACTAGCAATAGGAGTTGTCAAAGGAATAGAATGATTGTCTTGAGTAGGAGGTTGTGTATAACCTAAGGTTTCAGCACAACTCTTCATAGGCATCACATTTGAATCCACAATGTGTGCAATACCACGCAAAATATCAATTCCATTCTTATCACTTTGA
This sequence comes from Cryptomeria japonica, assembly GCF_030272615.1. NCBI lineage: Eukaryota > Viridiplantae > Streptophyta > Pinopsida > Cupressales > Cupressaceae > Cryptomeria > Cryptomeria japonica. Next base: position 248,005,311 of record NC_081412.1, read on the forward strand.
AGCATACGTTTTAGACCCTCAATTAAAGGAAGAGCTTGACTATCAGGGTACTCTTGAGACATCCATTGTCGAAAATCATCAAATTGGTTATCCAATTTTGAAAGTTGTTCTACAGAAACCTCATGGAGAGCTTCTTCATCATTAAGAGGATTAGAGGAATTACCCATGTCCTCGTTAAAAAGACCATTCAAATTAGGTTCCATCTCCTCAGTAATTAAACCTTGGAAGGACTTAATTCTAAGGCTTCGTCTAACGGGAATAGTGTAGGTAGGGCTTATTGTTGTAAAACTCATGCACTAAAGAGAGAGAGAAGATTTTGAATTTTAGAGTAGCAAATTTCAGTAAAACCATCCAATCTTCTAGATTTAAGCTGTTAAATACAATCGGGACAATCTCCCGAAATTTCGGAAAAAATGTCCGGGACCGTGGCGCTCGGGGTGCACACGGTCCTCGCAACTTTTTTCGAAATTTGCAGGGATGAAAGTTATGATGATTTTACAGCTAACCTGAAAAAATTGAGTGATTTTACGATCTGTAGATAGGCCAAATTAAAGTTGCAATCTCAAAATTGAACCCTACCAAGATTGTCGAAAAATGCAAAATTTGAATTTTGAAAAAGAGAGGGAAACTGAAATTTTGAATTTTATGATTTTAGAGGGAATACCAAAAGCAATGTAAGTTTTGAAATTTGAAAGTTGACTCAATTTCACACAAAATTCAATTTTGAAAGCGGAAATCAAAGTTGTTGTAATTAAGCACTTAATTTCAAAAGTCACAAATTGCAAAAAATTTGGATAAATCACTGAAATTTCGAATGAATGATAACACACTTTTCAGATTTAGGACTGTAAGAAACACAATTTTGACACAAATTTCAATTTCAACAATTTTTGAATGATTAGAAGCCTCAATCCAAGCAATTGCTAGACCAACTTTGACTTTAATTTTGAAAGTGTTAAATTTGATAAAATCAACCAAAATTCAAGATTTTAGCATAAAAATACAGTAAGATCTAGCTCCCGAAATTTCGGAAAAAATGTCGGGGACGATGGCGCTCGGGGTGCACACGGTCCTCGCAACTTTTTTCCAAATTTTCAGGGATGAAAGATATTGTGATTTTATTGCGGAATCCAAAGTTACAGCCGATTTGGAGGTGTTTTGATCAGTCAAATTATCAGTCAAAGGTTGAATCAAGAAGGTTTTAAAAATTAGGGTTTTGACACTTAACCACTTAATTTTCAGAATTAAAGGGCAAATATGAATTAACAATTTGCAATAGAAGGGTAGATCTGAAACAAGCATTAACAATTAAACATTCCACAAGTTTAATTACTAAAAAGAAAATTTTAGGGTTTTTATGCAATTAACCTCTAAAATTTTGCAAAAGATCAAACATGGAAATGTAATCAAGGAATCCAATTTTCAGATCTAACTATGAATAATCAGAAAGGATGTTCACGTCGGGTTCGCCAAAATGTAAAGCGGAAAAATCGAACCCTAGTCGTTCTCCCCTCCCCAACTCTAAGGAGAGAAGGGAGAGTCACTAGGGTTGATGGTTTTCACTTAGGAGGGACTTTACATTCAAAAGAGGGGTTGAAACCCACAAGATCCAATCCCATGCAATGCAAGATTGGATTCTATATGAGTTTCAAGGGTTGTGATAGCAAGGATACCCTCTTTTGTAAAGAATGTAGATAGAAAGATTGAACTAGGAATGCATGTAGAAGCAAGAAAGATTCACTTATAAATAGAGATAGGGATATGATATGAAGCTGCGGACCTGGAATTAGCAGTAAAATGTCGAGACGGCGCTGTCCTACAAATTTGAGCAAAAGTTGACGGGACGATGGCGCCCGACGTGCACACGGTCCTCCGAAAAATCCGCGAAACGAAGGGGGATCTGTTCGTCTCTGCACAAGGATTCCAGATCTTCAATTTCAGCCGCGTACCTGCAACCTACACACAGAAAAGCGAAGACGATTGGGGGGTTAGGGATTAGGGGTTTGCCCTTAGGTCAAACCCCGGTTTTGGAATTAACCAAGAAATGAGAAATGCTGTAAATGTAATGTAAAACAAGTACTAATACCTTGTTGTAAGGATGTTTGTATCCTTATATGCGAAGGTATAGATGTTGTTGTTTGTTGTATGTTGTATGTTGTAGTATGTGATCTCCTCTTCAATGGTTGAATCCTTGTCTTGAATGCAACACTTAGCCTTGAATGGAGACTTAGAATGATCAATTTGCTTGAAGGAATGCTTGAATGCTTGAATGCTTGAATGCTTGAATATCGTTTCCACGTCTTGTACACATATGTCCTCCTTTCTCAAAATGGGAGAGGAAATGTAGTTTTTATACTTGCCAATTAGGGTTAAAAGACTGATTTTCCCGACCTTAGGCCGACCAGGAAATGTTATTTTCTAAATTGCAAACATAAAGACCCGAAGCCCCATAGGAGACCGGGCCCAAAAATAGGGCCAGGGACCAGGGCGCGCCCTGGTCCTGAAGGACTAGGGCGCTGGGCGCTCTGGTCCCACCTCCCGGGACAGCGGGGTGCAAGGAGGGATCAGGCAGGGTGCTGGAAAAATGCAGTTTTTGGTGTCATGAACAAGTTTCGGGGTCTCCATTCAGGTTTAGTGTTGCGTCGCCATCGTGAAGACCCAAATGCGGTCGAAATTGCAAGTGTCGCAATTTTAGGACGCTACAGAGGTGTCTTATTATAGGAACATATGGCTAGAAATGCTCAGTTTTCTTTGCTGTGATTTGTCTTTAAAGCCCTTGGATAGGATTCATTCTCAGGTCTGCATCCTAGTTATTTTCGCCACATCATCACTTCTAGATATTCGTCTTGTTGGACAGTTCCAGTTATTTTCCTCAAACCTCTCTTAAAATCCAGTGCATTATGTAGAACTCTCATTCTTCGGAGTGCTCACAATGCCTTAGCCTTCAACTTCCTGATGGTTTGTGTGCACTTTGGATTTTTGCATAGATCATCATGCCTGGAGGCCAACACACTAGGTATTTTCTCTGCTTTCCTTTGTGCATCTCCTCATGTTGTCTTAGTAAATATCCTCAGTCGTCCCCTTGGACAATTTGATCGTCTGTCCTTGTTTAAGTTATTCTTTGGCCTCCTTGAGGTCAATGGCTATTGCTTCTGTTATTGCTTATTCTTGCTTTTTGTTATGGGCAGCAATACTCTCCCATTTATTGATATGCACCAATGACCAATGAGATCTTGGCTTGATTGGTCTTAAGTGCAGCCTCATGATCCTCCAGACAATCCTCATCATTCTCTAACTCATTCTTGCTGTCACAGTAAACTAGCTTGCACACAGTGAACTTGCTCACCAGCTTTTCTTCATTGTCAGTGGCTTCAAGCTGAAGTCTTTGAAATAGGTTCTCTTTTGCAACAAAACTTTGAGTAACCAGAGCTTTGTGCCTCTACTTCATCTCTTCTATGTTCTTATAATTGAATTCCTTTTGCTGTGGAAAATACTAGAATACTTTATTCATAAGCTGCTTGCTGTTGTGACGTTTTCACACATCACCCCATTGCAAATGGGGACCCCTGCTTTTTGCTTTCTAGGGTTTGTTTTCTAAGTCTTTTAGGGTTTTGTCCGTTAGCCTTTGCATTTTGAGTGTTGCCAAGGGGATCACATGGATAGCAAGTTCGGCTTGAGTGATGTCCTGATCCTGAAATTTGGCTAAGTCTAAAAGTCCTAATCCTGAAATTTGACTAAGTCTGGAAAACTGAAAAACCTCAAAAAACTAGATTTTGCAATATAACTCCTGGAGGTCTGAAACCACTCTCAAACATCTTGAAAGTATATATGGAATATAACTTAAAGTATAAGTGACATTTCTTCTTATACTTAAATGTTATATTCCATAAAATTATCTTGATAGAGAGTTCAAAAAGTCAAATTTCGCTCCTGACCCTTCCTGAAGGTCCAAAGCGAATTTCGCTCCTGACCCTCTCAGGAGGTCCAAAGCGAATCTCGCTCCCAACCCTTCCTGAGGGTCCAAGGCGAAAATCAATCTAGGACTCATTCCTTGCCTTATTTGACCAAATTTTGATTTGCAAAGCATTTTGTTTGGACTTTGGGATTGATTGAAAACCTTGAAGAAAATGATGAATTTTGGCCAAGATTGGGAATTTCGCCCCTGACCCTCACTGGAGGTCCAGAGTGAAATTCATTGTAGACATCATATGCCAACTCGCTTGAATTTGAAACCTTGTTCCTGGCCTTGAAAATGATCTTACCTTGACCTGTGAAGTGATTTGAAACTAAAAGATTGAGCAATTTAGCCTAGATTGTAAAAATCGCTCCTGACCCTCAGTGAAGGTCCAGGGCGAAAATGTGGTTCAAGTTTATTTCTCGCTAATTTTGGCTAACTTGTTTTGTGCAGGGTTTCCCGGAGAGAAGATTGGACGTTACTGGATGCATTTGAAAGTTTGAAAGTTTGAAAATTGTTGAATTTTGGGCAACAAAGATAATTTCGCCCCTGATCCTTACTGAAGGCCCAGGGCGAAATTCTCCATGAAGGTCATTTTTAGCATTGTTGTGGTCAAGATGAGGTATTAAAGGCAAGAAGAGCGGTGGAATGAGCATGATGAAGCCCCAAACCCGTTTGAAGACCAAAGGATGAAGGAGTTTTGCCTAGAGAAGGCAAATTCGCTCCTGACCCTCTCTGAGGGTCCAGGGCGAATTTCTTGTGGACACACTATTTTATCCCTTGTTGGATATAAAAGCCTATTCATAACACAAAACAAGGTGAAGTCTTCCCTAACAAAGAGGTTTCAGCGAGAAAAGTGAAGAAATCAAGCTTAAAAATAAAAAATCGCTCCTGACCCTCAGTGAAGGCCCAGGGCGAAATCCTCATGAAAACTCATTAAGCCTTGTTTTAAAAATTAATATTTTCCAAATTGCATTAGATCGCCAAAAATGCTAATTTTGAGGCATTTGGGAAATCAGAATTAAATTAAAAACATTTTGGCATTTAATAAATTAATTTTAGGCGTTGAGAAAATCGAAATTTTACTTTGGAGGCATTTAAAATTAATTTTATTAAATTAAAATTAAATGTGGAGCGCACAAGGCCTTATTTTCACTTATTTTGCCAAGTCGGCCCCCCTTTTTTTTTGGAAATTTATTTATTTTTAACCTCTTTTTGCCAAGTCGACCTAGAGGGAGCAAAGGGGTGAGCGCTCTATATATTGGAGGTGTTTTTTCACAATTCAAATCATTCAATCATCCTTTCAAGTGTGAATTTGGAGAGCTAATTGAAGGTGCGAAATCTAGTTGGAGTGGAGTGAATTTCTACTAAGTGTGGAGACTAAGGAGGGCGAAATTCATCTTGAAGGCTATGGGAGAGGCGAATTTCTTGCTAGATTGGAGGATAATTCCCAGATTTTTTGAAGGCATTTGAAGGCGAATTTCTAGATTTTTGAAGAGGCTAGTGGAGTTTATTCTTTTCCAAGCTAGAGGAGGCGCAATTTGTTCAAGAGAAGGCTTTGATCTACACTTTGCCTAGCGAAATCTATTTTTTTACATCATTTCTTAGAGTTTAAAACTCAAGAGGAGGTATGGCGAAATCATCTTAACACCCTTGTTCAAGGTTTGATTTTTAGACATTTTTTAGAAAAGTCTAAGTATTGCATGGTTAATTAGGCAATGATAACTCAAGATTTATCATGAAGTTTCCTAAATTAAAATCTTAAATCTTCCTCTTGAATCTTAATTTCTACACTTCAAGATATAATGCTTAAGAACTAATTTTGAAATGTTGTGTAGGTATCAAGATGGCGACTCCAAAGCCCGTAGGATCTACAAGTCGACAGGTTCTCATCAAAGAAGATCAAGCAAGGATAAGGGCGACCTCCTCCAGCCTAGCATCGACAAGGACGGCCTTCTTCGATCCAACATCATCAGGAATAACCTCTTCCAATCCAGCATTTCAAGGCGAGGTACATCATCATCCTGCAATTCAAAGACAAAAGAAGTCAGAGCAAGGGTTCGTTGAAGAAGCAGATAGTTTGAGAAGAGTTAATTAAAGATAGCTTCTCAGCATCATCAAATTGAATATCTACCAAGCTACAAGTGTCAGACGAGTTGGCATCCCAGTCATCACTCCTCCAGTCGGATTGGTCCACCTCAACATGTCCAGATTCAATGTACCTAACTCATGGAAGGTGGCACAAACTTCGATGTACCTACCCCAGCTATCCATTGGTGGAATTTTCCAGAGAGGACATGTGTCCAAGCAATACAATTATTTCATTGGTCAACATTAAATTTTTTGTAATAAACCCTAATTAGGGTTTTCATTGTAAAATCTTGGCCATTGATCTCGAATTGATCTAAGCCATCGAATTGTATTGAGGGCACTATATAAGCCCTGACATTTCATTTGTAAAAGGGAGTTAGAGAGAAGTTAGTGAGTAGAGAGTAGTTAGAAGGTGATTAGCCCGTTGATAGAATAGCAATTAGAGTAGAGTAGAGAGAGAAGGCAAAGATTGTTGCCAAGATATTGTTGTAAAAGACTTGTAAAACTTCATTGAAGGAATGGTGAAATTTATGGGTCGATTCGACAATTTGCATGGTCTCTATACTTCTCATATTTGATTTCATGTTATTAGATGAGTGGAAGAAATGTGCTTGATTGATGGTGAAATTCGTATATCCATACTACTAGCAGTTTGTTGATTGCAGACTTGCCTTGTGTAGTCAACTGGAATCATTCAGCCTAAGCTTAACTTCAATTGTCGCTTCTTCATTGATATGCATCAGCGTGATGGTGTCTATGCATGCAGTGATGATTTGAATATCATAAAGCTCTCCTTCGAAGATCGCACTAACCTTGTGGAGATGGTCCTGTGATGTCAAAGCAAGACTTAGTTAGAATTTCATCAAAGATCATTCATTGCTCCTACATTCTTAGTATTAGAATTAGATCCTTTCCTCACCCTCATCCTTTTTCCTTTTTTTCAAATCTAACCTAGTAAAATCCTGTGATTCTAGCAAATCAGACGTTCAGGTCATCAAGTGTAAGTCCCCTTGTGATTCCAGCAAAATCACATCATACCGCAAAGAGCTTATCCACACGTAGAGACTCTACATACATGAACCTTGAAGTTTCTCCGATTGATCCTTTTCGCGATATCTTCAGCATTCGGAAACTTTACTCAAGAGAGGATAAGGTACCTTTAGGTATTTTATTTTGTGTTTGATAGTGTACAAAATACACGTCAACACTTGCTACCTACCTGGTTTATTTGTTCAATCTACCTAGAGCTGGCTTTGCACTTCGCACAACTTATTCCTTCTACACTTAAAGCTCCTCCTTTGTAGTTTAGTATCCTTTTATTGAAGATTGAATCAGTTGAAGAATAAACGAATTGTATTGGCTCCTAAACGGATGGTTTATATTCTAGTCCAGTTTAGCCGTATTTGCTTAATCATAGAAATAATGTCTGGAATTCCCCTCAAAAAAATGTGAGACTATCCAAGGCTTGTAGTTTATCAGACTCTTCCTTCAATTACACCTTAAACATCTCTACCTATGCTTTTTGTGGACTTATTTTGCCAGCCTTTTCAATATTTTGTTTAGCCATTTGTACTGCCATCCTTATTACTTCTATCCTGATTTATACCTCTGATAGCATGGATAAATTACATAAAAAAATGGTGGATGTTTGTCCCTTTAGTGCTACCAAGGCTTGTGGAGGCACTTCTAAATTGGAATGACTAACATGTCAGCCACTAGCTTGATTACTTGCATCCATTTTCCACAATTGTGCATTCTGACCTACTTGAAGCCTAGGACTCCTCTTGGTCCTTCACCTATATTCATCTGCTGTCCTTCAACACTCAGTTATATTTTAATCAAACACTAATATGTTCATCTTCAACCCCTAGCTTTTTTGGTCTCTTTGTTTTTCTACGTCTCATTCTCGTCGATGATCTTCTATGCAAGATATTCTTGGATAATTTGAGGTAGAGATGTTCCTTGTACAGGCTGCTCCAATTATTGTATTACCACCTGCATTGGAGTTTCTATTTCGGTCTCCTCCTAAATTTGTGGATATGTGTTCTTCAACTCCTTAACCTCCCATGACTCTATTTCTTGTTGTGTGAGCATCCTCTTCTCTCGTGTACTTATCTTCCCATGCTTGCCCCATCTATTTGATAATTGGTGTCGGGTTCAACAATAGTGGGGATTCTTGAATATCCACTCTAAGTCCTTCAATGTGCTCTTCAGTTGCTTGAGCTGATGGCTACATCAGTGGTTACAATTGTGGTCGTGTGGGAGGTAGCTTTACTTGTGTGGTTGTTTCCCTATTTATTTTTTCTTCCTCTGCCAACACAATGTTTCAATTTATCTCTCTCTGTTGTCCCACTCTTTGACCACTACCTCTTTGTGTGACCTTTTTCCCTTATCTTTCTTGGGTGGTGCTTTAGCCTCTTATTACCTTTTTTTTCTTCTTCCACCTCTTGTTTGGCGCTTCATCAGTCACCATTAATCTTTCCTTTTGCCTTTCTTGCATGACCTTCTTTTGGCTCCTTGAAGTTGTGCACTAATTTGTGCCTTTTCTTTCTTTTGTGGCTAATTTTATATGTCAAAGATGCTTTTTGTCCACCTTTATTATCACTGGCTGTTCAACCTTGGTTTTCTCATCATCTAACTGCTTTGTTTTGGACAATACTTCTTGGTTCCCCAACCATTTTAATCAATGGTTGATAATGGTGGAATTTAATTGTGCTTTATTGTTATTGGTGAGCAAGATCCCACCTAGCATTTAAAAAGGTTTTTCTACATATTGTGTGGTTATAGGCTGGCAGCTCCAACCATTCTGACCATCTCTAATCTACAATCCTCACATGGATCAAAGTGTACACACTATTACTTTGAATTATCCAAAACCTTTGTAGGTATTTTTTGACTGCCAAATGCCTAGATGACCCAGTAATATCAATATGTCGTTTGCTTTTCATACTTGGAGATCTTGTTGGTTGCATATGTAAACTTGTGGTATTTATATGCTGGTGAATCAACCCACAACATCATCCCAAACCTTCTAGGTTGAGTGATCTCAACCACCTCTTGCAACATCAAAATTAGGATAGAGTTGGATCTGAAGGCTTGACCCTTGGTGTCTGCACTCTCCACTACCAATACTATCTCTTTTATGATAAACATTGCAAATTTGAAATTAACTCTATTCTTTTCCACTTCTTGGGTGAGATACAAAATTTTCCTCAATGCAATGTTTCATTCCAAGGCTGGAGACAAATGTTGTGCTCAACATGCTTGCAGTAACCCTTGTGGCTAGTTTTTATAGGGTCATGAGGTTATAGGTGTACCCATCTCTCAAAACATTCAATGTCTTCATACTTTTTTTCACCTGATCATTCTTCATGAATTTTCACACATCCAGGTCTTCATCAATAAACTAGCAACCTTCTCTATGTTTGCAGAATCAGTTTTTATATGTCAACAATATACAACCATGTGCCTCTAATCTAGGACGTAGAAAATTGATGGACTCATTTGGTTTCCTGAAGTATGGAAGTGAGATTTTCCATATGCCACACTCTACCAACTGATTTCTTACAAAAGAGTCTACAATCATCGTTCCTCCATAATCCCTTTGTTTAGTAGCTTTAATGCCATCTTTCCTCCATATCTTCCCAGCTTCCTCCTTATAATTGAATCCCTTGACCTGACAATATCCAAATCACGTTTCTGATGTTTTTCCAACAATAACATCTACTAAGTAGTTCATTAGGTGCAGGTTGAATTGTTTTGACTCTTGAGTTGCAGTTTCTCCTTAAAATTGCTTTTTTAACTCTCTCTAGATGATCTTTACTTTACCCATCTTTCACTTTCTTCTTTCTCCTGCCACTTGAGATCCTCTGCAATTGTGCATCACTTCTTTCAAGCATTGTCTAGTGTGTAGAACACTTCTTCACTCTTGTCTCTCTTTGTTTGCTTTAATCTCAAATCCCGTTATGCAAAATATGTTCCTTTCATTTTATGATCATTTTCCAAATTTTTTCTTTGCATCCTCTCATCAAATGCATTCAGCTTTCCCAACAATGATAACTTTGGCTTTCCATAGTATGTTCTCCATCTTTGCGGCTTTTCCTTTCTTCCATGTTCCAAGGATCTTGTATATACTCAACTACTAACTTCCTTGCCCCGTGTTTGATTGCTTGTAGTCCCATGGAAGTTTGTTATAAGCCCATCTCTTAAGGCTCAAATATTTCATTGCATGAGTAGCACTCTCACATACCTTACACCATAGCGATACCTTAATTTGCTTAGCCTTCCGTAATAGTGGACAAGTCTTTGCCCTGGGATGTGACAGATCTCACATGCATGTAACATGATTTTCACTTTCCTCGAGCAGTTGTTCTTATTATGTCCTTGCTGCCACCCTATGCATCATAATCTGCTTGCTGAATCTGAGCAATATTAGTCAATAACTTTTGCAATTAGGTTGTTATACTTTGAGCCTCTAAGAAAAGACTCACTCTTGTGTCAAAGCTTCCCATTGCTTCCATACACAGTGCAGCATCTAATGCTTTTTATTGATCTGTATAGGTCTTCTAATATAACGACCTTTAATATGGTTTCAACAAACTTTCTATAAGCCATTGTGCATGCTGCATAGGACGTAATTCATAAACATAGACTAAAACCTTGCATCATACCGACATACTTTTGGACAACTCCTTAATTTCTTTGAATACAGCAATTCTTTGCTGCTCAAACTTTGGGATGTCAAAGTCATTGAGAAATGTATCCTTCAACTGCCCAAAAATTCACAACCAATTGGGTTGGATCATACTTTTGATAACAGGTGCCAGATCAAGTAATGTAGTTGCAAATCAACTTGCTCTCAACCTAGGTGCTCCTATGTCCCCTGAATTCTATGATCTATCTATGTCTCCCTTACACTTGTGTATATGCTCTGATGCATCTATGCCTCCTGAATTCTGGCAACTCAAAAGCATCTCATAATGTATATGAATTGGTTGTTGATGATCCATACCCTGTAGTGGAATGCTCTGTGCATAAACATTCAACATTGCCATGTTCAGAAAAACAATCCATCAAACAAAATTTCAAGGTGATAGGTTCACACCAGGCTTGCAAAACTCGGCAAGCCATTAGAAAACTCGCGAGTAATCGCGATCCCTAATGGTGCGCGAGTTAATTGCGGAAAAACTCGGCACGATTTTTCCATATAGTCGCCGCAATTTTATTGACAAATACTTGCCGTTAATCGCCAAAACCCGCCTGAAAACGTGGCACAAAACGCGAGAAAAATGCGACTCAAGTCGTAGGCAAAAAAAAAAACCTAAGTCTTTATTCCATTTTGCGCGACTCCGGAAGGCAAAAAACGCCACGCGATTTCCAGTAGGGTTTGCATTTGCACGCGCGACCAGGTTTTTACTTGTTTATTCGTGATCTTTTTGTATTGTTTTATTTTGAATTCATAGTCATTTTAAATTTTAATCGACTATGTATTCACAGTCAATTAAAATGAGTCAAATGACTATGTTTTAAAATTTTAAATGACTGTGAATACATAGTCAATTAAAATGACTGTGTAATACATAGTAATTTGAAATGACACACAGTCATTACAGTCATTTCAAATGACTGATGACTGTGTAATACACAGTCATTTGAAATGACTGATGACTGTGTAATACACAGTCATTTTAAATGACTATGTAATACACAGTCATTACAGTCATTTCAAATGACTGTGACTGTGTAATACACAGTCATTTTCAAATGACTGATGATTGTGTAATACACAGTCATTTCAAATGAATACACAGTCATTTGAAAATGACTGTGTATTACACAGTCACAGTCATTTCAAATGACTGATGACTGTGTAATACATGGTCATTTCAAATGACTATGTAATACACAGTCATTTTCAAATGACTGATGACTGTGTAATACACGGTCATTTGAAATGACTGTGTAATACACGGTCATTTGAAATGAATGATGACTGTGTAATACATTAATGTACATTGTAATTAATGACTGTGTATTACACAGTCAATTGTGAAATGACTGTGTAAAACATAGTCATTTGAAATGACTGTCAACTGTGTAATGTCAACGTGTATTAAAGTATTTCATTTAAATTTAAATTTGAAGTTAAAAACTTAAAAAAGTACACAACCAATTAAAAATTTTAATTCTAGATAGTCATCTATTAATAGATGACTGTAAATAAAATACAGTTATACAGTCATTGTAATTTTTGGATGTTCGTGATTTTTTTGTTAACAATGTTATTGATCTCTAAATGTTGTCTCTCTTTTGCTAGGTTCTTTTCCACATCTTTTTGAAAGAAAATGGATTCAGCTTCTACAGTTAAAGTTGGTGGCAAAAAGAGAGACCCTTGTTGGAAACATGGGAGACCAGGTCCAAAACGAGGAGATGTTTTTTGCAACCATTGCAAAAAAATTGTAAAAGGTGGCATTAATAGGTTCAAATATCACCTTGCAAAAATTCAATGCCGAGATACCACAAGCTGTACAGAATGTACTGAAGAGGCTACGAGAGATGCAATAGAAGCGCTTGAAGCATATGATCAAAGGAAGGCAACAAAAAAGAGAACAGCAGAGGCAATGGCAGCCCCAAGGGCAGATTTGAGTTCCATAGGGTCACATACAGATGTGGGGACATCTGGTTCTTCCCTTGGGCCACAGATATGAGCAAAAGGAACTTTGGACAGCAACATGGAAAACTTCTTTATTCCACGTAACACTCCTGGTGCACAACCTGGATTGCTTGGCACTGCATGGAATAAAGAGGTTCACCAACAAGCCAAGGTGGCGTGTGCTAGATTTTTTATCTACAACGATGTTCCGTTCAATGCTATTTCTAGTCCATCTTGGACCAATTGGTCACCGCATTGACTGTGGCAGGTAAGGGGTTCAAGTCCTCAAGCCGTTACGAGGTAAGTGGACCGTTATTGCAGGATGAGGTCCAAAACATTCATGCATTAGTGGAAGAGCACAGGACTATTTGGGAAAAGAATGGCTGCACCATTCTTTCTGATGGATGGACAGATGGTAGGAATAGGACACTCATCAACTTTCTAGTTGCTTCAGGAGGACAGTTAGTATTTTTAAAATCAATTGATGCCTCCAATGAAGTGAAGAATGCGGAGACCTTGTGCAACATGTTGGATGAGGTGGTGATGGATGTGGGAGTGCAGAATGTCATCCAAGTTGTGACTGATAATGCAGCTGCATATGTGGCAGCTGGTAGACTTCTAATGGCTAGACATCCGACATTATTTTGGAGCCCTTGTGCTGCCCATTGTCTTGACTTGCTCCTTGAGGACATAGGGAAACTAAGTTGGGTAAAGAAAGTGGTTGAAGATGGAAGGAATATCACCAAATACATCTACAATCACACATGGGTCCTGAATCTTATGAGAGAGCACACTGAAGGTAAGGATCTTGTGCGATCGGGGGTCACACGCTTTGCTACCAATTTCCTCACCTTGCAGAGCATACTTGCTACATTGCCCAACCTGAAGCGGATGTTCGTGAGTGAAAGATGGTTGGGGAGTCCTTATGCTACAAAGCCTGAAGCAGAGAAGGTTGTGATTGCCATTTTTGATACTAATTTTGCCAAGATAGTGGAGGAGATCATCAATGTAAGTTTTGAAACTTTAACTGATGATTTATTATTTAATTTTCTAATATTTCAATCTGCTGATTTTGTTAGATTTTTTATATCTAGGTGTCAAAATCGTTGGTGAGGGTGCTACGAATGGTGGATGGGGATCATAACTCCATGGGGTATCTATACGAGGCCATGGATAAGGCCAAAGAGGCGATTCAACACTTGTATGGGTCAAACAAGACCAAGTATGAACCCATATGGCGCATAATTGATCGGAGGTGGAACCATCAACTCCACCAACATATTCATGTTGCTGCCTACTTCTTGAATCCCAAGTTTTTTTACTCTCTGAGTTTCAGAGCAGATGCAGAGGTTAGAATTGGCCTTGACACATGCATTCGGAGATTAGTTGATGATGAGATCCTTCGAGACCTGATACTTGATGAGTTGCAGAGCTATAAGAAGGCCTTAGGAGAATTGTTTTCTTCACCTGATTGCAAACGTAGGAGAGCCACCTTACGACCAGGTAAAAAAAGCATATGTTTAATTTTTACCATTTATTTCTCTCTTTAAGATTATTGAAATCTTTACAAGTTATAAATCACATTTTGTATCCTTGCAGATTTGTGGTGGGAAGATTATGGTGCCACAACTCCTAATCTTCAAAAGCTTGCCATCCGCATATTATCACAGGCTTGTAGTGCTTCTGGTTGTGAGCGCAACTGGAGTGTTTTTTAGAACATCCACACAAAAAAGCACAATAGGTTGACTCAACAACGCTTGAATGATCTTGTCTATGTGCGGTACAACATTCGATTACATGAGAAGAAGGTGCTAGGGCAAGATTCACATGAAGCACTTGACTTGGATGACATTGATCCATATGCAGCAAAATGGGTTGCTTCTCCTGATGATGTTGATAATGATTTGGATCCATTATTTACTAATGAGCAGCTGAGTGAGTTGGAGAGGGCAGGAGAGGAATGGGATGCGGAAGTGGCAGCACGTGAGGAGGAGCAGGAGGTTGATCATGCAGCAGAGGCACCTGTTAGTGTTGAGGATGTTGCCACTACTTCAGCACCACCCACCCAGCGGCCACAATCTGTTTTGAGCTTTAGTCGTAGACGCAATTTAAGATTTCTTATTTTCATTGATACCAAACTTTGAACTTGATATGTAATCAGAATTTCAGAGGTTCTTGTTTTGTGGTCTATGACTCTATGACTCTATGAGTCTGTCACTATGATACGTTGATATGTATTGAACTCTTATTCATATGTTGCACTTGGTTTTTGGTTTATGCTATGATACTTGCATTTGTTGCTATGTATTACCAAAAAAATTTGATTTATATATCATGGAAATCATATATGTTTTACAAATTTGGTGTAAATGTGTGTTTTTGAATTATATATAAAAAAAAAAAGGTATTTTCAAATGTTCGATAAAGTTGCCGAGTTTTTCACCGAGTTTTGGCGAGTCCCGAGTTTTTAAAATTATTTGGGCTTGCCAAGTTATTGCAAAATCCGAGTTTTTCAAGCTTGGTTCACACCACTGCTCATACTTATCTTCTGGGTGACTCTAGATGTTTTTGAAACTTTTAAGAAATGGAAAGCTTTGTTTGAGAATGAGACAGGAAAAAAGTTGAAGTGTCTCAGATCGGATAATGGAGGTGAGTATTCAGCAAAGCATTTGAAGATTAGTGCTCTTTAAATGGGATTCAAAAGCAGGAGACAGTTCCAGGAACTCCACAGGAAAATGGTGTGTCAGAGAGAATGAATAGGACAATCATGGAACGTGCGAGGAGCATGAGATTGCATGTTGGATTGCCCTTACATTTTTGGGCAGATGCTATACATATTGCTGTCTATTTGATAAATAGAGGACCTTCAACCCCATTGGATGGTGGTATTCCAGAGGAGGCATGGACTGGTAAAAAGGTAAATTATTCTTTTCTAAAAATTTTTGGTTGCGAAGCTTTTGTCCATGTTGATAAAGAAAACAAAACCAAGCTTGATGCTGAATCTCAGAAATGTACCTTCATTGGATATGGGATAGATGAATATGGCTATCGGTTATGGGATTTTGAAAATAAGAAAATAATTAGAAGTAGAGATGTTATATTCAATGAGAAGGTTATGTATAAAGAACAGATGCAGGAAAAGAAGCATAAACATGACAAACAAGAATATGTGGTGTTGGATGAGATTCTTGAAAATGAAATGCCACAGGTACCTGATGCTCAGCAACAACAGATTGTCCCACAAACTCCTGTAAGTGTTAGACGTTCTACGAGGACAAGTAGACCCCCTGAAAGATTTTCTCCTTCTTTGTATTCTATTTTATTAACGGATTCTAGTGAACCAGAAGAATATGAAGAAGCAATGCAGGTAGATGCCAAACAACAGTGGGAGCTAGGCATGAAAGAGGAGATGGACTCCTTGATGAAAAATAAGACTTGGGACTTAGTCCCTTTACCTGCAGAAAAAAGAGCCTTGCCTAACAAATGGGTTTATCGGCTGAAGGAGGAGGAAGGAGGTCAGAAAAGATATAAGGCCAAACTTGTGGTAAAAGGTTTTGCACAGAAAAAGGGTATAGATTATGATGAAATATTTTCTCCAGTTGTAAAAATGACTTCAATTAGAACTGTACTTAGTCTTGTGGCTGTAGATGATTTACATCTTGAATAATTAGATGTCAAAACAGCTTTTCTCCATGGAGATTTGGAGGAAGAAATTTACATGTTGCAACCACAGGGATATGAGGTCAAAGGTAAGGAGAACTTGGTGTGCAGGTTGAAGAAAAGTCTGTATGGCCTAAAGCAAGCACCCCGACAATGGTATTTAGAATTTGATAGTTTCATGGCTGAACACGGTTATCATAGATGTCATTCTGATCATTGTGTATATTTTAAGAGATTTGATAATGGCAGTTATATTATCCTGTTGCTTTATGTTGATGACATGCTTGTTGTTGGGTCTAATATGCAACATATAAATGATCTTAAACAGAAATTAGCCAGGTAATTTGCTATGAAGGATTTGGGTGCAGCTAAGCAAATTCTCGGTGTGAGGATTACACGGGACAGGAAAAATAGAACCTTGAATTTGTCCCAAAGTGAGTATATAAAGAAGGTGTTGAAAAGATTTAACATGCAGGATGCAAAAGCAGTTAGTACACCTTTGGCTAGTCATTTCAAATTGACTAAGGAGATGTGCCCAAAGGCACAGGAAGAGGTTAATAAAATGTCTAACATCTCGTATTTATCAGCTGTTGGCAATCTGATGTATGCAATGGTATGCACAAGGCCAGATATTGCACATGCAGTGGGAGTTGTGAGCAGGTTTATGAGTAATCGGGGTATGGAACATTGGAATGCTGTGAAATGGATTCTTCGGTATTTGAAAGGAACTACTACGAAGGCATTATGTTTCAAAGGATCTAATGCTGCTCTGAGTGGATTTGTTGACTCTGATCTGGCGGGTGATATTGATTCACGGAGGAGTACTACAGGGTATGTTTTTACTATAGGGGGAACTGCAGTCAGTTGGCTTTCTAGGCTACAAAAGGTTGTTGCACTTTCAACCATTGAAGCTGAGTATGTTGCTGCTACAGAAGCCAGCAAGGAAATGATTTGGTTGCAATGTTTTCTGGAGGAATTGGGTCAGACACAAGAGGATAGCCCATTGTATACTGATAGCTAGAGTGCCATTCATCTTGCAAAAAACTTTGCTTTTCATTCAAGGACAAAGCACATTCAGCTCAGGTACCACTTCATCCAGACTGTTTTGGAAGAGGGTCTGTTATGGCTTGAGAAGATTCACACAAGTGAGAATCCTGCCGATATGTTCACGAAGGCAGTTCCACAGGAGAAGCTGATTTCTTCATCAGTTTCTATTGGTCTTCTTGATTGATAATTGTGGAATTTATACCAGTCGAGTCCTAGTGTTTTATCCAGCGGATGTTGCATGTACAGTGGTGTCGTGTAGTATCAGTCTCCAAGTGGGAGATTGTTCGGTGTGGAGCCTGATCAGTCTCCAAGTGGGAGATTGTTAAAATTTGGTGACTAATCAGCAAAGTACTGTACACTCAACACATACCCTTGCCGTTTTTCGTTGATGAAAACCGACATTGTAATAAAACCCTAAAAAGGCCGACTTTGTTTGTTGCCCTAAAAACGCATGTTATAAGCAGCTGGGATGCTTAAGGCATTGTAAGGTTGGTGTACTGTTTTTTGCTGGTAATAAGAAAGATTGGACGACTGTGTATGATGGACGTAACCCATTCTGGGTGAACTACGTTAAATCTCTTTGTTATTTGTGTCCTGTTTTATTTCTTTATCTTTTGTATTTAAATCTGCATATAATTGTTAGTTCATATTTGCTTCGGATCTGCTTGAAACCCTAACATCTACCCCTAGGTTGAGGGTCTAGACCTAGGTTTAGGGTCTAGAAAGTCACATCGGACTCCTAGGACTAGACCCTCAAACTAATTTTGGCGAGGTGGAGAAGCCACATCGGACTTCTAGGACTAGACTCTCTAGTTCTATCTCTCCCCTGGTTTTCACTAAAGCTGGGAAGAGGAAGATGTAAAATGTTTTGATGTAGTATTTACTTTGAGTTTTACAAGAACAATTTGCTATTTCATTTTGTTTCAGTCTATCAGCCATCAGCATTCCACAAGGGGATGCCATTTTGTAATCAATTTGCATTTAAATCAATCAAATATATCTAGACTCAGCTTGTTGATTTTGTGTGCTCATTTATTGACTCATTGGATGCATCTCCTCATTGAATTTTGCAAAAAAAATGCATTTCTATTAAACAAAAACAATTTTTTAAGTTGCCGAATTTTTTACCGAGTTTTTGCGGAGTTTTCATCGAGTTTTTTTTGGGCCTTGGTGAGTTTTTGCTTTTGGCGAGTAGTTCAACTATGCTTCATCCAACTCTTGCAATCTTTGCAGTCTTTCTTTAGATCAAAAAATATGTGCTGCCAAGATTTCTTTATTGACCTTGACAGTGAGTAGATAATCAAAGATCAACTCCAGCATCTCAGCCAAAAACACTTCATACAGGGATCAAAATCTTCCTCTCCAACTAGGTTTTTGGTTTTTAAATTCCACAGCTGATAGCATCTAGGGCAACCTGAACTACTTGTACATTGAAGTCCATAGGAGCAGAAGTCATTCTCAGGAATAAATTGGGAAACCAAAATATAAAGTTTTTTTTTTTTTTTCAAATTGCAAATTTAGTTGTGGAAAAATGCTATTGGGGTTAGGCTTTTTGGGGAAAACACCAGAAATTAAAAAAAGCACAAAAACACATTTTGTATTTTATCCAAAATACTGGTTTTTGACATTAAAAACAGGATAAATTGTGAAAAATCTGCAGTAAAATCTTTAGGTCTGATTAAGTGGGAGAACTGTAATATTTTAGGGTAAAAAATTTGCATGGGCACCAAGTCCTGATTTATTGCTTATTTATGCAACTATTCATTGAATCATCTTTTGATCTGCACCAAAGTAATGCGATATATTACCCATCAACTCTATCAGAACGATCCTGCAAAATAAACAATACCTGATGTTCAATCTTGGTAATCATGTAGCACCCAAACAATTTTACCCTTTTTTGTCTGTTTTGTCTTTGGTAGCAGTACTCTTTACCAATAGTGTTTGTGATTTGTATTTTTTTTCACTGTACGTGAAAGAATTTCAGCAACATTTTGTGAAAGCAATCTTGATTTTTCTGGTTTGTTTTTAAGTTTAATATGTCTTTCTGCTATAGTTGCATAAGGTTTATATGATTGCATATGTGATTCAAAGAGAAAGTTGAAGTTGATATAATTATAAATTTGCAGGAAAAGGCCCTCCAGTTTTGAGTGAAGATGGGAACTTCATTTCTGATACTCTTACAGAGACAGCAGCTTCATCATCATTCTCAAAATCCTTTGAGGTTTCCTATCTAACTAATGCAGGCTACTTTTTTTCTCGTTTGTTGCTCAGTCTGTTTCCATTTTGATTTATTGAATGCTGTCTTACGTTGCTTTTTGCAAAATATGCATTACACAATAAAGAGTTCTACATAGATTGTGAAAGTATTTGGAAGTATGTGAATGGAAGTTCTTTGGATGCCTTTCTACAATGCCTTTGGTGATTATGAAATCACACAAAGCAGTGCTTTAATCCCAATTTGAATGCACACTTGTAGTCTTCTGCTTGGAACACTCCCATATTAAATATCAGCATTATAAATCAGGATGTAAGGAAACTCTTCAAAATGAAACTCATTCTGCCATGCCAACTCTCCAACTCACCATTCAGTACACTAACTGAACTGACTCCCCTGGTTAATCCTAGCTGTTAAGTTTATGATCAGATTAGGAGAAATCAGATAGAAGATAATTCAAACAAAATTGCACACCATGTACCCTGGGAAAACCCTCCAACATGAGGGGAAAAACACAGCAATATATCTCTTATATGTATTGAAGTAAATGAATACAATATGGCTAATACACAGCCAGTTATGAGGCCACCAACAAGGCTGATCTGCAACTATAATAATAGTGCTAATTTAGTATATATATATTGATCTCCTTGATGGAGATAATGAATTCACCTAAGTCTGAATGTAGTGTGGAGGAGAGCTGTGTATCTTGTACTTCGAACTGCTGTAGATGAGGATCCGATCTGCTGAAGATGTATGCGGACTGCTTTAGATAATTTGATCTGCTTGATATATTAATATAATTCGATGCCTTGTGAAGAGAGGGAGTCAATCTATATATACCCATACGTGGGTGACTCCAAGCAGCACGTCTATTCCAAGAGTCGGCTCAATATCAACCAACGCGTCTCTTATCAAGGATCGGTTTCATTATAACTAACACAAATTTCACCAAGGGTGGCGGGTTTAACAAATAGTTATATTTCATTGACAAAACGTTTTATTTAATTTGCAAATATAAATATGCAAAGTCGGCATCATATGTTTAATAAATTGGTTCATATAAATGTCTAAGGCCGATAGACCACTTAGACATTTATATCAGCTATGTCGGCCTGAA
The DNA here is from genome assembly GCF_030272615.1 of Cryptomeria japonica. Lineage (NCBI taxonomy): Eukaryota > Viridiplantae > Streptophyta > Pinopsida > Cupressales > Cupressaceae > Cryptomeria > Cryptomeria japonica. Next base: position 248,026,054 of record NC_081412.1, read on the forward strand.
GGAATCCGACCATAGCTACCTAACATTAACACTAGCATGGTGTAGGTCATGGTATCTACCCTTCCCTTACTGTGCTTGGTCAAAGCAATAACAAACAATGTTTTGTTCATCACTTCCAGGCATGAACTTTTCAATGTTTTGCATCAGCATGGACACAGAATAGTCATCAAGCCTAAGATGAGGGGCCAAGCCTGGGATACATCCTTGCTCACATTCAATCTCTATTCTGGCAGGATCACAATCATGCTTTGTTTCAATCAGTCATGAAAAACAAGTAAAGAAGGTAACTTTCTTATTTTCCAAGAATAAAATGCTAGTCCCAAACGGTTTTCTTGCACACTTCCAATTATCTGGGAGACAATAACTTGTATATGCTTGTAGTGTTGCAAATCAACTACGCTAATTACTTATTCCAAAATGCCAACTTGAAAATTTCCATTTCATATCTCTATTCAAAGATATATAAAATTCTTTCCAAGGTCATAGCAACTGCTACTTAATACCAACATTTCTCTAGTTGAACCTACATTTGTAGAGTGAAGGGACGGAAGGAAAATCAGGCAAGACTCAAGGAAATCATTCATTCACTTTATCATCAAAAAAGGTTGGGAGTTCTAATCAAATTGGACATGTTTAAAGGTTTTGATAGATGCAACTAGAAATATCTATTTAAAACATTAGAAGCATTTGATCACTAGTGTTGCTTCTGGGGCCCAATTTAGGTCTTCTAAGGTGCCAAGTTATTTCATCACATTGCTAACTTTCTTATTGATCACTAGTGTTGCATCTGGGGCCAAATTGAGGTCTTTGAAGGTGCCAAAACAAGTGTTCTGCTCTCTCCTGCTTATTCATTTTATTCTTTGATGGACTAAACAAGATCATCACCAAAGCTAAGTAGGGTAATTTGTTTGTTGTCCATCTGTTGTATCCTAGGGTAAAGTTTGGTAGGGGTGTATTGTCCCCACTTTGAAGTATAATTTGATTAATAAAAAATGATAATAATATTAAAATACAAAAGAATAAAAATAAAATTAAAATTAAAATATAAAATAATATAGTTAAATATAATTAAAACTTAATTAAGTTAATGAATGGTCAAAAGACATGGAAGGAAAAGTTGTGACTCCCTCGAACATAATTTATAAAAGGGAGAAGAGAACCTCATTTGAGAAGGGGGAGAATTTGGAAATGAAAAGTGCAGATTTGATTTAAATAAGAAGTGCAGATCTGATTTTGGAAGGTTTGTGTCCCTTTCAAAGGGCAGAAATAATGAGGAGTTGCACTCATTCAAAGGTGCAAATGGTGAAAGGGTGTGTCTCTTGCCAAAGGGCATACATGATGAAGAGGTGTGACCTCTTTCTCACATTGAGAGATATAAAGGGAAGGAATCAAAAGCATCTAGTGACATCACCATAGATCAGAACTGTTATTAAGTTACAGGTAGTAGCATCCTTGTTCTTGGTGGTATGCATGGGGATGTGCTGAATATGTATGCTTAATATATGAAGCCTGATACAGTTGTTATGCAGAATTTATTAGTAATATCAATATAGACTACAATATGTAGGGGACATTACAAAGAGGTGCGATTAATAATTGTATAAAGAAAGATAAATATTAAGGACATGGGATGTGTCTCTTACCAGGGGAGTTATCTTTCCAAAGGCATCATATAAGAAGGAGAATTTCAATGCAACACTCCATAGCATATCATATTGGGTGACTTGCCAAGTATGTGGAAGGTAATACAAAATTGAACTGCCAACACAGAAGGGACATGGGTGCATATGCAGTGGCCAATTCTATTCATCGTCTCCAATGTTATTTCAGGGATGCTTTAAGGATGAAGGAGTATATTGGGCAATTCAGTCATTTATAGCCTTTGAAGATTTAGTAGAGAGTGAGAACTATCATCATGAAGAATCTATTATCCTAATCTGTTGGCTCTGCTGAGCAGTAATGCGGTAATAATTTATAGCATTAAGACATATATCTGAAATATACAAATCAGTGGAAATTATCGAGATAAGTTCTATCCTCTAAAGTTCTAAACTATTCTTAAAATTTTAAATTAAATATTATAATGAAATGTATTCAGTTCTGATAAAATTATGTTTATTAATTACAATTCTCACTTTATTTTAAAAAAAATTGATGTCTCAGGGCTAAATTAAGGCAAATCCCAAATGGGGACATTACAAGGGGGCTGCAGGTTGATGGGAGAATAAGGCACCGATTCCACTTTGCAGATGACACGTTGTTCGTCTGATCAGTCTTGCCTCAAGAGATAGGCACTCGACAATACTTTATTACCAAATTCAAGCTTGCTTTAGGTCAGACAGGAAGCTTACACAAATCTTCACGAGTTTATTTCACACCTTAGAAACTATAAGAGAAATTTTGCAAATCCTAAGATATGAGGATCTACTACCCCCTTGTATTCCTTGGATTTTCATTGATATCCATCCTTTTTTGGGTATATAGTGAGTGGCATCAATAAAATAGTTAAGAGACAGTCTCTGCCAATTATTTAATTAAATGGATTGCTTTTGTGGGTTGAGTGCAATTGATAAAAGCTATTTTACCAGCAATATTTATGTATTTAAAAATGGTTCATGAATGCTAGTAAAATCAATTATGTAATCACTATTCTCATTCGCTAGTCAAAACAGATTAATTATGTAACCTGAAAACACTTGATTACTCAAACGATGGATTTCAACGAAGAAGAAAGTATAAAGTGTAGAGAGGTCTACACAAGCTGCAGATGATAATGAGGTAATGCAGATGCTTTGGAATTAAACATAGTTGAAGCAATATCATGAGAATAAAAAAACAGGTTACAGTATGTTCAGTGACAAAATTGCTAGAAATAGCAAGGATATACTTTCATCTGTGTCATGGTGGTTACATGTGTCATGTGATTACATATGTATCATGATGGTTTGTAATATTCCCACACCAATTTTTATAATTTTTAATATAGAAAACACAAATACAAGTCTATGCACTTTCTGATCACCAAGTTCCTAGTGTGGGCAAGGTGAGAGCATACAATGTTCGGACAACACACACTCGGAATGCTTTGCTGAAATGTAAAAGCGACAAGACAACCAAGGCGTGTAGGCTGCAGAGCCGACCCTAATCAAAACCTTTTTGATGGAGAAGCATGCATAGAGAATGTAGAGCCACTGGCAGATTACAACAGAATACAATCAAGCCAAACGGTTGATTACATGTGGATCCAATCAATGCCAAAGTGGGCTTGAAATGCAGAGGGGTTTAGTGGTGAATCAACGAAGACCCTCAATGATAAATGCATTAACCGGTGACACACTTTCCAGTTTTACAATGTTTTGAACATGAAATACGCAACTCTCTGGCAGTACTGCCATTTAGAGTTGCAATAATATGAGCATGGAATGGACTAAGTACAACTGAGAATTATATTGATAAGAGAAACTAGCTGCACACACTAATAATGTAATTCAAAATAATGAACACACTGCTGCATATACATAAGTTAGTCCATAAAATCATAGGTTGATGTTATACCATTCACGTGGATTCCATAAATTTTAGTGCACTGCCAACGAGGGCTAAAAGATGATGTAAACTGTAGAATGCTGATTGTAGACCTCCCATCTCTTTAAACATTATTTAGAACTGTCACATCAGACTGTTTGGGTTTGAAAAATGCCTTCCATTCATCAATACTTAATACCCCAAACCATTGTATAAGAACGATTTAACTATTGTATAATAACATTGTTGTATGGCCCAATTTGCAGAGAAAAATCCATTCAAAATTACTGTGATTATTGCTGCAGCTAACAACATTGCATGAAATAAAGTACAACCCTCGCAAAGCTCCAAAAATCACTCCTAAATTCAGGCCAGAACTGGGACAATAAACATCAATAAACTTGCATACCAAAATCTTTCAAAATACATAAAAAATCTCCATTATCAACAACAAATTGAAAAAGACTAAGCATTCAGCACAATGGTGACTTATGGATGAAATCACTCAACCGGATAGGAGGGTTTTCATCCCCAAAACTGGATTCATCTTAAGGTTTTCGTCCTTATGCAAATAGGGAGAACCCACATTCTTTCACCAAAGAAAATGAAATCAATAAGAAGCAACCCTTTTTCTCAAGACCCAACCTCTTTTTATAACCTTTTTAGAGTTAATTTAGAGAAAAAATGTTTTTATATAGCTTTTTCAAAAAGCAGTTTTTCTTTTTCGTTGTTTTTTAAAATGTTTTTTGCTTTTTTTCATTGCTTTTCTGAAAAGTGTTTTTCGTTTTTTTGTTGCTTTTTTCAAAAAACAAATTTCCTTAATAAAATAATATAGTCTTCATGACCACTGTTTAGCACCTTGAACCTAGCGCACCTTTTTTAATAATCAAATCATCTTTGTGATTTAATTTTACTTTTTTGACAACTTTAATATTTAACCATTTAATAATTCAATTATTTTATGGACAACTACCAAAGTTGCAAAAAGTATTAATATAAACCAAAATATGAATTTTGACCACACCACTGACACCGTAATTGCATAGGATATCAATCTATATAAAAGTTGGCACTCTCCTAAGATGATAGACTTATCTAAGAAGTGTGGAGTGCTTCCAGGATGTTGGATTCGCACATGGAAGTTATCGTTGTGCATGCCTTGGTTTTAGAAACTTATTGCTGTTAGAATTTCCTTCCCAAAAAGTTGACACACTCCAAGAAAGTTGGAGTTTCCAAGAATGTTGGAATAGATCAGAAGAGTGGACATTACATGGTTTCATAGGTATCATGGTGGTTGTAAAAGTATCATAGCAATTATGTGTATAGGTGGTACTAAAGCCATGACGTATGGTGCAGTTTTTCCTAGAAGAAATGACAAGAGTAACAATTGTAAATTGTGTTTCTTTCATTTCTTTGCTTTTGGACTTCTTTATTTTTATTAACTTGATGTAAATATATAAATATACCTTTAAGGGCCATTGTAAAGTTCATAGAGTTTTAAACAAGTTTTTTTAACTCAGCTCTTCTTGTTTGAGTGAACAGGGAGTCAAGTGCAATAGGAGAGTGTGCATGTGATCAAGTTGCATTTAAAGTGTTAAGTTGTAATAGTGATTGGTGACCTTGATGGCTACATGATTGAAGTAAGCTTGTAATTTCAGGAGAGATAGTGGAAAGAGAAGGCGAGACTTTACACTTATGGAGTTTCTTCCCACATTGGGTGTTCACAACATTCTTTTGTCTTAAGCTATTTTTTTTTAACAAAATTTTCAGTTCTTATTCATTTTCATGTTTACACGTACAACTGTATACATTTTAATCCAATATTTAAAATAACTCATTTGTAGATCACATAGTAGCTATTTTCCTATTGTTTGTGTCCTTGGCTCTTTAGAGACCTTCCTGTACTAGGGATGTGGGTATGCTTCAGAAATGTCTACCCATCATCAGTTGTCAATTTGTTTTTTTGTCAAAATATCTCTGCAATGTTGGTACTACACAGGGACAACTTATTTTTCCCAAGATGGCTTGGGATGTCAATGATGTCTCTCGACCATCCTCATGCAATAATGTATGTATAAGCCCAAAATGAATTGAAAATTATTGTTGTTTTTTGAGGCCTCCACACCATACTCAGCCCTTGTCATGCCCCTTGGAGCAAAGGCCCATCTGTCTTGTTTCCCCATGAAAATCTGATGATAGAAGATATAACAGGCATTGGATTGATTTAAGGAACAAAACTGTATTAAGGAAAAGTAACCACCACGGGCATAAGATGTGTTTCATTAAGTCAATAAATGATTTGTTAAAGGCAACCAATAGTTAGGGAAGCAGCGATTGAAGTAAAGAGGAGACACCACCTTTCAAGAGAAAGGTCCACCTCAAGCATCACATCCCTTCAGTGATTGAGAAGGGTATAAGAAGGAGAGACGGGATGGTGGAGGAAGGATCATCAGAAAACAATTCAAATATCTATATCTTCAGATCATAGCATTGATATTTGATTATCATCAGGTAGTCAGCAATCGTATCTTCAGGAGATATCATCATCAGCATCAAAGCATAAAACAAATCTTCATATAGCCACCCGATCATTGGCATCGAAGGAGCAGATCAGATTGATATAAGATATCGTCTGGAGACTCAGTTGGGTTATAAGATTACAACAGACTGAATTATATGCAGTCATTATTTGCAACAGCAGTAATGTCAATAAAATCTATATTTGTTTATAATAGGGAATTCAGATTTATATGACGGCTATGCTTAATTTCATATATATACATAATACATTAGAAATTAGTATATTAACGACCTAATGCTTAATCATTCTGTATTGGCCCTCACAAGGATTGGTTGGATTTGTTAGGGAAATGTGGTATTAATATCTCACAAGGTAGGTGAGCCCCAAGAGGTGGTATGGACAAGTGTTCCTGGAACCCTTAGGGAGCCCAAGAGGTGGTATGGATGGGTGGTCCTGAAACCCTTGGGCCTACTTGTGGAGAATGGTTTTCTAGCGCCTTAACGTAGTTATTCCCCATCCTCTGTTAGGGTTGATGATTAGGAAAGAAGCAAGGATTGGGCTTAAATATAGTAATTATCAATTGTATTATGAATACTCTAGCTTTAATAATTTGACTTTAAGGCATAATAAGTTTGATGAAGTATGTCTAATTATGGAAAACAGGCACTCCTAGTAGGGGACATTACAGCCCTAAATGACTAAAAGAAGCGTCCCATTCCAATTCATTTTTAATTGCTAAAAAAACTGTAGTATAGTTGGAGGAATAAAACATTTTAAGCAAGGTTTGAAGGTGCAACTGGAGATAACAAAACTAAGGCAGCATCAATGAGCAATGAAATAACAAAACTAGTAGTAGAGGTAAGTGATTCTTTCTTTTTTTTAGAAAGTTTTGAGGAAGAAGTTTTAAATTTTTTTTCCAATTTTCAATTTGCACTCGCATTCTTCTTTCACAAAACATGGGCAGTAGTGACAATTGTGAACATGAAGTGGAAGAAATAAATACTAGAGTTTCAATCTCATTTGGGGGTTCATTAGGGAGTGGGAGTGTTGTGGCCCATGGGTGATGGAGAATAGCCACATTATCTATTAAAGTGCCCTTCCAAGCCTTAAAAACTTATGCAAAGGGCTCCTTCAATCCTTAAAAACCTCTTCTCCAATTTGTAACAGCACTAGACAAAGACAATTTTTTTATTGGGAGAAGTAGAGTGTGGTTGTCATATTTGCAACAAAGATATTAGAGGGAGCTACACTAGGGTAAATTGTCATCTCTTGGGCATGAGACATGGGGTTAAGGTTTGTCTATATATAAAGGACAATGAGAATGCAGAGGTTAATAGATTGCATATGGAGACAAAAGCTAGTTCTAAGGGTATGCCAATGTAGTTTGCACAATCAACTTTGTCATCCATGGGTGGTAGTGGTAGTGGTGATGTTTTCACAAGAAGAAAGAGAAAGACTAGCAGTAGTGAGAGGTCAGGAACAATTGTAGGTATGTTCCATATGCAAGCACAAGATGTGGCAAAGTCTTCCATTGTCAAATATTTCTACATGTCATCCCATTTCATGTGGCATGTTCTTCTTATGTCAAATGTTCAAAGATGCAGCTTCTATTGGTCCATTACCCTATTGGAGAGCATAAACTATGGATATTCTAAGGTGAATCTGGTGATGGAGGGCACAAGGAAAACATAGATTAGGACAAGTTGATTTTTTGTCATGGATGGGTGGACTGATATCAGGCATCAGCCACTCATCAACATTATAGTCATAGGTGCATTTGACTCTTATTTTCTTAGAGTTGTTGATTGTTTAGGGAAGTGCAAGGATGCAAACTCCAATTTTAGATTGTGAGAGAGGCCATAGAGGAGGTTGGAACCTCAAAGGTTGTACGAGTGGAGGGTGTTTACAAGCACATTGTTTGGACTCCATGTTGTGTTCATGCATTGAACAACACATTGAATGACATAGGGAAGGTAGATTGGGTGAAACAAATGCATTGAACAGACCATGTTTGGTTAATGATCATACTAGAAAGTGCCTTTCAAATCTTCACAAGTTGTCTCAAAGACAATTGTGTTGGAGACGGAATTTTCAAAAATAAAACACAAAATAACTAAAAACAAACCTAAAAGGAGAATTAGAATGTACAATCAAATTAAAACTTAAGTTAAAAAAAGAAGTTCCGAGTAAGTAAAGTGAAATTAAAACATACAAATTTATATTGCTTTAGTTCCTTTCAAAAACTCCAATTTTGAAAATGATCTAATTTTGCCTTGTTACATGTGGTGAATGGTGATGAATATCTGGATCTCCTCAGCCTCTGCATACAACTCTTTGATCCAATCAATTTTGTTTCCAATTTTTGGTTGCATAAAGATTGAGACAGTGGTTAGCACAATGTCCAAAAGATGTGTGAATAGCTTTCTTCAATCAATAACCCATCAACTTTACAATTTTTCACATTGTCCATTATAACTTGAACAACATAATGGGGTCCCACTTCCTCAATGGCAATGATGAAGATGTTTACAATAAATTGGCCATCCATCACTTTCCCCTCATAATCCTTGGCTTTAAAAAACATTGCCCCTTTAGGTGAAATTGCTATGACATTCATCAAGGGCTGATTTCAGCATCTTTCCACCCATCAAAAACAATGGACACCCCTATCTCGACCCATGAATCCCTTATAGGCCCTAATGGATTTTCTACAAGCTTGGCCTCCTTGTTGAATAAGGTGCCACACATCTTCTCATAACTTGGGTTTTGTACCCTTTTGTAGTCTAATTAATTTTTTTCACCATTTGTCAATATGGTGAGCATACAAGATTGAAGGTCAACCCATTTGCATTAATACATTTTCCTATGTGTTGATTGACAATGTCTTGAGTCTCATTTTGAAATGTCATTTCTAAATGGGTCGCTGTCTACCACAACATTGAAATTAAATGGGTGTATAGGGGGTTTCATTCCTTATGATCTTCTCCTCACTAAAAGATGATTTTATCTATGGCTTGCTACTTCATTTGCTTGCTCTTTCTCAATATATGCTATCACTTGCTTTAATGGCATGGGCACACCATTATTTCGAGGGTAAGATTTGATGCCTAGTGAATTCTATGTGAAGGGGCTTTCACCCAACTATATGAACTTGAATACATGACATCACACTCCCTACAAATCCAAATTTAATGCCCACCACTCAGAATTGACTGTATTATATCAACATACTTCCAAAGAGAACTTCAAGTTGTTTTGAATTTAGGTCATCTTGTGGAGCTAGAACCTAGCTACCATTTTAATTCTCTTGGCAACAAAATTTATAAATAACACTGTCAAAACAAATAAAAACAAAAAGTAGATACATAAAATTATACTCTTTTAAAATTTTAAGCATAGTGAAACATTCATAGACAAATGAAAGAAAAGCAAAGCAAAAAAAGAGAGTTTGTTTCATGTTTGTCACACAAAAATGGAAGAAAAAAATAAAATAAAATAAATTTTCAAAAAAGTTCTACGGTCTTCTTGACAGCTAATGGACAGTTGCACATGCATAGGAATAACAATGCAACTGTTGTGGAACTTTCAATGATCGCTCTGCAACTCTTTTGTTGAATGATAAGAAAGAATGATATTTCAATCTTTTGGAATGGTATTTGTCTTTTGCAATCAAAATGAGTTTGTTTTAGTGTTTGAAATGCTTTAGTTGGCACTTGTAGGGTTAGGATTTAATTTAGTGCAATCAGATCAAAGTCAAAGGTGATTTTTTTTAATAAAAAATTGCAATAAAAAAAAAAATTAAATTCCATCCAAAAGGTGACAGGTTTGCTGCAGTCCGTCTGGATCCTCCTTGGGTTTGTCCCATATGAACCCAATTTCTTCTGCTTTTGCCTTGCCAGAATCTGTAAGGGAATCGGATTGGACTATATGTCTAGTTCAAATCAGGATGCAGATCTGGCCTATCACCAAGCATATCTGACAACTCAGTCATTATGCATTGACAATTGAGATTTTCAGACAGACTTGCAAGTTTTTGGAAACTCATCGTCAAATTTTCAACTGAGTTACTTGCCCAAAGGTCTTGGCTCGTGAGTAATCATGAGTATGCAAGCTTTTGATCACGTTTTTGAACTATGAGAGTGGCAATAGGATAAGTGTCGCCAATTTTAAGACTCTTGAGAGTTATTTTGTAGGTGAAACTTCCTCAAGTATGATGCTATTCCCTAATTGAGACAACGGAGGAGAGAGGAGAGATTACAATTGTGGAAAAATGAGTGAATTGGTGATGTATGGCAGTGGCCAAATATACTTAGTTGGGGCTATTCTATGCCACTTGTCAATATTCCTAGATCTCTTTATATTGGCTTCAATAATGAAGGGATGTAGAGGAAGATCTGCAGTTGTTACTTCCAGCCATTTTTCCCCACTTTGGGGTTTTAGGATTAAAATCCTTGTGTTAATGTGGTTTGTTTCATTGTCTCGTTGTTATGATTTAAAATTTTAATATGCAGAATTCAAATCTCTCATTTCTAGCTCTTTTCCTATCACATATATGATTATATTTTTTGTGCCAATAGGAGGGTTTTGCTTTTACAGTTTACGGTTTGTACATGCAAGTGACTTATTTCCAGGAATAAAAAATAAAATTTTTCAAAGCACATACTTTGTTTGTCTTTTGTTTTAGCAATATTTACTCTTCCCATAGTCACTTGCATCTACAAACAGTACCTACCCAGAGATAAGGTTGACCCATCTCATTCAAACCAAGCTTGAAAAACTCGAATTTTGCAATAACTTGGCAAGGCCAAAAAATTTTAAAAACTCGGGACTTGCCAAAACTCGGCAAAACTCGGCAACTTTATCGAACATTTGAAAATACATTTTCTTTTTATATATAATTCAAAAACACACATTTACACCAAATTTGTATAACATATATGATTTCCATGATATATAAATCAAATTTTTTTGGTAATACATAGCAACAAATGCAAGTATCATAGCATAAACCAAAAACCAAGTGCAACATATGAATAAGAGTTCAATACATATCAACGTATCATAGTGACAGACTCATAGAGTCATAGAGTCATAGACCACAAAACAAGAACCTCCGAAATTCTGATTACATATCAAGTTCAAAGTTTGGTATCAATGAAAATAAGAAATCATAAATTGCATCTACGACTAAAGCTCAAAACAGATTGTGGCCGCTGGGTGGGTGGTGCTGAAGTAGTGGCAACATCCTCAACACTAACAGGTGCCTCTGCTGCATGATCAACCTCCTGCTCCTCCTCACGTGCTGCCACTTCCGCATCCCATTCCTCTCCTGCCCTCTCCAACTCACTCAGCTGCTCATTAGTAAGGAATGGATCCAAATCATTATCAACATCATCAGGAGAAGCAACCCATTCTGCTGCATATGGATCAATGTCATCCAAGTCAAGTGCTTCATGTGAATCTTGCCCTAGCACCTTCTTCTCATGTAATTGAATGTTGTACCGCACATAGACAAGATCATTCAAGCGTTGTTGAGTCAACCTATTGCGCTTTTTTGTGTGGATGTTCTCAAAAACACTCTAGTTGCACTCACAACCAGAAGCACTACAAGGCTGTGATAATATGCGGATGGCAAGCTTTTGAAGATTAGGCGTTGTGGCACCATAATCTTCCCACCACAAATCTGCAAGGATACAAAATGTGATTTATAACTTGTGAAGATTTCAATAATCTTAAAGAGAGAAATAAATGGTAAAAATTAAACATATGTTTTTTTAACCTGGTCGTAAGGTGGCTCTCCTACGTTTGCAATCAGGCGAAGAAAACAATTCCCCTAAGGCCTTCTTATAGCTCTACAACTCATCAAGTATCAGGTCTCGAAGGATCTCATCATCAACTAATCTTCGAATGCATGTGTCAAGGCCAATTCTAACCTCTGCATCTGCTCTGAAACTCGGAGAGTAAAAAAACTTGGGATTCAAGAAGTAGGCAGCAACATGAATATGTTGGTGGAGTTGATGGTTCCACCTCCGATCAATTATGCGCCATATGGGTTCATACTTGGTCTTGTTTGACCCATACAAGTGTTGAATCGCCTCTTTGGCCTTATCCATGGCCTCATATAGATACCCCATGGAGTTATGATGCCCATCCACCATTCGTAGCACCCTCACCAACGGTTCCGACACCTAGATATAAAAAATCTAACAAAATCAGCAGATTGAAATATTAGAAAATTAAATAATAAATCATCAATTAAAGTTTCAAAACTTACATTGATGATCTCCTCCACTATCTTGGCAAAATTAGTATCAAAAATGGCAATCACAACCTTCTTTGCTTCAGGCTTTGTAGCATAAGGACTCCCCAACCATCTTTCACTCACGAACATCCGCTTCAGTTGGGCAATGTAGCTAGTATGCTCTGCAAGGTGAGGAAATTGGTAGCAAAGCGTGTGACCCCCGATCGCACAAGATCCTTACCTTCAGTGTGCTCTCTCATAAGATTCAGGACCCATGTGTGATTGTAGATGTATTTGGTGATATTCTTTCCATCTTCAACCACTTTCTTTACCCAACTTAGTTTCCCTATGTCCTCAAGGAGCAAGTCAAGACAATGGGCAGCACAAGGGCTCCAAAATAATGTCGGATGTCTAGCCATTAGAAGTCTGCCGGCTGCCACATATGCAGCTGCATTATCAGTCACAACTTGGATGACATTCTACACTCCCACATCCATCATCACCTCATCCAACATGTTGCACAAGGTCTCCGCATTCTTCACTTCATTGGAGGCATCAATTGATTTTAAAAATACTAACTGTCCTCCTGAAGCAACTAGAAAGTTGATGAGTGTCCTATTCCTACCATCTGTCCATCCATCAGAAAGAATGGTGCAGCCATTCTTTTCCCAAATAGTCCTTTGCTCTTCCACTAATGCATGAGTGTTTTGGACCTCATCCTGCAATAACGGTCCACTTACCTCGTAATGGCTTGGGGACTTGAACCCCTTACCTGCCACAGTCAACGCGGTGACCAATTGGTCCCAAGATGGACTAGAAATAGCATTGAACGGAACATCGTTGTAGATAAAAAATCTAGCACACGCCACCTTGGCTTGTTGGTGAACCTCTTTATTCCATGCAGTGCCAAGCAATCCAGGTTGTGCACCAGGAGTGTTACGTGGAATAAAGAAGTTTTCCATGTTGCTGTCCAAAGTTACCTTTGCTCGTATCCGTGGCCCAAGGGAAGACCCAGATGTCCCCACATCTGTATGTGACCCTATGGAACTCAAATCTGCCCTTGGGGCTGCCATTGCCTCTGCTGTTCTCTTTTTTGTTGCCTTCCTTTGATCATATGCTTCAAGCGCTGCTATTGCATCTCTTGTAGCCTCTTCAGTACATTCCGTACAGATTGTGGTATCTTGGCATTGAATTTTTGCAAGGTGATATTTGAACCTATTAATGCCACCTTTTACAATTTTTTTGCAATGGTTGCAAAAAACATCTCCTCGTTTTGGATCTGGTCTCCCATGTTTCCAACAAGGGTCTCTCTTTTTGCCACCAACTTTAACTGTAGAAGCTGAATCCATTTTCTTTCAAAAAGATGTGGAAAAGAACCTAGCAAAAGAGAGACAACATTTAGAGATCAATAACATTGTTAACAAAAAAAATCACGAACATCCAAAAATTACAATGACTGTATAACTGTATTTTATTTACAGTCATCTATTAATAGATGACTATCTAAAATTAAAATTTTTAATTGGTTGTGTATTTTTTTAAGTTTTAAACTTCAAATTTAAATTTAAATGAAATACTTTAATACACAGTTGACAGTCATTTCAAATGACTATGTATTACACAGTCATTTCACAATTGACTGTGTAATACACAGTCATTAATTACAATGTACATTAATGTATTACACAGTCATCAGTCATTTGAAAATGACTGTGTATCACACAGTCATTTCAAATGACCGTGTATTACACAGTCATCAGTCATTTGAAAATGACTGTGTATTACACAGTCATTTGAAATGACCGTGCATTACACAGTCATCAGTCATTTGAAATGACTGTAATGACTGTGTATTACACAGTCATCAGTCATTTTCAAATGACTGTGTATTCATTTGAAATGACTGTGACTGTGTAATACACAGTCATTTTCAAATGACTGTGACTGTGTAGACTGTGTAATACATAGTCATTACAGTCATTTGAAATGACTGTGACTGTGTATTACACAGTCATTTCAAATGACTGTGTAATACACAGTCATCAGTCATTTGAAATGACTGTAATGACAATACACAGTCATCAGTCATTTCAAATGACTGTGTATTACACAGTCATTTTAATTGACTATGTATTCACAGTCATTTAAAATTTTAAAACATAGTCATTTGACTCATTTTAATTGACTGTGAATACATAGTCGATTAAAATTTAAAATGACTGTGAATTCAAAATAAAACAATACAAAAAGATCACGAATAAACAAGTAAAAACTTGGTCGTGCGTGCAAATGCAAACCCTATTGGAAATCGCGTGGCATTTTTTGCCTTCCGGAGTCGCGCAAAATGGAATAAAGACTTAGGTTTTTTTTTTGCCTACGACTTAAGTCGCATTTTTCTCGCGTTTTGTGCCGCGTTTTCGGGTGGGTTTTGGCGATTAACGGCGAGTATTTGTCAATAAAATCGCGGCAACTATATGGAAAAATCGTGCCGAGTTTTTCCACGATTAACTCGCGCACCATTAGGGATCGCGATTACTCGCGAGTTTTCTAATGGCTCGCCGAGTTTTGCAAGCCTGATTCAAACACTGATTCACTCACTTATTATTCTTAGCAATTCGGGGGAGAGAAATTCTTTTGGATCTATGTTAGGTGTCTTAAGAAAAACCTATCAGTAATTCCCAATCACTCAACTAAGTCAAGTGCGTGTATGCCAGCACCATCGTTAGCAGTTGCTCATAGGCTTTCCTCTAGTTCATGTTGGGTTGCCTGTCTCCTTGATTTCAAATTTAAAATTTCGAGGCTAGGCAGTTAGAGTCAACCTGAAAAGCAAAAGTTCGGTGAATCATGACTCTGTTCCTCCCTATCTGAAACTGTCGTCTAGGCTGCTTTTACTCGTTCCAAAATTATCAACACTGTTTGAGTTATTTATACCAAATCATATAAATATTTAAAAAGATTTATTCCAACCTATATAACAGATTTGGTGAAGTACATAATTTTGTGGTCCACCGCCTCGAGGGGTTCAGGTATAGTTTTGATATTTGTGTGAGCAATCGCCCAGGAGATTCGTCATGTAACAAATTCAATGTTATTGTTATACATATTATGGCCAAGTTTAGCTGTGCCAAATTTGGGGGAATAAAATTGGTAAACCAATCGGAACCAATAACATAGTAAAAAATTAAAGGATTTGGTATTTTAAATATGTTGCAGTTGGAAAATCAAAACATATGCCCAGTTGGAAATTATATAATGGTTATCATTTTGTTTCTAAAGACTAAAGGTATTATATATATAGAGAGAGAGAGAGAGAACCAAATATGGGTAAAAAATGTGGATTACCAGGCTGGATATACCAGACTTAGACCGAGGATCACAAGACTTGAAGTCTTGAAACTGAAACCCCAATCCAAACTGGGAACATAGTCAAAAGGTAAAGGATTTGGTGTTTTGGATTTGTTACAGTTGGAAAATCAACACATGTATCCTGCTAGAAAATATATGCATGGTTATGCGTTTCTATTACAGAAATTAAAAAGCTAAATATTCATCTGATTTATTTTATTTGTGCTGATGTTCAGACAGGGGTTTTGAGTAAGTGCCCACTATGCCTTAGTCCCCGCCAAAATCCTACAGCTACACCATGTGGTCACGTCTTTTGTTGGTATGTAATCTGCAATTATTGTAAATATTTATTAAATTATTATTTTGCTATTTTGTTGACAACACTGACATTGATGAAATCATATACAGCAATCTCTATGCATAAGTTGTATCTAACTTCACACACCACCCCTTTTGGTATGTGCTTGGACAGGAATTGCGTCACTGAATGGTGCAATGAGAAGCCAGAGTGTCCTCTCTGTCGTTCTTCTGTGTCACATTCAGATTTGGTGTGCATATATCATGCAGACTTCTAGATCTTTAGGAATTGAGGGAAATTTGATTCCTGCAGTTGTATGTGGAGTAAAATTTCTAATCTGAAGTTGGGGCAAAGTTTATTTCCAATCCTTGATATTGGAGACACCTTGGGTGTCTTATCTTCGTTTCTTTGTATATGCTTTTACATTCCTCCATAAATATTTTTTTTGGATACTCAAAATCATTTCCTCTTAACATTATGTTAATTGTTAAAATAAAGGTAATTAGTTCAAGAAGGTTGAGATTCGAGAGGATGACTCAGATCTTGAAATATAGTTCCGATACAAGCTGAGGTTGTTTGTTTATAATAATAAAGAAAATTGAAGTGTTTTATTGATGGAGTCATTGCAGATAATTAAATCATAAAATTAATTAAAAAAACGAGTATGGGAATATCTCTCTGGAAATAAAGATTTGAGGGAGATATTGATCTGCAACCATATAGGTTCCATTGACTTTTTTTTAATTGAAATTGGGTTTTGATTTTTATTAATCAAATAAGACATTGGGTAAATGTACCCTTGTTTTTGCTTTGGTGTTGCAACTGCTAATCACGAATCTTTTTGCAAATGAGGAGCTAGAGGAACAAAACCCATTACTAAAGAGGTTGATGCCCATAGTTATAAGAATGAGGTTGCAGGATTACCAAAGAGGTTGTTTTCCCATAGTTATAACCTCATAGGATTTATAAAGAAGGGCCTAATAATTGCCATGAAGAAGGCAGTATGCATAATATTTTGATATTTGGTGCACAAATCAGGGGATTTAGCTCTAGAGTAGCAACCTTCAAACATAGGTCCAAGAAACTCAAAAAGATAAGCAATCTTTTACTATCAAAGAACATGGATTAGTATAGGATAGTTTAAAAGCCGAAATGAAAAACAGTAAGCAATGTTGATACACAACAAAGGGATGAATTAGCAGCCAAAATCTTATAAGGAGACAATTGTAACAGTCATAATGGGACAAAAAAGATCAGTTATAGTAGTCTCGGGTCAAACACTACAACCTGCTCATCTTCCAAGCAGCCATTACAAAGACTACATCCATTCAGTGGATAAAGTGATGCATAGATAAGAGTTTCAATTTTGATATAGGTTGCATACCTAATAAGCTTAAGTCAGTATTCAAAACCCTCTAAGACAACCAACATCATAAGTTTTGCTCAAAAAGTATTGATGCAAATCACCGAGAAAGACAGATATAGAAATAGACCTAATCATGAGATGTTTATAATGCATTTTGAAATGTGCAACCTTGAATATACAGAGATTGCAGCTGTCAGCTCTGAGACAAGTACATGACAGCAATATTTATTGGTCCAAGATTCATCCAAATGACTCAAAGAGCAATCCTAAACATAGTCACAACAAGTTTTACAACTCCTAGTTATAACAAAGCTATAGTTCTTCCAATACACAGGATGCCTAGAACAGTCTTCAGGATCAAAGAAAGTGTTAGTCGCATTGACATTAGATAAGCATGACAATCAAAGCAACAATATAGCAACACATTGACATTAGATCATCTTTCAAAAATAAAGAAGACCAGGAGGAACAATCCCGAACACTCATAAGTAGTCATATAGAGCTCACAATGAATAAGAATAGCTAGAAGAGCATTGACAGAGAGATGAAGAGGTGAACAACTCAAAGAACTTTTTGCAGTCCAGGGTAAACATATGCCGGTCTAATCCATTGTCAAAGGAAGAGTCATAAGGTTTGATGAAAGTACAATGAAGGTTGTGAGTATAATCCAATCAATGAGCAGCCATGAATGGAGCAAGGCTGAACAGAGTGTCTTAGAAAGATGAACAATCAACACCAACAAAGGAGATATTAAAAAATTATAAAAACTTCCCAAAATTATAAAAACACTCTAGAAACTTCTCATTAAACTTTATGAAAAGAAAGACAAAGTTAAAATACACATAAACATGGGACATTACACCGGTTGACGCTGAAACAAAAAGTTCATGCATCTTATGGAATATATAAATTAGTAAAGGTAAAAAATCATTAATTATGTAATATTGCTATGCCACCTATCAGATTTGATTGCACACATGTGCCACTATTGTTGAGGATTTTCAAAACCCACAGAAGTGGAGTTTCCCTTCTATACATGCTGGTACACTTGCAATTTATTATAAAAGACAAGCAGTAATGTCCACTAACATCTTTGATACTCAACTTCATTTATACCTGTTATTAAAAAAATTACTACAAAAGATTTTGTCAAGGTGTTTCATTTATGTTTGTTCCTAATTAAAGCATTACAAAAGATTCACTAGAGGTGTGGTTTGAGGTATCATAAACCATAAGATAGCTACTACCTGAGAACAACATGACATGCTAGCTATGGGATGAAACGAGAACTCAAATGTAATGTCCCCTTTTCCAAAAAATCCCAAGATGATATGAAAGCACATTTCCCATTTCCTGTGGGTTAAGGGGATTATCATAAGGGAAATAAATTATATTATTTACATGTTAAAGTGGGTGTCCAGGTTATGGGGCCTTTTGTGTTTAAAAAAAAATATTTTCTTAAGTGGGCATTGGCCATAGGTTTTGAGTGGAGTTTTTTTAAAGGATAAGCTGGTGCCTATTTAATCTAAGCCAAGGATGCAAGACGGTATACTTGTTTATTAACTGATTCCCTTGAATGGATTGGACATATTGTTTGTCTATCACTAGAGATTGGAGGACGAAAACCCCTATAATTTCCATCAGCAAAATCATGGACGAAAACCCCTGATTCAGACTGATGAAATTCCACACAAGAATTGTGTTAAAGATGCAAAAAATTGCTGATTATATGGCAAGTTATTAAGACATAGATCACTATTGGGGATGGTGTTCCTAAGTGCCATTGCTGCTGGTATAAGGTGACTGTCATATCACCACTCTTATTGTTTGGGCAGCTCTTACAGTGCCTGTGTGTTTGGGTGGTGATAGGTAGAACTACCTTGGGACCTACGGTTTGTAATATTGAGGTTCCTTTTAAGCACCATTGCTAGATATTTGCTACATTTTTAATAATAAAATTTGTTGCTGTTATTCCCAGAAAGATGTGGTAATTGCAACCATAATTCCAAGAGCCAAACACGGTCCTAGGACATCTGGAGGTGAAGAAACCCTTGACAGTCCAATCAGCCATATAGTAATATTCAAACTGCACCAAAACATAGCATTGATAGTCAATACAATGACATTATAGTAATGGTGGGCATGATAAAAGAACAGTAGTCATCAAACCCTACCATTCAAAGACACTATTTGCAGTCACAAGGAACAATAATACAATGCATTTACAAGGCACAGACAGGGCCATTACTAAGCACTATAAAATATACAACAAAGACAATGAATATTAGCATTCACAGTCACTGTATTGAGGCAATAGAGACTATAACTGTCAAGAGAACAATGGGATAAGAATAGTCCAAATCCCAATGAGAAGACAATGATCTTCAATAACCTAAGACCATCAAGATTAGTCTAAGGATAATCTTGTTGTAAACAGTAAACACAAAATACAGTGGATTCATAGTCTTCAAGGTAATTGATAGAGGGTAATGACAGTGGACATATACAGATTGAGGATTGTGGACAACAAAATCAATACCCAGTGAAAAGTATTGTACCAGGAAAATCAGTGTCAAGGATCACATGGAATAGCAATGATAGATGGCAGCCTTGTATGCAGTCGTAGATAGGTCTTATTTTGATATTTATGTTGATATTTGTTAGCAAGTGCAACAATGATAGAAGAAATACAAGATACCGACATTAGCTAATGGTTGTCTTAGTTATAAAATAATCCCAAGCTGACTGTGGTAGTCATAAACAAAGTAAAGGGTTCATACAAGTTTAAAACCAAGACAGTCATAAAGAAATACAGTCTTAAATGAAAAAGGTTCAATATTGATTCATAGCACTCACCTCAAGTTCAGTACCGCTACTACTATGAATATCATGCACATAATCCTCGAATTCATCATGATCGCTATCAATATCAACAGCTCTAGTGGCATCAAGGTATTTTTGTTTTTGTGCAGCTTTGATAAAATTGCTCTGCATGTATAAAAATATATCCAGATGAGGAGTAATTCATTTAAAAAATAGTCAACCAAAGGAAAAATTTCATAGATTCATTATTCTATATATGGTTGTAAAACATTTGCATACATCTTTAAAATACAATATAAAGATGATATAATTGAGAATCAAAATATTGAGGGATATACTCTAACCTGATCTGAATCTGTGGAATTATGGTCATTCCATGTAGAAACTATAGGCTTAACAGAGGCAGCCAACTGCGAAACTTTCTCAGAGAGATTGTGTACAAGCAACTCATTATATCTTGGTACCCTTCATTTGAGTTGACATGATTTGGAGAGGCTCTTACTGGGCGTTCTACAGATGGCTGTGAAATCTCTGTTGACGAAATAGATTTCCACTTCATACTACTCTTAGATTTAGTAGGATCTAGTGCTACCTTATAATTGATAATATGTTCTACACCTTCTTCTCTATTATTGTTTTCCACCTAAAATACAATGTCAATTTCAACATATTCTCAGTTCAATAAAAAATTAAAATAAATAACACAATGTAAATTGAACCAAAAAGCCATACACTTACTCCAAATTTGTCCATTTTGGCCTGCAACCCGCCTCGGCCAAATGTATATTCAGCCCTCACATTATCTCTTGCTCTTTTGCCTCTGTTACTATTTGCCAAATATTATTTGGAACACATACTTTCTTTCAATGCATCCCACTATTTGGGAGATAGAGTGGAGTCAAACCTCTCTTTTCCTTCCATGATTTATTTTCTGCAATTGTATCTAAACTTGTTCATTAGAAGTTTCATCTTGTGCTTGTAATATTTTCTTGAGATTTGTCCACCAATAGTTTCAAAGGCATTTTCAATTTTTTGTATAACATTTTCCACACTTCATGCATCTTGCTCTACAAAATTTGATTTGTAAATATCCAAATGGGCTCTACATCTTACACCCAACTCGAAGGCCCACCTTGCAACATTTTGCCCAATGGGTTCACCATCTCTTGATACCTCAACCGAGAATGGATTCTTCCCTTGTAATTTTCTTCTTTTGGATTCCTCTCTGTATATCTATATAAATCTTGACTCAATCTCTATCTTTTAACAAAAGAAAGCACATCTTTGGTTAAACCACTACCAATATTTCTAGCTAATCCTCTAATTCCATCAAAAGTTGCAGATGCAATAGCTGTACTCAGAGGCACATCTGATGCAAGCAGACTCTCTTCATGACTTTCATTAACTAGAACTTCATGCTCCTTGGCCACATCAACTGTGGCACGAGTAGATAGATCAGTATCAATCTCCGCAAATTTCACTTCAAACACATCCTTTAATCTTGAATAAATCATGTGCAGACTTACTGTTTCTTTGCTCTCATGTTTTTCAATAATCTCCCTTAGACTTTATGCTAAGAAATCATCATGTGTTATATCAGGTTGCACATCACCATGTGCTTTGTCAGATTACACATCATCACAACTATTGTTTTCACCAACTACATTTGTTGAATCACAAAAGCATTGGCTTCTACGAGTTGGCAATTTCTTTTTGTTTTTTCTCTACATTTTCTCTGCACTCTTTTTTTGCTTGGAAAACAAAAAAAATATCATATCATGTCTTATATACATAAATCTCTTGCCTATAAAATTTCATTAAATACTATTAAACAAATAATATACTACTTAGTGGATTTACAACTTGCATGTTTGTTAATCTAAGATGCGACAAAAATAAATTATTCTTGGCCACACGTTCTTCATGAAAGCGCTCATAATCTGTCACTGTAATTTCTAAAATATGATCACTATCATCAATTTGCACCTTAAATTCTTTTTCCTCTTTTCTTGATGTCCAAATAAACAATAATGTATAAATTAGCAACTTGATATAGAGATAATTAACCATAAAAAAGAAGACAGTCAATCACCATGTTGTGAGCAACATACATAATGAAGATTGTTGCTTAAAAGGCAGTCTAAATAGAGCTATCCTAACTAAAGCAGTGCTCGACAAAGGCACCAATGCATCAAGAGTAAGGAATTTGTCATAGTCATTTTAGGAGTGTGCAAAGGAACAACAAATGCCTTTGCAAAAACCTTATAATGTTCTTGACAGAGACATCCATTAAAAAAGCAACCTTAGATTTAGACATTTGTGAAGGCTTCAAGCACAAACCTTCAAACGTATAGTCAAGTAGACTTTTGATAGGCCAAATCAACAAAAGAGAAAATATTTCAATTCATTATAGAAGGTAGATTGTTTCTTAGTATTTAGGTTCCTAAGTCTCAGAGCAATTCAAAGAACATTGTTTGATTGTGAGCCTAGGATAGCATTTAAAAGACACAGAGAGTAGCATACATGCTCAGGCAAAAGAAATACTAGTTTTCTTTCATGGACTGCCCTAAAGGTCAGATCTCAAGCAAGGTAGTGATTTTAATGTTGTCACAGTCATAGTAAAGAACATCTCTTTGATTGATGAAAAGGTTATTCCTTGCATTCAAAGAGTTATCATTGTCAAAGAGATCTATAGTAGCAGTATTTGTTTGAGTGAGAAACATTTGTTTTGAATGACAAATGAAAGGGAATGCATCTCGACAAACAATAAATAAGATCAAAGAAAAGTCAATTCATTGATGACAGTAAGTGTTCAAAGGATCTAAGCAAGATCCAAATAGTGGAATGATGGGAGAAAGAGAGAGTTTAATGCACTCTCAAAACAATGGATAGTAAGCACATAGAAATAGATGCAAATCTGGGGCAAGCAGTGAAAGAAGATAACATATTTTAGAACTTATGAAGCAACAAAATGATGAAAGACTATGGACAAAGTTCTCAATCAATGGCAAATCATGCCACTTAGAAGAGTCTTTCCAAAGAACACTACAAAGATATCATTTATAATAGAAATGAAATCTTATGAGGACAATCAATGAAGAGGTGGAGTCATTCATCATTTGCATTAAGAAGGGATTTAAGACATTTCTTTCTTCTTACCATCTCAGTGATCAAAACAATCCTCAATCAATGCATACAAGGAGTAGAGTAGTGCCATGCTACACCAAAGAGGTCACATGGAAACAGTCCAAATTTAGCATCATGAACACAAATGAAGGCACAAATACAAGAGAATATAACATGTTACAGTATACACCCCTGTGTAAGGCACAAAATGAGTCCAAGATGACAGATCCTCACGGTCAAGGGCATCCATCACAAGAACAACAAAATGGCAGAGTTCTTGATATAGATAATGAGCTTTAGACTTGTCATGGCATCAATGTGAAGGAAAAATAACTCATATATTTAGACATGAAGGTAGTCATAGTCAAATCATGGAAGAAGCTACATGTAGCAACCATGCAAATCACAGAGCATCTAAAGAGAAACTTGATCATAGCAGCATAGATCATTTAGATAATGGTGGGTAAAGTGTATGAAGAATAAAGGGAAGTCATATAAGTATGAGAAGCCAAAGATAGTGAAAAGGTCTCAGTAATATGAAGGCATATCAAGTACAAAGGTCAACAAAGTGAATACAAAGAGTTCCTCATCATTTTCACATGATTATTGATCATAATAAAGGAAATCCTCAGACAAAGCTACAATAGATAAAGATCAGTGACAAAGATATAAAGACAACATCAAGGTATGCTAACTCAATCACAGTGGAGACATGCTTCAATAATCACCTACAAAGATCATAGAAAAAGAAAGCACAATCCCAAAAAGGCTTGAAGATTAAAATAGTGGATGAGAACTCAAAACAAAATTGTAGTAGAGATGCAATAGAAAAGATTAAAATCTCAAACAAAGGACAGTAATATTATTGTCTCATAAAGGGGATAATCATGGATTAGAAGCACATCCAAGTCTACAATAAATGAGAAAAATATAATGGACAACCACCATTTTATATGAGAAACGAATGACAGTTCACCATGACACAAAGATCTTGATGAATCTGTTATAGAGCTACAAAGAATAAGGCTGCAACATAGGAAAGAGCAGGGGTATAAAATCAAAAAATGCAACATAGAACAACCATCAGTCAAGAACAATAGAGTGCAAATTTATAAAGATAAGATAAGGTGGTAATCATAGAATCTCAGTCCTTATAAATGAAGTAATCATAAAATATGCCAAGAAAGGTATCAAGTCAAATTTTTGAACTTGAGGTATTTTGTGCTCAACTAAAATCCTAAGCCTAGATGATGCCTAGGCAAACGTGGCATTATGAGCTAAGCATGGTCAATAATTCTTGGAGATCACCAATATAAATGAAAAAGGATAGTAAAAGACACTTGGAAATACAATAGCAGTCGGTCCATTATGTAGTATGTTGAGACTGACAATCCTTTGGTAGGGACAGTGAGCAACACTTGTCAAAGATGCATGTCCAAGTCAAATAGTAATGCCTTAGTCATAATGTATAAGAGAAACACCTAATGTAGAAACAATTATGGCAAGTTTTGACACAGTAAAGAAGCATTTCATGACATAGCAGCCTCAGATACAAATACAGTTGTAAAGGAACAATGTATTGATGAAGACAGTGATTGTGATTGAAAGATAGTTCGTAATAGGAACAACAAAAGGTAAAAGAAGGATGAAAATCAAAATAGTGGATACACAATACCCAAAAGACAGGTTGCAGCTCCATGACAAAATACTGTTTTTAAAGACCCCAAACACATAGCAACAAGCCCTTGGTTGATATAGTGAATGAATATTATTGAGGAAAGAATATTCTACTATAGTCACATGCTCAATCGTATCCTAAGAATACAATCAAGACTTACAAATTCAATGTATCCTAAGTATACTTATAGAGATGCATCTTAAAGCAGTCATACACCCATGCACAGATACATCAAGTGTCCTTAATAGTGGAAGCAAATACATAATGATAAATCCTTTTCTTTAGAGGAAAAGTTCATGAAATAACAGAGAAAGGATATAATGGGCTACAACAATGAGAGCTTTAGATAAGACAAATTGATATAAGGTTTTGATCAAATTCAACATAGTGAAACATATTCATATTGCATCCTCATTTATATATGAAAACATATTCATATTGCATTCATATATGAAAACATATTCATATTGCATCCTCATTTATATTGAAAACATATTCATATTGCATTCATATAGCAACTTTGTTCAACATTAAATCTTTGAAACATGTATTTGTTAGAAGGCCCATGTCTTTAAAACATAAAACAATCTTAAAACAACATAAAAGTCTTAAATAAAAGATCATTAAATGGGGCTCATCAATAATCATCTGCATTGCCAACAAGATCAGAATCCTGATCACTAGTGTCTACATCTGCTTGATTTTCTTCCTTGTCCTCATTTGTGACATGCAATACATTCTCTCTCCCAATTTCTTCATTGGTAATGAAAATCTCTTCTTCAAACAATCCCTCATTGTCTTCATCCACTTCTTCGAATGTTTCTTGTAAATTAACATATTTCCCATCAAGCATTACATCAATAACTTCCATGATTTTTTTTTTCAAATGAGACTCCATTTGAATGACATATAACCATCCTGGGATTCTTACATCATCACTTAGAAATGATTGATCAATTTGAAGAGGGGAAACATATGGCTCATCTGTCTTTGATAAAAATTATTGTGTATTTGCACGTACAAATCCATACTTATCAAATTGTACTGTGGATGGCCGTCGGATCCACTTACATTTTAATAATATAGGGCTATTTTCACCAAAACTCACTTGAAAAATTTCTTGGATGAATCTGACATAAAATATCTTCCCAATTTCATGAAGAAATTCGGCACTAACAACACAATCACAATTAGTCTTTCATTTGTCTTTTTCTTTCACTCTTAAATGACTACCATAGGCCCACGTTCCACTAAAACATGTAGCCCATAAATGCGGAGATTGTGAAAGCTCACTTTCCTTTGTTGTTATATATTGACCTTCTTCTTTTGCATCATTGATTGCATTACCAATCCATTCTTCAAATTTTGGAAAAGAATCACCTCTAATCAAATCACGACGTCTGCGCTTTTGAGGTCGATGTTGCATCCAAGTTTGATTCTCTTCTTCATATTTTCTACATAGAATAATGACGTACAAATAGTAAGATTAATAATATAAATGTGTAAATGCAATTGAGTAAATAAATTATTGTGTAATTTTTTTTACCTACGCCACTTATCGAACAAAGATGTGTTTTGAAGAATAAAGGCATGTATTGCACTTCTTTCTTGATGCGATAGCTTGAAGTGACATCCATTGGCTTCTAAAACTTCACCTACAACTCTCTCATCTTCGTCATCATCTCATACATGTTGATTGACATTTTTTAAATCCTTCATATATTTTGTGCAAAATCCCATGGCCTCTTGCATTGAATATCCTTCAGACATGATGCCTTCTAGTTTTTCCCTAGTATGGAATTTTTCTTTCAAAACCTTCATATATCATTCTATAGGATACATCCATCTTGTCCTTATTGGGCCACAATGCTCTAGTTCATATTCTAGATGTATCAAAAGATGCATAGAAATGTTAAAGATTGCTGGTGGAAAATCTTGTTCCAATAGACAAAGGACTTCAACAACCTCCTCCCTCAAACTATCAAAGTTAGAAAGATCTAATACATGTAAACTCATTCTCTTTAATATTAGGCCCAACCTTATAATTGCCAATCTTGACCCCTTTGCCAAACTTGATATATTTACCACAATAGGTTAAATATTCTCGATTATGACATGATAGTTATGGGTCTTGAGGCCTCTTAAGCTATTAATGTCAATTTGGCTTCTAATGCTGCTACTTACATATCCAATGGGAAAGCAAGTCTGAGACATCAACTGTAAGAATTATGCATGTTGTTCCTTTGTCGAGACATAAGGAGCACTAGGTTTTCTATATTTTTCATTATCATATTTTTCAACCCAAATATTTCAACGAATCTTTATTTCTCGAAAGTCTTCACGTGATGAAATAGTATCAAAAGCACCAAAAAGGGTTTCTATAATAGCATAGGCTATAGTTTTCTCACTATGCATAAAGTCAACAATATGCCTAATGGATATATCTGTAAAGTATGACAACTTATATAATATGCACAACCGTTTTACACCGCTTTCATTACATGGATCATATCTACTACCATCAATCCCATCATTTTCAATAAACGACATTCTTTTTTTTCCATTCTCAATAATGTAATCACCTGTAATTAGCAGTGGCGCTTCACGATACTCTTCTTGACCATGGAAATGTGTTTTTTGTCGACAATGTGGATGATCCATTTTAAGGTAAGCATGATGTCCACAATAAATACACTTACAAAAACTTCTTGAGTGCATCACAAAATCCTTAAAGTTGCAAGTAGCACATCCATGGTATCCATGAATAGAGAGACTAGACAATGTGCCATATGCAGGAAGATCATGAATTGTAAACAACAAGAAAGCTCTTAAAGTGAATTTGATTGAATGAACATCCCTCGAAGATTGAATTGCTTCATTTCATTTCCACAATTCCATTATCTCATCATATAATGGTTCTAGATAAGCATATATTTTATCTAAAGTCACACTTTTCTTTCCTGGTGTAATCAATGATAACATTAAGAAAAATGGTTTAGTTGCTAACCATGGAGGCAAGTTATAATTTATTAGAAACACTGGCCAAGTTGACAATTTAGTACTTTGATCTGAGAATGGGTTCACCCCATCTGGAGCCAAACCCAACCTTATATTATGAGGATCTTGAGAAAAATTAGGCCATCTGCTATCAAATTCCATCCACGTCTTAGAATCAGGCACATGTTGTTGTTTTCCATCAGTGCTCTTATTTTGGGCTTGCCACTGCATAAGTTCAATAATGTCTCTACACCTATACATTTAGAGTAATAATGGGATTATCAGAAAGTGGCGAAGAACCTTTCTAGGAAACACAACTGATTTCAACCCTTGTTTATACCTTGCTTCATGACATTTCGTACATTCACTCTCACTTGCAAGGTTTTTGTAAAATAATACATAACCATTCACACACGTGTCGATGTTTATACACCCCAAGCCGAGCTTATTGATTTGCTTTTTACATTGACTTTATTTTGCTGGCAATGTGGAGTTAGCTAGTAACAATGAACTTAATAATGCTAATAAATGATCCACACTCACATTTGTCCAACCATGCACCACTTGCAAGTTAAGAATTTGAAGGATTCTTGTCAAACGACTTAAATTGCAATTAGCATACATAGGCTTTAAAGCATCCTCTATTGACTGGCCCAATAATCTTTTAGACCCTCATTCAACATTCTACCAACTTCAAACCCTTTGTCAAACATTTCTGCCTCTTCATCTATGTTTGGTGCCACTTCATCTATGTTTGTTGCCACTTCATCTATGTTTGTTGCCTCTTCATCTCTCACAATCTGCAATTCTATCATATCTTCATAATAATTGCAAGCCCAAGGGCTTATACCACTATGCCAAAATCTTATCATATGTCGATAAATCACATTTCTTTTTTTCACCTTTCCACCAAGACAATCATTACATGGACATGGATATTTGTCCATGTCCCTCTCATCAGCTACTCTCTCATCATATGCCTGATATTGATCTGTAGTCAACCTTTGATGCTGATCCATCTATAATATTGTGCATTCTAGTATTAATTTATTTTTTTGATTTCAAGTAAAAAACATAAATCTGAAAACAAAGATACCAAAACATTGTTAAAAGTAGTCACTTTTAGTAGAGACTGTAATAGAAAGAAGAGGATACAATGAGTCATTCTTCTGAGATCTATCTTACATTCATTTGGAGTTTACCTACTGAGAATGGAATATGTCTGTGTTTCCTATCAGCTTACTTTCGGTAATGAGGGTTTCAAATGACCTCTAAATTCGTTGCAGAGGACCTCGCTAACTTCAAATTCGTTGCAACAAACTCCAATTTCCTTGCCTGCCTTTTCAAAAGTCTACAGTTCCTATCCAAATAATCTTTATCGCCCATGAAAGTGCTTCAATACCTATCCATGAGAATAACTAACGTCAAGGTCAAGAAGAGGACAATAATGATGACGGAGAAAAAGAGAATAAAAGTACAATACAATCATAAATAGTGGCAAAGTTAAGAGATCATGACAATGAATAAGAGCATGTGAAAGGAAACAAAGTCTTCTAGATCAATTATCCCAAACAATAAATAATTCATACATCAGTCAAGAAGTTATTGAGTTTACATTAGTCAAGAAGTTATTTTGTGCAAGAGATTGTAGAGGAGCCATATTTTTGTGGGCAAAGTGGAGCCCATTATACCAAAAGACAACCATTTGGAAAGAAATACAAAGACTACTACAAGGCTTTGACAGTTAAAGCATAACAATCTTGTGATAGTAACATGACATATATATAGCAATGGAAAAGCAACCACAAGTCAAGGTTTGAAAGGTAGTAGGAAGTTTGTTTCAATTCACAAAGATGTTAAAAAGTTTGATACAACAAAAAGGATAATCTAATGTGCAATCATCAACACCAACAAGAAGACAAAAATCACTATCAAAAGATAGTAAAGTATCTTGTTGTCATGGGCAAAGAGATAGATCCATTGGCATGCATCATAGAATCTCTCCTAGTTTAGTTCCTTGTTGTCATGCATAGTCTGGGGCAGACCAAAGATCAAGCTTTGATATACACTATCACAACGAATGAGAGAAAGGAAACCAATCATGAGCTAGGGATAATAATTGAAAGGCCATTAAAGTGTTAGAGTATAGGTCTGAGATGAGGAAAATAATAGTCATCTATTCATTGAATGGATAAAACCAATGATGAAAACAATGACAATGGGAGTACACTGAGTCAATATACTAAATAGAAAACCTAAAACTCAAAAAAGTCCCTTCTCACCATGAAGATCCAAGGATTCAATCCAAATAGAAGTCCTTAGGAAAGAAGATACAATAACGATAATAGTTGTAGACCTAGATGAGCAAGATCCATAAATGAAGGTATGCATTGATAAGAATCAAGGCAAAGAGAAGAGACAAATCACAAGGGTTAAAGTTCACAAAGACTTCACCATTGCATAAAGACTAAGGATGCAACCAAAGATTGAGTGATAACAGAGTTGTGAGAAAGAAGGATCTCATGAGTACCCCTAAGTCTTAAGGAAGAGACTTAGCAGAAGGAAAGAAACCATTAAGTTATATGAGAAGACAAAGAATTACCAAGAAGTGATGATGAGAAGACCGGACTTGGCAAAATCCACAGTCATGGTGTTTTGAAGAAGACAACAAGTTATAGTTAAATCACTGTCAAAAGTCATCCATGAAGACCTTCACACGATACTTCAAGATCATAGTTTGCAGGTTAAAGCATAAAGAGCAGTATATTATGGACCAATTCATAGAGCATAAAGGATAGAAATCATTGATGAAATCAAAGATTTGCAATGCACAAGCAGCCTAGGGTGATAAAGAAAAGGTCAAGACATTGATTGTAGTCTCAAAGAATCATTAGAGCAGTAAATATAATAATTTGGGTGTGTAAGATGAATATGATCTCAAGATTTGAAGGTAATGATGGAAACCTCTACTCTTTCATCATATGAGCAACCCATCTAGGGAAGCCAAAGCACCATACAAGTCCATGAACAACGAATACACAAGGATCAATCACCCAAAAGAATTTGTAACATCCCTAGGTATAAGACCAAGAAAGAATTCAAGAGAAACATATGTCTCAGAGTAAAGCCAAGTTGACAGTCATTAGTCTCCATGATGATAAACTGTCAAAGTGCAGTTGAAGCACATGGGACAATACGTGCAACATCATAGCACCATATTGACAATACTATTATGAGTTAGAAAGAAGCTACATCCAACAATCTTTGGCCTTGGTCGTACAAATGGATAGTGACATTCAATACAACAAAAGAATAGGATTATACATAGTGAAAATCAAGAAAATACAGTGATCTTAGACAATTCTATTCCTAGTCATCAAGCTTAAGGAATTAATAATCAATGACACTATCTTTATACTATGTATTGTGAATGTAGAAAGGATCACAATAAAAGGTTTGTGACTAAAAGGACCCAAAAGGGTTAATGTAGTCCAAATTTTGGTGGTAGAGATCTATTTAAAAGGAGACTTGGTCAAGGTCTTGTCAAGAAGATTAAGTGGAAAGAAATAATCTCACAAAGTTGGCCACAATCAAAGAACATTACACTTCAACTTCACCTTGCATGTTCAAGAAAATATGTATTTTGAATCTCAAGCGTGGAGTTAGGTCATATTTGGGTTTTTCTCTTTCAAATGCAGTGTGGCATGCTTTCTACGACAACCAAGGTCATCTAAAAACTTGAAGGAAGATCTAGGTAGGAAAATAAGGATGAGTTCTTGAAGCAGTCATCGATGAGTAGGGACCTCAAGGAGATCAGTCTGGACCGGTCAGCAAGAGTAAACACAACAGAAACACATGGATATGATTGAGGAAATGTAGAACAGATAGTTTTATGACATGAAATTTGATTACATCCAACCGGTAACAACCGGTAACAATTGGGTTACAACATACCGACACACAGGCCTGGTAGAAAAGGTCACAATTGGGACCTTGAATCGAAAGATCTATCTTCTAGGCACAGTCTATCTATCTGATACCTTGATTGATTCTAATTGATTGCATTCTAAAGTATGATTACAAATATATATATCGATCCAAAGGATCTAGTCGGCCCAAAAGGGATCAAAACCTGAAGAAAAAGACCTAACGTGCAAAATGAACAAGGTCAGCCTCTGCCAAGAGATTCCTCCAAAAAATCCAAAGGATGAAATGTAGATCACAGGAAAAGGTCGGCCACACACCAAGGAACATGGAAATCAATGCCCAAGGCTTTGCAAGCTTCAGAATTCGGTAGATCACTAGAATAGGTCTCAAGCAACTGGTAACAAGAAACTGTCATGGAAAATGGTAGTGATATCTTGCCAGTAAGTGATCTAAATGAGGTGCGGTCTAAAAGAAAGAAAGATGATCAAGTCTTCAAGTAGAATCCAACTCCACAGGATCCAGTGAGCCAAAAACAAGTCACACAGAATGGAAAACTGAAACTGCAAATAAAAAACAAAATAGTAAGGAAAATGTTTTTGGTTGATGCAAGATTGCAGTGAACCAGGGATGCTCCTGCATCAGACATCTGGGGTTAATGAAAAAAAGTGAGCCTCTCACTTTGTTGGGGTCAGAGGGAAACCAAGGCGGTCTACCTCTGCCTAGGAAATCCAAGATGAATCTTCAACAGGTATGTCCTTCCACTTCAGAAGATATTCTTTGTACAGACTGTTTCGGGTACTACACCCAATCGTACTGTCCAAAATCTCTTCAATCTGATCCGGTTCCTTCCGGGGCAATTATTTCTCAAGGTCTACAAAATTGTCCTCACTGAATACTGGTTCACGGTATTCATGAAGATCTGCAATGTTGAATGTAGGTGAAATACGTAGACTATCCGGTAGCTCGACTTCATATGCATTTCTAGAACTGAACTTCCTCAAAATCTTACAGGGTCCAAACTTCTTCATCTGCAACTTATTATAAGTTCCAACCGAGAATCTCTCTTTTCTCAGATATACTATCACTTCATCACCAACTTCAAATTTCTTATGTCTCCTCTTCTCATCTGTCTTCTCCTTATATTTGTTGTTCATGTCTTCCAAATGTCGTTTAACCTGAATATGCAATGCTACCATGTGATTTGCAAAATCTTCTGCTTCTGAACTCTTCCAATGTTCACTACTAATGTCTCTCAATTCTGATATTCCTCTAGGATGCACTCTAGTAACAATCTCAAAAGGTGTTTTTCTGGTACTTCCGTTCACTAAATTATTGTAGGAAAACTCTGCTTGTGCAAGGATCAAATCCCAAAATCCGGTTTTATCTCCCACTAAACATCTCAACAAGTTTCCCAAACTCCGCTTAACAACTTCTATCTGTCCATCAGCCTATGGATGAAAAGTAGAAATGAACTTCAAATCTATCTTCATCTTCTTCCAAAGTGTTCTCCAAAAATAGCCAACAAACTTAGTGTTTCTGTTTGAAACTATGCTCTTAGGTAATCCATGCAATCTCACCACTTCCTTGAAAAATAGGTCTGCTACATGTAATACATCTGATGTCTTCTTACAAGATATGAAATGAGCCATCTTCCAAAATCTATCCACTACCACAAATATAGAATCATTCCCTCTCGGTGTCTTAGGCAATCCAAGTACAAAATCCATGCTTATATCCTCCCAAGGTCTTACCGGTACTGTCAAAGGTTTATACAATCCCACATTCTGGCTACTACCTTTTGAAATTTGACAAATTGTACAACTCTTCACATATCTCTTAACATCCTTATGAATTTGGGGCCAAAAGTACTTCTCACTCACCAATGCAACTGTTTTGTCAATGCCAAAATGTCCGACTAAACCTCCACTATGTTTGTCTTTTATCGGGTTCTCTCTCATGGAACTCTTAGGTATGCACAATTGACTTCCACTGAATAACATCCCATCCTAAATGAAATAATCCAACCATTTGCTCCTATCAACCATAACAGGTTCTCTACATGCTTTCCAAGGTTCTGCAAAATCTGGGTCTTCATCATACAAGGTCTTCAAATCTTCAAAACCTAATACTGTCACTCTCATCTCTGTCAGCAAATTTCTTCTCCTACTCAATTCATCAACAACTTTGTTAGATTTCCCACTTCTATGCTTCAACACAAAGGTGTAACTCTACAAGAATTCTACCCATCTCATATGTCTCTGATTCAACTTACTCTGACTATTCAAACACTACAAATCTTGATGATCTGTATACAACACAAATTCCTTAGGCAACAAGTAATGTCTCCACTTCTTCAAGGCTTGAATTATGGCATAAAATTCCTGATTTTACACTAAATATCTCTTCCGGTCATCATTCAATTTCTCACTGAAATAGGCTACTGCTCTCCCTTCTTGGCTCAAGACTGCTCCTATTGCTGTTCCACTTGCATCACAATCCACTTGAAATACCTTATTGAAATCCGATAAAGCTAACACAGGCTACTCAGTCACTTTCTGCTTCAATAATTCAAAACTTTTGTTTGCTCCGGTGGTCCACTTGAATTCCTTCCGATCTCCTCTCATGGTCTCAGTCATATGGTTACAAATTGAACTGAAATTTCTAATAAACTTCCAGTAAAAACTAGCCAACGCATGAAATGATCTTACCTCCCCAATGCTTTTTGATGTAGGCCACTCAACAATGGCTTTCACTTTCTCAGGGTCCATCTTCAAGACATCCTCAGATATCACAAATCCTAAATAGACTAACTCATCCTTCATGAAAGTACACTTCTTGATATTGATCAACAACTTTTCTTCTCTCAACCTCTGCAAAACTTCTCTTAACTGCAACAAATGCTCCTCTTTTGTTTTACTAAAAATCAAAATGTCATCCAAATACACAATAACAAACTTGCCCAAGAATTTCTTCAATACCTCATTCATCAGCCTCATGAAAGTACTCGGTGCATTGGTCAATCCAAAAGGTATCACCAACCATTCATATAGTCCTTCATTTGTCTTAAATGTTGTCTTCCACTCATCACCTTCTCTGATCCTGATATGATGATATCCACTCTTCAAATCTATCTTTGTAGAGTATTTTGCTCCACTCAAATAGTCCATTATGTCATCCATCCTAGGCAAAGGAAACCGATATTTCACTGTGATCTTGTTTATTGCTCTTGAATCGGTACAAATCCTCCATTCTCCATTCTTCTTAGGTGCTAATACTATTGGTATTGCACAAGGGCTCAAACTCTCCCTAATTAAACCTTTCTTCAACAACTCCTGCACTTGTCTATTCAGTTCTTCATTCTCTGCTGGTGTCAACCGGTGTGCAACTTTGTTAGGCAAACTAGCTCCGGGAATCAAGCCCATGCAATGACTAATACTTCTAACAGGTGGCAATCCATTAGGTACATTATCTGAAATGATGTACTCATATTCTGTCAGCAAATCTCTTATCTCTTCCGGGTGCTCTTCTTCCGGTTCCGGTCTCTCAGTCTTCTTAGGAATTAAGGCAAAACACACATTCTCATGTCTTAGTCCATCGATGAATTTTCTACCATCTACTAAATAGATTCTGGCATTTGTACAGACTTTATTCTTCAAAGGTTCCTCCAAAGGTAACAATGTTTGATTCATCCCATTGGCCACAATAGTGTATGTATTCATCCTTCCATCATGCATTGCTTGTCTATCAAACTGCCAAGCTCTACCCAACAAAAAATGACAAACATCCATAGGCATAATATCACACAAAAATTCATCATGATAATTCCCAAATTTCAATTTTACCAAACACTGTTCACTTACTAACAAGTTATGTTCATCTTGAATCCATGCTATCTGATAAGGCTTAGGGTGTTTCAACCTCTCCAATTTCAACTTATTCACCATCTCTTTTGAAACACGATTATCTGAACTACCACTATCAATAATGACTTTACAACACTTACTAGATACCTTACATTTGGTTTTGAACAGATTCTTCCTCTACAAGGGTTCTTCATCTCCTCTGGTATGACACAAAGCTCTCCTCATCATCAACAGTTCTCCATCTTTTGGTTTATTGTCTGATCCGGTGGGGTTTTCTTCCACCTCTGCTTCTCTTCTGGTAGCCTCTGTCTTCTTACACTCAAATGCACGGTGTCCTTCTCCTCCACACTTAAAACAAGTTCCTCTAAATGTACTCTTATCTTGTCTTCCAAAGTTCTCATTCCAGTAACCATTTGGTTCTCTCCTCTAGTAGAAATTTCTATCATCCTCCCAGTATGAATTACCTTCTTTGCTCACTTCATTGTCCTTGTTCTAATCTGTACTGGTTCCTCTTCCTCTGGTATATCCTCTTCCTCCTTGAAATCTTCCTCCGGTAAACCTTCCACCTCTACCTCTCTATCTCTGCTCATTTCTTTTGTTTAATTTTTCTTCAGCTTTTAATGCATACTGGTAAGCCTCTTCAACACTCTTCCAATTTGATCATACTAAGTTCATCTTGAATAGACATCCGCAATCCGTTCAAATATCTTGTAATTTGTTCAACTTCATAATCAACATGTTCAGATCTAATGTTCAATTTTAAAAATGCTTCGATGTACTCCTTCACACTAGATTCCTTCTGTCTCAGATTCTGCAACTTCCGGAGCAAATCCACTTGATAATTCGCCAGCACAAACTTTGATTTCAACTTAGCAATCATCCGGTCCCATGTCAATCTTTTCTTAACCTCTTATTTATCTATCAACTTGCAAATGTTCCCACCAAAGAGATGCATGACCTTTCAACTGGGTATAGGCATATTTCACCTTCCTCTCTTCTGCAGTGTTTTGAAAATCAAAATACTTCTCCATCTCCAAGATCCAATCCATCAATTCATCCAAATCTATCTTCCCATCATGTTTCAGTGGGGTAAAATGAGGTTTAGTGTTCACCCTACTTAAAACCCTTAAAAACCTTTCTTCATCCAGATCAAGTGCCGGTAGGTTCAATTGTTCTATTGGGGATTCTTCTCCTTCATCTTTACTTATGTCTTCAATATGTTGACCTCTTCTCTGGGTTGTCTCCATGACTTCTAACTGGGCTGCTATTCCTCACAACATCTCCATCACAACAGGGTCTGCATTCCCACGCGCTCCACCATTCCTAGTTCCTCTTTGCGCCATTGATTCACGCTAGTCCTTTGCAATTTTAGGTTGGATCCACAATC
Source organism: Cryptomeria japonica (assembly GCF_030272615.1). NCBI lineage: Eukaryota > Viridiplantae > Streptophyta > Pinopsida > Cupressales > Cupressaceae > Cryptomeria > Cryptomeria japonica. Next base: position 248,063,151 of record NC_081412.1, read on the forward strand.
CGACACCCTACAACAAAAATTCAGGACACACAACCTCCAGAATGAAACTTCACTCTGATACCACTTGAAGCAGTCACTAGTGAGGGGGAACCTCAAGGAGATCAGTCTGGACTAGTCAACAAGAGTAAACACAACAAAACAAACATATATGATGGAGGCAATGCAAAACATATAGTTTTATTGCATTAAATTTGATTACATCCAACCGGTAACAACTGGGCTACAACATACCGACACACAGGCCTGGTAGAATAGGTCACAACCGAGACCTTGAATCGAAAGATCTATCTTCTAGGCACAGTCTATCTATCTAATACCCCGATTGATTCTAATTGATTTCATTCTAAAGCATAATTACAAATATATATCGATCCAAAGGATCTAATCGGCCCAAAAGAGATCAAAACCCGAAGAACAAGACCTAACGTGCAAAATGAACAAGGTCGGTCTCCACCAAGAGATTCCTTCGGAAAATCCAAAGGATGAAACATAGATTGCAGGAAAAGGTTGGCCACACGCCAAGGAACATCAAAATCAACTCCCAAGGCTCCGCAAGCTTAGGAATCTGATAGATCACCAGAATAGGTCTTAGGCAACCGGTAACAAGGAACAATCGGTAACAAGAAACTATCATGGAAACCGGTAGCGATAACTTGCCAGTAAGTGGTCCAAATGAGGTGTGGTTTGAAAAAAGAAAGATGATCAAGTCTTCAAGTAGAATCCAACTCCACAGGATCCAGTGAGCCAAAACTTGGACACACAGATTGGAAAATTGAAACTGCAAACAAAAAACAAAACAAAAAGGAAAATGTTTTTGGTTGATGCAAGATTGCTGTGAACCGAGGATGCTTCTGCATCAATTCCACTACTTTACCTACACTTTATTCAACAAATTAAGTGCATCTTTAGTATTTTTCTATCTTTTGAGTAAGCAAGGTGTTATTTTAAGTTTTGACATGGAGTGAATTTCAACAATGATAGAGAAATCATCGTGACACAAGGAGATGAACATTGGTTAAACTATGCATACCATTTTTTTGGACAATTTAGAAACCCTAGAAAAGTAGTCATCATTGATCAAAGACTATTAGGGCAAAATATATTCCTTTGGGAAAAAGAAAAGAGAACACCATTGTTCATTCTCTATCATAAACCCAAGAAAACCTGATAAATGGTACATAAAGACATTAACTATGACAAAGAAGGCACAAACTTAGAAAAAGAAGTCAACTCAGTGAAGAAGAGTACAATCCTTCAATGAAAAAGGAAACCATAAATAATGACAAGGAAGGAAGGTCCAATGCTTTATAAGCATCAAAGTGCAAATACAAACATAATGAGCAACTAAGTCCAATGAAAGCAAATCCGTTGGTGCACAACATGGAGGCCAAAAGTATTGTCCTAGGAGATAAAAGAAAGCCCACTGTTTTTGTGTTTTACTAATGCATCTCTTTCAAATAGCAACCCCACCACAGTAAAGGATTCGAACCCAACCATCAATAAAGAGGTATGGAAGATCAAAGTCATCACAGTCATCCATGTGATAGTATAGAGTGCATTCAACCATCAAATGACCAAATACAGTGGGCATATACAATGACTAGAGGGATAAATGTCAATAAGAAGCACCAACCATGAACACACACACATGACTACAAATAATAAGAAGAAAGAGACAATAAATAAAAGGCAAGATCAAATGCTTGGATTAGGTCACAAAGGCATGAAACCAAAAGGAATGGACTGATTAACTTGACTAGGAGGTCGTGTATAGCCTAGGTTTTTGACACAACTCTTCATAGGCATGCTATTAGAATCAACAATATGAGAAATACCACACAAGATATCAACACCATGTTTATGAATTTGAATCATTATTTTTAATCCTTCAATCAATAGGAGATCTTCACTTTCCAGGCATTCTTGACTCATCCATTGTTGAAGATTGTCAAATTGATTATCCATCTTTGCCAATTGGTCAACAGATACTCTAGTTAGTGAATCCTCCTCATTGTGAGAATTATCAAGAGGATAAACGGGAATATTTGTAGGATTAGAAGAAACACTAATATCCTCATTGAAAAATCTATCCAAATTAGGCTCCATTTCCTTGGTAATTAAACCTTGGGCAGCCTTAATTCTACAACTTCTCCTAACATGGATACTATAGGTAGGACTAATAGTACTAAAATTCATGCACTATGAAAAAGAAATTGAAATAATAATACAATCTCCTAGGAATTTGAAATTTAGAATTAGGGCTTTGCTAAAATAACCTCTTAAATTAAATTTGAAATTATCCCCTAGAAGATATAAATTTGAATTTAAAATTAGGGTTGAAAATGACCTCTTTATTTTAAAAGTTTGAAAGGAGGGAAAATCAAAATTAAAATTAGGAGTGTCCAAATCTAACCTCTTAATTAAAATTTTGAGAGTTTGAAATGTTGAAATGTTGAAGAAATCAATTTAATCTTAAAAATTAGGGTATATGTAGTTAACCACTTAATTTTAAAATTTAAATTGAAAATGGAAATGTTGAATTTCAGATTTGTTTTCGACCTTAGGGTGACCTAAAATTAATAAAATTTCATAAATCTTTGGACTTGTGCAATAAAATACAGTCAAAATAGGTTCCCGAAATTTGAGCAGAAAAAGTCGGGACCAAGGTGGTAGAGCACGGTCCGAACATATGTTCCGACCAACTTTTTACCAAATTTTTGAGGAAGTAAGATATTGTGATTTTAATGCGAATTCCAGAAGGATATGGGAATATAAGATGTCTAGATATGCGAAAATAAGCCTCGAAGGTGTAAATAGGACACACTGAGGATGTTCTTTAATTGAAAGAAGAACAAAAAGGGCACACTTAAGGGCCAACTTTTATGATGTTTAGAGGGACAACAAAAGACTTTAGATTCAATTCAAGAACCACACAATCCACAAGGTCAATTCTAAAATTAAAAGTTAGGGTTTCGTGATTTAACCACTTAATTTTGTAAATTTTTTGAAAATTGAAAGTGTAAATGAAAACTTGAATTGCAAAATTGAAAAGTTCTCAGATCTGAAACAATCAATCCAATTTAGACAAATGAAAAGTTCAATTTTGAATCCAAAAATTAGGCTTTTTGTGAATTCAACCTCTAATTTTTAAAAAATTGCAAGGAAATTAAACTTGTAAATGAAAATTTAAATTTTAAATTGCATACACTCAGATCTTAAAAGAAAAATCAGAATTAAGGGTTTAAGGAGTCGGGTTCACCAAAATGTAAAGTGGAAAATTGGGAGCTTAGCAAACTCTCCACTTGGAAGGGTGGGATTTCACTAAGCTCAATTTTCACTTGAGGAAACTTTACATTCAAAAGAGGGGTTGAATCTACTAGATCCAATCCTAAAGGATGTGAGGTCTGAATACTAAGTAGATTGGTTGAAATTGGAATGCAATTGACCCTCTTTTGTAAGTTGATTAATTGAATTAAGGCAAAGTGCTGAAAATGAAGACAAAGTATGTGAAAATAGTGAGATATAGATTCGAGATTCAGTCGTGCACCTGGATCTGAAAAGTTTGAGATGATTCGGAGCTGCTCTACAAAATCAAGCAAAATTTGCAAGGATCATGTGTCCAGACATGGGCACTCTCCACTTGGTCATGCAAACTTTCTGTGCATCAAAAAAGGTTTTTCTGTCTTTGCGAATAAGGCTTAATTCTAGAAGTACAACTGCGCACCTTTTTCCTGCACACAGAAAGAAAGGGTAATGTGTTGGGAATAGGGGTTTGCCTTTAGGTCAAATCCTGGTTTTGGAATTAACCAAGTAGTTGAAATAATATAAATGTAATGATTAAAAGTAGAAATCCTCCTCTTTGAGGGGATGTTGAATTGCTTGAAAATGAAATGCTTATACCTCCTTGTAAAGTTTTTCTTGCCTCCACATGGAATTATGATTTCATGAAGTAGAATTATGATCTCCTCTTCAATTCTTGGAATCTTGACTCTATTTCTTCTCCAAAGCTTGAAGGAATACTGAAAATGCTCAATTGAATTGAATGCTTGATGTAATTTCCTGATCTTGTGTTCTCATGGATTTTATGTTCTATCAAATGAGAGAGGAAATCCCTCTTATATACTTGCCAGTGGAATTAATTGACTAATTTTCCGACTTGAGCCAACATAGGGGGATTTTCCCGCTTCAAATTTGAGTTATGTCCAAGGGAGGGGATCAAGATAGGCCCCAATTAAGGGGTCCCAGGGTGCCACGCCTTGGTCTTGCTCCTATTTTGGGGTAGGGTCAAGGTGGCGCTTGAGTGCATTATTGAATTGCAAGGTGTTATTGATGTGCATGAGCATATTTAGGTCTCTGATTAGGCCGAGGGGCGCAAAAACTAAGGTGAAGACCCAAATATAGTCAAAAATTACGAGGGGTGCAATTTTAGGATGTTACACCATCCATTTCATTTCATACATAAATATGTCCTATCGTTGGACTTTGTTGCATTCCATCCATCCATAAATCCATATTGCTGCATATCATTCATGCATCGTAGTCATGACAATGGACACTATATTTGATCCTCTTCCACAAGAATGGGTACTAGGTCCTCCATACCTTCTATCTAATATTTACTCCCCCCCCCACACTTCCCACTAGGTTATCATTGAATACCCGACATTGTATCCCAGCAAACTGATCAAGCCAAATACTCTAAATGGAGGGGTTTCCTTGCTTGAAGGTCATCATGTAAGAAAAATAGGGTACTGTGTCTGCCTTTTAAACCCAACTGTCAATTGGTCAGCCAATCAAACACAATCAAAATAGACAATTACATCAATTGTATAAGTATCAATGAGTAATTTGACTCAGATACCTTGACTTCATCAGATAATTACATCAATTGTCTAAAGTTTCAACAAGTCAATTTGACTCAATTACTCAGACTTTATCTTGTCTGAGCAAACACTAATATCAAATATCATGCTTTGACTAAAACTGGGGCAATTCAAACAATTACACCAGATTGTTAACACAGTTGCAAAAAATATATATTGATCAATTGTACAACATCAACCAAATGCACCACAACACTGGATTTGCATAGTATCTCCTGCCTGACCTAGGGTAAGAGTACTCGTCGACTTCCCCTTCTCTTCTATCACTCTCCTTTTTCCCCCATCTCATCCAAAATCCTCCATTCTACCCTGCTTGATTTTCATGAAAACAATTGAGAGCTCGCCTAAATTTTTTAAATTTTGTCCCATCTCTCAAGGGGGCATACCTAAGCACCAATCTGGCACATGTCAGGGCATGTACCATCCTTACCTGTTTTTCTTTGAAACGATGCGATAAATCACACCATCTCAAAGAGGGGCAAATGTACACACCTATTTCTGTCCACTTAATCAAAATAGATATTTGATATTTATTTGCTTATTTAACCATTGTTCAACTATTAATTAAATCATCCCAGCTATGTTCTTCTATTAATTAAATAAATTATTGAATTTATTTGATTTAACCCAGTTAACCATATTCTAACAATTAATTAAATAAATAAAGCATATTTTTTAAATTAACCCCCCTCTCACATTCTAATAAATTAATATTTATTTAAGTCCCATCTCTCACATTTAAAAAATTAAATATTTATATAAATTCCTAAATCCCTCACCCACTTGCACTTTCTAGAAAATGCAAGTTGAAAGTTAAACCCTCCTTGTAATCATGTCTAAACCCCTATTATTAGCCTAATCACCCTCTAAGTGTTTGCACATTCCTAAACCAAGGGATTAGGGAAGAGTCACTTCTCAATATCTAAAGGCTCTTAAAAAGCATTAAAGGCCTTCTCCCTTCCACAAGAAAACCCACATGGGTCTTTGACTAAAATAATCCACCTTTAACTCTTACACATTCCTTTAACCCCTAGGTAAATCTTTATCCATTAACCTAAACATACCTAACCATCTGATGAGATGAGATATTAGCTCCTTTTATTCCAAGAACTCATAAGTTTTTGTCATGTTTTGATTTATATGATGGGATGGCAATGATGTATTAAAGTTTGACTATATGCATTTCAGATGTTAACTGAGCCCATTAAATCATATTTTGTCTTTGCCAGTTATTCCTGCAGCCATGTGATTCATTCCTGTTGCCATACAGATTGTCATAGGTGATATCATGTGTGAAATTAATAGATGTCATGATTAATTAAAATAGATATGTGTATGCTTGTATGTTATCTCTTTTGGATTGTAGGAATAAATGAGATGTTGCAGAGAAGGTTCTCTTGTCACGCCAATTATAGTTTGAGATATTCAAGGAGGCGACTAAAAGTTCAAATCAGTGAAGAGGATAATGAGCGTCGGGAATGACAGATGAGAAGTAGATGCACAAGACTCATTTATGTCTGACTCTAGTGGGCATCAATCTTGTAATACTGCCACGCTATGTTTTGGTTGTGGTTTGGTTTAGATCCATGTTTTTAGTGGCTTAACTCCGACTGTTCTCCTTCATGAATGTTATCCGCCTCTTCTCATCGACATGATCTTAATTGTAGGAAGTTATTGTTTTCTTTTATATAAGTGTCTTTGTCTCTTTTCAGAGGTTAGGAAGAAAAGAGAAGAAAAAGAGCAGAAGATTTAGAAATAAAGTTGTAGAGTGTTTTGAGTTTCTTTTGATTCTGAATAATGTATCGACTTTTGAGAAACGATAAATAAAGATATGTTATTCTAAGCACTTAGAGTTATATTTGAAGCCTGGAAGCACTCATCCAAGGGGGCCCACTTGGTGAGTGTTCCTATGCCTTTGTTAAAATTAGTTTTCTTCTTTCGCTGCAGTAGACGCCCTTGCATTGACTATTCTGCAACCATTGGAAACATATCCATTGACTGTTCCTGTAGCCAAAGCAAACAGAGTAATTCCTGTTTGATAGCTTTGGACTTAGTTAGCATTTCTTGAGTGAAATTTATGTTAATGCAGTTTTTCCTGTAGCCATTCAGTTGTTTTGATTCTTACTTTTCCTGCATAGATGTTAGTTGCTGGAGTAATGCAGGGTAGCTATCACAGGAACTTAGTGCATATATAGTGCAGACCCATTTCAAGTATTATGTCCTTGGGTTGACAATCAAATGAGCACCAACTATGGAGATTGTAACTTCATAGAGTGAATGTCCAAACTTCGGGTTGAGACTTTAACTATAGTTATTATTCCTATTGTTGGACTGAACATTTTTGGCGTCGTTGGCGAGGATGGTGTCAAACTAAGAACCTATTATGGTTATTATCTCTTTAGTTTTCAGTTTAGTTGTGTTTGATAGACCTGATTGTTAAGTAATTTCTATGTACCTGCATGCATAGGCGAAGAAGAGATGCTCAAGGTAGATTCCTCCACAGTCATCCTAATCATGCAAAAATTGACCCCCCAGATGTAAATCCTTTTTCTAAACTTTATGAAATCCTAGAAAATTTGAACCATCCTGAATCTGAATTTCCTGAGAACAACCTCCATTTTCTCTTTGGACCTCCAGAAGAAGAACTTCATTTAGTGAATTCTCCCAAAAGCCCAATGCAAGGAAATCTACACTCTTGGTGGGAATAATCCACCCCCACCTTTGGTGCCAAAATTTGAGTTTCCTTTCTCAAATCAACATGATAATGCTAATCTCAAGAACATTCTAGCTTCTTCCCTCCCTAAATTCTATGGATTAGTGACAGAGGAACCAAATACATTCTTATTTGAGTTTGATGTCCTCTGTAGGAGTTTTGATTATACTACAGATACCCATAGACTCAAAATATTCCCTGCAACTTTGAAAGAATCATCTTTAAGATGGTTTATGAGTCTAGGGAGTAGTACAATCACTACATGGGATGATATGAAACGATTGTTTCTCACAAATACAGAGGCACTGATCACCATGGGGATGACATTTTTAGAATGACACAAAAAGAAGATGAAAGTCTTGAAGATTATTTGGAGAGGTTTCTATTCAGTGTCAAAAAGTCCAAGCATAACACTCTAAATGAAGATTCTCTCAAGTTGATATTTTTGAGAGGAATCAGTGATGAATGCACTGATGCTTTGGATCTTATGGGAGGAGGTTATATAACACAATCTACATGGAATGACATTGGACAAATTTGTTAGAAGTATTCCAGACCCGCTTCTAAGAAAAATAGGCGTTTCAAGCCAGGAGTTTCTTCATCAACATCTGGTAATGGAGTTTCTAGAATGGAACTTAGGCATTTGTTGAAAGACTTTAAGGAGGATATCATAAATAATATGGCTACTTAATTGGACACACTCTCAGCTAAGAAGAAGCATGAGGAAGCTGATGCAGTTCTTGCAGAATTATGTCCTAATTGTAGACAAAGGAAAAGAGACTGTAGATGTAAAATAGTTGCAAATCTTGAAGTTCCCGACTTCAAGACAATACAAGGTGACGATGAACAAGTTTTCTATGTTGCTCAAAGAAGGCCAAATTTTCCAAGACAAGATATGCCTCTTGATCCACTTTCTTTTTCTGGTTATAGTGGAAATTCCTATGCACCAAATAATCAATGGCAATCTCTATATGCTCAAAATTTTGGTAGTTATGCAAATTGGTATGGTCTTCAAGGCCAAGGGAAGCATTTTGCCAGTCAAACTCCATAGTGGTAGCAACCACAAGGAAATTGGTCTCCACCTCAAGGACAATGGAAGCAATTTCAAGGAAATTGGCAACCTGCTCCTCAATGGAGGGGGAGTCAACCATAGAACAATCAGTCTTCTGGATATCAACAACCTATTCAATAGCCACAACCACCTTGAATAATGCCTCCCCCTGCAGCCACTATTGTTCCACCTAAACCCACACAGTTGTCCACTCAACCAATGCCGAATCCTAATAGCAAATCTCAGCAACATCAACAAGTTTATTCAACCGATCCTAATCAAAACCCAACCTATTCTCTATCTATAAGTGATATTCACCTCAGATCTAGGACAACTTTTCCTAATCCATCCCCTCCAATTATAACTAAAATACCCAAAGAACAAGAAATCTCTAGTCCAACAATTCTAATACCTCAAAATCAGCAACTACCCCCATTTCCTCAGAGGTTGCAGGAAAAAGAGATTCTTCTAGAACAAGAGCAACGTTTTGATATTATAGATCAACTGAAACATGTATGTGTTAAAATCCCATTGTTACAAGCTATAAAGGATGTCCCTGTATAGGAGAAGGCAATTAGGGAAGCATGTCTAAAGAAGCCTAGCAGAAAGAAGAAAGATCAGCAAAAAATCCATGCAATGGATCAATTGGCAGATACTATACTAGGAAAGGTTTCAATTCCTAAGTATGTTGATCTTGGTAGCCCTGTTGTGAATATAGTAATTAATGGCACTCAGATAAAGAATGCTTTGATTGATTTGGGAGAAACCATTAATGTTATGACAAGGGATTGTTGGTATTTTGATAATGTTTAAGTTGGATTGTCATTGATGGACGCACACTTATTTTATGTATGAGTTATTCTCCACCGGTAATATGTGTTGTGTTGTTCACACTGGTATTATATGCCATTGTATGTATAGTCTTTATTTGTAGAAGATTATCAGTGTTTTGAAGAAGAAGCTTACCGGTCGTAGCAATATGAAGACATCGAAGCGGTATGAAGACCTTGAGTGGAACGAGGACCCCTAGCGGTAGTTAATCTTCTTGATCAGAACATTATGTTCCAGTTTTCCAGTCTTTATTCGTTAACCAATAATCGGTATACTGTGCTAAACTGATATAATTGTAAAGTGTGATGAGTTATGATCCACTGACACTTTAGCGGTGTTTCTGTGTCGTGTTACCAAATATGTCTAGATGCACTGTACCTAGGAAATTGTAGTCTAATCTTATTGGACCAACATGAAATCAGATTCCTATATAAGGACATCATGTCTAGGGTTTTGTGGCAGTTGATATGTGCGAGTATTGTAGAGAAGATTAGGTCTATACGAAATAGGTATCTCACTAAAGAGCTTGTGAGTGCAAAGGATAGAAGACTGAAGTAATGCTATAATGCATTAATGGAGAACTATCAAGGATCCAATCAATCATTCTGTGCTACCTTCTAGATCATTCACTTCTTGATTACTAATCTCTTCGACAAGTCTGAAACCCTTAACCGGGTAGGCCTAGCCAAGCCTATTATAAATCCTCTAACAAGGTGGTTCACAGTTGTGGATCTGAAATCCTTTAACAGGGTAGCCTTTAACAGGACTTATCTCCTAACAAAGATCTGGATTCCTAACAGGATCTGTTCTCGTGAAGAACATTGTAAGGCCTCAATCGGTTTGACCTTAACCGATCTGGTTATTATTCTGCAGATAGTTGACTTGTGAGTTTTACTCACCGTGGTTTTTCCCATTTGGGTTTCCACATCAAAATATCTCATGTTATGGTGATTGTGCTTCTGTGGGTGAAAGTTCTATTTTCTATTTGGCTTGTTTATGTTTTACCAGTTTGGTGTTTAAACTACTATACCAGTCTGCTGAAAAATTGTTTAAGAGTTCGGTTAAGTTTTTAGGCATACTAATTCACCCCCCTCTTAGTATTCATCAATTGGTATCAGAGCCAACCTTTCTATAAGTCTAACCACTTGAAAGGAGATATGGGGGAATACAACATGAGGGAACTCACTCACCGTTTGACTGAGTCTGAGAGAGCCTATGATGAACTCAAGTTCAAGTATAAAGCCTCTTTAGCGAAGAGAAGATAACTTGCTAAGGAATTGATGGAATTTATTGAAAACAACTCTTCTGATGAAGCAGACATGGAAGCCCTAGTCAGAGAAGTGGAGAAACTAAATGAATCCAAAACTAACCTAAGGAGGGAGTTGGAAGGACTGACTATTAGGATGAGTTGGGAGCTAGAAAACAAAACAAAAGCTGAAGATTTAGTGAAAGACAAGGAGCATGAGATCTCTAAGTTGAAACAAGAGATTGGTACCATCACCGCTCATCTACTAGAGGGTAATGAATATAAAGAAGAAATACAAGCAGACCTCAATGCTGCTATCTCTCAAAATGAAACCTTTATGAAAACCAATGATGCTCTTTCCAAGGAACTTGTTGAATCAAAGGAGATACTTGCAAAGTTCAACCAGAGTGCTGCTAAACTAGAATACAAACTGGAATTAGTGAAGCCATCAAAGGATACCATTGGACTTGGTTTCTCTGCATATGAGGAAGGTGAAACCTTTGGAGCCAAGAGTAATGCAACAAAAGAGCAACTGGTAACTAAGAACAACATCAAGAGCAAAGGTAAGCCAAAGTTTAAACCTGTATGCTTCAACTGTCATAAGGAAGGACATACTGCCAATGTATGTAGGAGCAAGGCTTACAATAATTTTCCTTACATACAAAACAATGTGGCTAGAACTGGTAGATTTAATGGTTAGTGTTATGCATGCAACAAGTTTGGGCATAGAGCTTTTGAGTGCAGGTCGGTTATGAACAACTCAGGAAGTTATGCACCAAGATCTAAAGGAGTTGTCCCGGAACCTCCTATGAACTGGAACCCAAACTAGTATAGAACCTATGACCACTAGTCAAATGGTTATGGAGCGGCAAACAGTTGGAGAGCAACCTGTTTGATCTGTCGTGGTAGCGGTCACACTGCTGCAACATGTAGAAGGAAGAATGGAAATGTGAACACCAGACCATGGAGAACACTTGGTATGGTATGCTATCACTACGACAAACTGGGATACACTGCTAGAGCATGTAGACTGAGAAAGAATCCATCGAGAGACATACCAGTTGACCCAAAAGGGAAGATTGATGTTAAAACCGTTCAGGCGGATATGGATAAAACTTGGAAAAAGAAATCTGAAGAGAAGCCACAAGATGTACCAGTTTTCGCACCCAGTGTGGAGATCCCTGAATCGACAAACCGAGCTTTGAAAAGCTTAGGGGGAACATATCGGTAACAGTGTCTCGAACCCCCGGAGTATATCGGTAAAGTGCCTTTATTGGTATTGGTTACCTGTCAATCGATAGAAGAAACAAAGTGGTAAAAGAAAAAGTTAGGGTTTGTGCCCTAATGGTGATGCATTTATTATGGTAGGTAGGAGCTTATTTAAAAGTGACTTTCATCGTCATTTTTACTTACCTATTTTCAAAGAAGAATTTTTCTAGCTTGAGCAGAGCAACAAGAGTGATTCATTTTGCATTCGAAAGAATTCAGGAAGATATCTTGCACAAGATTTTGCAATCATTCAGAGTGGAGGTCAGAGTGGTAAAACAAGCTTTTGGAGAAGTGTGTTGCGTTCGACATCGATGTACCCTAGTTTGAAATCGGTGAACCCTAGTTTGAAATAATAAGGTATTTTTCATCGAATCACTCTCATCATTTGGAATTATCTAGATATGGCTTCTACATCTAAAATCCCTTCTAGTTCTACTGAACCTAAGGAATCATCTGAGTTTCTTAGGAAGAAGGTGAAATACAATTCCCTATCTCAAATTCCCACCGGAGTCATTGTCAAAGGGGATGTTTCAGGATATATTGATTGCAAACTAGAAGACCTAGGGTCTCTAGTGATTCACTCCCAACTGAGTCTATTATGTGGAGATGATAAGAAGATTAAACCTGAGTACAATGTAATCGAGAAGAAGAAACTTCACAATGCAATATATTTTCTCTAGGAATTTACAGAAGAACACATTAGGATTATTCTAAGTAGGGTTCATGGTGACAAGATGTACCTTGAGAGAACCCATGATATTACACCAGAGGCAATTCATGCCGTGACTAGTTTCTACAATGTTGGGGAAGTCCCCGTTCTTCACAAGATAACCAAAACCAAAGTGAGAGAGCTCACCGGTTTTGTGAGCGACCAGCGGACAATGATTGTAAACACCATAAAAGATGACTTGGTGAAATATGCGTGCATGGTAATCGAGTATAGAGTATTCTATGCTAGTGGAATGAATTATGTTCCTATAGCTGCGGTGCATGCCGCTTATAGGATGATCAAGGAGAATGTAGAATGTGACTTATGTACCTGCATGCAAAAACAATTCATGGAGAACCTGAAGTCCATCAAAGTGGACAAAACTTTGAGGTTTAAGTTCGGTCAACTGCTTGTCGGTTTGTTTTTCTATTTTCAAGGACATTTTCCAGGAGTTGGTGATGTTCAATGGTCGAGTGACCTACCATTTTCCAGACAAATAAAGGAGAGTCTACAAGTAGTGGGATCTGCATATCCGAAGACTCTGAACATGTATTTTGATGAGTTTAGACTAAAGATGAACCAGAGAATGAGAATATCAGGTGATCTAGTTAAAAAATATGAAGATGATATCTGTTTCACAATCAAAATAGATCATTGCATAATGCAAGCGATTGAGCCCAAAGAAGATGAAGTTGAGCCTATGGGATATGAATTGGTAAATGATATACTCACAGGGTATGCCTCTACCCTACTTGCTTCACCACTGGATCCAAAGAAGAAGAGGACTGGTACTTACTCTGAGAGGATCAAATCTATTGAAGTACCAAAGCAGAAAAAGAGTAAAGCAGTGCCGTCAGCATCGACACTGGTCACCAGCCAAAGATAAACCAGAGGCTATTCTGCCAAAGGTATTCGAAAGGAAGAGAAAAAATAGGAATAACTCACTGGATTCAGAAGACACTGAACCAGAGGTAGAAATGAAGAAGACAAGGCAATCAAGAAAGAAGAGGAAGGCAACTGGTAATGTACCAACAACCTCTGCACTGATAAATATACATGTCGCTTCTTACCATCCTATGACACATTTTCAAAGAATTATGAAGAATGTTAAAAGGAAAGTACTTGACGATCTAAAATATTATTTTGATGATCTTAACGATAGTGAAAAGGAAGAAGTAGAGCTAGAGGTCATTAAATATTTGTGTGATAATGATCGGTCTCCGATTGACATTAAATCTGTTGTTCCTAATTCTTTATATAATTATTTGGATAATAAATGGTGCATTGTCATTGAAAAGGAGCAAGAAATTAGGGAAGAAATTTTTGCCCAATATTTTCCTGATGCCTCTAATTCATAACTATTTGAGATTCTTAATCGATACAAAGGCATCTTTTTCATGTGAAAAAGAAGACTTCAGCTACTCGGTGGCAAAACCTCTGAAGTGGAAAAAGACACCCATGTGCAGGTTAAAGCATCTGTCAAAAGGCAAAAAGTATCTGAAGCTAATTGGCCGACTGAGCAAGAGCCTGACCTATCCACAACCAAACCAGATGAAATCTTCGACAGTCTAGGTGAAAGAACAGCAGATCAAAATTACCCCATTGATGTTGATGCACTAGATGTTGAGGACACCACTCCAGAGAAGGATAAAGATGAAGAGGAGAGAGTGGAGAAAGAAAAGATGAGAAAGAAGCAAAAGAGAAACAAGAAAAAGAGAAATCGGAAAAAGAGAAACTTGAAAAAGAAAAAGCAGAGAAAGAGAAACTGGTAAAAGAGAAAGCAGAGAAAAAAAACAAGAGAAAGAGAAAGAAAAGAAAGAGAGACAAGAGAAAGAGAGAGCAGAGAAGGAAGAAGAGAAGAAGAAAGAAGAGGAGAAGAAGAAGGAAGAAGAGAAGAAGAAGGAGGAAGAAGAGAAGAAAAAGGAAGAAGAGAAAAAGAGGGAAGAAGAGCGGAAGAAAGAAGAAGAGAAGAAGAGAGTGTAAGAGGAGAAAGAGAAGGCCACCAAGGTATCGCAGGAAAAAGAAGAAGAGGAGAAGAAAAGTCAAGAGGAGATCAGGGCAAAGGAAGGAGGACAAACTCATAAGGAAACCGAAGATCAAGCCAAGCAGGTTGATCCCACCGGTCCCACTGATTTGACTCTTGCCTGTCTTACTCAATCAGTTGATGAAAGTGAGCTACTGAGGAGCATTCAACTAGCAGGTCAGATTGGAAGAACTAAGGAAAAAGAAGAACAGGATGTCATTAAATTTGTTGTTGACACTCTTTCCAATCTAATCCCTGGTACTAACCTTCCTAGTACTGATTCCTTGCTGGCCAAGTTAAAACTTCTTTGCACAGTAGTAGATGATCAAGTGCAATCTTTAGAAGATGCTGCCCAGGTTTCTTTAGAGAAACATGAAAAAGCTCTGAAAGTTTCATGAGCAAAAATACTTAAGCAGAAGGATGATATAAGTTTAGCTATGGGTGAAGGTAACCTACTCTTGAGCAAAATCTACCAACCTCACCTATTTTGTGATGATGCTTTGAAAAACAAGAGTCAACTCCAATCGGAGTTACAGAAGTATATCAGCAACTTCAAATTGCCATATGATTCATTCATAGTGTATGGACATACTGTTCACACTCACCAACATCAGATTGCAAAGATTGAATCAGAGATCTGCAAGCGGACTCAAGATCTACAGGAGCTCCAGTTGCTTCTACTACCTAAATTGCAAGTTCTTCAGAAGTGCTTCCTGAACTTGGAGGCTATTACTGTAACACACGAGATGAGCACTATCGATGCAATGGAATAATTAGCCTTCCAAATGAAAACCGAGAGTGAAATTGCTGCCTCGCTTCTTGATTCATGGTCTTCAGACATGAAGAATTTTCTAAAAAACTTTAAACCTCTTTTTGAGAAGTTTTACTCTTTATTGTCATGAACATATACTCTGTTTTTATGTTATGCAATATAACTTTGGTAAATTTCTGTGAAAAAGGGAGTGTTTGCATTACTTTGTCATTGTTGGCAAAGGGGGAGTAGTATTGAAAATTTCATGCACATACTTGTAATTTTTGCAAAGGGAGTAGTGTATATGCTTAGGGGGAGTAATTTTGATTATGGCATCTGTTTTTATTTTGTAAGCACTTAGATGTCAAAATTTTCCTAAGTGTTGCCATCAATGTCAAAGGGTGAGATTGTTGGTATTTTGATAATGTTTAAGTTGTGATTGTCATTGATGGACACACACTTATTTTATGTATGAGTTACTCTCCACCAGTAATATGTGTTGTGTTGTTCATACCAGTATTGTATGCCATTGTATGTATAGTCTTTATTTGTAGAAGACTATCAGTGTTTTGAAGAAGAAGCTTACCAGCCGTAGCGATATGAAAACATCGAAGCGGTATGAAGACATCGGAGCGTATGAAGACCTCAAGCGGAACAAGGACCCCTATTGGCAGTTAATCTTCTTGATCAGAACATTATGTTCCAGTTTTCCAGTTTTTATTCATTACTCGGTAATCAGTATACTGTGCTAAACCGGTATAATTGTAAAGTGTGATGAGTTATCATCCACCGACACTTTAGCGGTTTTTCTTTGCCGTGTTACCAAATATGTCTAGATGCACTGTACCTAGGAAATTGTAGTCTAATCTTATTGGACCAACATGAAATCAGATTCCTATATGAGGACAACATGTCTAGGGTTTTGTGGTAGTTGAAATGTGCGAGTATTGTAGAGCAGATTAGGTCTGTGCGAAATAGGTATCTCACTACAGAGCTTGTGAGTGCAAGCATAGAAGACTGAAGTAATGCTGTAATGCATTAATGGAGAACTGTCAAGAATCTAATCAAGCATTATGTGCTACCTTCTAGATCATTTACTTGTTGATTACTAATCTCTTCGACAAGTCTGAAATCTTTAACCGGGTAGGCCCAACCAAGCCTATTGTAAATCCTCTAACAAGGTGGTTCACAATTGTGGATCTGAAATCCTTTAACAGGGTAGTCTTTAACATAACTTATCTCCTAACAAAGATCTGGATTCCTAACAGGATCTGTTTTGGTGAAGAAAATTGTAAGGCCTTAACCAGTCTAACCTTAACCGGTCTAGTTACTATTCTGCAGATAGTTGACTTGTGAGTTTTACTCACTGTGGTTTTTCCCATTTGGGTTTCCACATCAAAATATCTTGTGTTATGGTGATTGTGCTTATGTGGGTGAATGCTCTATTTGCTATTTGGATTGTTTATGTTTTAACTAGTTTGGTGTTTTAACTACTACATCGGTCTATTGAAAAATTGTTTAAGAGTTCGGTTAAGTTTTTAGGCATACTAATTCACCCCCCCTCTTAGTATTCATTAGGGATATTATGCAACGGCTTGAAATCACTAGTCTCAGACCTACACCTATAGTTCGACCTAATGGTATGATTGAAGATATAGTTGTTGCTTTGGATTCTTGGGAATACCCTGTAGACTTTATGACCCTGTCTCCTATGACCACATTGGGAGGATATCCAGTGACCTTGGGAAGACCTTGGCTTGCTACAACTGATGCATATATTGGATGCCGGTCATGGGATATGACTATTTCAGATGGAAATACGACCAAAACATTAGCTTTGTATTCTCCTGCTTAGCCCCAATTTGATCAACAACAAGCCATTTGGCCTAACTTGGTAGAATAATTTGAAGAAGGAGTTGACTCTATTAATAACCTTATGATGATTAATAGAGGACCATTCATCCAAATTCATGATTATGACTTAATTCTTTATAAAATTCTGACAAATGAGTTAAGACAAGAGCAACAGTCGCAGGACTTAGTATCAAATATTTCAGAATCAAACTTTCCTACAGCCACTGATATATTGCACACTCTATTGCTGTAGGAGGTCTGCACTTCTCCATTTTCTGATGTATCTCAAATTGATCTTACTATCAAAGTGGAAGTTGATTCAAATAAATATTTGAATATCAACAGTAATCTTACAGAAACTCAAAGAGTAGCACTTGTAGACTTGCTCAAATGTCATATACATGCTTTTGCATGGGATTACAAGGATATGCATGTAATTGATACTACAATTTGTACCCACCATATCTACATAAAAGAAGACTGTAGACCACTTAGAAAGCCACATAGAAGAATCAATCCTGCATTAAGAGAAGTAGTCAAAGAAGAATTACATAAATTGTTAAATGTTGGGTTTATCTATCCTATTTCAGATAGTCAATGGGTATCACCTTTAGTGATAGTTCCCAAGAAGGGAGGAAAATGGAGAGTATGTGTTGATTATAGAGCCTTGAATTTGACAACCAGAAAGGATCATTTTCCATTACCATTTGTGGATCAGGTATTAGACTCTTTGGCAGGGAAGCAATATTTCTCATTTCTTGATGGATTTAGTGGCTACAACCAGATTCAAATTGCCCTAGAGGATCAAGAAAAGACTACATTTACTTGTCCTTGGGGAACATATGCATATTTTGTTCTTCCTTTTGGATTATGTAATGATCCAACCACTTTTCAAAGAGGAGTGATAAGCATATTTTCAGATATTTCTCAAGACAACATGAAAATTTATATGGATGATTTTACAACCTATGGTTCAGAATTTGAAGAAGCATTGGAGAACCTGGACAAAGTTTTGCAATGGTGTGAAGACTATAATTTATCATTGAATAGTGAAAAGTGCTTCATGATGATGCAGGAAGCTATAGTTCTTGGTCATCATATCTCTATAAATGGAATACAAGTTGACCTAGCAAAAATAGAAGTTATTCAAAATATCACTGCACCGGTAAAGCAAAAAGATATCAAAATTTTTCTTGGTCATGCTGGATATTATTGAAGTTTTATCAAAGATTTTAGCAAAATTGCAATCCCTTTGTATTCTCTTTTGACCAAGGATATGGAATTTAGATGGACTTCCTCATGCAATGAAGCTTTCTTGAAGCTCAAACAAGCTTTGACCCAAGCACCAATTCTTAAAGGTCCAAACTGGTCTTTACCATTTCAAATTCACACAGATGCATCTGATTATGCCATAGGAGCAGTCTTCGAACATAAGATTGATAATTTGGAGAGAGCAATTTATTATATCAACAAGAACATGCAGGGGCATGAGCTAAATTACACAGTCACTGAAAAAAAATGTTAGTAGTTATCTATGCACTCAAGAAATTTAGGCATTATATAACAGGGTATCCTATATTTGTGCATATAGTTCATACCGCAATCAGATATCTCATGAACAAACCTTCAATTATAGGAATATTGGCTCGTTGGCTATTGTTGATGCAAGAATTTGATATCACAGTTATTGATAAACTAGGAAAGTCCAATGTGGTTGCAGATTATCTTTCAAGGCTTTAATTGTAGGATGATCCTGCAGCCATAGATGATGCTTTTCTAGATGAACATTTATTCCTTATACAGGAACACACTCCCTGGTATGCTGATATTGCCAATTATTTAGCTTTTAATAAAATGCCAATTCATTTTTCTCCTAAAGAAAAAAGATTGTTGGTGGAGAAAATCTTTAACTTCTCATGGATTGTTGATTGTTTATTCTATACTAGACCTGACCAAGTCATGAGAAGATGTGTTAGAGAGGATGAAACATATGATATCCCACATGCATATCACGATGAACCATGTGGAGGACATTTTGGTTCTAAGAGAACAACACTTAAAATATTGAGCACAGGATATTATTGGCCAACATTATATAAGGATGCAACACAATATACAAGGAAATGTGTTAGATGCCAATGCATGGGTAGGCCTACTAGATCTGATGAGATGCCATTATATCCACAAATACTAGCTGCACCATTTGATAAATGGGGATTAGATTTTGTTGGGCCAATTGATCCCCCTTCCAATGGAAAATATTATATTCTGGTATGTACTAATTATGAAACCAAATGGGTGGAAGCATGAGCTATGACACATGCAAGAGATAATAAAGTGGTTGAGTTCCTCTATGAAGAAATATTTACTGGGTATGAAGTTCCAAGAGAAATTGTTTTAGACAAAGGACCACAGTTTACTTCCATATTGATTACAACCCTGGTCAATGAATACAATATAAGGCACATAAAGTCTACCCCATACCATCCACAAGAAAATGGACAAGTAGAAGTCACAAATAAGGATCTAGAAGCCATTCTTACTAAAACAATAGTTGTTCATAAAAAAGATTGGTCTCAAAGACTTCTTGAAGCCATTTGGGCATATAGAACAACATAGAAAACACCAATTGGTTTTACACCTTTTGAAATGGTTTATGGAAAAGCAACAATGATTCCTATTGAGTTTGAACACAAAACTCTAAGAATAGCTCTACAATTGAATATAACACTTTCTGAAGCACAAAAACATCGTATTCAACAATTGAATGCTTTGGATGATTTGAGAAAAATGGTTGTCCAACAAACAAAACTTATTCAAAAACAGAGAGTTGAGTGGCATGTTAAGTACATAAAGGAGAAGAAATTTCAAGCAGGTGACTGGGCGCTGTTGTATGATTCAAGATATAAAGATACTATGGGAAAGCTCCAAGCAAGATGGTTAGGCCCATATGAGATAGAAGAAGTTTTAAAAAATGGAGCAGTTCACTTGACCACTATTGATCCAGTTCAATTCAAGCTTTTAGTAAATGGTCACCGACTACGCCTCTATCATAGGCCTGCAACCAAAAAGCAGTTCCTGTAGTAATTCACTAGTAAAGATCAAATATCAGTTCTTGCAGCAACTGGGCAAGTTCCTACTGCCATTGAAGGGAGCATTCGGGGTACGGTTCCTGTAGCTTCTGCAGGGATGTTCCTAACACTCTATAATTCTTCAAGCATCATTTCATAAAGATATTTCTATGCCTTATGGAAATATTATTCTCCATAAATAAATTTTTCATGCACATCATCCCATCTCATTTCTTTATCTATCATTTCATTCATGTCAAATCATTTCATTTCACCATTCTTTTGGCCAACTGTTTCATGCAGCATTTATTCGCACGATTGCAGGTATGTACATATCTCATTTTTTTAATTAATTATGCATTTATTATTTTACAGTGATCATTGCCTATTTCAAATCTGCATACGCTTCCCTATATCCTTTCCACATATGTGGACACGTGTGCCAAAATAAGTTTTGGGGGGGGGGGGTTGTTTTAAGGTCCGATTTCCAAGATTAGTAATTATCCATCCTTTTTAGTAACTTGATTTGATTGCCTACCATCATTCTTTTAATGAGATATTCTTTGACATAAGTAAGTAATGAATTCTGCCGCCAAAACTGGAAGTAAGGAAGGAATTTTCAAGCAAATATTTTTAGTCTACAGATTACTTCAGGTCCTCATTCTCAAATGCGGAAATTATTTTATGAGCTGAGATAGTCATGGGTGGAGATCCTATCTGCTATGAACCAGTAATCCATGATGCGTTGCTACAGGATGCCCTGTGTGAGCATTATTTCCGGTTGCATGGTTGGATTGACTACTTTATGAAAATAACAGATTATAATGAGGAAATTGCTTCTGAGTTCATGCATTCATTTGATCAAGGGGAAGATTTTATCAAAGGATTAAGGGTTATTGCTATAGAACAACGAATAGATGAAGTTACTGGGTTGCTGCAGGAAGGAGAGCTGTTTCTTGAATCAAAGGATGCAAGAAGCGCCAAAGCATAATTTATGCACCCCATAGATGGACCTCTAATGGTGGACAAGCAGGGAGCCAGACGGGTATCTCCTCCAGCAGATTGGCCCCATGTGGCATTGTATATAATGAAATACATTACTTGTGATGGAAGGTATTTAAATTTACATTCAGCCCATTTCAAATTGCTTAGTCATTTACGACATGGCCGAAGGGTAAATGTTCCAAATTTTCTATAGCACCTTCTTTCCATAAGTGCCAAAGAAACACGGAAGAATGGAAATCATTTTGTAAGTCATCATGGTTTGATAAAATTGTTGGTAGACGTTCTCTTAGGGATGTTTCTCAAATGGCATGGGGAGTATTTGAAGATATACTACAATTTAGGGTTGAAGATGCTCCTATTGCAGAGGAATTAACAGCTCAAGAGGAGGATATAGGAGAGACCTTGTCTCCTATAATTTATGTAGGAAATGAACCTCCTGTTGCCAAAGAAGCTTTGACTGTGACAAATGAAGTAATGGTGGAAACAAACATTGTGCAACCCTCCACTTATTTCCAAAGAGGAGGGACATCTTCTAAAATAAAAGGGAAAGAATTAGAAACAATTGATGCAAAAGATGAAACTATGGTTCAGCCACAAGCAACACAGGTTTCTCTAGCAACCAAGAGACGTAAGACGAAGGGAAATACTCCTGCAACAAAGCCTCTAGTAGAAAATGTTCCTGCAGCTATTCCAAAGGTATATGCAAGAAGGGCTCGAAGTAGTACACAGAAAGTTCATCCAACAGGTGATGCAACAGAGGTTATTTCAGTTGAAACATTAGAAGAGGAATGTGAGAGTCCAACAGAGGGTAAAATCCAGGAAGAACATGGCATTGACAGACTTTCAAGTCTGGCATATGTGGCAGAACAATTTGAAGACCCTGTTGAAGAAATTCCATGCCCTAAGGTAACAACTATTAGACCTCCATCATCTCTCACTACTTTGTCTATCGCATTAACATTTTATAGGTAGTGGGAGATAGAGAGGGCTAGGTTACATGGAATTATTGATAAGAAACAAAGGGAAATTAAAAAGAGGGATGATAAGATTGAGGAATTGGAAGCTAAGATTGATACAATTACTAGTATGGTCCCTGAATTAATGCAATGTAGGGCTCCCCCAAGAGTTTATGCTTTGCATCTAAAATAACAGTATTTAATTTTTAAGCTAAACCACATTATTCGAGACCTTAACCCTTCTTTAGACACCCTAGAATAATTTTATGATGCTTATCAGACCTCTCCAACAGCTGTTAAAAGATTATATTGTGAATTTTACTTGCATAACTATGCTATGACTTCTGAAAGTGAGTGTAATCCCTTGTTATACATCGGTGATATCCATATAAAAGAAATAATGTTATGGGTGCAAAATGAAATTAGCATGGGAACTCATGCCAAAGCATATAGGAATCTTGAATTTGAATGTCCATTGCCACTTAGGACTGAAGCCAAAGACCCAAGGGTTCTTTATTATGATTTGTAGAAGCTATTAGCAAGGCTAGATGTAAGGAGTCAGGTATTACCAATGAGGGAAGAAATATTCCAAGCATATGAACACTTGATTGAGAATGAAAGTGCAACTGCAATTGACTGTCTGATTCAATGTTGGAATAATTTGCCAGAGGACTTGAAACAGGGTGAACCTCATTCATTGCCAAATTTTCATGCAGCTATACAGAGAGCCCCTAAATACATCCATTTGGGAAGGATGAAAAACAATGGCTGGCTACCCTTGATCTTTCATCCCCCTATCCTCATGTGGCCATTGTTGGGATGCAGGATTTTAGACAAAACCTATGATGTAGCTACAGAAGAAGCCAGATGGGCTAGAATAGAAAAGATGAAGGGATTCTATTGGAATTTGGCTTTAGGAGGGATAGGTCAAGGAACTACTAGTGACTTAAGAGTTAGTGCCCGAATCAAAAACTCTCTTCCTGGAGGATCAACAAGAAACTAAGTTGGGGGGCATGATGAGCTGAGATATTAGCTCCTTTTATTCCTAGAAGTCACAAGTTTTTGTCATGTTTTGATTTATATGATAGGATGGTAATGATGCATTAAAGTTTGACTATATGTGATTCAAATGTTAACTGAGCCCTTTAAATCATGTTTTGTCTTTGCCAGTTATTCCTGCAGCCATGTGATTCATTCCTGTTGCCATACAGATTGTCATAGGGGACATCATGTGTGAAATTAATAGATGTTATGATTAATTAAAATAGATATGTGTATGCTTGTATGTTCTCTCTTTTGAATTGCAGGAATAAATGAGATGCTGTGGAGAAGGTTCTCCTGTCACGCCAATTACAGTTTGAGATATTCAAGGAGGCGACTAAAAGTTCAAATCAGCGAAGAGGATAATGAGTGTAAGGAACGACAGATGAGAAGTAGGCACACAAGACTCATTTATGTCTAACTCTAGTGGGCATCAATCTTGTAATACTGCCACGCTATGTTTTGGCTGTGGTTTGGTTTAGATCCATGTTTTTAGTGGCTTAACTCTGACTGTTCTCCTTCATGAATGTTATCCGCCTCTTCTCATCGACATGATCTTAATTGTAGGAAGTTATTGTTTTCTTTTATATAAGTGTCTTTGTCTCTTTTCAGAGGTTAGGAAGAAAAGAGAAGAAAAAGAGCAGAAGATTTAGAAATAAAGTTGTAGAGTGTTTTGAGTTTCTTTTGATTCTGAATAATGTATCGAATTTTGAGAAACGATAAATAAAGATATGTTATTCTAAGCACTTAGAGTTATATTTGAAGCCTGGAAGCACTCATCCAAGGGGGCCCACTTGGTGAGTGTTCCTATGCCTTTGTTAAAATTAGTTTTCTTCTTTCGCTGCAGTAGATGCCCTTGCATTGACTGTTCTGCAACCATTGGAAACATATCCATTGACTGTTCCTTTAGCCAAAGCAAACAGAGTAATTCCTGTTTGATAGCTTTGGACTTAGTTAGCATTTCTTGAGTGAAATTTATGTTAATGCAGTTTTTCCTGTAGCCATTCAGTTGTTTTGATTCTTACTTTTCCTGCATAGATGTTAGTTGCTAGAGTAATGCAGGGTAGCTATCACAGGAACTTAGTGCATATATAGTGCAGACCCATTTCAAGTATTGTCCCTGGGTTGACAATCAATTGAGCACCAACTATGGAGATTGTAACTTCATAGAGTGAATGTCCAAACTTCGGGTTGAGACTTTAACTATAGTTATTATTCCTATTGTTGGACTGAACACCATCCATGGTAACTTTCATGTCTCTTCAAGCATATAATGCTTTGTCCCCCTCTCATCTCAAGCCTTCCCTTGTTGACACTTGTCAACATGTGATTGGCTTAAAGGAGAGCACATGGATTTAAGATCAACACTTCCTCAAGAAATCCTAACCCTTCCTCAATCAATTCAATATCAACCCTTCATTTCCCCATTTTCCCTATAAATAGAGTTCATTCCTTCATTGATGGAGGTTAGAAGAGTTATCCGTGCATTATTACTTTGCTTAGAATTTGAATGTTTTGTAGGAAGTCTTTATATTATGTTTTATCTCTTCAACGAGTTGGAATGACTATTTAACCTCTAATACATTATTCACATCTTCAAACATTGAACACTTCACATAATCAACCATCTCGCATCCTCCATTTGACATCCTTTTGTGCTAAGTTCTCAAGCTAAGGACATACTTCACATAGTAGAAGGATCTTGGAGAGGAGGAGGACAAGGACGAGTCATGGCTTAGGGAGCATCATGGGGAAGTATCATATTCATTTTGATTATTTCCTAACTAGATTCTTGTGTTAATCTTCTTTGATAATGATTTGAATGGATTTGTCTTCATGCAATGCTTATGGTTGAAAGCTCTGTTTAACATGATTTCATATTGATTTTAATAATCTCCATTTTTGTAGCATTTCAGAGAATTTTATGAAGCTTATTTGGCATACTAATATTTATATTAATATTGTCATTTCTTCTAGAGGAGATTGCTTCTTTTTGGTTTGTGAGGGCCAAAACCCTGAGAGGTGACATTCTCCACATTATTGAAGGATATTATCTAGAGAATTCATTGGTGTTTTCACATAGGAAACACATTGGATATTCTTGGTGAATCAATTAAAGAATTAAATTAGTTCATAGCTACATATTTTTATGAGGATTTATTAATTGCAAATTACAAGATTGAGGAGGAAGTTTAGAGTTGAATATTTCTTGTTTTTGTTGGCCATACATCTGCATAAGCTAGTTGTACACTTCCTTGTTGGGCATCTAGGGTTTTGAGGAGTTGTGTTTTGTTGTCTATGGGTATTTTGGGTTTGCAACTCCTTTCCTATCCTCAATGTGGCCTTTGGGATAAACAATGAAGGTTGGTGTTCAAGTTTCCTAGTGCCAATTTGCCAATTTAAATGCTAGTTCAGTTTTTTTTTTGCTACATATTTTGGGTATGTTGGAAATAGATATCTTATGGATATTTTGGAACTAGGTTGCTCTTATTTTTTCAGAAAATTGTATTTCTAGATAGAAAAAAAAAATCTAGAATTAACTTTATAGTTTTTGTCTATTGTCTATTTTTCGAATTGAAAAGTTTTTGCAATATTTCTTATTTATTTGAACTATACTTTTCATTTGAAATCATTGCAAAAACAATCAAAACAAATTCCAAAAAAAAAAAAAATCAAAGCACAAATAGGGTTGCATATTATAGTGGTATCAAGTAGTGTATCTTGCCATCCTAGAGGGTATGCTATGATAGATCAATGATATGTCAGGTTTAGACCAACAACCTTTCATAAACCATTATAATACTAGTAGAAATATATTTGCTACAAATTGGGTTGCAAAGGAACAAAGGGCAGTAGAGGGAAAAAATATTGTAGAACAAAAAAGGGACAAAATACATAAAACATGGGTGACAATAATGCAAGAGATCCAAGAGTAGAGAGATTTCTAAATTTGTTGGATGCTTTGGTTAGAGGGCAACAAATTGCAGAACAAAGAGAACAACAACATAATTAACGTTTGAACATATTAAAAAAATGATGGCTCGACAAATGGGGATATATATTTGTGCAAACAATAATGGAGGTAGCAATGCAGGTAATAATGGATGCAACAATGGAGGAAAAAATAGGGACAATAATGGACAAGGAGAGAACTCAGTTCATGGAGGAGTTCTAAATCAACAAACTAGAACCATCAACTCGAGTCCTCTTAAGACTACCTTTCCATATAAGAAACCAACACAAGCTGATAATGAGCCTTAGATAATAGATTTGTAGGATTAGTTCAGACATGATTAGAAGAGTGGAGGCCATGAGTTCCAAGTTGCTGTATCATTGAGGGACTACATTGATGTTACAATGAAGCATATAACCCGCAATGGTGATAAAACACAAAACTATGATTTACAAAAGAAGGTGGAAAAATGGACTCTTTCTTATTATGATAGTTCGGGGAAGACTTCAGCTAGATCTTGTGTCCAAAAGATAGATACCTATTTTCAACTCAATCTTATTCCATAGAAAGAGGCCATTCAATATGCAACTATGCATTTTGATGGCACTACACATGAGTGGTGGTATCATGGGATGATCACCATGGGTCATGATAGGATCACCTCTCATGCAAATTTTATAGAGAGGTTGATTAAAAGATTTGATAAAAAGGACCCGAAGTTGCATTTCAAAGAGTTGGCACAACTGGAGCAATGAGATTCCATTGATACATATATTGTAGATTTTCAAAGGCTTGTAGTGTTAATCACTAATATTTTAGAAAGTGGACTCATGGTTCTTTTTATGGATGGGTTGACATACCTATTAAGCAGCTGGATTAAAGATCTCAATCCACCTACTCTACATGAAGCTATAAAAAAGGTTAGAGATATGGAGGGTTGTACTTTTATAAGCAAATTTTAGTCTAACAGATTCCCTCATAAGGACAAGGATAAAAGATATTTTCAAAGAGAATCACATCAACCTTGGGGTGATTTAAACAAGTTGGATAGTAAGCAACTGAATGAACTCAAAATGAGAAAATTGTGCTTCCACTGTAAATAACCTTGGGATCCCTTACATAAGTGCACTATGAAAGTGAAGGCAAAGTAGTTGGATTATTTTCTACTGAGGAATCTGCATGAGAAAAATTAGATTAACAATATGATTCAGAGAGTAGTGAAGAGGAAAACAGATCAAAATAAGAATCCAAGGATAATAGGACCATTGCACAACCTACTAGTGCTCGAAAGGCAACCACTTTCAAGGAGAGAGGTGTAATATAGGGGCAACAAGTAGTTAGTTATTTGATACAAGAGCTACATATAACTTCATTGATGGGAGGTTTGTAGCCTTGAGGGGACTGCAAATTGGAGAGTATGCTAGATTGAAGGTGATGGTAGCTAAAATGATAAGCTTCTTTGTAATATTTACAATTTGAATATACAATGGGATTATTATGATCTGAAAAAATGAATTCTATGTGGTTGAAATGGGGACAATGATGTTATTCTTGGCATGACATGGATATTGTCTCTTCTAGGGTTCTCTTTCAACTTATATAATTTAAAAATGAGTTTCAAACACCAAGGTAGGAAAGTGGTACTTAAAGGACTTTCAAATGGAGGGCCTAGAGTAGTATCAGTCAAGAGGATGGAGTGGTTGATTAGACATGATTAGGTAGAGTGGGCAATAGAATGTCTAATCATGCCAACAGTTCTTGCAATTTCATATCAACAAAAGAACAACTATCATCTAGATATTCAAAGGTTGCTATCTAAGCATAACAAGACATTTTAGAGTATCCCTTATGGACTGCCACTTTAGATGGGAATAGAACATGCCACTGAGATGGAGGAGGGTGCCAAACTAGTAATTACTACTCCTTATTGACATCCTAAGAGACATAAGGATGAAATAGAAAAGGCAATTAAGGAGTTACCAGAGATGGGGGCATGTAAGACCCATCAAGAGTCCATTCATGCTAGTAGTAGTTTTGGTGAAGAAAAAACATGGAACAATGCTAATGTGTGTTGATCATAGAGCCCTGAACAAACAAACAATATAAAAAAGTATCCAATAGATGGGCTGATTGATGAGGATTAATACTTTTCTAAGATAGATTTGAGGTCAGGGTATCATCAGATTTGAATGAGGAAAGAGTATATTGAGAAGGTTGCTTTTAGGTGCCATTTTGGGCATTTCACATATTTGGTAATGCCCTTGGGATTGATGAATGCTCGAGCCACTTTTTAGAGTTGTATGGATTAGTTGTTCAAGAAATAGCCGAGAAAATTTGTTTGATATTTTTTGATGACATCTTGATTTTCAATAAGACTTGGGAGGAGCATATGAAACATCTTGATGACATATTGTGCATCTTAGAGAGTTAGTCTCTATATGCTAAGGAGTCTAAATGTGACTTCTGGGTGACAAAGCTTCTTTATCACATCATTAGTGCAAAGGGAGTGAGAGTTGATCCTAAGAAGATCAAGGCCATTTTTGAATGGCCCACTCCTACAAATCTGATGCATGGGAGTTTTTTGTCTTTGTGGATTCTACAGGAGGTTTGTTAGAAGTTTTTTTTAATTATTGCAACCTTTCTCACATATTAGATCAAGAAAGGATCCTTTGAGTGGTCCGATTCAACACAAATTTTTTTTAAACACTTAAAATAGTTAATAAATACATGCTTAGTATTGGCAATACTATATTTTTCTAAGCCTTTTGAGTTGGAGTGTGATTCTTTAGGAGAAGGGATAGGAATAGTTTTGATCCAGGAGGAACACCTTATCAATTTTCAGAGCAAAAAGTGATGTGGAGAGAAGCTACTTTGTTTATGATAGAGAGATGTTTGAAATTATGAATGCCTTGGTCAAATTCAAACCATACCTTGTTGGGGGAATGTTCATCACAAAAAAAACCACAAAAAAATCAAATACTTCATGAACCAAAATGATCTCAATGATAGGTGGCAGAAGTAGGTCATCATATTGCAAACATAGAATTTGACATTGTTTATGTCAAGGGGAAGAAAAATATAGTTTCTAATTCACTTCATGAGAGGCCTCACATATGTTCTTTGATAGGGATATCCGCTGATTGGAGAGAATTAGTTGGAAATAAATATGCCAAGGATTCATGGGTAGTAGGAGTTACAAAAGACATGATTCATGATGACTGTTATATAATAACTAATGAGTTGATCTTATATAAGGATAGAATTTATTTGGTGCCTTATTCTTAGTTTAAGGTGAGGCTATTGAGAAATTTCCATGATTCACTAATGGTTGGTCACCTATGTTTATTTAAGACCTATAGACATCTAGCTGGGAGAGGTTTACATGGAAAGGCCTTAAAAATGAAGTCCTCAAATATGTCATAGAGTGTACCACTTGCTAGCCAGAATAAGAATGAGCAC
This sequence comes from Cryptomeria japonica, assembly GCF_030272615.1. Lineage (NCBI taxonomy): Eukaryota > Viridiplantae > Streptophyta > Pinopsida > Cupressales > Cupressaceae > Cryptomeria > Cryptomeria japonica. Next base: position 248,092,966 of record NC_081412.1, read on the forward strand.
ATTTAGTCAACTGGTTTACTTTATCCCTTACTCATTCCCAATTAGAAATGAGAATGTATATCCATGGACTTTATCATGGGGCTACCTAAGGTATAGGGCAAAGATTGTATTTATGTGGTGGTTGATAGGTTAACCCAACTTGCACATTTATATGCCATTTCAGTGACTTACACAATGACATAGGTATTTGATTTATTTTTCAAGGAGATTTTTAGATTGAATGGGATGCCCATCAATATGGTGAGTGATAGGGACAACAAGTTCCTAAGTATCTATTGGCAGGAGTTATTTAGGTTGAGTAGGACTGAGTGCACTCCTAGTAGAAGTTACTACCCATAAATGGATGGACATATGGAGATAGTAAATAAATGGGTCAAAGGGTATCTGAAGAACTATGTTTTTGGATATCAGAGATCTTGGATTAAGTGGTTTCACCTTGGTGAGTATTGCTACAATACCACTTATCACATGTCTATAAGGATGACACCATTCATGGCTTTATATAGTTATGAGGCTCCCTACTTCATGGATCTACTTTTAGAGATAACATAGTGCCTAAGGAAAAGGACTTGTTGCAAGAAAGTGAGAACATGATTAAGTTATTGAAGGAAAATTTGCAATAGACATAGAATCATCATAAGTTGTATGCTGATCAACATTAGATAGAGCAACGTTTTGAGGTTGAAGACATGGTTTATCTAAGATTGCAACCATATAGACAGTCTACTCTCAAGAAGAGGGGTAGAGAAGATCAAGCCCATCTTTTATGGTCCTTTCAAAGTATCTTGATAGGTTGGTTGGTTGCCTATGAGCTTCAGTTACTAGCTAGTAGTAGGGTTCCTAACATGTTTCATGTGTCTAGGCTCAAGAAGGCACTTAGTCATAATACAATTCCCTCATTTGAGTTGCCTCCATTGGATGAAGAGGGAAAGATGATATTGATTCCAAAGGCTATTATTGACACTAGAGATAAGACTCTTCAAAGGAGGGTCATCAAAGAATTTTTGGTTTAACGAATTAACTTGCCAATGGAGGATGCTATGTGGGAGAGTGAGTAGATTTTGCACCATCTTGAATTGAGATTGCTTGAGGAAAATAATAATAGGAAGGGCACACTATAATGTGCCCTTAATAACCCATTGAGTTGGTTGACTATTAACATACTTAGTTTGGTTCCCATAGGCTAATGTGTTGGGGTTAGGGAACTTGGGTTAGAGAACTTAGGAGGCAGTTTATCCAACAATTTGACAATATTTGATGTTTAGATGATCTTTAATTGTTATTATTAGTGCAATGCCCTTTTTTTGGAGTGAATTTGGGTTAGTCCTCAAATACTTAATATTTTTAGCAAGTTAGTTTCGAGAACGAATTGAGCCAATTGCTATTTTTAGCAAGCTACTTTTGAGCATCGATTGAGCTGGCTAGAAGGTTTTCTATATTAAGTATTGTTGGTGGATTCAATTTTGATTGTTATCTTATCATTTTATATAGTCAAATGGTTTAAAAAATTGTAATATGAATTTATTAATATTAAAAAGGTGATTTAATTTAATGGACAGGTCTTTATTATTTAATGGTACATTGAGAGATTAAAAGAAAGTAACTTTTATTAAATAAAAGGAAAAAGTGAAAAGGGACAAATTTGCCTAGGAGAGCTATAAAGGGAATTTTGTGAAGCTCATTTGGCATGCTAAGTCCGATATTGATATTGCTATTTCTTCTAAGGAGATTTCTACTCCTTGGTTGTGAGAACAAAAACCCTTGTGACCCTTGACCAACAAGTGCTTCACTTTTTTAGGAATTTTTTGTTAATAATACTTTCCTTAGATAACATATAAAATTGGAAAAATTGGAAAATTCAAGCTGGACAGGGACTTGAATAGGTAATAGGGAAGAGAAACCCTCTTCTCAAGTGCGGTTACCAGAGTGAATGAAAACTGGAAAAATGGTTCCTTCAAAATTCATGGTGTAAAATTCAAGCTGGACGCAAACCTCATCTCTACGGTCACAGGTATGCCCCATATTGGCCTCAATTTCTTTAGGGACCTAAAAGTGTCCAATAATGATGTGAAGCTCTTTCTGTGCAAAGATAAGGAGAGAGCGAAATTAGGTAAAGCGTCTGGGGGGTATTATGATGCGTCCAACTTTAAAAAAATTTGAGGTTGTGTGCTTAATGCCATTATGGAGTATATCACTGTGGAGGGTCGTTTCACTAGGGTCCATACCTATCACTTTGTGCTACTGAATCACTTTAGGCATGAGAAGAGGGCTTCTCTTCCCTATTACCTTTTCAGGTCCCTTTTGTGCTCATTGAACAAGCATAGTAAGAACCCCTCTTCTCCTGTGCTACATTATGGCCTTATTTTGCTCATTTATGAGTATTGTAAGATTCTGGAAATTCAGGAAAACAAAAGGCTGTTGGTGTCACCGGGGAAAGGTAAGAGGAAAAGTGAGGACCCTAGGATTAGTAAGGATGAGTTGAAACAGAGTAAAAAGGTTAAAATAACCTCTATGGAGAAAAAAGTTGAGGACATGGAGTTGAGTCATAAACCAAAGGAAACAGAGGCTGATCCTGAGGATATGGGAAAAGAAGGAAGTGAGATGGAGACTGATGATTCTGATGGGGAGGAGAACTGGAAAGATGAGTAAGTGGGGGAAGAGGAAGGAGGAGAAGAGGATGATTCTAATAAGAACAACCCTACCCGCGACACGAGTACTGGTAGTAAAAAACCAGCCTATGGAGGAGGACAACCAGATTAATCAGGAGGAAAGGGAAATGGAAACTGAGCAGAACAAGGATAAGGAGGATACAAGCAGGGAAAATGATAGAGTTAGAGATGAGATTATTCTGGGTAAGCTCAAGAACCAGTCTGATTCTCGTCTGGGTTTTGATAGGTGGGTATATGAAAGAATTAATAAAATGGAAAAAATAGCTAATCAGCAGGAAAAGCAGGGATAGAAAGGTGAAAGTAACCAGGAGCAGTGGAAAAAGGTTATGGACAAAAAAATGGAGAAGTTGGAAGTTCAGATCAGCAAGCTGGAGGAAGGAAAGACAACCATGAAGAACTTCCTGATTATGATTCTGGATATCCTCAACTCTGTGACCAGGAATATGGAGGAAATTTCCAAATACCTTGATGGCTCCAGCACTTCCAAACCTGTTGTGGACCTTGATGTTGATGATGATGCTATTGCAGCTGGGAATGTGGATAGTGCTCCTGGAGGTGCCAAAAGGACTAGGGCGACTATGAAAAAAGATGCCTTGGCCTCTTCCAAGGAAATCCCAATTCTTAGGGATAATATCAAATAAATGCAAGGGATTATCGGGAAATTGGCTAATTCCCTTAAAAACATTAAGTAATTTGTGTGTTTTCAGTTTTGGCTGGTTGTTGCTAGTTGTGTTGGGCTTTTGTGTTGGCTTTTGCTCAATACTTTGCTGGTTTTTTTGCAGTCTGCCTTGTCTTATTTCTTAATGCTCTTATCTTTTAAGGTTCCTATGTAAAGGGTTTCAGGGTCCCTTCAAAACTTGTTTTTCTCGTAATAAAAAACATATAAAATTGTTTGGTAACTTTGTAATTTGGGATTTATTTCACTTTTTGTGTTGAGAGTCATCTATATAGTGTCAAGGTTTCTTTTGGAGTGTGTCATATGAAACCTTTGGTTCCCCTACCATTCGAGCTTTTAATTATGTTATATTTATACTTGAATGGTGAAATGGTGGAAATAGAAATCTTAGCCTAAGAATGTAAACTAAGAACTCATTTAAACATTATTTCCACTTTCATTTCATTAAGAAAATAATCAATTAGGCTCAACTTTAATCCTCTAGGAGAGCTGAGCACTATGATTAATTGTTCATCTTTTTTATTTGATATGATTGGATATGAATTGATGAGAAATGGTGCAAAATTGATAATAATACACATCAAATAGAGAAATATAGAACTAAAAGTCAACTCAAAAGTATAGATTAAAAAATGAGATACAAAGAAGAACATGTCACTAAAATCCGAGCCTAAAAATGTCAAACTATGAAGATAAAAGCATTGCTCCTACAAGTGTCTTTGTAAACTAAGGTTTTAGATCTCAAATTAGGATACTATGTAAATCACTTCCTCCAAAATTTAGCTAAAAAGTATTAGACTATAAAGTTAACCGAAATGGTCCTAGAGTTTTTTTCTATTCAAAATCTGTAATTGTCTTAGTTTGGTCAACACAATTATACCACTTTCAATAGTCAAATTTATAACTTGCACACACTGAGAGGAAAAATGTTGTGTTGTATAGGGGCTTGACTAAGTCAAACCCCGTGTTAGTCTTTCCACCTCCACTACAAATATGATGATGAAAAAGAGAGCTTACCATTTGTAAGGTAAAGGCTAAATATGAATTAAAGTGCTTGAATTAAAATGATATTACCTTAGTAATAGATAATGGTTGTTATTCAATTCTCTTTGGATAAGTCCTTTGAGGGTTGATGCAATAACATGACATGACATGATGAGACCAATCACAAAAGACTACTTTAATGTAGAATGTTGTAGCTTGCTTCTTTGTAATTTTCAAAGTTTGAAGATATTTGCTTAATAATGATTGATCTAGGAATGATTTTGATAATAAAGGGATGCAAATGAATTATAAATGATTCCTTTATATAGGGTTCACAAGGTATTTCCTACTTTAGGCCGACTTCCAATAGTCAAATTAAAATATTAGGATTAGATTATAGATAGTAGGAGCTGACACTCACACACATTTGATTTTGGGCCCTTTTTGGAGGGACTACAATGCTAGGCACCCAAGTACACACAAAAAAATGAGCAGAGAAGGATGGTTACAAATTAGAAGATCCTAGGACAAAGGATTTGGTCACCAAATAAATATATAAGAACAATTTGCTTATGACAAGGCTGAAAATAGGCTTAAAATGAGCTATGGAGCACACTAAAGCAAGGGTCCAGAAAGGAGTATGAAATTGTAAGGGGGTTCAATTTATGAGATTATATTTAGCCCCCACTTTAATGGTAGTATGAACTAACACTTATGATCATAGTAAAGTAGAGAGACAAAGTAGTCAAGAGAAAAACTAACAAAATATAAGATGTCACTAAGTCTAAGAGAACAAACCTTCAAGTGTAGGATCTTAACTCTGAAAACAACATCCAAGGATACACAAAAGAAAAGATAAAACAAAACTTAAAAGGAAAAAAGGAAAATAGGGCAAAACAAAAAGACACATACAAAGGGGTTAGTATTAAAAACAAAGGCTCCAAGTCAACTAGTTGAAGAGACTTGAATAATCAAAGTCTCAAACGCTAATAATATTCTTAGAATTTTATTGCAAGGGAACAAGAAGACTTATAGAAAGAGAAAGAGCATACACCAATTTATAAGACAAGAAACCATGGTACAACAACTTGCAAGGTATGTTATGCTAGGGGTCCTTGGAAAAAACCCAAAAATTCTATTGGACAACAAGGTGTATTATGTTGGGTGATTCACGATTGCATCACAGATTATACTAGCTAGCAAGTTATGTTATGCTAGGCGATCCATACAAAAGAAGCATGGATTCTACTAGGCAATAATGTGTATTATGATATGTGATCTATGTAGTACATCAAATGATTACACTATCAAAATCCATTATGATAGGAAAACAACAATGATATGTTAGATAGTAAATGGTTAATGATCAAACTAACAAGTCCCACTATACTAATTTATCAATTCTTCAAAGAGAATTCTCATGTTTTGATAAAGGATCAAACTAGCAAGTTATGTTGTGTTAGAATATTGAGATCATATGGAGTCAGAAAGGTTTAGCAAGGTGTATTATGCTAGGTTATACATAGATCAAAAATTACTTTAAAATATCACACTAGTAAGACACACTGTACTAGATGATCAAAATGTTATGTAAGTTGATGGAAATAAATTGTTAACCACACCTCAAGGGGCACTATACAACACAACACCGTAAATTTGAGGGTACAACAATGAATAACTACAAGAAATAAGGAGGCCACATATGCCCCACTTAAGATGTCAACATATTATCATGTTGATATCTTAAGGGAGATAATGATCCATATGAAGGATAAAACACCTTCAATGCCAAGGAGATATCCTTAACAAAAATGCATGTGTTCCAAGTTAGGAAGAAGATCCTTATTAAATGTAAAAGGATCCTTATTAATCAAAAGGGGGAGGAAGGGACCTTTTCCTAAAGGTATCTCGATGCCTATTGTAAATACATCCCCTGTTATGCAATGCATATTATCATAAACAACGACTCCCTGTACCATTCCTCCACCTCGACATTGAAGAAAAAATAGAAAATCCTTTTTTAGATCTTCTTGATTTAAATAAATCATACTTTTCATGCTTTGATCAACCAGTTGTTTTTCGAGTGGTCTAGTTAGGAAAATATATCTCCCAAAAAATAATTGGTGATATAATTCGACCCAGTTTTCTTCCTCCTCTTCGAGCCCTTGATAGGGCTCTTTCGACACATCTACCTCCAAAAAAAGAAAATATCTTTAATAAAAATAAGAAAGGATAAGGAGATAAATAATATACACCTTCCCTATTTCTAGAAGAGGGGATTGTTGATGTAGGATTGCACACTTTCAATATCGAGGGGATATTATTTATAAAAGACATATGCTTTCAAGCAAGAAAAAAGTCCTAATCAAGGATACACACCTCAATAAAGGATAATAACCTCATGAAGGACAAACAAATCTATGCAAGAAAGGAAAAATGTTATTAAAGATACAACTCAACAAGGGAAAAGAGGATCCTTAATAAGGGGGAATGATTGAAATCTATTCTTGCCCCCAAGTATAGAGACAAGAATAATTAGATTATTATGTTGCTAGCCAGGTATGATTGCACATTAAATTATACCACCATGAATGAAAATGAGCCCCCCATTGGTGCTTCCAACGATGGTTCCAAGAACCCTCTATGAAAAGCCAACCTCAATTTTCAAGGTTTTGGATCAGTGGACCAACTAACAAAATAGTAACTAGGGATGAGTAGCTAGTCACTTTCTCTTCACTTTAGGCTCTGTAGGACCTAGGTGGGTATCCCTTTTAACAGTACTTAAGTGCCTTCAATTTCCTTCTATTACTACAACAGATATTTTCTTAGGCTATTGAGTGAAACAAAGAAACTTTGAATTTTCTAGATATGGCTTTTATCCTCACACAATATTCAAAATCACTATAAGAATTGATTTATCCTAATACTCAAAAGTAAAATTAATAAAATAAAAACTTGATTGAAAGATTAAATACATTCCTCTTCTAATGCCATAGTTAGCAATACAATCCTATAACCAGTGTCGCATCCATTGGGAAAGATGAAACATTATTACAATAGAGGATATACAAACCCTGCAACATCCTTTGACTAACATGATTAATATTTGATATCAATCACAACATGAATTAATTTCCCAATTTCTACTCAATACTTTTTCTATACATAGAATCCCTTTGATTGAAATAAGCAGTTTAATCTTCTACTTTAGAAGAAACTTAAATTCATTCAAATTCAACAACACAATGTAGAAATATAAACCAAAAAATCCTTGATTCATTGATTTATATATTATTCTGGATGAAAAATAGAAAGAACAACTTGGAAATCATTGAATTTGATTTCAAGATTCTTGTATAAATCCAAGGTACTTATGGATATCCATTGCAAAGAGATTGCAAGTGGAATATGGAATTGGTTATAGTACTATATTGGAGAACTATGGACTTTTTTGTGAAAAATTCACCCTTGGTGAAATAAAATTCCCATTCTATACTTTTGTTTTCTCTATCCTTTTTCTTTCTAACTCTATCCAACCTTGACACAAGGCCTTGATTATCCTCTTATAGAAAAAATTAAGGATGCAACAAACTTCGGGCCTTTTACAACTTAGAAAATTAGGTGACCGCTTGATAGGAAAAATATAAAACAACTTTTTGAGCTTCGTAATAGGGACATACATTCTCTTATCTATATTCATAGGTGGTAGTTGATGTAGATGATCTGGAATCCTTCCTCTCTTCATTTGTGCTCCCTTATCAAGCTAGAAAGTATAATAACCCTGCAGACCTATTAAATAAACATGGATAGAGAGCCACTTACAAAATATTTACAAAGGATATGCATTTATTAGAGAAGATAAAAGTCAATATCTTTTGAAAGTGTCATAGATTTGTCACCTATCCAAGAAATATGTTCCTTTTGATTTAATAAATCGACAAAAAGAAAAGAAACAATATTTTCAAAAGGGGTGGGAAACTACAAATTCAAAAATTCAAAATTCAAAAATTTAGAAATAGAAGGGAGAAAGATTAGAAAAATTCAAAACCATACTGCTTGAACTCCTACAACCTTCAAATATGTTGTTGATAGTTGTCATCATCAATCTCTGATTTTGCTACTTCCATCTTTTCCATCTCACTGTCAAATCTTGACAGTGCATCCAAGTGTGACTGCAACTTCTCTTGTATCTGTGCTTCATCTGTAAAAATATCTATTAATATTAGGTCCAAATTTGCCCTGATTTTTGTCTTCCATTATAACTTTGACCTTAACACTTTTCTTCCTTGTACATTGCTCCTTTCTCTGTCAAATAGGACTGGCATGTGGCCTGTAACCAAACATTGAAAGCTTCTAAATTCAACCTTTATTCTTTGTGTATACATTTTATGGATGATAAAAAATTGTTTCATTATCTCAAACCTTGACCTAAACTGAACCAAACTATCACATAAGTAGGTACGAAGAGGCCTAATCAAAGCAACTTCTAATATTGAAATTGTTTTATTCATGTTTAAAAATGAACAAGCCAGAAACTTTTGCCACTTTAAATTCTCCTCAAGAAGTCCCAACATCTCTCTATGCTCATCCCAAGCAGTATCAACATGATCCAAGATTGCACTAATATTTGTCTCAAGCAAAGATTTGATCATCTATGTTATTGCCTTCCTTTCCATCCTTGAGGCATCTGATTTCAATACTTGAACTTCATTATTTAATCTTGTCATGTCTATCCTAGCCTATGCCAGATCTCTTCTCAGTCCCATTACCTCATCAGAGGAATACTTTATCATGCCATTGGGGTTTTTATGTTATCCCTACATATAATTGTTCCTACAGTGACTGCACCTTATCCCTTAGGATATGAACCTCCTCATCAACCTTAATAGCCACCTTATGGGAAACTTTTTCCACATTCAAGGACAAGTCTGTATCATCAGTGACAGTAGTGTCACCCACTCTCTTGACAAGAAAACTTTAAAATAATTCATCCTTCTCATGACTTAAGGTAGGTCTTCTTGTAATATTTTGCAGACGCCAGATAACCAATTGATCAAGGTGATCACCAAAGATAACATCGGAGAGAACCCTGTTTATTTGTACTAGATCCATTGTATCTAGGTCTATGTGATGCCTTCTTCTTAGAGAATCAAAAGCTATTGCAAAAGAAATATCCCATCCTTCCAAAATAAGTACACCACTTCTCTTCACAATATGTCTTCCCATCTCATGGGTCATAGTGGTCATTTTCTTCTTGGTAGCTCTTAGTAGCTCATCCTTCAACCTTAACCTCTCATCTTGCCTTAAGCTATCAATATTAATTCCTCTCCTTCTTTCCAGCTCATCCACCATATTTATGATCACAAATTTTGGAATTCTCTTATATTTATGAACTTATCATCATCCATAAACTGTTCACAAGCATTCAACCGTATGTCTTCACTTAGGTCACCCCCAAACTTAAAATCATCAAGTGCCCATATTTGAGAGGGGTCTTGAATTTTGACACCCAACTTGGTGTCAAACCTATGAGGAGGTATAAGTGCCTCTCCTTGATATTAAAAGCCTTCATAATTTTGAAATAGAATATCTCTCCTTGGAGATAGTGTGTGCAGTGGGGTGACAACTCTTAGGATTTATGGAACTTGGTGTTGTGAGCTTCATGAGGATGAAGCAATCACTGAGTATTTCATAGCAGCTTCTACAAGCAATCTATGTGAAGGGAGACGCTTTGATGATGTTTGGGTAGAAGTAGAAACAGTTGAAGGTTTCTCAAGGCTAGGCGGAGGGGAAGAAAGACCATTAGGGGAACCAATGGACTAAGGAGAACTAGGCCTTTACTCCTCCACCTATTGAACTAGCTGGACAACATCCAATCTAGGCCTATTATGAAGCAGAGGGATCCTATCAAAATTCAGATATGTAGCAAAGATGACATTCATTCTTGCCTCCAGAATCAGTAGCATTTTCCATGTTGGAGAGTATGTGCTATCTTCCCTCTTCTTCTTGTGTTCTTCATATTTAATTTTATACCATCTTTCCTTTCTTTTCATAATATTATTGTAATCCTCAGTATTTATTATAAGATCCTCTTCATCATTCCATTCATGATTTTGAGACTTTTCCTTCCCAATGCCTTGAATAAACCCTTCCAAGTCATAATATTTATATTTAGCCCAAGGAAGGCGATACCTATTCAGCAAAGAATCTTAAATTTCATATGCTTTTTTGTTGGCAAAATGGTACATCCCTACCACAACTTTTGACAATAGTAATGATCTCTTCATGTGAGCCCCTCTAACTAGGGACTTCTCTACTTCTGCCAATTGGTACATAATCTCCAAGAAAGCAACTATATCCTAAATAGTAATAGGTGAAATCCTAAGAGTAACAAGGCTACCAAAAACCCTTATAATTGTGTGGTTCTTGAAGTAGAGCTATGATCCCCAGTTATGAGGGATTTCCAGTTCTGATGTTAGGTCTTTAGGCATTAAGAAATTATTCACCTCTTTACGTAGACCCCACCTTACCTCTCCTTAGAGGATACTCAACAACTTTCTAACAAACAAATTTTCAAAAGCCATATAATTTGACTCATCCATATGCATGTCCCAAAGATAAGTCCATTCCTAGATTGGAAGTAATTACATTTTCACCACAGTAGTGATATGTAGGTCTGTAGGCCAAACCTTAAGACCTTTGTACAAGAAAATATGTATTAATAAAGAGTAATACCTGAAAGTTGTTGATTTTCCTCCTTTGAAATCACAGAGGGCATTGTGGAGACCTTCTGCCACCAGAGTAGAATAGTCAAAAGTTCTATTGATGTCTCTATTTTGGATTCCCACACACAATACTAGCTTCCAATTTGGAATCATGTTCCTTGCATCTACAACACATACTTGGCATAAAGATTAATAGGTGTCTGTGAAATAAATGAAAAATAAATTAACATTGTAGGGAGCAAATTGTTTTGAAGTCAGCGATATCTCATCTCTTGTCAAGCCCTTAGGCCTAAAAGAGGCTAGCTTGTCTCTATACAACCCTTTGTTTTTCTTATACTCTCTTTCCAATTCTTCTAGATTAATAGGCCAATGCATATTAGGGTTGAGCATAAACATTTCATCAATAACCTCCTTAGTGATGGTTGCTAGTCTACCTCCCCCTTTGGCTAGAACTTCTCGAGTATCTGGTCTATAATTGTTAGCATTAGAAGAAACCAATTCAATATTTGTTGGCCACATGATGCCATTGAGAGGGGGGTAAATCTATTGTTTTCAAAACTTTGACCATTTAATCCCAAATGTAAATATCGGTTAGCACAACAAACACTGAGCAACCCTATCGATGAGATAAGAGAAGATGTCAAAATTCAGCCACACAAAATCACATCACATAACACCGATATATACGAGGAAAAACCAAGATGGGAAAAAACTTAGCGAGAAATGCTATTGGAGTCTACTACTCCAATCCAACCTCACAATGAAATAATTGTTACAATATTTAGGGAACTAACCCAAGGAGTACCACTCTTGCTTTAGGGCACCAACCCTTGATTTTAGGGCACCAACCCAAGGAGCACCAACCCTTGCTTTGAGCACTAACTCAGTGATCTGCAATGAACATTATCAAATACAAAAGTGATAATCCGGTTACAAGTGAATCTTGTAACCACTGCATACACTTCACCCTACCGGTTTCACTTCTCCTCTGCCTTACAGGTTAACTCCTCCTTTTCCTTTTGTCACTTTGCCTCTGTTATGTTCTCTCTTGGTTTTTTGTCCTCTCCTTCTTCTCACCTCCTCTCTCTGCCCACCTTCACTTGTTGCTACTAATACATTGGTTTAGACTCTATCGGTTGTCTGCCTCTACAATAGGTTACCAGTTCCGTGTTCTCTCTGTCTCTTCTCCTTCTACTCTGCTTCTGGTTTGCTGGCTCTCTTTTAACACCCACTCTCCACCAATTCACTCTCAACTGCCTTCCTATTGGTTCTACCACTACCAGTTGTCTTCACTGATGAACTCTTGTAGTTTACCCGTTGCTCTGGCCTTAACGGTTAAACCTCTGCTAAACCCTTTCACTAGTTGCCCCTCCAACACTTAGTCTCTATGATCTTCAAATTAGTCTCTACCTGGTTGGCTCTCTGCTGCTCTTTTCTCACTCCACTCTTCAACATGTGACACCTAATCTTCTAGTAGCATCATGATTATTCCTATCTTTGGCCTACATACATATACATGAGTTTTCTCGCTAAATCTTCGGTTCAAACTCCATGCCTTAGGGTGTCTCCATCGATCATGAGGCATACCAAAACTAGTCATATCTCATTAGATCTAATCTCAGAGATAACTACCTGCACATCTTCGCCACTAACATGCCTTCCAGTGCATGCTTTCTGTCCTACGCGACCTACATTCAACCTATTGGATCATCTCTTGGTCAAACACCATAAATGGTTAGGTGGTTTGCTTCACCTACTTTGATCTATACCCAAACAACCTACATCAATCAGTGCATGCCATGGATATGATCTGATTCATCCTACCTTGAGCCACATCCTCTCTGCAACTCAACCCGTAGTAGTCACAATCAACAATTAATGTCAACCACCCACCAATTACCTCATTGACTTCTAGGTTCATCTGTTACTTCATGCATGTTCACCACCATGACTCCATGTGGTATCATTGTCGGTATCCATCTCAGCTCAGGCGACCATGTCAGTTTAGACTCTGTCACCGACCAACACACAACTGGGTTCATCTTCCGGTTAACTAACCTTGTCAGTTATACCCTAACCACTCAAACTTCAAGTCTTCACTTTGCTGCTCTGCCAGTGGAACACCTTAATCGGTCACCAGACATGCCAATCCTCATAATACTCATCTTCATTAGACAAGAGCTCTTCACTTGTCACTTCATCAGCTTTACCGGCGAGAATACTTACCGGTAACCATCTTGATGACACCATGTCAAAATATTCAACTATTTCCATCTGAGGCATCTATATATCAATTGCACTCTCTGTCTGCAGCTACTCAACTTTGCCTTCTTCATCATCAACCTGAACATTATCTCGACTAGTTTGTCAAAGTGACAAACCCATCACTTCTTTACTCTTCCTTCTTTGTCCCAGTAGCACATCATATCTTCACATGTTGATCCGGTGCACATCTCTAATCTCAAACTCAAGAGGCTTCCTCACCATCCACAATGGTCATCTGGTCTATGCATCCAATCACCTACCTTTGGTTGATCTGACTATCTTATCCCAAAGAGTCATGATATATGCCATGTATACTATGGGATAAGCAAGGTATTACCTCTTATCGGTAAAAGGAATAGACAGTTGCACTCCATCAGTCGAATACTAGTGGAGGAGGATCTTTTTCACCTACTAGTATTTATGTGACTTCCTTACTATTTTGTAGTAGTAAAATCTTTGTCAGTCATCTCCTCATTCAGTGATAGCAGCTCTAACCGGTGGGAGTCCTTCTGATCAACATCTTGCATACCGATTGTACTGTATTCCTCCATTTTCTCACCTTGCTTTCTTAATCGTCACATGCATACCGATTGGCAACAACTCATTTCCAATCCATCACATCACCAGTCAATCCCAACACATCACTTACCCATTGATATGACCAATACAACTCACCAGTGAGTACCGATCACTAACTTGTATACCACTTGTTCACTGGGTACCAGTCTCTTCTCACCCAACATCAGCTTGTACATCAACTAAACGGTGACTCTAACTTGCTTAACGGTTGGTTGCACTGTGCACACTACCGGTTGTCATCAATGACAGTTATACTTATACTGGTTGACATCAATGATTACATAATGCCAACAATCTCCCCCTTTGGCATTGATGTTAATACATGTACTATGTGGGATACTACAAGCTCTCTCTCCCCCTTTGACAATAATGGCAAAGGGTCTTGACATTCGGTATACTGCAGGCTCTCTCTCCCCCTTTTCTACTAGTTGCTTCTTCCCTTTTGACCAACTGACACCAATTATGTATACCGGTCTGATACAATTACAAAATCAACCAATTATTGAAAGATGTGTCATTGAATACTGCTTACTTGTCGGTCAGACTGCATCTCTCCCATCTGATACCAATTGTTCTTAAGAATCAAATGTGATTGTACTATGAGTGTTGCCAATTGATACCTAATTCTGGTGTAGGCACTGATACCAATTTGATATCAATTATACATTCTTCCTCTGTGGGGGTTTCTTTGATACCAATATGTTGAAAGCAATTAGATATCTATTTGACATATTCTCCCATGCAGGTAACTCTCCTTCTTTGTCAACTCTCCTGGAGCAGCAACATTGATACTTGATCTCCTCTGTGTCAAGTGTATTAGATACCAATCATAAAATCTGACTATGACTTCCCCCTGAAACATAGATCTCTGATCTTCTTTGCCTATCTAGTCCTATATCGAGGCACCAATCTGTACCTTGTACCGGTAGATATGTGATCTACTGATTGTCTTCCATTCTCATGATTACCATCAAACCTTTTGACATCCTCTTTCATGACCACAATACCAATCCACATCAACTCTATGCCAATTATCCAACTAGTTGACTCATATAGATTTCACGCTCATAAGGTTGACTACCAGTCCTACACATTATCCTCTAGGGATTCTCCAACAATACCTAAGATGTAATATTATTTGTCCAAGCCATAGGAGCCACTGCAATGCTACTAGAATACATTGACTCCCACATTCTACTATACCGATTAATATCCATACCAGCACCACACTGTACATACCAGTTTGTTCTACCAAGACATTTTGTCCATCAACCTCCATCCTCTTATGTCAAGTTCCTCTGATCCCAATTACAATTTGAACTATCCATTGACACAAGTATGAGTGTGTAGTCAAGGCAGTAACTACACACACACTATCTCACCTTTTTCTTCTTACCAACAACCACCTATCTTCTCCTTTGTCCTTATCAAGCATGGGGATGAATGATTTGATCAATATGTAGCTCCCCTTCGTCTTGCATATCCTTTAAGCCTTAGGAGATACCACTTATGCATTGAATGCACAGTGCTGGTCCATGGTCCTACTCTCTTCCTTCTTCCTCCAAACCTTCTTGGTCTCACTCTTCCCATTTTTCAGTCCTGGGAGTAGGTCTTACCTTCTTATACTGATTGGCCCTTTCTCTATCAGATTCTATAGCATGACTGGAAGCATTGTTGTAGAAGAAAACTTCATTCATACCAAGCAACTATCTTGAGGACCTTCTGTCAAATGGGTTTAAGTCTTTTCTTCTGTTCATGCCATTGTGACTAGCTACCAGTCTCCATGGATTTCTTGAACATGCAGGAGTATCTCTTCTTTTGTTCCATGCAGTCCTTTGTTGCTCATATGCCTTGTAACTTCCTTTGTGTTGATTAGGACTATTCCACTGGTTACCATAGGACTGAGAGTTATTCCTGCACTGATGACTTTTATGGCCAAATCCATTGCAGTTGTAACATATATAATTTACATTTCTAGAAGCAGCAAATGGATTCTTGTTGGCATAACCAGAAGTAAGCATATGCATGTTTTTACATTATGATATCTTATGCCCATATGCATTACATCTCTTACAAACTAACTTGATATTCCTAGGAAGAACACTCTGTCTATTCTTAGGCCTCATTTTACATTCATCTTCTCTATGGACATATCCATTACATGTAAAGAAGTAACTGGGGAAAGAGGGCTGATTACTTACAAAATTATTCTGCCAAACATGAGGTGATCTTACCAGTTCGGCATCTCCATTTTTGCTCCTTTGAGAACTATTCTTGGGATGTCTAATCTCAACAGTCCTCTCACTTGATTGCTTCTTCTTCCACACTTGTCTTTTCTGATAGATAGAAGCATTCCTTTGATTTCTACTGGTAGGAGGTCTTCTAGATTGTCTTCTCATGTTCTTACCACCGGTGAAGCTTTCTTCTCTCATCTTTCCTTTTCCTTTCAAATTTGCATTGTTCCTCCTTGCAGAACCGGTCTTCATATTTATGTCTTCACCAGTTGTAGTTAAACCAATCTTCTTTCTTGGAGCATTTCTAACTGTGAAGATCTGACCCTTACCATTTCCATTTGAGGAGACAAATTGAATATCTTTGTGGGAGCTCTCCTTGCTTGTGGAGCATTCACTGGTACCACATCCTAATCCACCGGTATCCTTGGAGTGTTTTTGTTGTCTTAACATCTTATCCAAGGCCTCAGTGCTACCATCATACTAGATCCTTACCTTGAGCTCATCTTGGCATTTCTCAAGGTCTTTCCTGAGATTCTCCACTTCCTTATTTAGCCTCTGACACTCTTTGTCCTTGGCTTCTAGCTCTAACTCTATATCTTTGCACCTACATTTCTTGGTGTCTTCTTATTGATTCTTCAACTCTGAGATACATTTCTCAGATTCTTCAAGGCATTTGATCAACCAGTTCTGCATCACAACTGTAACATTCTTGAACAACTTGTATTCATTCCTCACTCTACTAAATTCTTCAAGATCAACTTCTACTTCATCTTCACCATCCCTTCCAAGCACATCTTTCCAGTAGGAATGATCTGCATGATCACTCTCAGATGTGTGCTTCTCATCTTCTGACTCTTGAGCCATGAAGAGGTGGGTTCCTTCTTCATATTTGCTACATCTACTGAATGATATGCCTTCATCATCGGCACATATGTTTTTTCTGTTGTTCTTCTTTCTTCCACAATCTAATTCAGTAGTAGCTTCATTTCCATATAGCTTCTTCAATCTATCCCATAGACTTTTTGCCGATTTACATTTGTCCACCTATGAAGAAATATCATTGGTAAGTCTACTGAATATAGCTTTCATGGCTTCCTCATTGCACCTAGATCTTCTTTTTGCTTCAGGATCAGTGGGAGGATTGAAATGACTAGGGAGACCATTTACAATAGACATCCAAACATCAAACCCTAGGGAGAACAAGTAGTTTTCCATTCTGCAACTCCAAATAGGATAGTTTGATCCATCAAAAAAAGGAGCTAGGATTGACTCAAACCTAACCATTGTGTCCAAATAACAGAATCTACCCAAGATGGAGAAAGCTTATCTAACTAGAAACCTATGCTTTGATACCAATTGTTGGACACATGATGCCACTGAGAAGGGGGGTGAACTAGTGGTTTTCAAACCTTTGACCATTTAATCCCAAATGTAAATATCGGTTAGCACAACAAACACTGAGAAACCCTACTGATGAGATAAGAGGAGATATCAAGATGCAACCACACAAAAGAACATCACATAACACCGATATATACGAGGAAAACCCAAGATGGGAAAAACCTCGGTGAGAAATGCTGCTGGAGTTTACTACTCCAATCTAGCCTCACAATGAAACAATGGTTACATTATTTAGGGCACTAACCCAAGGTGTACCACTCCTTCTTTAGGGAACCAACCCAAGGATCACCAACCCAAGGCACACCAACCCCTGCACCGAGCACCAACTCAGTGATCTACAATGAATATTATCAAATACAAAAGTGATAATTTGGTTACAAGTGAGTCTTGTAACCACTACATACACTTCACCCTGTCGGTTTCACTTCTCCTCTTCCTTACCGGTTAACTCCTCCTTTTCCTTCTGTCACTCTGCCTCCGTTCTGTTCTCTATTGGTTTTCTGTCCTCTCCTTCCTTCTTCTCACCTCCTCTCTTTGCTCACCTTCACCTCCTGCTGCTAATACACCGGTTTAGACTCCACCGGTTGTCTGCCTCTACAATAGGTTACCGGTTCCGTGTTCTCTCTGTCTCTTCTCCTTATGCTCTCCTTCTGGGTTGTTGGCTCTCTTCTAACACTCACTGTCCACCACTTCACTCTCAGTTGTCTTCACTGATGCACTCTTGTAGTTAACGATTGCTCAGGCCTTGCTTGTTAAACCTTTGCTAAACCCTTTCACTAGTTGCCCCTCCAACACTTAGCCTCTATGATCTTTGAATAATTCTCTTACTGGTTTACTCTCTTCTTCTCTTTTCTCACTCCACTCTTCAATCTGCGACACCTAATCTTCTAGCTGCATCATCATTATTGCTATCTTTGGCCTGCATATATATACATGAGTTTCCTGCCAAAGCTTCAGTTAAAACTCCGTGCCTTAGGGTTTCTCCATCAATCACAAGGTATACAAAATCCATTCGTATCTCATCAGATCTAATCTTATAGATAACTACCTGCACATCTCTGTCATTAACGTGCCTTCTAGTGTGCACTTTCTGTCCTACATGACCTGCATTCAATCTATCGGCTCATCTCTTAGTCAAACACCATAAATGGTTAGGTGGTTTTCTTCACCTACTTTGATCTATACCTAGACAAATGGGCAGCGAGAAAGGGCATTTAAGAAGAAATCCTCCCCTTCTTTCTGATCTTGAAGGGTCGCCAAGTGTGTAAAGGGCCAATGCATGCCATGGATCCGATCAGATTTGTCCTGCCTCAAGCCGCAACCTCTCTACAACTTGGCCCGTAGTAGTCACAGTCAACAATTAATGTCTACCACCTGCCAACTACCTCACCGACTGCTAGGTTCATCCATAACTTCATGCATGTTTGCCACCTTGACTCCATGTGGCATCATTGTTGGTATCCATCTCAGCTCGGGCCATCATGTCGGTTTAGACTCTGTCACCGACCAACACACAACTGGGTTCATCTACCGGTTCAGTAACCTTGTCGGTTATACCCTAACCACTCAACCTTCAAGTTTGCACTTTGCTTCTCTGTTGGTGGAACACCTTAACCAATCACAAGACATGCCAATTCACAACATGCTCATATTCATTAGACAAGAGCTCTTCACTTGTCACTTCTTCAACTTTATCTATGAACATACTTACCGGTAACCATCTTGATGACACCATGTCAAAATATTCAACTGTTTCCATCTGAGGCATCTGTATATCGATTGCACTCTCTGTCTGCAGCTGCTCAACTTTGCCTTCTTCATCATCAACTTGAACATTATCTCAACTAGTGACAAATCCATCACTTCTTTACTCTTCCTTCTTTGTTCTGGTAGCACATCATGTCTTGACATGTTAATTCGGTGCACATCTCTGATCTCAAACTCAAGAGGCTTCCTCACAATCCACAATGGTCATCTAGTCTATGCATCCAATCACTTGCCTTTGGTTGCTCTAACTATCTTATCCCAGAGAGTCATGATGTATGCCATGTATACTGTGGGATAAGAAATGTATTAGCACTTATCGGTGAAAGGAATAGACAATTGCACTGCATTTGCCAAATACCAGTGGAGGAGGATCTTTGTCACCTGACAGTATTAATGTGACTTCCTTACTATTCTGCAATAGTACAATCTCTGTGAGTCATCTCCTCATTCAGTGACAACAGCTCTAACTAGTGGGAGTCCTAGTGATCAACATATTGCATACCGGTTGTATTGCATTCCTCCATTTGCTCACCTTGATTCCTTAATGGTCACATGCATACTGATTGGCAACAAATCAATGCCAATTGATCACTTCATTGGTCAATCCGAACACATCACTTACAAGTTGAAATGACCAATACAACTCACTAGTGAGAACCAATCACTAACTTGTATACCACTTGTTCATCGGATACCAGTCTTTTCTCACCCAATATTAGCTTGTACATCCACTAACCGGTGAATCTAACTTGCTTACCGGTTGGCTGCACTGTCCACACTACTGGTTGTCATCAATGGTAGTTATATCGGTTGAAATCAATGACAACACAATGCCAACAATATTCACACACACATTTAGAACCACCGATCTAGAAAGATTGCAATTCCATATGTTTGATACAGGGATTCATTCTTTTTTCTTATTATATCCCCTTCTCCATAGGCTAAAACCCCAAGGTGGATTTAAAGCATCCCTACACCCAAAATAATGGTCAATTATAAATTCATTAGGTCTTTCCCTAAGCCTAGACCTCTTCTTTGTTTCTATGGACCTAGGGAGCTATGAAATTATCTCCTCAAACAATTTCCTCTTGCCCAAGTGAGAAGATTCAACCGTTGTTGAAGTTAGGGTTTATATGAATAGATACAACAGTAGCTAGGGTTTCATAGTAACACTTTAAAATGATTCTCTCTGAGACCCTAAGTGATCAATTGAGCTTATAGAATTTAAAAATTCTTAGAGAGAAAGCAATGATCAATGCAACAAATGCAACTTTGGCCTCCATAGCAAACCCTAGAGCACAAACCCTAACAATAGTAGCATGAATTTGCAAGAACAATAAAGAGAATTTTTCAGAACACGGTAAGTGCAAAATTGAATTGGAATGAAGTTAATATAATATTTTTTTTTGGATTGCAATAGGAATTTGGGCACATCAACTACATGCTTGTAAGCTTGTTTGATGACAGGAGCTACCTATTGAAATTCATATTTGAACGTTGGGGCCCCAATAGCAAGATCCATGCTAGTTGGTGACAAATGAGAAACAAGTGCATGGAGACTTTTTTATTTTTTATTTTCCACTATTTGTAAAAGTCTCTTGGCATTGTAGAATTAACATTTCCAAGCTCATTAGGCTAATCATACAAAGATAATGTCCATTGATCTTGCGAAAGACAATCGCTCATTATCATACTCAAGAGGCAAGTAAGCTCGACCCACATCCTTGCCACACCATACAACCTTCCACATGTCATTTTCTCATTGGTCCAAATGTATGTTGTCATCACTGGTAGGGCCCATGCACCACATATAAAACCAAAGTTAGCTTCTACAAGAAGTTTTGGTTAATTGTGCAATTGCCCAATGATTTGGACCATTAGATGAATGGGGAGTAATCGACCAAAACTATGGTATGCATTGTAAAGACATCCGACCCACCTTCCTGATATGTCCATTGACATCCAATTTGGTAGGATCTTATTGGTCCAATTGGAATGAATCAAATTTTTGTGGGGCCTGCATGCCAAGTGAGCGGGTGGAGTTGTAGAGCCAAGATGAGTGAGCATCTGAGACTAACTGTGCAACGACATGATTATCCGGCTCATCTATTTTATAGAAAATGCACGACACGATAACAAATTAGAATATCAAGGCAACCAGATGGCTAACAAAAGGGTCCAGTCACAAAAACAATATGATAGGCATAATTTTTAACTTAAGAGACTAGAATGGATACAAAAGGTCACCGCAGAATTATAAAAGAAGGAAAACATATCAGCAAACAACCTTAGGGTTTAGGGTTTAAGGCCTTTAGGCCTTGAACTAATAGATCATAGAAAGACTTAAAACCCTAGACCAAGCTTCTTTATCATTCAAGGCAAAAAATTTAGGGCACATCCCAACACCCCCAAAAGGTAATCTATTAGTGTCACATAGTGAGGAGCAACGTAACAGGTCTGAGAGTATTACAAAACTATATGCATATTTTGTTGGCATTTCAATAGAAGAAGATTGTTGATAGTCATTAAGGATATTGAGAAGGTTGTTGAAGATTATTGATATAACTGAAAAGGGATGATAACTATCTTTATAACATTATTTTGTCATTGATGTCAAGAAATTGATTTTCTGATTCAGTATGATGTTGCCATATCTTAAGAAGATTGATTTGAAGATAATTAAGTAGTCGGTAAAAGACACAGAAAGAATGTGATAAGAAAGGGGAGAAATAAGTTATTCAATGGGCAACTATTACCGAGTTAGACAATGATGAGATCATGATGTTTAGATTGTTTTGACATCCTACATATGTTGTTGATTGTAAGGTTAATACTATACTATGTCACCGAGTAAAGTTTAGTATTTACCGAGTTGCAACCGAGTTATGGCAGATCACATTGGATGGATAAAAGCATTATTTAATGAAGGACAATGATGAGATGGAGATATATAAATGATTGGTATGACGTGCATGAAGTTTTTTAAAGATCTATGGCAATGGAAGATTGACATGAAGATCTACAACGTAGATTGAACCACAATAACCTTGTGCAAGTTCCAAGAAAGGAATGCAAGTCCCCAGGTAAGGTAAAACATTTTCAGATCGAAGGATGCATTGAACCTAGTCAAGATTGAAGATCTGATGGCTAAGATTGATCATGGGAAATGTGATCAAGGAGATTCAGCAGTTAGCAAATTGTTTATAAATAAGAAATTATTGATGAGCAATGTATGTAGGCAAGTGTAAGCAAAGGGATGCTACATAGTGATTACCGAGCACAGAAGCTTGAAGACCTGTTTGAATAACAGAGTAAGGAGCCCAACAAAGGGACAAGATAAGTCCTATGACATGATTATTTTGAGCAAAATAGAATTTGCTTTAGTATTTTAGATGTGAAGTTGCAGATATATTTATTACTGTTGTTTATTTTGTAAGTGACAGAAAATCTCTTAACCAAGTGGACTTAACAGTCTTATTTGTAAACCCTCTAGCAAGGTGACATTCTAAATGAGTGCTTGAAATCCTATAACAAGGTCACTTCTAACAAAGTGAAGATCCTAACAGATCTGAGGGAAATCCCTTAACCGGGTCACATCTAGCAATGTGTTTGTAATCTTTAACAGGATTTGTTTTTAACCGAGCATACTCTAGAAGAGTATATTTCTTAGTGGGTCCAAAATCCCACAGTGGCTTTTCCCTATTTGGGTTTCCATGTTAAATCTGGTGTTATATGTGTTATGATGATTATGTGTTTATGGGTTTGCATGTGTTAGCAGTTTTTGGTTATATTGCTAAAGTATAAGTTACCAAGGTTGAATCTATTGATTTTATGGAAGATTAAGTTTGTATGATTCACCCCCCCCCCCCTCATCTTATTATCTATTGGCATCAAAACTTTACAATTGGTATCAGAGGTTTGGACTCCGAAAGGAATTGTTTAAAGGTACTTGAGGCAAAGATCCGAAGATGTATAAAAGGGATGCACCAAAGCTGAACAAGTCAAGTTTCTCCACATGGCAGAAAAGGATGAAGCTGCATTTATTAGGAATTGGAGAATATGCAACATATTATTTGGAGAATGATTACATACCACCAAGCACCAACCCAATGACCTTGGAAGAGATAAAGGCAAAGCAAGAACATATTCAAGCTATGATTGAAATAACATCAACATTGATCGACTCAGAGTTTAATGATCTAGAAGGCTGCAATGATGCAAAAGCAATGTGGACTAAGCTCATATCTGTGTATGGTGGTGATGAACATGTTCAAAGAGCAAGAGTAGATAGTCTAAGAGGACAACTTGAGTCCATGAGAATGAATGAAGGTGAGAACATAACCCAATACAATACAAGGTTAAAGGAGACTGTCAATCAAATTAAAGGAGCAGGAGGAACTATTGAAGAAAAAGATGTAACAAGTAAGTTGTTGAGAACCCTTCTACCTCCTTATGCCATGCAAATCTCTGCAATCAATGAACTAAGGTCTGTACCTAACATGCCAGTTTCTTTGGATGCTACTATTGGTAAGCTACATGCATTTGAGTTAAGTAATTTTGATAATAGTGGGTCTTCGGTAAATAAAGTAGAATCTGCATTCAGTTCTTTTCATATTGGTGAATCTGATGATTACAATGATAGAATGAGTAAGTACTCTGAAGGGAATCATAGTGGAGCAAGTGAAAGATTTCGCAAGAACATGGAAGAAGTGCACAAACTGTATGAGGAAATCAAGAAGCAAGAAGAGTTTGAAGCATTATTAGCCAGAAGGTTACCGAGAGGAAAAGGTAAGTATAAAGGAAAGATACCTT
Organism: Cryptomeria japonica; assembly: GCF_030272615.1. Classification (NCBI taxonomy): domain Eukaryota; kingdom Viridiplantae; phylum Streptophyta; class Pinopsida; order Cupressales; family Cupressaceae; genus Cryptomeria; species Cryptomeria japonica. Next base: position 248,117,081 of record NC_081412.1, read on the forward strand.
TAAAATGTTTCAATTGTGATAAAATAGGACATATGGCTTCTAACTGTCCTGACAAAGAATCTAGTGAAAAGAGAGAATACTGAGATAACAGGTAGAAAGACAACCAATACAGAGGACACCGAGACTTCAGAAGGAGAGACATAAAGACATGCCTAATAGCTGATGAGGAATCCAACGATGATAAATCTGATGAAACTGATACTAAGGAAGTTGTTTATGTGGCTATTAAAGATGGATCAGATGAAGAAAGGTATGAAGAAAAAGCCCTAATATCTCACATAAATAATAACGATTCTTGGATCATAGACAGTGGATGCTCACATCACATGATAGGTGATAAACACAAGTTTGTTAAATTAGAAGACTATGATGGAGGCTATGTAAGATTTTGTAATGATGCACCATGTCCGGTGAAAGGTAAAGGATCTATAACACTTCTTGACAATGCTAAATGTGATGATCTATACTGGGTTGAAGGTTTGAAATACAATTTGTTGAGTGTAGCACAGCTAAACAATACAGGATACCGGATAGAATTTCAGAAAGGAATTGTCAAAGTTCATGACAAGCATGGAAAGTTAGCTGCTATCGGGACACAAACCAAAGGTAATACATTTCATCTTGACTCAACTCGGAACAAGTGTCTTTATGCAAAGATAGATGATACCTGGTTATGGCATAAAAGGTTTTGTCATGTAAATTTTGATAATCTGATCAAAATAAGTAAGAAGCACCGAGTAAGAGGTCTACCGAGTCTTGAAAAACTTGAGAATGCTATATGCCGAGGATTCCAGATGGGTAAGATGACAAGATCAAGCTTTACAAGTAAGTCCTACACTTCTAAAGGAATTTTAGATCTAGTACACACTGATCTTTGTGGTCCCATGAAAGTTAAAAGTTATTATGGTGATAAATATTTCATATTATTTGTGGATGATTACTCAAGGATGATGTCAGTTATGTTTTTAAAAGAAAAATTAGAAGCTTTTCAAATGTTTAAATGGTACAAGGCAAGAGTTGAAAATGAAACAGGAAGACAACTGAAATGTCTTAGATCTAATAGAGGAGGAGAGTTCACTTCTAATGAATTTAACTTATTCTACAATCATCATGGTATAAAAAGACAAGTATCTGCACCGAGAACACCTCAACAAAATGGGATAGCCGAGAGAAGAAACAGATCAATTGTAGATTGTGCTAGAACCCTGATGATAGAAAAGAGGGTACCTCAAACATTTTGGAGAGAAGCAATCAGCACTACAGTTTACACCTTGAACCGAGTTCAACTGAAGAAAGGAACTATGAAGAAACCATATGAGATCTGGTATGACAAGAAACCTAATGTAAGTTATTTTAAAATCTTTGGAAGTAGATGCTATGTTCACAAAGATGACAGAAATGGAAAGTTTGATCATAAAAGTGAAGAAGGAACATTTCTTGGTTATTCTTCTAGAAGTAAAGCATTTAAATGTCTGATCAAATCATCTAACAAAATAGTAGAAAGTGCAAATGTGAAAATTGATGAATTTGCAGAAAGAAATGATGAAGGGAATTCCAAAGAACCAGAAGATTATGAAGAATTTTTTTATGTTCAACCGAGAAGTTGTACCGAGAAAGTTGCTAAAGAAAATGAAGATAATGTCCAGTTACCGAGTGATGAAGAAGATCATACAGAACTTACCGAGCCTATATTAGCCAAATATGTCAGAAGACATCATGCTTCAAGTCATATTATAGGAGATAAGGATGAAAAATGATGACAAGGAACAAACTAAGACAGAACACATGTCTGATATCTGAATTTGAACCAAGAATAGTAAAAGAGGCATTTAACAGTGAAGATTGGGTAAATACTATGATAGAAGAGATTGATCAAATCAAGAAGAATGACACATGGACACTGATCCCAAGACCAAAGGACAAAAATGTAATCGGTACAAAGTGGATTTTCAGAAACAAGCTAAATGAAAAAGGTGAGGTCATTCAAAACAAAGCAAGACTAGTTTGCAAAGGTTATGCTCAAGAAGAAGGAATAGATTATGGTGAGACTTTTGCATCTGTGGCTAGACTTGAGGGAGTAAGAACATTGTTGGCATATGTTGCTCTCAAAAATTTCAAGGTATATCAAATGGATGTTAAATTTGCATTTTTGAATGGTATACTAGAAGAAGAAGTTTACATTGAACAACCTAAAGGATTTGTTGAAGACAAGAGTAAAGATCGGGTATGCAAATTGAACAAAGCTTTATATGGTCTGAAACAAGCACCTAGAGCATGGTATGAGAGACTGCACTCTTACTTAATCAAGATTGGTTTTATCAGGACAAGTGAAAACAACAACATGTACATGAAGAGTGATGAGGACAATGGAATACCGATCTCAGCCATATTTGTTGATGATATTATTTTTTGTGGTAATGACTCCTTATGCAAGAACTTTGGAAATGAAATGAGCAAAGAATTTGAGATGTCATTAATCGGTGAGATAAAATATTTTATAGGTTTACAAATACTGCAAATGAAAGATGAGATTTTCATTACTCAATCCAAGTACATAAAGGAAATCTTGAAGAAGTTTGGAATGGAGGATTCTAAACCAGTAAGTACTCCTATGACTACTAACTATAAACTATCAAAGAATGATGAATCTGCATCTGTTGATGAGACACTTTATTGATCTATGATTGGAAAGTTGCAATATGTTGTGCATAGTAGACCGGATATAGCACATGCAGTAGGTATTGTTGCAAGATTCTCTGTAGATCCCAAGGAAACCCATATGACAGCAATCAAGAGAATTTTCAGATACCTAAGAGGCACTGAAGATTATGGCTTAGTATATGAAAAGAGACATGATTCTGATTTAAAAGTTTATACTGATGCTGATTGGGCAGACAACATAGATAATAGGAAAAGCACAAGTGGTGGAGCTTTCTTTTTAGGAGAAAGACTAGTAAGTTGGCTTAGTAAGAAACAAGGATGTATCTCACAGTCAAGAGCAGAAGCTGAATATGTTGTTGCAACATTGAATTGTACCAATATAGCATGGATCAAACAACTATTGGAAGGTATAAATGAGAAAGTTACCAAGCCAGTAACTATATTCTGTGATAATACTAGTGCCATTAACATTTCAAAGAATCCAGTAATGCACTCTAAGACAAAGCATATAACTATAAAGTATCATTATCTCAAAGAAGAAGTTCAAGAGAAGAAAGTTGTGCTGGAATATATCAGTTCAAAGGAGTAATTAGCAGACATCTTCACAAAGCCATTGCCAAGGGACACTTTTGAGTATCTCAGAAGCAATTTAGGGGTCTTACCCCTATCTTCTACTCACTGACCAAGTTCGGTGAAAGCATCAATTCGATGAATCTACAGAATATTATGTGTGGATTGATGATGATTTACGCACTTTAGAAGGTTTTCTAAAGGTGTGTTGAAAATAGTGAATATAGACAAGTTGCTCTGACCGAGACTGAGATGATACACAGCAAGGCAAATCACTTCACAGAGGAAGAAATCATGATTTAGTTCTTTTACTTTTTGGCATTGTTGTCAAAGGGGGAGAAGACTAAATGGTAAAATCCTAAATGAAGAAGATAGACAGAAGACTAACGACAAGGGGAGAAGACTACAAAAGAGAGAAGACTTCAGGAGATTTTAACAGCTCAAAGATAACAGGAGAAGTCTAACAACAATCTGAATCCGAATCAATTTGAATATCTTGTTGGTATTACCATTTAAAAGTTGGTTTTGCCATCAATGCCAAAGGGGGAGATTGTTGGCATTTCAATAGAAGAAGATTGTTGATATTCATTAAGAATATTGAGAAGGTTGTTGAAGATTATTGATATAACTGAAAAGGGATGATAACTATCTTTATAACATTATTTTGTCATTGATGTCAAGAAATTGATTTTCTGATTCAGTATGATGTTGCCATATCTTAAAAAGATTGATTTGAAGAGAATTAAGGAGTCGGTAAAAGACACAAAAAGAATGTGATAAGAAAGGGGAGAAATAAGTTATTCAATGGGCAACTATTACCAAGTTAGACAATGATGAGATCATGATGTTTAGATTGTTTTGATATCTTCCATATGTTGTTGATTGTAAGGTTAATACTATACTATGTCACCGAGTAAAGAACCTAGTTGGTAAACCCTAAGGAACCTAGTCGGTAAACTCTAAGGTTATCGATATCGGTTAATGAAGGCGGAATGTCTACCGAGTAAAGTTTAGTATTTACCGAGTTGCAACCGAGTTATGACAGATCGCATTGGATGGATAAAAGCATTATTTAATGAAGGACAATGATGAGCTGGAGATATATAAATGATTGGTATGCCATGCATGAAGTTTGTTAAGTATCTATGGCAATGGAAGATCGGCATGAAGATCTACATCGCAGATTGAACCGTAATAACCTTATGCAAGTTCCAAGAAAGGAATGCAAGTCCCTAGGCAAGGTAAACCCTTTTCAGATCGAAGGATACATTGAACCTAGTCAACATTGAAGATCTGATGGCTAAGATTGATCATGGGAAATATGATCAAGGAGATTTAGCGGTTAGCAATTTTTTTATAAATAAGAAATTATTGATGAACAATGTATGCGGGCAAGTGTAAGCACAGGGATGCTACATAGTGATTACCGAGCATAGAAGCTTGAAGACCTGTTTGAATAACAGAGTAAGGAGCCCAGCAGAGGGACAAGATAAGTCCTATGACATGATTGTTTTGAGCAAAATAGAATCTGCTTTAGCATTTTAGATGTGAAGTTGCAAATATATTTATTACTGTTGTTTATTTTGTAAGTGACAGAAAATCTCTTAACCGAGTGGACTTAACAGTCTTATTTGTAAACCCTCTAGCAAGGTGACATTCTAAATGAGTGTTTGAAATACTTTAACAAGGTCACTTCTAACAAAGTGAAGATCCTAACAGATATGAGGGAAATCCCTTAACCGGGTCACATCTAGCAATGTGTTTGTAATCTTTAACAGGATTTTCTTTTAACCGAGCATACTCTAGAAGAGTATATTTCTTAGTGGGTCTGAAATCCCACAATGGTTTTTCCCTATTTGGGTTTCCACATTAAATTTGGTGTTATATGTGTTATGATAATTATGTGTTTATGGGTTTGCATGTTTAGTAGTTTTTGGTTATATTGCTGAAGTATAAGTTACCGAGGTTGAATCTGTTGATTTTATGGAAGATTAAGTTTGTATGATTCACCCCCCCTTTTCATCTTGTTAGCTATTGGCATCAAAACTTTACATATTTAGATTTAGAAAAATCTCTTCATCAAGTGTTATATCAATGAGAGCCTTATCATATAATTCTTGAACATGTTTCTTAATTTCTCTACAATCAACAAAAATATGACCATACACACAATGATAAAGACAATGTTTTGTGCAATCTCTTGATTTAACTATATGCCTATTTGTTATGATAGGAAAGGTGATCTTACCATAACTTATGAGTCTCCAAAATATTCTTTCTTCCATAGAAAATATCTTTTCTCTTGTGGGAGGAGAAGATCAGATTTTGATTAAGGAAATTCGTAAGGTGTAGGGAATCCTATGCCTTCTCTACTATGTTGATATGAAGGTTCTCATAAGGACGTTAATTATATGTTTCATACATCCAAGACCATATCCTCTATATCATTGTATATCATTGTATAAGAACAACTATGGTTTACACTAACTATTGTTAAAGTGTGATTCAAATAAGAGACACATTCGATGGTAAATAATGATTAATAAGACTTCATAAAAATGTGTGATTTTATTAAGCAAGGAGGCACGAGTCACTATGAAGAGGTATAATTTACCTCTAAGGCAATGAAGGCATAAGATTTGGTGTTTTATATTTTACTTCATATTTTGAAGCACTCAAGGGGCACTAGACAACTAATTGAAGAGGGAGGTTATTCACCACCTCACAAGGAAAAGAATGGATGCATAAGAATGAGATAGACAAAGACAATGTCAAAAAGATTACATGACCAAAGGGGATACATCAAGAAAAGTAATAAAAATTAGAAATTAGTTATTTAGATCAAAATCATTATTACTCCATTGCATGATTATAAAGAAATGTTTTAGGCACAGTGGTCTTATCAATGATGTTAGCATTATTGGCATTAAGTTGTCATTGATGTCAACTAGTTTGGTAAGGTCACCAGTAAGTAAGAATTGGTGACCGGTATAAGAAAAGTAAGACTTATGATGTCAATCCACATGTGAGTAAGAAGACAAAAGGAAGGTTACCGATACACATGAATTGTGTCATCTGCCGGTAATGCAGGCTTACTGTTAAGGCATAAATCGATATCAAGGATGGTTGTTTGTTTGCAATGAAGAGGTAGAATGTTAAATGAATCACAACGATACCCAGTGAGAAAAACATAAAGAATGGCATGAAGCCATACCAGAAGGCAAGATGAATTGTTAGGAGGATGTGCTATTGGTAAAGAGGATGTTTGTTGGTTATACTAGTAAGGTGTTGAACAAGTAGTCAATCTTGGTCAATGAAGAATGTCAAACTAACATAAAAAACCAAGTAGAGGTGGATGTCGACAAACATGATAGCTAGATGCCAAATGGTGATATTGCACAGGTCGGTGAAGTGTGCATCAACGTAAAAAGTCATCAAGTAGGTTGAATTTTATGAAGAACCCGCAAGTCACGAAGGATGCCAGAGGATTGCAGCTCAAGGAAGACAAGTTGGCAAGCAATTGAACTGATCCTGTAAGAAGATTTGATCTTTGTACTTGTTTGCTGAAGGAAACAACCGAGCCATTAATGGTGTATGATAGAGAAAAGAAAAAAAGAAGAAAAGAATGGTGTAGACCTCCAGATTTAAAAAACGCACATTGGAATGTGAAGCTTTGGTGGTGTTGATCGATGACATGAAGATCATATCCCTCAAAAAGCAGATCGAATCAAATTAGATATGGATTGAGTTGGTGAAGGCAAAACCTAACACGATATTGTTTGAATGCGGTTTTTGGTGGGAACCTTAGATTATAAATATGTGAGCTCAAGACAGAAATTGAGGATGCTTAATGTGAAGAAGGAGAGTGAAGAGAGATTGAGAAGAGAAAATGACCATCTTCCTTGAATTTATTTTAAGAAAGTTGCAGAGTGAGTTGGCAGGCAAACTGGTCAGAGGGTTTAACTAGCAGAAACAAAGTATCGGTAAACTATTACAGGTCTAACAGTTAAGCTAACCATTGAGGTGTGATTGATCAAGAAAGCATCCAAGTGTGACATAGTGTGTTGTGAGGCTGAGAGAGAAAGAAGAGTAGCCAAGAATCAGAGAGAGTAATATCATAACTGGCAGTGTGAGATCTAGTGAAGAAGAGAAGGCTATTAACCGACATAAATCTATTTGATCAAGTGTTGCAGAACTCATTTGCAACCAGATGCTATAACTGTATCAAAATTGTATTTCACTATACATCACCAAGTTGGAACTTGGTGTAGGGGTTGGTGCTCCTTGGGTTGGTGCCCTAAATCTTTGTAATTCAGTGTTTCACTTGTGAGGATGGATTGGTGCAGTAGACTCCAGCAGCATTTCTCACCGAGGTTTTTCCCATATTGGGTCTTCCTCGTAAATTTGGTGTTGTGGGTTGCATTTTTGTGTTTGCCTCTTTTTATATCCACATTTGTCTTACTAGTTTGATTGTTTAGAGCCTAGGGTGATAACCGGTATTCTAAGGTTGTAGTAAAAAGGAAAAGAATTTAGGAACCAATGATTCATCCCCCTCTCAATGGTACATTGTGTTCAACAAATGACAGGTCAAAAATTATATTTTTATATTGATTTCAAATAGTTGAATCACAACAATCAGAGTACATTTTACATATATAACTATTAGACCTATTATATATTAGAATTTACATTAGATTAAAAAATGTTGCAGGAGCATCCCCAGTTCACAACAATCTTGCATCAACCAAAAACATTTTCTTTTCTATTTGTAGTTTCAGTGTTCCTTTTTGTGTGTCCCAGTTTTGGCTCACTAGATCCTATGGAGTTGGATTCTACTTGAAGACTTGATCATCTTTCTTTCTACCAAACCGCATCTCATTTGGATCACTTTTCGGCAAGATATCGCTACCGATTTCCTTGATAGTTTCTTGTTACCGGTTGTCCTTTTATTACCGGTTGCCTGAGACCTATTCTGGTGATTTACCAAAACCCATTCCAAAGCTTGCAGAGCCTTGGACATTGATCTTGATGTTTCTTGGTGTATGTACGACCTTCTACATTTCATCATTTGGATTTTCTGGAGGAATCTCTTGGTGGAGGTCGACCTTGGTCATTTTGCATGTTAGGTCTTGTTCTTTGGGTTTTGATCCTTTTGGGCCGACTGGATCCTTTGGATATATATATATATATATATATATATTTGTAATCATGCTTTAGAATGAAATAAATTTGAAAATCAATTAGAATCAATCAGAGTATCAAATAGATAGATCATGCCTAGAAGATAGATCTTTCGATTCAAGGTCCCGGTGTGACCTGTTCTACCAGGCCTGTGTGTCGGTATGTTGTAACCCAGTTTTCACCGGTTGGATGTAATCAAACTTCATGCAATAAAACTATCAGTTCTTCTTTGCCTGCATCATATCTGTGTATTTCTGTTGTGTTTACTCTTGCTGACCAGTCTGGACTGATCTCCTTGAGGTCCCTCCTCACCGGTGACTGCTTCATGTGGTATCAACACGAAGTTTCATTCCAGAGGTTACGTATCCTAAAATTTTATTGTAGGGTGGTGGATTGCGGATCTGACCTGCAATTATAGAGGACTAGCATGAATAAATGGCACGAAGAGGAACTAGGAATGGTGGAGTGTGTGGGAATGCAAACCTTGTTGTGATGGAGATGTTGCGAGGAATAGAAGCCCAGTTAAAAGCTGTGGAGATAGTCCAAAGAAGAGGCCGACATATTGAAGATGTAAGTGAAGATGAAGGAGAAGAATCCTCGACATAACAAGTGAACCTACCGGCAGTTGATCCAGATGAAGAAATTTTTTAAGGGTTTTGAGTAGGGTGAACACTAAACCTCATTTTACCCCGCCGGAATATGATGGGAAGTTAGATTCAGATGAATTGATGGATTGGATCTCTGAGATGGACAAGTATTTTGATTTTGAAAACACTATAGAAGAGAGGAAGGTGAAATATGTTTGTACCGAATTGAAAGGTCATGCATCTCTTTGGTGGGAGCATTTGCAAGTTGATAGGCAAAGAAGAGGTAAAGAAAGATTAAGACATGGGATAGGATGATTGCTAAGTTGAAATCAAAGTTTGTACCGACGAATTATCAAGTGGATTTGTTCCAGAAGTTGCAGAATCTGAGATAAAAGGAATCTAGTGTGAAGGAGTACACCGAAGCATTTTACAAATTGAACATCAGATCCAGACATGTTGATGATGAAGTTGAACAAATTGCAAGATATTTGAATGGATTGCAGATGTCTATACAAGATGAACTCAATATGATCAAATTGGAGAGTGTTGAAGAGGCTTACAAGTATGCAATAAAGGCTGAAGAGAAATTAAATAAAAGACATGAGTAGAGATAGAGAGGTAGAGGTGGAAGGTTTACTAGAGGAAGATTTCAAGGAGGAAGAGGATATACTAGAGGAAGAGGAATCGATACAGATCAAAAAAAGGACAAGGAAGTGAGCAAAGAAGGTAATTCATACTGGAAGGATGATAGAAATTTCTATCGAAGGAGAGAACCGGATGGTTACCAAAATGAGAAATTTGGAAGATAAGACAAGAGGGCATTTAGAGGAACCTGCTTTAAATGTGGAGGAGAAAGACACCGTGCATTTGAATGTAAGAAGAGAGAGGCTACCAGAAGAACAATAGTAGTGGAAGAAAACCCCACCGGATCAGACAATAAATTAGAAGATGGAGAACTTTTGATGATGAGGAGAGATTTGTGTCATACCAAAGGAGATGAAGAACCCTTACAGAGGAAGAACCTGTTCAAGACAAGATGTAAGGTATCTGGTAAGTGTTGTAAAGTTGTTATTGATAGTGGTAGTTTAGATAATCTTGTTTCAGAAGAGATGGTGAATAAGTTGAAATTGGAGAGATTGAAACACCCTAAGCCTAATCAAATAGCATGGATTCAGGATGAACATAACTTGTTAGTAAGTGAAAAGTGTTTATTAAAATTGAAAATTGGGAATTATCATGATGAAGTTTTGTGTGATATTATGCCTATGGATATTTGTCATCTTTTGTTGGAAAGACCTTGGCAGTTTGATAGACAAGCAATACATGATGGGAGGAAGAATACATACACTATTGTGGCCAATGGCATGAAGCAAATCTTGTCACCTTTGGAGGAACATTTAAAGAATGAAGTCTGTATGAATAACAGAATCTGTTTAGTAGATGGAAGGAAATTCATGGATGGAATGAGACATGAGAATGTGTATTTTTCCTTAATTCCTAAGAAGATTGAGAGACCGAAACGGGAAGGAGAACACCTGAAAGAGATAAGAGATTTGCTGACAGAATATGATGACATCATTTTAGATAATATACCTGATGGATTGCCACCTGTTAGAAGTATTAGTCATTGCATGGAATTAGTTCCCAGAGCTAGTTTGTATAACAAAGGTGCACAACGGTTGACACTGACAGAGAGTGAAGAACTGAATAGAAAAGTGCAAGAGTTGTTGGAGAAAGGTTTGATCAGGGAAAGTCTGATCCCTTGTGCAATACTAGTAGTATTAGCACCTAAGAAGAATGGAGAATGGAGGATGTGTACAGATTCAAGAGAAATAAACAAGATCACAGTGAAATACCGGTTTCCTTTGTTTAGGTTGGATGACATAATGAACTGTTTGAGTGGAGAAAAATAATTTACAAAGATATATTTGAAGAGTGGATATCATCAAATCAGGATCAAAGAAGGTGATGAGTAGAAGACAACATTTAAGACAAATGAAGAACTATATGAATGGTTGGTGATGCCTTTTGGATTGAATAATGCACCGAGTACTTTCATGAAGTTGATAAATGAGGTATTGAAGAAATTCTTGGGTAAGTTTGTTATTGTGTATTTGGATGATATTCTGATTTTTAGTAAGACAAAAGAGGAGCATTTGTTGCAGTTAAATTTTTTTTTTGTAGAGGTTGAGAGAAGAGAAGTTGCTGATCAATATCAAGAAGTGTACTTTCATGAAGGATGAGTTAGTCTATTTAAGATTTGTGATATCTAAGGATGGTTTGAAGATGGACCCTGAGAAATTGAAAGCCATTGTTGAGTGGCCTACACCGAAAAGCATTGGAGAGGTAAGATCATTTCATGGATTGGCTAGTTTTTATCGAAAGTTTATCATAAATTTCAGTTCAATTTGTAACCCTATGACCGAGACCATGAGAGGGGATTAGAAGGAATTCAAGTGGACCACTAGAGAAAATGAAAGTTTTGAATTGTTGAAGTAGAAAGTGACTGAGCAACATGTGTTTTATTTACCAGATTTCAATAGGGTATTTCAGGTGGATTGTGATGCAAGTGGAACTGGAACAACAACAAGAGTAGTTTTGATTCAAGAAGGGAGAGCAGTAGCATATTCTAGTGAGAAATTGAATGATGTCCGGAAGAGATATTCAATGTATGATCAAGAATTTTATGCCACAGTTCAAGCCTTAAAGAAATGGAGACATTACTTGTTCACTAAGGAGTTTGTATTGTATACAGATCATCAAGATTTGGAGTATTTGAACAGTTAGAGTAAGTTGAGTTAGAGACACATGAGATGGGTAGAATTCTTGTAGAGTTACATCTTTGTGTTGAACCATAGAAGTGCTAAATCCAACAAAGTTGTTGATGCATTGAGTAGGAGAAGGAATTTGTTGATAGAGATGAGAGTGACAGTATTAGGTTTTGAAGATTTGAAGACCTTGTATGGTGAAGACCTTGATTTTACAGAACCTTGGAAAGCATGTAGAGAACCAGTTATGGTTGATAGGAGCAAATGGTTGGATTATTTTATTTAGGATGGGATGTTATTCATGAGAGTTCCATGAGAGAGAACCTCATAAAAGAAAAACATAGCAGAGGTTTAGCTGGACATTTTGGTATTGATAAAACAGTCGCATTGGTGAGTGAGTAGTACTTTTGGCCCCAGATTCATAAGGATGTTAAGAGATATGTTCAGAGTTGTAGAGTTTGTCAAGCTGAAAAGGTAGTAGTCAAAATGTGGGATTGTATTAACCTTTGACAGTATCGATAAGACCTTGGGAGGATATAAGCATGGATTTTGTACTTGGATTGACTAAGACACTGAGAGGGAATGATTCTATGGTAGTGGATAGATTTTCAAAGATGGCTCATTTCATACCTTGTGAGAAGATATTAGATGCATTGCATGTAGCAGACCTATTTTTCAAGGAAAAGGTGAGATTGCATGGATTACCTAAGAGCATAGTTTCAGACAGAGACACTAAGTTTGTTGGCTATTTTTGGAGAACACTTTGGAAGAAGATGAAGACAGATTTGAAGTTTAGTTCTACTTTTCATCCACAGACTGATGGACAGACCGAAGTAGTTAACCGAAGTTTGGGAAACTTGTTGAGATGTTTAGTGGGAGATAAAACCGGAAGTTGAGATTTGATCCTTGCACAAGAAAAGTTTTCCTATAACAATTCAGTGAATACAAGTACCAAAAAAACACCTTTTGAGATTGTTACCAGAGTGCATCCTAGAGGAATAGCAAAATTGAGAGACATTAGCAGTGAAGACCTGAAGAGTTCATACACATAATAACTTGCAGATCACATGGTAGCATTGCATATTCAGGTTGAACAACATCTGGAGGACATGAATAGAAAATATAAGGATAAGGCATATGAGAAGAGGAGACATAAGGAATTTGAAGTTGGCGATGAAGTGATGATATACTTAAGAAAAGAGAGATTCCCGGTTGGAACTTATAATAAGTTGCATATGAAGACGTTTGAACCCTATAAGATTTTGAGGAAGTTCATTTTTGGAAATGCATATGAAGTAGGGCTACCAGATAGTCTAAGTATTTCACCTATATTCAACACTGCAGATCTTCATGAATACCATGAATTAGAATTTAGTAAGGACAGTGTTGCAGACCTTGAGAAACAATTACCCCAGAAGGAAACAGATCAGATTGAAGAGATTTTGGATAGTAGGATTGGGCGTAGTACCCGAAATAGTCAGTATAAAGACTATCTTGTGAAGTGGAAGGGCCGACCAGTTGAAGATTCATCTTGGATTTCTCAGGAAGAGGTAGACCACCTTGGTTTCCCTCTGACCCCAACAAAGTGAGAGGCTCACTTTTTCATTAACCTTAGATGTTTGATGCAGGACCATCCCCGGTTCAGAATAATCTCACATCAACCAAAAACATTTTGTTTTTTGTTTTGTTTTCTGTTTGCAGTTTCTGTGTTCCTTTATACGTGTCTCAGTTTTGGCTCACCGGATCCTATGGAGTTGGATTCTACTTGAAGACTTGATCATATTTCTTTCTTCCAAACCACATCTCATTTGGATCACTTTCCAACAAGATATCACTACTAGTTTCCTTGATAGTTTCTTGTTACCAGTTGTCCTTTTGTTACCGATTGCCTGAGACCTATTCTGGTGATCTACCAAAGCCCATTCCGAAGCTTGCAGATCCTTGGATGTTGATCTTAATGTTTCTTAGTGTATATCCAACCTTCTACGTTTCATCCTTTGGATTTTTTGGAGGAATCTCTTGGTGGAGGCCGACCTTGTTCATTTTGCACATTAGGTCTTGTTCTTCGGGTTTTGATCCTTTTGGGCCAACTTGATCCTTTGGATCGATATATATATTTGTAATCATGTTTTAGAATGCAATAAATTTGAAAATCAATTAGAATCAATCAGAGTATCAGATAGATAGATTGTGCCTAGAACATAGATATTTCGATTCAAGGTCCTGGTGTGACTTATTCTACCAGGCCTATGTGCCATTATGTTGTAACCTGGTTGTTACTGGTTGGATGTAATCAAATTTCATGCAATAAAACTATATGTTCTGCATTGCCTCCATCATGTCTATGTGTTTCCATTGTGTTTACTTCTGCTGACTGGTTTGGAATGACCTCCTTGAGGTCCCTCCTCACCGGTGACTACTTTAAAAAACTTCTTTTGGTTTAGCATATTAAAATTTACATCAAATATGGAGGATTATATTATTATTTATTAAGGCAGTTCATATTCTCATAAGTCTCATTAAGTCTCATTAATAACCTTTAATTTAAATAAATTTTGATATAAACCTTATATAGTAATCAAGCCATAAGAAATATAAGCATATTTGGAACAATAAATTGAAAAAAATAGAGAAGATCCCAAAAGGGGGATATTACAAGTGGTATCAGAGTTAGTAAACCTACTAGCTTGTTGGGAAGAATGCAAATTTTTTCTCAAATTGGTTATTGGAGTGCATAAGATGAAGAGAATCAAAGAATTGTTGTCCTAATTGAAACAAATTATCCAAAGGAGTATTAAAAAATTATCCAGATGGGATGAGTTAAGTGTTGAGATAAAAAGAAGAGCAACGGAAAATTAAGAAGGGTAGATTGAGAAAGAGAAAAAAACAATAACCCAATCACCTACCAAAACATCACAATTAAAGATGACACTAATAATGAGCTTACAACTACTCATAGTCTCATGCCAACATTTTAAGAAATTCAAGAACATGAAATGGTTTCCATTATCCCTAAAAGTGAGGAAATACTTAAACCTTCATATGCTTATTCAATCACCAATGAAAGGAGTACTTTTCTTCACAAGGATTATGGGACAACCATTAATGTGGAGTTGATACATAAGGAGCAAACTAAAATAATCTCAAATACACCATCAAATATTGGGCATGAAAAGGATTATAGATCTTTCTTTCACTTCAATGAAGATGGAGGATTTTGGTTTTATTTTTGGAACACGTATGTGGAAGACAATAACCTTTGTATTCCTAATCCTTCAACTCAAGGATCATGCATTGAGGATAACCTATCTAGTGATGATAAATAAAATCATTTGAAGTCACTTAGAAATTAGAATTTCATTCATGATTCTCCTTCACCTCTTAAAGAGTAAATGGTATCCACTAATAATTCAATGGTTGTGGATGAGAAGAGTAATATTTCTAATGAAAGTAAATTAGAAGATACATTGTGTGACAAATCTAATCACTCTGAGGAAAATAAACAAAGAAATGTGGCATAGAAGGATAGGGATGAGAAAATAAGAAAACTCTTTGAGGAAGCAATGACAAGAAAAGAACTAGGGAAACTGATGAATAGTGTTGAAGAGGTGGAGAGGAATCTACTACTATGTGAATGGTGGAATGAGAAAGCTAAACATGCCAAAATGATATATTTTTGAGCAAAGAGAACATACAAAAAATTAAGAAAAGGCATGGACACTTAGATGAACCAAAGATGAATTTCCAAGCCAAGCATTGTGATCCAAATATCACATCAATAATTCCACACATGCAATCACCTAGTTAAGAATTTCAACCAATAGCATTGAAGGCCTTGGAGGATTATTTTCCAAAAGGAGTGATTTTGAAGAGATTGGTAACAAAATGTCATGAGGTGGTAGATTTGCATAAGCAAGAAGAGGGTAAGTTGATAGATGCTCATAAGACCCCACAAGTAGAAAATAAAGGTGTAGTAACTAAACCACCAAAATGGATTATTTCCCTTGCATTCAAATAATGCAAGGTATTTTTTATCCCTTTAAACATATTAAATATTTTCCACTTTCCTAAGGTAATTACTGACAAGAAGGCTAAAGAAAATAAAAAATGGATATAGAGAGGTTATGGGAACTCTAAAATAGGACACATTTCTTTCCCATCATTTTTCCCAATACTAGAGAGTTTGCATGTCCTCATGCAAATATTTGTTACAAATCATTCTATTTTTGGGGACTAGTTTTGAAGAAAGCTTCTATATTTTATAGGTGATTTCCATGCACTAGGTTAGTCTTAACTCTTGCATCCTTTGTACATTATTTTGGATAGGAATGTGGAGTTAAGTGTATTTCCTCAGTTGGGCCAATTCCTCCTTTATTCTCTAGATGTCCTCCTTCTACTAGTGATTGCTTGTGGTTGATTCATGTAGCTATGTTTTTAGTTTCTAATCTTCCCCCTTAAGATAATTAACCAAATCCATTAGAGCCCATACTTCTCATTTTTTAAGAAACATCTCCTTGTCTTCTTGCTCAAGTGAAATGGTTATGTATAGTTATGATAACTCAATGATGAACAGATAGTACCAAACTAGTACTAAGAGGGGGGGGGGGGGGGGGGGTGGGGTGAATTAGTACAGACAAAAACACAATCCTAAACCGGTTTGTCAGCAGACACTGTGCTTTGATAGACAAACAGTAACACCGGTCTTAAACAGAGTACAACCGGCAAAACCCAGAATAACTAAGACAAGCATAAACCAGTTGACACTTATCTTTTCATATAATCCAATACTTCATTTCCATTTCACCCTAATGCATGAACATGTAATCTATCATCAAAGATATATAAACAGCTTCATCAACATGATTTACCTTCAAACACAAATTACTCAAGCCATCACATGAATAACACCACACATGACACAGATTTTTCACATGGAAACCCAACTGCGAAAAACCACAGTGGGGATGAATACCCACAAGTTGTTTTTGAACTCTTTAGAAGTCTGCTCTGTTAGGAGCCTTGTCCGGTTAAAGAATGATACAATAGGTTCTGTTAGGAACCGATCCTGTTAGGGATCACCCAGTTAAGGGATGGCTAGAATACCTAGTTAAGGGTTAAACCCTGTTAAAGGTTACCTTGTTAGAGGATTTCAAGAACTCAATGGTTTTGAGTCACCCTATTAAAGCATTTACAATAAGCCGGTTAAAGCTACCTTGTTAAGGGATTTCCCAACTGTTGAAGTGGTTAGAGATCAATAGGTATTACAATAATCTGGTAACAACACTCAATGCCAATGTAGATCCTCTTTAGCTCCTCTTCACCTTCTGCACTTACACTCTGTAGGTATCACTTCTCTCTTCCGGTCTGGAAAGAATCACATATCTCTTCACTTGGATACTCACACACAACTTTTGCCAACAACCTCAGAAAGAAACACAACATCGACCTTATAGGAAATAGATAGGTCGGTAGCATAAACCCTAAACCCTAAACCTATTAGGTTAAGGAATTCAAATGGTTTATTCATGACCATTGAGCACATTGCATTAAATGCAATAGTCTTGATCCAATCTCAAGATGTTCTCAATCGTTCATTTTCCACTGATTGCATGGCGGCTGCTAACCCATCACATGTTTTCACCATTTACAGACTTTGCACATTCCTAAGGTAGATAGGAACACTCTCCTTCATGTAA
This sequence comes from Cryptomeria japonica, assembly GCF_030272615.1. Lineage (NCBI taxonomy): Eukaryota > Viridiplantae > Streptophyta > Pinopsida > Cupressales > Cupressaceae > Cryptomeria > Cryptomeria japonica. The sequence goes on from NC_081412.1 coordinate 248,134,544, forward strand.
GATCCTTCATGTGCACAAGGCTGACATGGCAACATGATCTATTCTTCGTTATAATGCTAACTCATCACACAAAGTCACCGGTTGAGCCACACAGGCTTGAAACATTTCAACCAGAAACTTTGAAGTTGAGACTACCAATCGGTAGTCATACAAAGCTTCCATGTGCCAGTTCCCATAACCACATGCCGGTTCACCTTAAACAAACACACCGCTTCACTTTGGCACATATACCGGTTCACAGTGTTATACTGGTTCTCTCCTCTTCAACATATTGACATCAATAACAACATACAATGCCATCATGTCCTTATACCGGTTCACATAATGCCAACAATCTCCCCCTTTGGCATTGATGGCAATATACAAAGATATCTCTCCGCTTCACATCTTCTCCCCCAATTTCTACAGATATTTTCTCTGCTTCACTTCTTCTCCTCCTTTGACAACAATGCCAAAGTGGAGGCACAAGCTTCCCTATTCCATTATGTTGCTCCTCCTGAGGAGTAGCATCCTTCAACACATCAATCCTGAAGAAAAATTTGACTATGCAATACTTGACTGATGTGGAGCATGTACCTTTAGTTTACCTCCTAAAGGGCAGCACCCCTAATTCACCTCTTAAGTACATAAATGTAGCCTTTGGGAGAGGCTTGGTGAATATGTCTACTAACTGCTCCTTACTGGAAACATGTTCCAGTGCAATCTCTTTGTTTTGAACCTTTTCCCTCAAGAAATGATACTTAAGCTCAAAGTGCTTGGTTCTAGAATGTAAAACCGAATTCTTGGAGATGTTAATTGCACTAGTATTGTCACAAAATATACTTACCAGTTTAGATATAGGAACTTTGAAGCCATTTAATACATGTTTCATCCAAATTGTCTGAGCGTAGTTCATGAAAGCTGCAACATACTCTGCTTCTGCTATAGATTGAGAGATACAACTCTACTTCTTACTTATCCATGAGACCAGTCTACCACCGAGAAAGAATGCACCATCGGTTGTGCTTTTCTGGTTGTCCACATTACTTGCCCAATCAACATCTGTGAATACTTTCAAGTTGAATTCCTTGCTATACAGATACCAGAATCCATAATCAATAGTTCCCTTCAGATACCTAAGAATCCGCTTGACTGCAACCAAGTGGGATTCTCTTGGACTTTTCTAGAACCTTGCAGTAATGCCAACTGCATGTGCAACATCTGGTTTGCTATGCACTACATAATGCAACTTACCAATCATTGATCGATATTCCTTCTCATCAACCAATGTTGAGTCATCCTCTTTGGATAGTTTACAACTGGTCACCATCGGTGTACCAACCGGTTTTCTATCTTCCATGCCAAAGGTCTTCAACACCTCTTTGACATACTTGGACTGAGTGATAAAGATTCCATCTTTCATCTGCTGAATCTGCAGTCCAATGAAGAACTTAATCTCCCCTATGAGTGACATCTCAAACTCTTTCTTCATCTCATCTACAAACTCATGACTCATCTTGTCATCTCCACCAAAGATAATGTCATCAACAAATACCTCACAGATCAGGATCTGATCTCCTTCAGACTTCAAGTAGATATTGCTATCTTTGCTTGTTCTCTCAAATCCAATCTTCACAAGATGGGAGTGCAGGCATTCATACCATGCTCTAGGTGCCTGCTTTAGACCATATAAGGCTTTATGTAGCCTACACACCATGTCACTATCTTCAGATAGGGCAAACCCATCTGGTTGCTCTATATAAACCTCCTCTTCAAGTACACCATTTAGAAATGCAGATTTTACATCCATTTGATATACTTTGAATCCTTTAAAAGCTGCATATGCAAGAAGCATACGAACTCCTTCCAATCTGGCTACAAGAGTAAAGGTTTCTCCATAGTCTTCTCCTTCTTCTTGGGAATATCCTTTACACACCAGTCTGACTTTGTTTCTAATCACTATGCCATCCTCATTTAGCTTATTTCCAAAAACCCATTTGGTACCAATGATATTTTTATGCTCCGGTCTGGGTACCAAAGACCATGTACCATTTCTCTCTATCTGGTCAAGTTCCTCTTCCATTGCCTTGAACTAGTCTTCATCTTTATGTGCCTCTTTGAATGATTTAGGCTCAAATTCAGAGATCATACATGAGTTTTCTCTGACCTTTCTTCTTGTAAGGATTCCTACATCCTTATCTCCTATGATCTGCTTAGGATCATGATTCAGCTTGACATACCGTGGAATGGTCTTAATAGATTCCTCTTGATTTTTTTCTTCATCCTCATCTCCATTAGTATCAGCATCTGCATCTACGAGTGGTAAGAAACAAGGCAAGAATTTTATGCAAAGGATATCCTCAGGAAGAGGGAGAAGACTATGAAGAAACCTTTTCCCCAGTGGCGAGACTAGAAGGTGTCTGAATGCTACTTGAATTTGTAGAATTCAAGGGATTCAAGGTATACCAGATGGATGTGAAGTCTACATTCTTGAATGGAATCCTAGAAGAAGAAGTGTATATTGAGCAACCGGATGGGCTTGCTTTGTCAGAAGATAGTGACATGGTGTGTAGATTAAACAAGGCCCTGTATGGATTGAAACAGGCACCAAGGGCATGGTATGAACGATTACAATCTCATCTTGTGAAGATAGGATTTCAGAGAACAAGTGAGGACAACAACATCTACTTGAAATCTGAAGGGGATCAGATTCTAATCTGTGAAGTATTTGTAGATGACATAATCTTCAGAGGAGATGATGAAATGAGTCATGCATTCATAGATGAAATGAAGAAAGAGTTTGAGATGTCTCTGATTGGAGAGATAAAGATCTTCATTGGTCTACAGATTCAGCAGATAAAGGAGGGTATCTTCATTACCTAGTCCAAGTATATCCAAGAGGTATTGAAGACCTTTGGCATGGAGGAGAGAAAACCAGTTGGAACATCGATGGTGACCAACTGCAAATTGACAAAGGAGGATGATACAACATTGGTGGATGAGAAGGAGTATCGGTCGATGATCGGTAAGTTGCACTATGTGGTGCACAATAGACCAGATATTGCTCATGCAGTGGGCATAGTGGTCCATTTTTAAAAGAGTCTAAGATAATCCCACTTGGTAGCGGTAAAGAGGATTCTTAGATATCTGAAAGGAACAGTTGATTATGGATTGTGGTATCCATATAATGGTGACTTTGATCTCAAAGTATTTATCGATGCAGATTGGGAAGGTAATATGGATGACCAGAAGAGCACAACTGGTAGAGCGTTCTTCCTTGGTGAAAGACTAGTCTCATGAACGAGCAAGAAGAAGAAATGTATTTACCAGTCTACAGCTGAAGCAGAGTATGTAGAAACATTTATGAACTGCACTCAAGCAATCTGGATGAAGCATGCACTGAATGGATTCAAAGTGCCTATATCTAAACCAATGAGTATTTTCTGTGATAATACTAGTGCAATAAATATTTCCAAAAATCTAGTATTGCATGCTAGGACCAAGCATATTGAGCTCAAGTATCATTTCTTGAGAGAAAAGGTTCAGAAGAAAGAGGTTGTATTAGAACATGTTTCTAGTAAGGAGCAGCTAGCAGACATATTCACTAAGCCCTTACCGAAGACTACATTTACCTATTTGAGAGGTGAATTAGGGGTACTACAGTGAAAAATATTATAGGATTGATGTGTTGAAGGATGCTACTCCATAGGGGGAGCAACATAGTGGAACTTGGAAGCTTATGCCTCCACTTTGGCATTGCTATCAAAGGAGGAGAAGTATTGTTTGGGTTGAAGATATTGAGAATGTACACACTGACCAGTCCAGGTGGTGGTCATCTTTTTAGTTGCACAAGTATAGTGTCAACCTATATATATTTTACTGAGAAATGATGCATTGAGTATTGCCATCAATGCCAAAGGGGGAGATTGTTGGCATATGATGAAGTGATGATAGTGTATGTTGTCATTGATGTCAATAAGCGAACTGGTATATGATGCTCAAGCAGGTGAACCAGTATGAACCGGTGTGAAGAATGGAAGCGGCTATAGTCAACTGGGATGGTGTGAACCAGTGTCAGGGTTCACAGTGTGACTACTAGTTTGTAGTCTTAGTTCAGCTCGAGGGTTTCCGGTTTGGCGATCTGACTTGTGTCATCCAACTGATGACATTCTATGATGAGTTAGTTAAGAGATAAGGATGAGATCGAGGTGCCATGTCAGTTATACGCATGTGAAGAATCTCTTTGCGGATCTTGCACATGAAGATCAAATGCATTGAATGTCTACCTCAGGAATGTGCATTTTTCTTAGAGGTATAAGAAAAGCATGTGATGGGTTACTATTTTTGAGATGTGGTGAAGATTGGATGATGCAGAATGACTTGAGATCTATTTTCGATCATTTCATTCTATGCAATATGTTTGGACGGTCAGGATTGGACCGCTTGTAATTGTAAACATATAATGTTTAGGGTTTAGGGTTTATGCTACCGACCTAATTGTTGTCTATAAGGTCGATGATGTTTGTTATTGTTTATGTTGGAAAAATTTGTGTTTGTGTTTGCATGTTGAGATACTTTCCAAACTAGAGTGTGGAATCTACAGAGTGTGATTGCAAAGGAGAGGAACTGAAAAGGATTTTCCTTAGCAAGTATTGTTGTTATCAGATCGAAGCTTTACCTATTGACTTCTAACCATCTCAACAAAAGGAAAATCCCTTGACCGGGTAGCTTTAATAGGCTTGTTGCAAATCCTCTAACCAGGTGACTCAAGTTCATTGAGTTCTTTAAATCCTCTAGTGAGGTAACCTTTAACAGGGTTTCAACCTTTAACAAGGTTTATAGCCATCCCTTAACCGGGTGATCCCTAACAGGATCGGTTCCTAACTGAACCTTATTGTAAAGTCTTTAACTGAACTAGGCTCCTAACAGAGCGGACTTCAAAAGAGTTTAAAACAATCTTGTGGGTATTCATCCCCACCGTGGTTTTTCCCATTTGGGTTTCCACGTGAAAAATCTATGTGTCATGGGTTGTGTATTTTTCATGTGATGATTGAGAAGTTTTGTTCAGTTGAATATGCATGCAAAGCTAATGGTGGTGGTATTACTAATGCAACTTATGCATGTTCGAACTGGTAAAATAGCTATCTAGATTGGAGACTTTTTGTATGCTATTTGAAGTACTCTTGTTTAACCGGTTTAGTTGTCTGAAGTATTTCTGTTAACCGGTATTGCTATATAGTTAAGTACAGTGGTACAGCAAACTGGGTTATCAGTGTTCTAAACTGTCAGAGCATTGAAGTGAATTTTGTGGGTACTGATTCACCCCCCCTCTTAGTACCGATTAGGATCTTAGAGATTCATCATTATTCATCAATAATTGTAAACCTAAAATGTTTAGGGTTTAGGGTTTATGCTACCAACCTAATTGTTGTCCATAAGGTCAATGAGTTTTGTTATTGGAGATGTTGGCAAAAGTTGTGTGTGTTTGCATATTTTGATACTTGCCAAACCAGAGTGAGGAATCTGTAGAGTGTGATTGCAAAAGAGAGGAACTAAAAAGGATCTTCCTTAGCAAGAAGTATTGTTATCAGATCAGAGTGTTTTACCTATTGTCTTCTAACCATTTCAATAGAAGGTAAATCCCTTGACCAGGTAGCTTTAACAGGATTTGTTGTAAATCCTCTAACCAGGTGGCTCAAGTTCATTTAGTTATTTAAATCCTCTAGCGAGGTAACCTTTAACAGGGTATATAGCAATCGCTTAACCTGGTGATCTCTAATAGGATTGGTTCCTAACAAAACCTTTATTGTAAAGTCTTTAACCGGACTAGGCCGCTAACAGAGCGGACTTCAAAAGAGTTCACACACAAGCTTGTGGGTATTCATCCCCACCGTGGTTTTTCCCATTTGGGTTTCCATGTGAAAAATCTGTGTGTTATAGGTTGTGAGTTTTTCATGAGATGATTGTATGATTCTTATTAAGTTAGATATGCATGGAGTGTTAAATGGTTGTGATATTATTGATACAACTCATGCATGATTATATCGGTGAAGTAGTCATGAAGATTTGAGATCTGTTGAATGTTGTCTGAAGTATTTATGTTTAACTGGTATTGCTATGGTTAAGTCCAGTTGTCTATGACAACCGGTTATCTATGTTTTGATTTGTCAAAGTATCTGAGCAAGTTTTTGTGTGTACTGATTCACCCCCCCTCTCAGTACCGATTAGGACCTTAGTAGTTCATCATTATTTATCAAATCAGAGATATCAGATCCCCCTGTCTTAAACCTCTAGAGGACTTGAAGAATTGAGAAGGGGAACCATTAATAAGGGTGTAGAGACCAACTGCCAAATAAGCCTTATAACTCTGCTACAAAACCCAAAAGCATGAAGAATTATAGAGAGAAAAGACCAATCAACTTGATCATAAGCCTTAGATAAAACCAACTTTATAATAAAACCCCCTTTACGAGGCACCTCTAGGGAGTGAATGTTCTCATGCACCGTGATGATAGAATCAAGAATTTTCCTTCGCGAAACAAAGTCGTTACGTTGCGAGGAAATGATAGCAAGAAACATTAATAGAAGTCTCAAGGTGAGAACCTTTGAAATGATCTTATAAAAAGAGTTAGAGAGGCTAATAGGGCAAAAACAATCCATAGCTTCAGCCCCAACAAACTTGGGGATCAAAAAAATAAAAGTAGAATTAAGCTCCTTTAGCAAATTCCTGGCCCCAAAAAAATCTTTCACCCCATCAGAAACATCCTTCTCCATAATATGCCAAAAAGTCTTGAAAAAAACATCAAAAATCCATCCGGCCCTGGGGCTTTATAACCTTGAAAGAAAAAACAACAACTTTAATTTCATCCTTAGAAGGGATACCAGTTAAAAACTTATTTTGATCCTCACTCAAAATAGAGGAAATGACTTCTAAAAGATATTTCTGAGCATCAACATACAAATTATTATTAGTTGAAAGAAGGGAGGCAAAAAAACTGGAAGCTTCCCCACAAATTTCATCATCTTACAAAAGAGTCCTATAACCCACAATCAACTTAGAAATCCTATTGGCCGATTTATGTTTAAGGGTAGTCAAATGGAAAAATCTAGTATTTATGTCCCCAACAGACAACCATAATGCCTTGGATCTTTGCTTCCAAATGACCTCTTCCCTCACAATAATCTCATGGTATTTCTTCAAAATATCATTCTCCCTTTCCAAAGAACCAGAAGAATAACCTTCAACCTGAATCTTGTCTTGTATTTATTTAAGCTCACACTGAATAGAAGATTTAGAAGCAAAAAGGTTACCAAACACATCTTTATTCCATATTCTAATATTATCTTTCACAAATCTGATTGTTTTGGCAACCTTGAACATAGCAGAGTCATCCACAACAATATTTCATCACTGCTTAATACTATCTTCCAATAATGGATGAGACAACCACATCTTTTCAAACCTGAAGGGGAATTTTCTCTTACCATTAATAGAATCAACACCAAAAGAGATGGGGAAGTGATCAGAGCCAACCCTGGAGAGGGTCGTAAGAGAGAAGACATACTTCACTAGCCAAATATTAGAGATAAGAGTTTGGTCCAGATGCACTTGGATGAAATCATCACCTACTCTCCTGTTGGTCCAAGTAAAAGGGGCACCCTAAAGATCAACATCATGTAAAGAATGAGAATTAATAAAATCCATCAAGTCCAACCGACTATCCACTTGAATTTGAGAGCCTCCAAAATTTTTTGAATTATGAAGGGGAGTATTAAAATCTCCCATACTAATCCAATTGTCATCACTGTGTCTAGAACAATGAACCTCCAACTTCTTCCAAAACTTATTCCTAGTCACTTTAGAATTGGGGGCATAGCTATTAGAGAGAAGTCATCCCTAATATGATGAAACCTGACAGAAACAAAATTGGTATCCACATCCAAAATTTCACCCTTAATATAGTTAAGGTTCCAAAAAATAGCAGTCCCACCCGAGGCACCTTTAGAACTACTACCAACCACCCCACAATGCTTTAAAAACTTGAATTTTTTCATCTTTTCCTTAACCATTTTAGTTTCTTGAATAAGGACAACATCCGGCTTATTATTCCTAACCATGTTACGAATAATATCTTGTTTATGGGGCCCATTGAATCCCCTTATGTTCTTGGAAATTAATTTCATTTTTTACCAAGAGAACATACCTCATAGATGGTCCTTGTTGAACACAATACACAACTGAGAGGTGGGGTGAATCAGTGGTTCCTAAGTTCTTTTGTTTTTTAAAACAACCTTAGAATACCGATTATTATCCTAAGCACTAAACAATCAAACTGGTAAGACAAAAGTGGATACCAAAAGAGACAAACACACAAATTTAACCCACAACACCAAATGTACGAGGAAAACCCAATATGGAAAAAACTTCGGTGAGAAATTCTACTGGAGACTACTGCTCCAATCCAACCTCACAAGTGAAACAATGAATTACAAAGATTTAGGGCACCAACCCCTGCACCAAGCTTCAACTTGGTGATGTATATTGAAATAAAATTTTGATATAGTTATAGCTTCTGGTTGTAAATGAGTTATGCAACTCTTGATCAAATATGTTTTTGTTGGTTAACAGTCTTCTCTTCTTCTCTCTCAGCCTCACACCACACTCGGTCACACTTGGATGCCTTCTTGACAAATCACACCTCACTTGTTAGCTCAACTATCATACCTACAACAGTTTACCGATACTCTGTCTCTGCTAGTTAAACCCTCTCATCGGTTCGCCTGCTAAGTCAGTCTGCAACTTTCTTAGAATAAATTCTAAGGAAGACAATCCTTCTCTATGCTCAAGATCTCTTCACTCTCCTTCTTCACATCAAGCATCAGTTATTTCTATCTCGAGCTCACATATTTATAATCTTGGATTCCCTCCAAAAACTGCATTCAAACAATGTCATATTAGGTTTTTCCTTCTCCAACTCGATCCAAATCCGATTTGATTCGATCTTCTTTTCCAGGGATATTATCTTCATGACATCGATCAACACCAGCAAAGCTTTGCATTCCAATGTGCGTTTTCTAAATCTAGAGGTATGCACTATGTTTTTCTGCTTTTCTTTATCATACACCATTAATGGATTTGTTGTTTCCTTCAGCAAATGGATACGAAGATCAAATCTTCTTGCAAGATCAATTCAGTCATTTGCCAGCTTACCTTCCTCAAGCTGCAATCCTCTGGCATCCTCTGTGACTTGTGGGTTCTTCATAAAAGTCAACCTGCTTGCTGACTTGTTACGTCAATGCACACTTCATCAACTTGTGCAATATCACCACCTGGCATCCAACTGTCATATTTGTTGACATCCACCTCTTCTTGGATTTCTATGTCAGTTTGACATCCTTTGTTGACCAAGGTTGACTATCAGCTCAGTTCACCTTACCGATATGACCAACAAACATCCTTTGTACTGACAACACATCCTCTTGATAATTCATCTTGCCTTCCAGTATGTCTTCATGTTGTCCTCTCTGTTCTTCTCAGTGAGTGTTGTTGTGATTCTTTTAACATTACACCTCTTCGTCACAAATAAACAACCAACCTTCATCCTAGTTTGTGCCTTACCAGTAAGCCTTCTTTATCAACATGACATATTTCATGTGTATCGGTATCCTTCCTTCTATCTGCTCACTCACGTGTGCATTGACATCATGTCTTTCTCTTATACCAATCACCACTTCTTACTTACCGGTGACCTTGCCAAACCAATTGACATCAATGACAACTTAATGCCAATAATGTCGACAATCTCCCCCTTTGGCATTGATGTCAACTTATTGCAAGACACTTCATAGCGGCAGATTTCTCCCCCTTTGACACAATGACAAAGGGTACTATACACCCCCCCTTTGATCCAACCTAGCTCCCCCTTTGATCCATACCTAGCTCCCCCTTAGGCTGCTTCCAGTGATTGCCGCCGGGACTGAGATGTGGTTAAAGAGTTATAGATGCTACCATGAACTCCCCCTGAACCATATAAATCCTTCCTTTCTCAAGTGCATAAGGCAGGTGACACAACTCCCAACTTGTGTCTTAGGTACTCAAAAGTGCTTACCAGAAATGGTTTGGTGAAAATGTCTTCTACTTGTTCTCTGGTAGAGACAAAACCCATCTTTACTTCCTTTCCTTCAACCTTCTCTCTGAGGAAATGATACTTGATGGATATATGCTTTGTCTTAGAATGCATCACCAAAGTCTTTGATATGTTGATGGTACTTGAATTATCACACCGGATGAGAATAGGATCAGTAATATCCACCCGTATGTCCTTGAGGGTTTTCCTCATCCAATGTACTTGAGAGCAACATGTAGCATCGACAATGTATTTTGCTTCAGCAATTGATAAGGAGACTGAATCCTGCTTTTTGCTATGCCATGAGACCAACCGGTCACTAAGGAATTATAATGTACCACTTGTGCTCTTTCGATCATCAATGCAACCTTCCCAATCAACATCAGTGTATGCTTCCAAGATGAATTCCCCTTGTTTAGGGTACCACAATCCATGACTGAGTGTTCCTTGTAGGTACCTAAAAAAATTTCTAACTGCATTCATATGTGACTGCTTTGGTGCAACTTGAAATTGATCCACCATGCACACTGCCTGCATTATATCCGATCTAGAAGCAGTTAGATACAATGGGCTGCCTATCATGGATCTATACAATGTCTAATCCACCACCAGTGATTCATCATTCTTTCTTAATTTGCTTCCAGTCACCATGGGGGTACTTATCGATTTGCAGTCCTCCATTTGAAATTTCTTCAACATATACTTTGCATACTTGGTTTGTGAGATAAAGATTCCCTTATCTTGTTGTAATATCTGCAAGCCAAGGAAGTATGTCAATTCACCAAGCATTGCCATCTCAAATTATGACTGCATCTGATCAGCAAATTCTTTGTAAAGGGTGTCCTTATTGCCTCCAAAAATAATGTCATCTACATACACAACCACAATGATCATGTGGTTTTCATCTTTCTTTATGTATAAATTGCTGTCAGCACTCCCCTTTTTGAATCCTTGCTCCTTCAAGTACTAATCTAGTCTGGAATACCATGCTCTAGGATCTTGCTTTAAACCATACAGGGCCTTCTTCAACTGGCACACAAAGGTTTCATCATCATGTAGCAAAAACCCTTCCGGTTACTCCATGTACACTTCTTCTTCCAAATTTCCATTTAGGAAGGCAGATTTTACATTCATTTGATATACTTTATAACCCTTGTAGGCAGAAAAGGATAGAAACATTCTAATTGCTTCTAATCTAGCTATTGGTGCAAATGTTTCTTTAAAGTCAATGCCCTCTACTTGAGAGTATCATTTGCACACACGTTTAGCTTTATGCCTAACAATTTTACCTTCTTCATTCATCTTATTCCGATAGACCCATTTAGTGCCAATGATGTTCTTGTCTTCCGGTCTAGGGACTAATTCCCAAGTCTTGTTCTTCTCAATTTGTTGTAGTTCCTCTTCCATGGCATTCATCCATTCCTTTCTTTTGCTGGCCTCATTGAATTTTTTAGGTTTTACTTCAGTCATGAGGCAAAAGTTGACTTGTTCATCATTCCAAGCAAGTCTTCTTCTAGTCTGCACAACATCACTCTTATTTCCTAGAATCTGCTCTTTCGGGTGATTCAACTGCACATATCGGTTGGGAGCCTTCTCAGATGCTTCTTCTGGTTCATTGTCTGACTGAGCTTCCTCACCTTCATCACTAGAATTATCATACCGGTTTACCTATGATTGACTTCCTTTGTGAATATCCTTGCCAACTTTTACATGCACACTCTCAATGACTCTGCTAAGTCTTTTGTTGTAGCATTTGTAGGCCTTGTTGTTAGATGAGTAACCAAGGAAGAGTCCTTCATCACTCCTGGAGTCAAAACTACCTAGACCATCCATATCTCTCTTGATAAAACACTTACTTCCAAATACCTTGAAGTATTTGACTGATGGCTTCCGATCATACCACAACTCATAAGGTGTTATTCTACTATTTGTTCTTAGTTGAGCCCTATTCAAAGTATATGCAGAAGTATGAACAACTTCCTTCCAATATGTGTCTCGCAGACTAGCCTCATTTAACATGGTTCTGGCCATCTCCTTGACTGTCTTGTTCTTCCTTTCTACCACACCATTTTGTTGTGGTGTCCTAGGGGCTGAGAATTGCCTTCTAATCCCATGTATTTCACAATAATCTTCAAACTCATTTGATGTGAACTCTCCACCCCGGTCTGATCTTAGACATTTCAGCTGGCACCCACTTTCCTTCTCCACCATCTTCCTAAAGCTTACCTTAGTTTGCTTCCCTTTGACACATTCATCACAAAATGTGCTTACTGGTTTTATGATGGGTGGAATATTTATTACACACCCTTTTTTACTTATTGCAACTAAGCTATCAAAGTTTATGTGGCCTAATCTTCGGTGCCACAACCAACTTTCATCAACCTGTCCCATCATGCATTGGGACTCATAGCATTCCTTAAAATTGTAAACATTACCATCTATTCTCTTTCCTTCTGCCACAACCTAACCGACACTCTCTTTCTTTATTTGGTAGCCAGTAGAGTCAAAGGTGAATTTAAAACCTTTGTCAGACATCTGACTCACACTCAACAAATTGTTCTTTAGATCATCAACATAATATACGTCATATGCCTTCAATTTTCCATCAATATTTAGAGTACCTTTTCCATTTATTTTGATGGATGAGTTGTCTCTAAATCTTACTAAACCACCATTCTAGTCTTCAAGCTTGATAAATTTCTTTTTATCACTAGTCATGTGGTTGGAACATCCACTGTCTACAACCCATAGATTTTTCCTTTCAGCATGTAAGGTAGTCTGCACTATCAGACTTGATTCTGCCTTGTCTTTTTCTTTCTCAACCCATATCGGTTTGGTTTCCTTCTTCTTGTCAGCTGCTATTTTGTGCTCCAGTTCAACTACCGGTTCTTGATCATGACCTGTCTTCTTTTGCTTGATCTTCCCATTTTTACAAAACTTTGCTATATGTCCAAACTCTTGATAGTTATAGCATTTCACATTTTCATTTAAAGATGAATCTTTGAAATTATTGTAGGACATCGGTTTATTCTTCCTACATTCAAAACTCCTATGACCAAATCCATTGCACTGATAACAAACAACATTCATATCCCAGATTTCGTTAAAACGATTTCTACTCTCATAACTCATAGTGGGCTTCTTGGTTGATCTATAGTCAGCTATTCTATGCCCAAATTTGTCGCATTGGTAACAATAGCCATAAAAGTTTGGAACATACCGGTTAGGTTGCCTTGGTCCTGCAAATGACTGCCTTACTGAGGGTCTTCTTTTCATGTCGCTGACTCTAGTGAATCCTTCATGGTCAACTCTTGCATTTCTCTTTGGATTTGCAGATCGGTACATTGAGTGTGGCCTCCGGTTTGTTTATTGTGTATACCGGTTTTTGTGGCGATTTCTAACAACATCTGTATATGTCATTTTACCAGTATCCTTGCTTACAGTGAATGTCTTCTTCTCTTCACCTTCATTTGAAGAAGTGAATTGTATCTCCTTATCGGATGTGTCTTTTCTATTTGAACTTTGAACTTCTTCAAAACCTAAGCTTTTAGGTGTCGGAGACAACTGAGAGGGGGGGGGGGTGAATCAATTGTCTATAAATTTCAAACCAAAACTAACTTAACCAAACTTAGTGCATAATACCGGTAAACCAAAATTTAATGTCGGTAGACAGTTTAGCAGTTAATAACAATACCGGTAAAGTTTAATGCATGAAACAGAAAGACAAATAACATACACAACACATAACACAATTATTTATATGTGGAAACCCTATAAGGGGAAAAACCATGGTGGGAAACCTTACCCACAATCAGATGATACTACTACAAATAGTATGTGTGTACAAATGAGGTCTGCACATGCAGAAAGGCCAACTGCCTAGAGCTCACTGCTCAATCACAAAATGGGAGTCACACTGACTACAATTGGATGGTTAAATCCAATGATAATGTACAGCTCAAAATAGCATCTTCATATGCTAGATTCAGTACTGATTAAGCTCTGATTTGCCTTCTCCAAAAGCCTCCTTGAATCTTCAAATGATGTTTGCATGTATATCTTTTCTTATATTCGCATATACCTTATTACAATCCTTTTTCACACTCCTCTACTTTCACATAATCTCATAAATGAGATCTTACATATATACCAAAACCTAAGACCAAATGTGTAGGTCGGCTCACTAAGATATTACAATAAAATCAATTACAAATGAATCAATATGTGATTCATGATGTCGGATCAATGCATTTACAATAATAACAAATCATCTCAATAACATGTCGTGCTGATCTGGAATAGATAAGCTTTCTGGTCCATAACCTAGACCTATTTGCCAGTAACATCAAATATGCAAACCCAATTGGATCAATGACCAAATCACCAAAACCAATTGACCAAACAATGTCTTTGACATAACCAAGTAATCTCCAAATGATAACAGATCATCCTCAGCGTCAATGAACAATATAACTTGCCGGTGAACTAGATACCGATGACTGTGCATAAGTCACTGAACATGCCGGTGAACATAACCAAAGATCTCCAAGTGTTCTCAAGTGTTGAGAAGTCTTGACATCAATGAAAAAACCAATGCAACACATCCATAATACCAACAATCTCCCCCTTTGGCATTGATGGCAACACAAGATGGAAAAAACATCTAAGTGCCAAAGCAGAAATGCCAAAAACCAAAAACCAATAATCTCCCAAAGAGATCATCAAAATACAGATACAAAGAGTAACAATCTCTCCCCCAATGAATAATCTCTCCCGAAAAGATAATGTGTTTTTCCATAGATAATATCTCTCCCCCTTTGACATCAAATGCTAAAGCAATACAAAACCAAATACAATCAATTCATAGAACTTGTTACAAATACTAATTGTTATAACCATATTTATTCAATCTACTCCCCTAAGAAGTAGCTCTCCTTCATCAAAGCCAGAAAAAAGATTTCTCTATTAATTCTATCGGTCTGATGCCATGCTCCAACTGTCTAAGTTTCTACCGGTGAGGGTATAACTCCAAGCTGCTCTCTTAGATATTCAAAAGTTTCCTTCGGAAAAGGTTTAGTAAAGACATCTGCAATCTTCTCTTTAGTATTCACATAAACCAATTTCACTTCTACTGCTTCAACATTCTCTTTCAGAAAATTGAATTTGATAGAAACATGTTTAGATTTTGAGTGAAATACCAAATTCTTTGATATATCAATTGCTGCCATATTATCGCAGTAAATGATTATAGGTTCCTTGCATTTTACCTTTATGTCTTTCAACATTTTCTTAATCCATAATACCCGTGTATAATTAGTTGTTGCTGCAACATATTTTGATTTTGCTGTTGATAAGGATGTACAACTTTGTTTCTTGCTCAACCATGAAATTAGTCTACTGCCAAGAAAAAATGCTTCGGTGGTGGTGCTTTTTCTGTCATCTACATCTCCTGCCTAGTTTGCATCTATGTATGCACATAAATCAGAATTTTCATCTTTAGGATACCATAAACCAAGATTTGTTGTGCCTTGTAGATACCGAAAAATCTTTTTTACTGCTGATTCATGATTTTCCTTAGGATTACTCTGAAATATTGAAACAATACATACTGCATTCATAATATCAAGTCTTGTTTGTGTCAAATTTGGTAAACCTCCTATCATAGACTTGTATCTTGTTGGATTAACAGGTGTTGATTCATCCTTCAAAGATAGTTTATCAGTTGTAGTCATAGGTGTGCTTACCGGTTTAGAGTTTTCCATGCCAAATTTCTTAAGTAATTCCTTCAAGTACTTTGATTGATTTATGAATATACCTTTATCAGTCTGTGAAATTTGCAATCCTAAATTTTTTTTTATCTCTTCAATCATAGACATTTCAAATTCTTCCTGCATCTTATTAGAAAATTCTTTACACAATCCATACTTGGGTGTGTTCACTTGCTGCTATTCTTCAGTCACTGTGGAATTCTCAGATGATGCCAGTGTGACTGGATCAACATTCTATACCAGTGTACTCATAGTAGGTTCATTTGTGATTATCTCAACTGTCGGTTCAGAGTCTATAGACCTTCTAAACTGTTCATCAATCTTCACATTTGCACTTTTAATGATTTTCTGCAATCTCTTATTAAAACATCTATATGCCTTGCTCTTAGATGAATAACCAAGAAATATTCCTTCATCACTTCTAGGATCAAATTTGCCAATATAATCATCTCTCCTAATATAACATTTGCTTCCAAATATTCTGAAATATTTAAGAGTAGGAGTATTACCAAACACAAGTTCATGAGGGGTCTTCCTGGTTTCACCTTTGATGTGAACTTTGTTGAATGTATAAATAGTTGTATTGACTGCTTCTCTCCAATACACATGAGGTAGGTTTACTTCTGATATCATGCTTCTAGCTGCATCCAAAATAGTTTTGTTCTTCCTTTCCACAACTCCATTTTGCTGGGGTGTCCGAGGTGCTGATAATTGTCTTCTGATTCCATTCACTTCATAGAATGTATTAAATTCCTTATATGTGAATTCACCTCCTTGATCTAATCTCAAGCATTTTATTTTCTTACTGATTTCATTCTCCACCATAACCTTGAATAGTTTGAATTTCCCAAAAGCTTCTGATTTCTCCCTAAGAATAGTAACCCAACACATTCTAGAATAATCATCAATGATTAGCATAAAATATCTATCTCCTTGTAAACTTTTAGTTCTTGCTGGACCACATAAATCAATATGAATTAAGTCAAGAACATTATTGGATTTTTCTGGAATACTCTTGAAAGTTGTTCTAACTTGCTTTCCAAATTGACATTCCTTACATATCGGATTGTGAGGTTTAACAATCTTAGGTAAATCTCTTACTGCCTTAGTTGTACTGATTTTCACAATGCAATCAAAATTTACATGACACAGTCTCTTATGCCATAGCCAACTTTCATCAATATGTGCAATCAAGCATGTCTTCTCATTGTTATTCAAATGAAAGATATTACCTCTAGTCTGATTACCGGTTGCAATTTCCAAACCAGTTCTATTCATGATTTTGCATTTACCATTCTTGAATTGTAATTGAAATCCTTTTTCAACTAATTGACCAACACTCAAAAGATTATGATTCAAACCTTCAACATAGTAAACATTATCAGTATTGTGCTTACCATCAAAAGATATAGTGCCTTTTACTCTGATCAAACAAGCTTTGTCATCTCCAAATCTTACTAGACCTCCATTATATTCTTGAAAGGTTAATAATTTACTCTTATCACCAGTCATATGATGTGAACATCCAGAATCAGTAATCCATTCATCCTTTTCTTCAATTTTAGCTACCAGGGTCTGCTCTACTGGTTGAATAGCAGGTGCCGGTTGATCTTCTGTTATAGCAACAAAAGCCCATCCATTGTCTATCGGTTCCTCATCAGAATCATCAGTAACTCCTTCATCAACATAGTAACATGATTTGTCTCTATTCTTCTTAAATCTGTACCTTTGATATTTAGGGTTAGGCTTGTATGTTCTTTTAGCTTCTTCTTTTAATCTTGCATGTCTATCAGGACACCTAGATGCCATATGACCAATTTTATTACAGTTAAAACATTTAAATGGTGCTTTACCTTCATACTTACTTCCAACTAGACCTTTAGGCATTTTCCTTGCAAATAGTGCTTCAAGCTCTTCAAGTTCTTCATTCTCTCTTCTCATTTCTTCAAGCTCTCTAGCATAGAGTGCTTTCCAATCAGATTTTTTAGATGATGATGATGATGCTACAGATGATGAAGCTTTGAAAGCTAAATCTATCTTAATTGTAGCAATAGGACCAAATTCCTCAAGTTCAAAAGTTGAAAGTTTTCCAACCAAAGTATCTCTAGATATTGATGCATTAAGCATTGTTCTCAATTCATTTATAGAAATTACTTTCATTTTGTATGCCAATGGAAAAGCTCTTAAACTTTAGAAACAATTTCATGTTCACTTAAGGATCCTCCACAACATTGTATACCCAAAACAATTTCATTTACTATTTCCATAAAAGCAGAAATCTTTTCATCTTCTTCCATTTTTAGATTTTCATACCTGACCCGGAAGCATTCCAGTTTTGCAATTTTAACAGTGGAATCTCCTTCATTCAATGTCTCCAATTTATCCCAAATAGATTTAGCAGTACATCTATCTAATAATCCCATGATTTGCTAATCTGACAATGCGCTCAAAAGTGCTTCTCTTTCTTTGCAATCATTTTCTTCATCTTTAGCCAAGGTTGGTGGATTGGGTTGACCTTAAGTAGGAAAAACATAGCCATTCTTTGTAACATCCCATATGTCCTTTACAATGCAATTTAGATGTGTCTCCATCCTGATCTTCCATACACCATAGTTGGTTCCATCAAGCTTCGGACTATCCTTCCTAAAATAGTTAGTAGACATAGGATCTCCTCAAGTTGTTAAACTTCTACAAAAAGAGGACTAAGCTCTGATACCAATTGTTAGGTCTCGGAGACAACTGAGAGTGGGGAGGGGGGGGGGTGAATTAGTTGTCTATAAATTTTAAACCAAAACTAACTTAACCAAACTTAGTGCATAATACCGATAAACCAAACTTTAATGTTGATAGACAGTTTAGTAGTTAATAACAGTACCGGTAAAGTTTAATGCATGAAATAGAAAGACAAATAACATACACAACATATAACATAGTTATTTGTACGTGGAAACCCTATAAGTGTGAGGCCCTACCCCGACCCATCCTATCTCTTCAGTTATTTTCATTTTGGAACTATTTTAGATGCTAGTTTTGACACATTATGGATAGAGAACTTTACATGGTCCCACGATTTTGGTAACATGGATATATATGGATGCTTCATTTCTATGCCTTGTGGATTATAGAATATTATATGATTCTAGATTAGGGTAATATTGTGATGATGCAGGTTATTATCTGAATTTCAGGATTTGTTATAATGTTAGAAAAATGTTCGCATATCTTGTAGATGGATCAAATTTTGAGGATTATGATGAAATTGCTTTGATTTGTGACAAATTGTATTTATAATGTCAAGCCCTTGCAGAATGAATGTATTGTATTCTGATTTTGTGTTATATATTATATGAGGCTATTTGGGAAGTACTAATGTTTAAATTGAGATGTGCAGGAAATTATCCATGTGACCATGGAAATATTAGGGAGAATCAAGCCTAGGCCTATGTGCGTTAGTAAAACCAGGGGTTGTCTATTTGGAGAGACAACACCCCGTATGTATTGTATTTTATTCGTAAATGTAAAATGTTGCATGAGTGTAAATTGTAATTATTGAATTGTTTAAATTGTTTTAGGGACAATTGCCATGTATGTAATTGTGATGTGGAATTATGTTGAAGTGTCACTTGACACCTATGTAGTATGTTGTGTTGGCAAATTGTCTTGTCACCTTTTTGGAAAGTTTTATTTTTGTTAATTGTTATATCTCCTAATTATCCTTGAAGGAACCAAGAAATCTAGGTTAGTGAGCCACAAGGAAGGTCAACTCAGAGTTGACCCGTAGGTTAACTTCAGGTGGACTTTCTGAAGGTCAAATCAACTCCTAGAGTCAATTTTAGAGCTTTTCTATTAGGCCTCATGGGGTACCTATGGGTGAAGGCCAAAACTGGCCATGTGTCTTTCCCTTAGGACTTGTTTAACCACCCAAAAAAGTGGTTTTCCCAAGATGGACGAATTCCATCTATAGGAGTGCCATCCTTGGTAGGATAACCTTCTTGGAGATAGTAATCCCTCTTCCCCATTTCATTTCCCTTCTCTAGACACCTAGGTTAGGGAGTGTGTAAGACCTAGGGAAGACCAACCCAATGGGGGATCTCTCACTCTATCCAAGAGGTTGGAAGGAGTGAGAGAGGCCTTCTTAGGCTAAGAATGGAAGCTTAGTGAGCTAATCACCCACTCTCCATCCTTGGAGATTTTTGGAAAAACTTGGGAGAAAAAAAAAGAAACCAGTTTTAGGAATAGAGGAATTTGGGGGCCAAAGAATTGCGGAAAGTTGTGTGGATTGGGCAGCTAATCTCCAACTAAAATTAGCATACCTATTGGCAAGATAAGGTTGGTTTTTATCTCCTCTTGTTTATGTTGTTTATGTTAGTTTATGTTGTTTGTTGAAGGAAAGAAATGCTTGTAAAGGAAGTGTTTATGTAAATTGTTGTTGGAAAAAAAAAAAAGTGTAGTTTCATTTCTATGTTGTTTGTTTGTGTTCTTGTTTTGGGAGTGTCCAAGATCTTCTACTCTTGGGAGAGTAGGATG
Source organism: Cryptomeria japonica (assembly GCF_030272615.1). Taxonomy (NCBI): domain Eukaryota; kingdom Viridiplantae; phylum Streptophyta; class Pinopsida; order Cupressales; family Cupressaceae; genus Cryptomeria; species Cryptomeria japonica. The sequence goes on from NC_081412.1 coordinate 248,154,945, forward strand.
ATCTTGGGGTGGAAGAAGCATGACAGCCTTGGGTGAGAGGCTCTCCTTAAGGAGAGTGGTCTCAAGGGTGTCCTTTGTGACCCTTGCTGCATAGCCTTGTGTATGTATTTGGGGGTCATAAGGGGAGAGAATATGGCTTTGAGCCTTTGGGGGGGCATAAGGTGTGTGGGATGAATCTGTTGTGTATTTTGTGTTGCCATGAGGTGGCTTGAGTTATATTTTGGCTGCAGTCTCCCCAATGGTACTTGGTCCACTTCCACCCATAGATTGATCATCACAAAGTGTGGTGAAAGTGTAGCTTGGGATGGGAAGGTGTATGTTTGTGTGTTTGCCCTATTGTTGTGTTGTATTGCTTGGTTGTAACCCCGTCTAGGTCTTGATTCTCCTAGCTCGGGGGTGGCTTCTGGTAAGCCTAGGCTGGGAGGTGAGCATCCCATGGTCACAGTCCTAAATTTTACTTGCAGGTGGCTTGGGAAAAAGACTAGGAGTTGCAGATTGTTGTGTTGCAGACTTTTATTTAGATTTCTGATTTCTATGTAAAAGCAGAAAAGCAAAAAGAAAATGTAATTTTTATGATTGGTAGCAAAAAAAATATATATGTAAATAGAGAATTTCAGGTTGTTTTTCTGTTATCCTCTGCACAAAGATTAGGAATAAAAAGGCTGATTAGTCTATTTACCCATTTTATATATGGGTCATTGTAAATTTAAAATCTGGAAAGCAATGTAATTTTTATTTATATTATGATATCTAATGTGTTGCTGTAGACTACATCTAAACCTAGTTTGTTCACTTGCTTATTTACTGCAATATTAAAGAAAGGAAAAGAAAAATGCATTAGGTTTCATGGGTTACTTGCATAGTTTAGATTACTGTTATTTTATGACTGTAAAAAAAAAGAAGAGAGAACTAGTATTGTTTTATTTCTTCATTATTTACTTGCATAGTTTGGAATACTGTCTGTTTAAAAAAAAGAGAACTAGTGTTGTTTTATTTCTGTAGAAAGTAGGATGTTTGACTGTTAAATAAAAGAAAAAAAAAAGACCTATTCTAAATGCTGTTAGAAGACTAAAAAATCTTAAAATCTTAAATCAATATAAGGGTTTTTAGCCCTATACTTCAACATTTAGTCATATATATATATATATATATATATATATATATATATATATATATATATATATATATCTATAGGTATATAAGTATATATATTGAAAATATATACCTATATATATATAAGTTCTTGTATGTGCATACCCCTGTAACAACGAAATAAAAGATATATATTCTGAATCCTGTGCATCCCTGTTACAAAACATATAAAAGTATTGCAGAATAGACTTCTTAATCATATATATATATATATATATATATATATATATATATATATATATATATATATATATATATATATATATATATATATATATATATATATATATATTCTGCATCTAAAAATATACTCTGTGGATGCCTGTAGGAAAAAAGAAAAAGGGGATATTACATATTCATATAAGATGTTGTGCATCGTATATAAAATATATATATATATATTTGATATTCAAAAAAATCACATCACATAAATTTTACCCCACGAAATATTAAAATGTTGTCTTAAAAAAAAAAGGGGGAAATGGGCAAACGTGGGCCACTGTGTGTAACACAGTGGACGGCCACGGCCGAGCCACTGTGCTACACACAGTGGGCGGTCGTGGCCGCCACTGTGCTACGCACAGTGAACGGCGCCCGCCACTGTGCTACGCACAGTGAACGGCGCCCGCCACTGTGTGTATACATAGTGGGCGGCGGCTATGCCGTCCGCCACTGTGTGTACACACAGTGGGCGGCGCTGCCGCCACTGTGTGTATGCACAGCGGCGCCCGGAACCTCTCCCCACTTCCTCCGCCTCATCACATTTGGAAACCCTCCGCCATACCTGCAATCTCCCTCGCTCAAAAGAAAACGAACAATAAAATATAGGGGTTTAATAAACCCTAACCCATTTCGGGTTAGGGTATAAAATGATAAAAAAAATAAAACAAGTGTAATATATAAAATTGCAACCCTAACCCAATTTCGGGTTAGGATTAGCATTTTAAGAATTTATATATATATATATATATGAGAAATTTAAATTGGAATTTTAAACTTGGGTTTTAATGTATATATTGGGGTCAATTTAATAATGGAATTATTATATGTCCATTTAAATTGGGATTTTAAACTTTGATGTTAATATATATACATTTGGGGTCAATTTAATAATAAAATTATTATATGTCCATTTAAATTGGAATTTTAAACCTTGATGTTAATATATATACATTTAGGGTTAATTTAATAATGAAATTATTATATGTCCATTTATTGGAATTTTAAACTTGGATTATATATATATATATATATATATATATATATATATATATATATATATATATATATATATATATATATATATATATATATATATATATATATATATTTGTGGTTAATTTAATAATGGAATTATTATATGCCCTTTTATTCTTTAGGGGATTAAAATTTAAAAAAAAAACAAAGGGGTTATTATAGTTGGATACACCATACATTAAATCGATTAATTTATTTAATTAATCAATAGATTTTCCCCAAATATATTTGGACGCTAGGAAAATTTGAAAGGAGGAATTTGTAAATTTATGAACCTTAAGCCCTTGAGACCGACTTTTGGTCGGATTGAAATTTAATTGACAAAATCAAGGGATTTAGGGAAAATTAGAATTGGCCTTAGCTTATTGTCGGTTTTAGTGGGCAAATGACATTGTAGTAATTCGAACCCTCATCGGTTGGATGTATATAATAATTTCGCATGTGCATCAATTAATTAATAGCATTATCCTTATATGGTTTGGGAATGATTTAATACAATAAGATAATCAATTATCCCTTGATTTAATTAGCGACAACTTGTCTTAAGTAATTGAGCTAGCTAACTAATCCGCGATGCTGATTAATCCCCTCCCAACAAGTCGCTCGCTCGAGTTGGTTAATTTACCCAACCTTAGAAGTAAGTTTATTTACATCCTAGATAAGGTAAAACTTTAATAAAGTTATTATATTATAGAATATGTTGCGAGTTCATGACGTCAAAATTTTTTTTTGTTGTTCCGTTTTTGTGCCCTAAAGTTTGGGCATGACAATAAGGGGAAAAACTATGGTGGGAAACCTTACCCACAATTAGATGATACTATTGCAGATAGTATGTGTGTACAAATGGGGTCTGCACATGCGGAAAGGCCAATTGCATAGAGCTCACTACTCAATCACAAAATGGGAGTCACACTGACTACAATTGGATGGTTAAATCCAATGATAATGTACTGCTCAAAATAGCATCTTCATATGCTAGATTCAGTACCGGTTAAGCTTTGACTTGCCTTCTCCAAAAGCCTCCTTGAATCTTCAAATGATGTCTATATGTATAACTCTACTTATATTCGCATATACATTATTACAATCCTTTTTCACACTCCTCTACTTTCACATAATCTCATAAATGAGATCTTACATATATACCAAAACCTAAGACCAAATGTGTAGGTCAACTCACTAAGATATTACAATAAAATCAATTACAAATGAATCAATATGCGATGCATGATGTCGGCTCAATGCATTTACAACAATAACAAATCATCTCCATAACGTGTTGTGCTGATCTGGAATAGATAAGCTTGATGGTCCATAACCTAGACCTATTTGTCAGTAACAACAAATATGCAAACTCGATTAGATCAATGACCAAATCACCAAAACCAAGTGATCAAACAATGTCTTCAACATAACCAAGTAATGTCCAGATGATAACAGATCATCCTCAGTGCTAGTGAACAATATAACTTGCCAGTGAACCAGATACTGGTGACTATGCATAAGTCACTGAACATGTCGGTGAACATAACCAAAGATCTCCAAGTTTTCTCAAGTGTTGACAAGTGTCGACATCAATGAAAAAACCAATGCAACACATCCATAATACCAACATAATCCACCGGTATCTTTGGATTGCTTCTGTTTGTTCAACATCTTGTCTAAAGCTTCAGTACTACCTTCATATTTGCTTCTCACTTTTATTTCTTCCTTACTTTCTTCAAGTTTCTTTCTGATCTTCACTATCTCTGCTTCCAGATCTTGATGCTCCCTCTCCTTCTTCATTAGATCAAAGGATGTAACTTCACATATCCTTTTGGCTTCTTCCAACTGTAGTTTCAAGTCAGATATAACTTGACTGGACTCATCCAGGAATTTATTCAACAGACATTGTTCATCTAATGTAGCAAGCTTGAACTTCTTGAGTTCTCTTCTTGTTTTACTTATCTCCTCAAGAGAACTTATAAGATCACCTTCTAGATCCACTTAAGCCTCAATGTCTTCTTCTTCCTCATCTTCACCAACTGGTTCATCAAGTGCCATAAAGAGATTAATTTCTCTATCATTCTCATGGTAGTCATCTTCTGATGCACTTTGTTCATCTGTGGCATCATCCTCAATAGTATATAAGTTGTTCTTCTTCCGGTATCATCTTCTTCCTTGCTGTGAGACATTTCTTTCTTTGTCTTTACTAGCAGATCTGCTAAAGCCTCTTGACTCATCTCCACTAGTTTCATTATAAGGACATTTTGCAGAAAAGTGTCCAACTTTCCCATAGTTGAAACATTTGACTAGTAACTTTCCTTTGTACTTGTCGGATCCTCTTTTGAGATTTCTGATAAAGTTTTCTACCTCTGCATCAGAGTCTTCACTTGATCCTTCATAAACAACCACTTCTTTTCCCTTCTTGATGGAGTTGAATGTTGCCTCTTTCCTTGAGGATGTATCACCAGTTATTCTCATTTCATAGGCTATTAGTGAGCCAAATAGCTCATCCATTGTAAATATCTTTAGATCCTTGGCTTCTTCTATAATAGAAATCTTTGTATCATACTTAGGTGTGAGAGACCTAAGTACCTTCTTGACAAGAATCTCATCTGCAATTTCTTCTCCAAGTCCTTTGATGGTATTCATAGTTTCATCAAATCTGTGAGGGTAGTCTGCAACATTTTCTTCATCCTTCATCTTGATGCCTTCAAGTTAGCCCCTTAGTGCTTGCAGCTTGGCCTCTTTGACTCTTGCATCTCCTTCAAATAACCTCTATATTTTATCCCAAGTCTCCTTGGTGGATGCATAGTGCATGACCTTGACAAACTCAATATCACACAACCTTCTCAAGATAGCATGTTTAGCCTTAGCATTGTTCTCATACTCCTTCTTGGCATCTAGATCAATGGGAGGAAGACTAGGGGCCATATACCCATTCTTGATAGACATCCACACTTCAAAACCAAGGGAGGAAATACAGGTCTCCATTCTTCTGCTTCAGAAGACATAGTTAAACCCATCAAACATGGGAGATTTTGAGGAGGCAGACTCATTTCTTTCCATTGTGTTCTAAGACCAGAATATACCCAAGCTTTAAACAACTAGGAACATACGCTCTGATACCAATTATTGAACACAATACACCACTAAGAGGGAGGGTGAATTAGTGGTTCCTAAGTTCTTTAATTTTTTAAAACAACCTTAGAATACCGATTATTATCCTAAGAACTAAAAAGTCAAACTAGTAAGACAAAAGTGGATACCAAAAGAGACAAACACACAAATGCAACCCACAACACTAGATCTACGAGGAAAACCCAATATGGGAAAAACCTCGGTGAAAAATATTGCTGGAGACTATTGCTCCAATCCTGCCTCACAAGTGAAACAATGAATTACAAAGATTTAGGGCACCAACCCAAGGAGCACCAACCCCTACACCAAGCTTCAACTTGGTGATGTATATTGAAATACAATTTTGATACAATTATAGCATTTGGTTGCAAATGAGTTCTGCAACTCTTGATCAAATAGGTTTTTGTCTATTAATAGTATTCTCTTCTTCTCTCTCAGCCTCACACCACACTCGGTCACACTTGGATGCCTTATTGACCAATCACACCTCACTTGTTAGCTCAATTGTCAGACTACAACAGTTTACTGGTACTCTATCTCTACTTGTTAAACCCTCTCATCGGTTTGCCTTCTAACTCACTCTGCAACTTTCTTAGAATAAATTCTAAGGAAGATGATCCTTCTCTATGCTCAAGCTCTCTTCATCTCCTTCTTCAAATCAAGCATCAATGATTTCTATCTTGAGCTCACATATTTATAATCTTGGATTCCCTCCAAAAACTGCATTCAAACAATGTTGTGTTAGGTTTTTCCTTCTCCAACTCGATCCAAATCCGATTTGATTCGATCTTCTTTTCTAGGGATATGATCTTCATGATATCGATCAACACCAACAAAGCTTCACATTCCAATGTGTGTTTTCTAAATCTAGAGGTTTGCACCATGCTTTTATGCTTTTATCTATCATACGCCATTAATGGCTTTGGTGTTTCCTTTAGCAAAGGGTATGAAGATCAAATCTTTTTGCAAGACTAGTTTAGTCATTTTCCAGCTTGCCTTCCTCGAGCTGCAATCCTCTGGCATCCTCCGTGACTTGTGGGTTCTTCATAAAAGTCAACATGCTTTCTGACTTGTTACGTCGATGCATATTTCATTGACCCGTGCAATATCACCACCTGGCATCCAGCTATCATATTTGTAGACATCCACCTCTTCTTGGATTTCTGTCGGTTTGACATCCTTTGTTAACCAAGGTTGACTACCAGCTTATTTCACCTTACCGGTATGACCAACAAACATCCTCTGTACCGGCAACACATCCTCTTGATAATTCATCTTGTCTTTTGGTATGTCTTCATGTTGTCCTCTCTGTTCTACTCACTGGGTGTTGTTGTGATTCTTTTAACATTCTACGTCCTCATCACAAACAAACAACCAACATTCATCCCAGTTTGTGCCTTACCGATAAGCCTGCTTTACCAGCAGATGACATAATTCATGTGTATCAGTAGCCTTCCTTCTGTCTGCTCACTCACATGTACATTACCATCATATGTCTTGCTCTTCTTATATCGGTCACCACTTCTTACTTAGCGATGACCTTTCCAAACCAGTTGACATCAATGACAACTTAATGCCAATAATGCCAACAACTCTGACTACCATCAGCTATATTATGTCAACATTATTGTTGTCTAATCTACTTATTAGATCTCCTACCAGGAGGGGAATTCAGGGTGTCATTATCAGCTTTAAAATTCTACCTAGTTGAAACTCCAACTTGTGAAGCTCCAACATTCTGCCCTAATCTCTTAGCTCTCTTCCTCTCCACTTGAGTAAACGGTACTTCATCCCCCAAAACCACTTGAGTACTCACATTATTTTCCTTCCCCGACTTCAAGGGACCAATCCCACCAATATACTCCTTTCAATTAATCTCCAATGAGGTTTGAGAAAGGGGGGCCCTCTCCACCTTGAGGTTAGTGGATTTCACACACTCTTCAGATTGAGATCTCGAACTATTCAAGGATGGAAGGAAAACATTCAGACCCTCCACTTCCATATGCTTAGGAAAGGCCTAGGCAACACAACCCCTCCAACAATATTTCATTCTTATATTTCTCCATCCTCAAGATGCTAGTCAAAATTATTAGGCTTCAGACAATCTCTAGCAATACATTGTTCAAACTCATTAGTACCATGGATCAATGTTTCCTTTTTCCATTTCTCCATCTTCCTACTAGTCTAAAGTCTTCTGCTTTGGATTATCATCAATGCTGGATTGCTCTAACTGAATCAAAACATTTGGAGTAGAACCATCCAAACCCCTATGTTCAACATTATCCTTAAAAATACGGAGGCCGCCTCCAATCTGAGCCCTAGTAGTAGACTTAATCCAAGTCTCAACTGCACCAACATCACCTTGAATATCCTTAGCCTTTCTCTCTCTCCATATCTACTGCTTAGGGGAACTCTTGGGGGCAGCATTCTTGTTGATCTGCAGAGGGTATTTTTTTAACCCAGTGCCCACATTTTTTACAATGGAAGCAGATAAACAACATAGTCTCAAATTCCACTGGCTGAGTCCATTTCCCCAACTTAGAAATGATATCCACCTAGGACATAAGATCAGTGTTCTGACTAATACAAATAAAGATCCTAGCATAATCCATTCTTTTCCTGGCCACCATCATAGAGTCAATAGATAAGAGTTCTCTAAAGGAGCTAACCGAGCCCTTAAACACATCCTCATGCCAAAATTCCAAAGGAAAGCCAGACAATCTGGTCTAAATAAGGGAAGAGGCAAAAATACCATCATTCAAATCCAGATTGGGAAACCATCTCTTCAACGCAAAAGAGGCCTTCCCAATAACCCAAGGACCTCCACAAAGAGCATCAGACAAGTCTTCTTCATAAGAAAAGGCAAAGGAGAAAAAGCCTTTTGGCATAGCCATTATATCAATCTGACCTTTCAAGCACCATTTCTTCTTGGAAAAAGCTCTAACCAGGTCAATGTTAGACCCGAGGCCCATGAACTTGCCAACCAATGATAGAGCCATAGCAGAGATATTATGATCTATCACCTGATTAGGGATAGAGATCTCAAAACAACCAAAGAAATATTACTAACTGGAGGGAACACCGACTTACCACTAGGTTTAACACCAAAAAGGGAAGACCAGGGCCTAGTAGGGACCCGACCTCCATTTTCACGAGATTCCTTAAGTCTTCCTACATAATCTAGAATCCCCCTATTTTGTGGGTCCCCATCTTCAGAAATCACACCCTCTTCTTGACCGTCCCATGTCTTTTCACTGCCTTGTCTTGCCTGCTATCCTTCATATCCTACACCCGCATCAATCCCCTACAATTTGGTCATGATCAAAGGAGCAGGTTGTCCGCTCAAATTCACACTCAAACTCCCCATTCAAATTCTTTAATGTCTCTCTCTCTCACACACACACAGGTGTGTGTGTGTGTGTGTGTTTCATGTGTGGTTTGTATACTTTATATGTTTAATTTTATGTGTCCATATATATATATATATATATATATATATATATATATATATATATAATTTAATCTCTTAAAAAAAATAAAAATTTAGACTTTTCTAATCAAACATATAACATTAAAACATTAAATCTAAATTTATACTACGTCAAATGAAACATCAACATATATAGCATATAGACATTGTACAAATTTTTCTAACATGAAAAATAAAACATATATGTACATTTTCAAATTATATACATATATTTGTGTGTGTGTGTGTGTGTATATGTATTTATACATATATATACATACATATCTATATATATCTATATATACACACACACACACATAAATATATTTATATATATATATATATATGGACATATACATATACATATGTATACACATGTGTATATATACATGTAAATATATATATGTGCAAATATATATATGCATATATACATATATCCATATATATATACATATATCCATATATATATACATATATACGAGTATATATATATATACACATATATAATATGTATATATACATATATACAGATATACCAGTATATATGTATATATAGAAATAAAATATCGCATTTAAAAACCAAATATACTGGGCAAACTTGTGAACCTACCTGGTTCAACTATTTGCAGGTTTGTTTTCAGTTGCACATTGTCCAGGGTCTCTCTCGTTGGAAATGACAATACTGTCATTTTCGGTGGCAACATTTTTATATTAAAAAACCCTAAAAAATGGGTTTCGATCAAAATTGGGTTCGATAGAATCCACTTAAATATAAATAAAAAATAATAATTAAACACTTTCGATCGAAACTTAATTTCTATCGAAAGTTTTTATTTAATACTTTCGATCAAAATTAAATTTTATATTCGATCGAAAGTAACTTTTGATAGAAGGTGGTGAAAATCAAAGTCGCCCAAATTGATACAAAATCTTTCATCCAAAAAAGTGTAACTCACTATTGTGGGTTCACCCAAGAAGATCAAATAAAACAAGAAACATCCTTTCAAGTTCAACACATTGCTTCTATGTCTATTTTTCTACTTTGTGCAAGAGGTTTTGGGTGTTGGTCTAGTGGAGTGGGCATTTGATAGACCTGTAGGAGTTCAAATCCGGGAACACCTATATAGCTCCGATGACTAGATTCTAGAGAAATACCAAGAAAACATTTGCTTCATAGTATATACCATTCAGTGTTTGATGGAAGATGTAGAACCCCAGACCGTATGGATCATGCCTATGGGCTATGAGGTCAAAGAACAAATTTAAGAACTATGTGCACAACATATGTTGAGAAAACCAGTGGACCCCAATAAGGAAAGGGTTGGAACATACAAGGAGAAGAGCATAAAACTTCATTAACAGTTCAAGTAACTAGTGATTTTAAAGAAGGTAAGGAAGGAGGTTGAGGCTCTTGCAAAGAGCATGGGGATATCTAAGGAAGCTTTCTGAAAAGATAGAGAGGAAAATATTCTCTCTAGGGAGCAGTCTATGAAGAAGGAAGCTAAACCAGAAGTGCCTAAGCCTAATCCAAGGCAAGTCAGAGGAACGACTCCCTCCTTCGGTTATGCAAATCCATCAAACAAGCCTAAATCCTTAATCAAGCCATCCAGTGGTGAAAAGAAGAGGAAGACAATCATATTTGTGACTATGGATGAAGAAGAGACTAAATCCGATGAATCCGTGAAGGAAGTGAAGGCCCAAACTACAAAAGTTAGCAAGATCTCAAAGGAGAACCCTTCTGATATAGCAAGATCTGGTAAGAAATCTAAGGCATCTGAGTTTGATGAAGCATTGAAACAAGGAAAATTTACTATTGCTCCTCCTATAACATTAGATGAGATTGTCAATGAAGTAGTTAAGAATGGTAACTTGAAGCCACTATCAGAGTGGTATGCCAATCTTGATGATTCTGGCAAAAGAACACTAGAAGAGGATACTATACAATACCTAAATGTGTATAGTAAAACTCTAATTGAATTAATGACAGTCATACCCAAGAGCTTGTATGACATTTTGGATGCTAGAAGCCAGACATCTAATAAGGAAGATAAGAGGCTGAAGGAATATGTGTTGGTCAACTTATGTTCAGTTATTACTACAAAAGAAATAGTTAGATTTCTTAAACTAGCAAAGGATGAATTTAGGAGTAATCACATGTAAATAAAATCATGTTAGGAAAGATAGATGAAGTAAAGGAGACTGAAAGTATTTTGACAAAAGTTGTGTTAGATAATTAGTATGAGGTAAATAAGGCTAAAGGGAAAGAAGAAATTCATCCAGAAGACATGACATCTCAAATCAATCTGGAAGCCGAATAGATAGTTGATGATCCTTTTGTCCCCGAAGTCCAGATAGTTGAGCATGCAGAGGTCAGTATGTAAGAAGAAGTTGGAGAAGAGGATGTAGGGAAAGAAGAGGAAGGAAAGGACAAGGTTGAGAATCCTCTGGTTGTTGCAGTTGACTCTTTGGTCCCTGAAAAGAATGCAAAAAAAATAAAAAAGTGGAGGTCAAGGATGAAGTCAAGTATGAGGCAATAGACACTACTGAGACTGTAAAAAGGAAACAAGTCATTGATGATCCGGAGTTCATTCAAGGTCCAATTAATCTTGCTTCTCTATCCCCAATTCAAAAGCTTCAACTTGCATAATTTGCACAAGCCAAAGGCATCAAAGATCTTTTGAAGTCTCATATAGATGATAGTATGTTTCTAACCTCAACAACTGATGTTTTTGAAAAGTTGATGCCCTCGTTTCAAAAGGATACTTCAGATACTCCATCTGGGAAATTAAAGAGTTTGATTAATTCTATAGATAAACATTTTGAGTCTTTTGAAAAGTTAGTTGAGGAAAAAGTTCAAAATTAATTTAATGCAAAGAGGTACAAAATTTTAAAAGGATGATCGCCAAAGATAGAGCCACAATATGAGAGTGTGCGAAAAGCATGCAAGATGCATTGTATAAAGGTGGGAACTTGTATAAATCATGTCTATCCTTGAACAAGTTCACTGCAAAAATTGAGAAGAAGTCTAAGGTGCATGAGAATGAGATTGAACGCATATCTTAATCAGTTGATTCCACGACAACATCATTGAGTAGTCATGAGAATCAGGTAATATCTTTCCTTGAGAAAATTAGAAGCCTGAACCATGATTGGGAGAGATAATTGGGAGAGTTGGTGAAGTTAGGAGTCTCATTACTCCTAAGTTGGACATTATGTTGAGTGCTCTCAAATATACTCAAGATGCTCTAGCTAGCCATGATCTAGAAGATGTAACAACTTTAGAGGCACAATCTTACTTGTTTAGTGGACTCATAACCATGTTGGAGAATATGTAGAATGGCTGGGATAGTCACTTAGACTCATTGAAGAATTCTTATGCTGATATCTTCAAATTTTTGTGAGTATATAAGAAATGTATGTGCACATGTAAATAGCATTTTCAATTTCTGGAACTATAACTTTGCCATTGATGTCAAAGGGGGAGAATAGATGAGTGAAAAATGTTGATCTTAGGGGGAGATATTTGATTCTTTGGAGTTTGACAGTTAGTGTAATGTTGAATGATGGATCAAGAGGAAAACTACCCTTTCCCTCCAAGGAGAGATGGGAGTTTCACTATTGATTACCCTTCAAACACTTTTCACCAAGTTACATTCAGAAGAGGAGAGGAAATTCACTAGATTCAACCTTCAAGGATGAAGATTGAATTTTGAATGAAATGGGAATGATTAGTTGATCCCCTCTTCCTTATTTGAAATGGAAAGAAATTGATTGAATTATGTAATGAAAAAGTGACAAAGAACTGATTATAACTTGAGATCGGAGAATAGAATGAAGTTGTGCACCTGGATCTGGCAGTAATATGTCAAGACAAAGTCACCCTGCGAATTTGAGGAAAAGTTGTCAGGACCGTGGCGGGAATGTACATGGTCCTCTGAAAAATCCGCAAAACAAAAAGGGTTTTTCTGCCTTTGCAAATGGAGCCCGAATCTAAAAGTACAGCTGCGCACCTACAACCTACACACAAAAAAGAGAGGAAAATGGGTTGGGATTGGGGGTTTTCTATTAGGTCAAACCCTAATTTCTAAAGTAACCAAGTAATGAAAGAAAGTACTTGCAAGTAGATGTAAATGAAAGACTGAATAGTAAATCACCTCAAGGGAGGTTGTGATAGCAATGTTGATAGAAATACTTGTGTGAAATTGAATGTTGAAATCAATCTCCTCTTCAATGGTTGAATCCTTGACTTGAATGCAACACCTAGCCTTGAAGGGAGACTTGAGAATGCTCAATGCTAGAAAGGAATGATTGAATGATTGAATGCTCTTGAATGCTTGATCGCTTATGCAACTTCAACTTATCCCACTTTATTGAACTTATGAAAATGAGAGGACGAATGCCCCTTAAATAAATGTTAGCGGATTTTATTTTCATCACAAGTCGACTTCAGGGGAGTTTCTTGACCAATGCATGACCAACAATGCAACCCTAGGAAGGGTCATGCCCCAAAATAGGGCAAGGATAGGGGTGCCACACCCCTGTCCTGGGAGGACAAGGGTGCCATGCCCCTGTCCTACCCCTTTCTTCAGGGTAGAGTGTGGACAAGGTGATGCAGAGGCCAAGAAAAAAACTATTTCTGAGGGTTGAGCAATATTTGGTCTCCGATTAGGCTAGAGGATTCGAATTCGCGTGCGTGAGGACCCTAGTGCAGTCTAAAATTGCTAGGGTTGCAATTTTATGACACTACATTTAGCCCCCACTTTAGCAGGAGTATAAGCGTACGCCAATGCTGTTGGTAAAGTACCATGAAACAAGATTGAAAGACTTTTACCACGCCAACAAGGCAAGATGCGCCAAGCCCCCAATGGATTTAGGATCTTACGGCTTTGATTGACAAAGTAAAAGGGAAGATAGAGAAGGGGAGAACCATGAATTCAAGTAGCAAAGTTCCCTTCACTATGAGTCATGAAAGCAAGGATACCAAAGATTACATAACAAAATAAAATTCACTAAGTAATTCTAAGTATCAAGAAGGAAAATATGAGCAGAGTGTATGCCCCCACGCTAAAGAGATCACACACGCCTTATCGGGAGAAATTGCTTTAAGGTAGGATACACCCAAGAGAGAGAGGAGGGAGCATGTTATCGCAAGGATTTAGCCCCCAATCGAGGAATAAACCCAAGGATAATGAACACAAAACACGAGGTAGTTTCGCTTTCCTCGGGGTTAGTATGTTGTATGATAACTCATGCATATCATGTATTTATATGCATATAATAATCATCATTCCCCAAAGAAGGACGCTACCTTAGAAGAAAGGGAAGAAAGAATGTATTTTGAGTCAACATGAAAGAGACCAAGAAAAAATCTCAATGCTTTGCTTTATCCCCAAGTAGACATTAAGGGAACAATAGAACAATAGGGATACACATAGAAGAATGGTCACAAAAGAGAAAGAAAGGAGAGAGAAAAAGATATGCAATGATAATATTGCTAATCTAGCACGACATTTGCCTTCCAATCTTGCTGATCACTATTTTGGGAAGGTGAGAAACATGCCAGAGGAGCAACATCGAGCATAGCAAATGGAGTTATCACAAGATCCAAACAAGGACTATTCTCATGTTGTAAGTCACTTTGTTCGATTCTAGGAGATAGGATTAGGGTTTGTGAAAATTCATTTGATAAATGCTTATCCACATCAATATACACATATTTACTATTAGAAGCATTAGGAGTTGTATTGCCATTATGAATAACATTTTCACCCATTTCTTCATCAAAGTTTAGAGAAAGAGGAGCAAGAACACAAATAGGAGTAAAACCATCACATGTTTTGTGCAACTTATGATTTGGAGATGTTGGTTGAACATCTTTCTTAGGAGAAAAGCGAATCATGTCAACTATCAGAGTCTGAGGAGATTGAGTGTTTTGAGGGATAGCTTCACGAGCTCAAACACGGTGCTTTCTTCAGTGTTCTCTCACACAATGATTCTATCGAGTCTTAGTGGAAGGCTAAGAAAGAGGAGGAATACTTGAAAAAGTAGGAATGTTTCTCTCCTTGATAGTGGAAGGTTTAGGTTGAGGTCGTTTTGGTTGAGAAATAGGAGAAGTAGACCTCTTCTTTGGATAAGAGGAAGGAGGTGGAACTGTGCCATAGAAAGGAGGAAAATTAGGTGTAGGAAGGAGACCAGGTCTATCATGAGGAGGAGGTATAGGTCTAACCTTAGGAAGAATATTATTGTTCTCCTTAAGAGAAGGTAAAGTCACATCCATAGGTATGTTGACAATCTTCCTTGGGAGGGAGATTAATTATATCCGTGAGGGGAAGAACCTCATCTTGAAGAATAACAAGAATGTCAAGTGTTGGAGATCTAGGTTGACTTAAGGATAATATCATATCATTCTTCCATTTTTGATAAGATTGAAAAAGAGTATCGCTCCTTGATGGAAGAGACTGAAATTGTTTAGGCCAAAAGAGATCAATAGGAACACCGGGGCTTCTTTCGGATGGACGAAATAAGCTTTGGTTCACGGTTATAATTTCTTCATTGTGAGGAAATTTCAAACACTTGTGGATTGTAAAAGAAATAGCCTTCATGGAAGATAGCCAAGGATAGCCCAACTTCACATGGAATTGCTCAGAAGAAGGTATGATAACAAAGTCAACAACCATGGATTTAGTATGAACTTCAACAGGAAGAGTGATAGAGCCAATGGTAGGACAAGAGAAGCCATCAAATAACTTCACAACCACATTAGAAGCATCATATATTGGTTTATTCAATCGTAAAGTAAAAAGATACTCTTCAATTATGACATTAACCATGCAAGAGGGTTCAATTAGGGAACCACAACAAGGGATATCCTTAACCTTTGCAACTATGTATAAAGGTCCACCAGATGCTCTAATGGTCTCGCTAGGGTCAAATGTAATATAGGGATCCTTAGACATACCTTGTGTTTCTACCATATTAACCAAGTTTGGAGCCATAGAGGTGAATTCTTCAGAAGAGAAAGAATTAGGCACAATCTCAATAACGTTAAAGGTATGAGATGGCAAGGGATCAGTGAAAATCTTAAGATTTTGATTAGGAGGAGTGACTGATTTATTCCCTTTATCATTCACACCTTCCACATATATGGTATTGTTATCAATCAAGTCTTGAATTTTATTCTTCAATGCGAAACATTTCTCAGTATCATGACCAGGTTGACGATGAAATTGGCAAAATGAATTGTTATAAAAATAAGGGGATGAAAGTTTAGAAGGATAAATTTGTTTTATAGGAGGAAGTTTGATAACATTTATGTGAAACAACTGAGATATAATACTATGTAAAGATTCATTCAAGGAAGTAAATTGTCTTTCTCTTTTCAAAAATTTAGAAATAGAAGGCACACCTGTTGTAGCATTCACATTGTTGTCAAGTTGATTGTATAATTGAACTTGATGAAGCTTTTTGTTGGTTTGAACTTCACAAACAGTTGTTGAACACTCTCCCCCTTATCACTCGGAGCCATAGGAGTGGATTGCTCCATTTGACTCACAACCAGTTGATAACAGTGGAATGTTGCGTACAACTGCGGAAAGGAAGTAAACTCAGACAAAAGAAGCTTTTCCCTGATATCTTTTTGTAAATTAAAAATGAAAATTCTTTGAATATCATTATTATGTACATGAAAATAAATTTGAGCACACAAATGCTTATATCTACCAATAAAATCAGTCACTTTTTCTTTAATACCCTGTTTACAATGCATTAAATCAGTCAGAGTGATTTTTGGACCAATGTTGATTTGAAATCGTTGGATGAAAACATTTGCCAGTTGTTGAAAAGAAGTGATAGAATAAGAAGGAGAAGAGAAATACCATTGTAAAGCCTTATCTTTGAGTGTTCTTGTAAACAATTTTGCAAGCAATATTTGATCATAAGAAAAATCAGTACACAAGGTTTTAAATGTTTTGACATGCGTAAGAGGATCACCTTTTCCATTATAGAGTTCCAATTGAGGGATCTCCACATGTTTAGGTGGCACGAATTTAATAATATCAAGAGAAAGTGGGCTTGCAACATCAAAGGTGGGCACACTAAACTTGGATTGACTCATAGAAGCAATTTGTTGTTGTAAGGAAGACACGGTTTGAGCAAGATTGTTAATTGTCGCTTCGGTAGAAGAATTGATGTTAGACATAGGTGATTGAGAAGGTGGTGTGATGTTATTGAAAGAAGGCATGGACTAAGAATAAGGTGGTAGGACATTATGATAAGTAGGCATAGGTGATGATTGGGTAGGAAAAGGGACACTTAAAGGAGGAACAAAGTTGTTGAAGGAAATGCCCCCTTGTGTCATACTGATTGGTTGAGGAATAATAGGAACACTTATGGAAGACATAGGTAAGGATGGAGGATTAAATGAAGAAGAGAGATTGCCCCCATGACCAAGGGTTGTAGGAATGACACTTTGAGTTGAAATAGCCATGATGTTGGAGGTAAAAGTAGGAATACTAGTCATAGGAGTAATCAAATGAATAGAAGGATTGACTTGTGTTGGAGGTTGTGAGTAACCTAGGGTTTCAGCACAACTCTTGATAGGCATGGCATTAGAATCAACAATATGTGCAATGCCACACAATATATCAATTCCATTCTTATCACTTTGAACCATGCGTTTAAGGCCTTCAATTAATGGAAGAGCTTCACTATTAGGGTATTCTTGGGACATCCATTGTTGAAAGTTATCAAATTGATTGTCCAATGTGGAAAGTTGATCCAGAGAAACCCTAGTTAAAGCTTCTTCTTCATAATGTGATTCATCAATGGGGTGAATAGGCACATGATTAGGATGGGAAGAATTAGCACGATCCTCATTAAAGAAGTCACCCAAATTAGGCTCCATCTCCTCAGTAATTAAACCTTGGGAAGCCTTAATTCTACTGTTTTGTCTAATGGGGATAGGATAGGTATAACTAATAGTCGTGCACTAGAGGGAAATTTTGAATTTTGGAACAAAGCTTACAAAATTGAGTAATGCAAAATTTAAGAAAATAATGATTACACAATTTGAACTTTGTTATAGGAAGGGGATGACACAATTTCCAAAGATGAAAGGAAAATGAAATTTTAAAATTAGGGCCAAGGGAATACCACTTAATTTTAAAATCATAATTTTTAAAATCAAGGCAGACTATAATTAACCTCTTAATTTTAAATTTTTTTCTTGAAATTTGAAATGTTGAATTTGGGAGGTATTTCCAATTCTAGAGGGATAAAAAATCAAAAAAATTGGCCAATCTTCTAGATTTAGGCTATTAAATACAGTCATAACAATCTTCCAAAATTTCGGGAAAAAAGTCAAGGACCGTGGCGGGAACGCACATGGTCCGACCAACTTTTTTCAAAATTTTCAGGGATGAATATTAAGATGATTTCAAAGATAACCCCCAAAATTTGGCAAATTTTACAATATCTAGATGGGCGAAATGAAGGTGCAAATGTAAATATAGAACCCTATTAGGGTTTTGAAGAAAAAGAGGAATTGAATTGCAATTTTGAAAAAGGTCAAACCTAATGGATAGGGACACCTTTGGAAATGTGTAGAAATCTGAATTGTAATGAAATTGATTTGAAATTTACACAAAATCCAATTAAATTTGAAAATTAGGGTTTTATGACCTAACCACTTAATTTTAAAATTTGAATTTTAGGAAAAAGGGGGGAAATTAAAAATTTGAATTGTAGGAATGAAGACAAATCTGAGAACAAATGAAAATCTGAAATGGAAATCCAATTTTTGCACAAGTTCAAGATGGTTTTTAAAAATTAGGGTTTTAACAAGTAACCTCTTGATTTTGTAAATTTTATTTGCAAATTGAACAAGACAATGAGGAAATTGAATTTGACAATCAAAACAATTTTCAAATCTAAGATTACCACAAGCAATTTTTATAAATTACAAGTTCAATTTTAAAATTAAAAACTAGGGTTTTGAATAATTTAACCACTAAGTTTGCAGAAAATTTAAACTTGTAAATGACAAATATGCAATTTTGTTCAAAGGAAAGCATGCAAGACGTTGGGTTCACCAAAATGTAATGTTGAAAAATGGTGAATGATGGATCAAGAGGAAAGCTACCCATTCCCTCCAAGGAGAGATGAGAGTTTCACTATTGATTACCCTTCAAACACTTTTCACCAAGTTACATTAGGAAGAGGAGAGGAAATTCACTAGATTCAACCTTCAAGGATGAAGATTGAATTCTAAATGAAATGGGAATAATAAGTTGATCCCCTCTTCCTTATTTCAAATGGAAAGGAATTGATTATAAATTGAGATCGGAGCATAGGACGAAGTTGTGCACCTGGATATGGCATTAATATGTCGAGACGAAGTCGCCCTACGAATTTGAGGAAAAGTTGCCCGGACTGTGGCGAGAATGTACACGATCCTCCAAAAAATCCATGAAACGAAAAGGGTTTTTTTGCCTCTACAAATGGAGCCTGAATATGAAAGTACAGCTGCGCACCTGCAACCTACACACAAAAAAGAGAGGAAAATGGGTTGGGATTGGGGGTTTGCCTTTAGGTCAAACCCCAGTTTTGGAATTAACCAAGTAATGAAAGAAAGTACTTGCAAGTAGATGTAAATGAAAGACTGAATTGTAAATCACCTCAAGGGAGGTTGTGATAGCAATGTTGATAGAAATACTTGTGTGAAATTGAATGTTGAAATCAATCTCCTCTTCAATGGTTGAATCCTTGACTTGAATGCAACACATAGCCTTGAAGGGAGACTTGAGAATGCTCAATGTTGGAAAGGAATGCTTGAATGCTTGAATGCTCTTGAATGCTTCATCGCTTATGTAGCTTCAACTTATCCCACTTTATTGAATTTATGCAAATGAGAGGACGAATGCCCCTTAAATACATGTTAGTGGATTTGATTTTCGTCACAGGCCGACATCGGGGGAGTTTCCTGCCCAATGCACAACCAAAAATGCAACCCTAGGAAGGGTCCTGCCCTAAAATAGGATAGGGACAGGGGCGCCACACCCCTATCCTGGGAGGACAAGGGAGCCACTCCCCTGTCCTACCCTTTTCTCTAGGGCAAAGTGCGGACAGGGTGATGCAAAGCCCAATAAAAAACTATTTTTGAGGGTTGAGCAATCTTTGGTTTCCGATCAGGCTAGAGGATTTGAACTTGCATACGTGAGGACCCTAATACAGTCAAGAATTTCTAGGGTCGTAATTTTATGACACTACGATTAGAGTCTTGTTGTAGTGTATATATCTTGGTTTTGGTCTAACACTTAGTCATTTTTCACTAAGAGTTGCCATCAATGTCAAAGAGGGAGATTGCTGGAAAGAGACACTGCATTGATGATAATATGTTGTCATTCATGGCAACTTGAGTCAGATATCTAGTCTGTAGTTCATGATTCATTCATTTCAAAAGATTGATTGAGGTCTGGTAAGAAGAATAGGATATCCGATAGAGTGTACAGTGTTTTGGTTGGTAGATCAGTTAAGTTGAGTATTTGGTGTTGCGGAGCTTGGAGATACATTGTGGACATGAAATATGCATTACTTCAAGTTTATGGCCTCCGGTGTTGTGAATTGAGTAAGTTGGAAGATCCGGTAGACGGTTTCTAGTAGAACAATGTTTTGTGATAGTAACGTGTGAAGATTTGTTGTTTTTGGATTGGATTGAGCCAACTTGTGTAACAAGTTTCATTTGTGCATTATGTGGTCTTTGGGCCGACATGGAATTGATCTAATTTGATGTTGCAGATAATTAGATCGATTAATTTGATCATTTTGTAGATCAAAGGTTATGTGTGAAGTGTGTATGAGTGATTGTCTGTAGTTTCACATTCGCGATTGGAAGATTGGTGCTCTAAAATAATGTAGAATATCAAAACAGAGCAAAGTTGCAGAGCATAGTGAGAATATGTGTTTTGTACTTAACCAGAACTATACTCAGGTATTTTTTGATGCTATTAAATAGTTCAAACCTTCTTTAAATCATTATAAACATTTTGTAAGGTAGTGAGCCTTCCGAGTTGTAGTCCTTATTGTAAACTTTGAGGAGTGAGCTCTAGGTAGTTTACATGAATGCATGTGCATTCCCTTATGTAATATTTTTATACTTCTAATAGAGTATATTAATATTGTGGGTTTGAATCCCACCATGTTTTTTCCCTTAACTGGGTTTCCACGTAAAAATCTTGGTGTTATGGTGTTGATGATCTTGGCTTTGTGTTTCTGCACTTTACTTTTCTTCATTTACATTAAGTGGTTGAAACATCAGGTTATTAAATTAAAAAATTGCTGAAAATTGATTCACCCCCCATCTCAGTGTTCTCGTGAGTCCAACAAAAGTCCCCAAAGTAGGAAACACACCAACACCCAGAACCTCTATAGGAAAGAAAGGGTTTGGGGGACAATGCTCCAATAATAGCCATAATAGATCTCAAGCCACCATTGGATAGTGGAGGCAATGAAAGGAGAGAAAGAAGATAGCCAAAACTAAAGCGAAAGAGGGATTGGAACCTCACCCCACAGAGGAATCCATGCACCGCACATAGCTAAGCTAGATACCTCATCATCTTCATCCACCTCATCCTCACTACCCTCATCCAAATCTCCAGCACCAACCTCACCTCTAGAAACCCTAGAAGAGAACTCCATTTTGTGTTTTTTAAAGTTGTCAAAATTGATCTTTCTTCATCTAGTTGAACACATGCTACTTCTAGCTGAATTATTTTAGCAATGATTCCAATACTTATTCTCCATACATAAAATATATATGATTTAGTTTACTAATTATATGTGTTTTCATAATGTTGGACTTATTTTATTTTAACTTTCATATTTCTTCACTCTTTGTCTAGGAATGGAAAATATAGTTCATGTACTTGTAAGGCCATTCAATTCTATAAATCACTACTATCACTTGGCTTAATGATGATTTGAGATCAACGATTGATCACATTGTAGCCAAAATCACAACCTTTTTTAAGCGTGACCCAACAAATGTAGCAACCAAACAAAGAGGCAACAAGTGATGTATCTTAATGAAAGAATGCAATCATGGCTTGAAATGAAATAAAACAAATCCTAGTAGAAAATATAACTAATTCATTTATAATCTATTTTAATAAATTTAAAACAACTAATATTTTAAACTGTTTTGTCAATACCAGAATTCTAAATTAATTTAATGCCTTCAATTAAGATTATTGAATTTTGTAATTTTACATAGAAATTTGGCAGATAGTGTGACTTCATATTCACTTACAATTATGGTATGCTTGAATATTTTGATTAGTTGATAAAATTTTCTTCGAAATGGTTATGTATTGATTGTCTTCTATTAAATTTTTTCTTATTACTATGAGTTACTTTCATAATGTGACATATTACAAGATATCTCAAGTGGATAGTCAATCAATTAACCCATAACAAAGAATTGCAACTGATAGTTTAGGGTTTCTGCTCAAATTTGTGTGATCTTATTAGAGAAGACTTAACTATAGTTTCTGATGGACTTCTATATACCTTATTCCTTTGTTCTTATGTGATTCCTAAATATGTTCTATGGATACTGGCAACATAATATCTTTTCTATCCTATAATTATTTTTACATTCTAAGGAGAAAATGTAATGTTTTAGTTCTTCACCTTAGTTTATATAATCTGATATGGGTTATTGTTTTCCTACACTATAGGTATATGTTATTATTGCAGGTGTTGAAATTACAAACCCTTTTCCCTCTTTTAGGAAGCTAATGTCTAAAGAACAACAATTGGAAGGATATTATCAACAATTTCCTTCCCAATTAAGGATCCATTTAGAAAGTGTTGCATTTTATGGTGGTCAACATAGGGAGGCATCCTATATACAACATCGTCTAAAAATATTAGCCTTGTTTTGCACATAAATTGGTGACAACAAAGAATAATAGTAGAGACTTGACGTAAATCAAGTCTTTGATGTGCAATGAAAACTTGAGAAAATTTCTTCATCAAACTTTCACCTTAGGCTTGATCTAGGACCATAGCTCTTAAGATCTCTCTAGCTTTCTCCACTCCAAAGTCTCAGGTCACTGTTATTACTAACATTAATACTATCAATTTTCTGCTTGTTGTTATTTCATTAGACCTACAATATAAGTTTGGACCTCTAGGTTTTAGCAAATAGAGATCTCTTATCAAGTTTATAGAAAAATTGATATAAATTATAATCAATGTAATCTTTGCAGCTTCTTTTAGTGCAAGTGCTAGTTTTCTAGGAGTTTTCATATCTAGATCTATTATTTGCCTCATATTTTGTATGAATTTGTAGCCTTTTCTTATTGAATATGTGGGTTTGGATTAATTTTACATGCATAAATTTATCTTGTATGGTGTTGATTTGAACTTGTTAAATATATACTTTTACTTCTTAGTTTAAGATATTATTTTAATTATTGTATTTAAAAAAAAAGATTTATTACTAATTAATATATTTTTAAGAATTTATTTAAAATATTGATAATGCAAGTATTTTGTTCTTTTTGTTAAATATGAGATACACATTTGAGATGTAACTATTTTATTTTTCTAAATAAAGATCACACAAATTTGAAATGCAAGTACATTTTGCAATCAAATGATTCATCAACCATAGTAATGGATCAAGATGTGGAGTCATTAACAACAAAAAATTATGTTAAAATAGTAGCATAGGGGGCAAGGGCATAACCTCCTTTGACATACCTTTTTGTTCCACATCCGACTACAACACCCCCTTTAGGTCTACATCAACTAGTTGAGGCATTGTTGGCAAAGATAGAAACATCATAGATAGCAATTTAGAAAATGTTCAATAGTTCATGCCTAATTTGGTTTGATTAAAATAATGCTACGCTCAATTTTTCTATAGATCAAAGAACAACATTGTCTTACTAGTATTTAATAGGAACTTCATAGTAATGCTACCTTTTTTATTGTGTTAGTAGTTTTCATTAAGTTTAAATATTTTAAAATTAAAAATACTATTTTGATATCTTTTTTAATTTAGATGCACTAGGATTGGTCTTGAGGATGCATCATATAGTTTATTTTATTTCATATCAAAATCTGAAATACATTACCTTTATACAAGAATGGTTAGTGTTTAAAGGACAACACTAGGAATACAAATGAGGAACACCAAATAACTTGGTTGAACTTATGTGTTTGCTTATATTTGTCTTCACTAAAATATGCACATGATTACACGTGTATGCTTATATGTGAATGTATCAATTTCTCTCATGCATGACTGTCAAGTAGTTAGAATCGTATCTTTTGTATACTTTTTTGTGTGTTCATACTTGCATATTATATATATTTTTTGCAAAACTAGGGAACATTGTGATTAGTTCTTATGTGAGAATATGTTAAAATATTATTTACATTTAAACCTTATTACTAATAGTTTAATGCATAGATAGATTATTTTGCAAGCCTATGAGAGATTTGGTAGGCTTGTGGATATGCCTAGACTATCACACATATATGCACTATTTATACTCTTGTATAATTTTGTATTCTCATGTATGCTTGTACGAGCTTTATTATGCATTTAGTGTGTTTTTAATGTGTATTATTTCTATGTTGAACAGGTGTCAAATATGGACTGAAGAGAAGGGTAAGTTTCTATAGAAGGACAAGTCTTTAATTTAACTTTTCCGTCGGTAATCAATCCCAAAAAGTACTTGGGCCAAAGCTTATTCTAATCTCTTACTATATGCTTACTATTTGAACAGTTATGTTTTACACTCTCTTCCATATTGTAGTGTTGATCATTAGCATCATAGAATGTAGATAAACTATGCTTCACTAGATCCCTTCACCTTGCTAGTTTAGAGTTCCTAGGCATCCTTGTGTAGGGTCGACAATTTTTTATTTCATGAAGAATTGTGGGAAGCATAATTGCTTCATCGTTGGACAAAAAAGTGCTTTGACAATCTTCTTATGTGTGGTGTAATCATGAGAGATGGATGTTGGGAGCTCCTGTTAGGATTATCACCAGCTATGTACATCATGTATTATTGTATTTGATTGTATGGTCACTTGTAAAGGAAATAGTTCATAATATTTTTGTTATATTGAGCTTGTGTACTTAGACATGTTGTCAAAATCTCCTATCATGACACAATTTTTGTACAAGAGAAAAATGAATTTAATGTATTCTTAATTATGTATGTGATTCAATGTATTTGTGTAATTTAATATTTTAATAATATGAAGGTCCTTATAATTAGTTTCAAAATATTTTAAATAAATCACTTAATTTTACAATGTATTATTACTATTTAATTATATCTAATATTTAAGGTTAACAAAATGTTCTACTCTAAGTAGCAGAATGGAGCAAAGCGAAGGGCGTTGTGGGAGAAGCACGTGTAGGGTTTTTCCTGATTCTGGAGAATTTGAAGATGATGAGGACGATGATGAGTTTCTCTTTCGTCCTCCTCCCTGACCATATGTACTCTCTGCCCTGTGCCTTGTTCTATTGGTATGTGGGTTTGGGTGTGGTCGTGTCTGGGCATTTTGCGGCAGGGGTTTTCCTAGGGTCGCTGCTTTTGCTGGGGGTGTTACCTTCTCTTCAAGCATCGACTTGCCTTTGCTGGGGGTTCTTGCTGAGGGTGTTGTCTCTCCCTTTTCTTTAGGCTTTGGTCTGTCTTTGCTGAGGAGTTTTTCTAGCTGGCGCATGCCTTCTTTTGCCCTCCATGTTCTGTGGTTTGGGCTACTCTAGTCGTGGTGTTGCATTCTCTTTGTCTACTGGCACTCTGTGGATGGTATCTTTAGTGAGGCCCCGTGTCTAGTGTGGGCCCTTATTGGGGCTTTCGATATGAAGGGGTTGGTGTTTTTTTTTGGGGCTCTCTCTTTTGGACTTCCTATGTTCATTTGGTTCAATTTTTCGGTGGCTACCTTGTTTGGGCCTAGTTCCCTTGGGGTTTCTTTGTGGTGGTCTTTTTTCTCTCGGGGTTTGCCTCTTTTCCGATCTTTGGGTCATGAGATTTTGTGGTTTTAGTTTTATCTTTTGAGTCTTATTTTTGTTTCTCTGGCTCTCCTCCTTTTTTTTCCTATTGAGGTGGAGATTCTAATGGTGGGGATTGCCAAGGTTTGGGTGTCCTTTCTTCTTTTTGTCTTCTTAGTTGATCTTATAGAGGTGGATGGGTCTTTTTTCGAGGTGGAGAGAAACTTGGTGGATGATGCTGGTAGGAGCTTCTTGGAGGCTTTCGCTGTCCAAGTTTTGATGGGTGATTGCCTTGCTGGTCCATGCTTTTATTTCTCCGCCATTTTTCTCCTATGGAGGTGGAGGCTGGGTTCTTGGTGAGTGATTGGTTTATTTTTTTGCTTTTGTTAAAGGTTCTAGGAGCCTTCTGAAAACCCAGTTTTCCAGCACACTTTTGGTGGCATTTTTATTTGGGTCTCAAAATGTTGGCTATGGGAGTCGTTTCAAATCCCATTGTTGTTTTGAAAAAGTTTTGGGAGCCTTTAAAAAAATTAATCACCTAGATGTTCTATAAATATTACTGGTTTATTTTTTTGGGACTTGAGGTTATGGGAACCTTGTCAAAACCCATGTTGCTAGTTATGGGAGCCTTTCAAAACCCTTTGTTTATGTATATCCAAGGTATGGAAGCCTTATCAAAATCCATGATTTCAGGTTATGGGAGCCTTGTAAAACCCTTGTTTCAGGTTATGTGTGCCTAGCAAAACCCTTTGTTTATGTATTTTTGAGGTCTCTTGTTTGTTGTCTTTGACCTCTTTGGTAGATCAACTAATTATTTGATGTTCATTCTCTAGTGTTAGGCTGATGTTGGGCTACTATTAGTCTATGTAATATCTAGTGTCAACTATGCACTTCTTCTGGGTTTGGATCCCCATAAAATCCTTCTATAAGAGGTTTCAGGTCCCCTCAAAACCTATTTTACCTCATCAAAAACAAAATGTTCTACTATATTAAGAATTACATGGAAATAATTTGTTCCTTTGTGTCAACCCAAATAAATATTTTGTATATCATATATTATTTTGCTATGATATATTTTGGTTCTTGAAATGAATAGAAAACATAGACACCCCTACATATCATAGAAACCCCGTATGAACACCCCACACTCAACAACAAGGGAAGCCATAAAGAGCTAGGGTCAAGTACTGTCCTGACTTGTGCAACACACCAATTCAAACACTCCTTCCATCTCCTATCTTATTCAACATTTTTTGATAATATATTAATTAAATAATCTTTTATTATTTAATTTATGAGAACTAATTATCCATGTTTAGTAAACATAAAAATTCATTTCTCACCTCACCAATAAACTCCATCTTTATTAAAAACTTCTTCTCCTACTAGTTTGATTAGGTAAATCACGATATAGGGCCTAAACCCTCTACATAACAGTAAAAAAGGTGAAAAAGAGGGATCTAACTTGCGACTTGACGAATCTCACCCACGGCCTCCTCTTTTCAATTTTCAAACCCTCCTCTCCTACTCATGGTTGCCTACAATGGTTCCCCTACTCACAACGGATCCCCTGTCTGTAACATTGTTGTTGACATATCTAACTCGTCCCCTTGTCAACACTCTCGTCTAAATCCACAGGAGGCCTGTGCTTTGGTGATTTTCCTGCTTAAAAACTCATTCGCTGATCTACTCTGCAAACCCCCATGTAGCCTATATACTCCTTCGACAAATGCCTTCCTTGTACTCCCTTTGTACCAAAATCATCTCTAGGCAAGGAGGTGCTCGACTACATTTCCTACTATGAAAAGTATGCTTTGATTGGCAGATTCAATTGGTTGTAGCCTTTGCTCCTATCTCTACACTCCTAGATCTCAGATCAATGGAGCCCTCTGATTTTTAGTAAGTTAGAGATATATTCATACACTCATGGGTTTTTTGTTGTCTGATTTGATCACATGGATGATAGGGATGAGGTCCTCTCTTTAGGGCCATGGAAACGGGACTCTCATGCATTATTATTGTGCCCTTAGATCCCTTCTTTTAATACTCTAGCAGACTCTATGGATATCTCTCCCATTTAGGTTCAGCTCCCTCGCCTCAAATTGTATTTTTGGTGCTTTTTCGCTTCAGTCAATTTGTAACATGTTGGGCCACTTTATTAAGGTGGACACTAATACACGTATTTTCTCTCACACTTCCTTTGCTAGGATCTTGGTTGATTCGGATCTCTCAAAACTGGACTTCCTGTGAAGATCTCCCTTAGAGTTTGTGGGCTAAGGTGGAGGCAATGCTTGGACTACAAAGGAATCCCTTTTTAATGCTGGCGTTGCTTTGCCATTGGACACCTAGCTTATTCATGCTCTCATGGATCTAGTATTCGATTGTCTCCTACTTGGTGGAAGGATGTGAATAGGAATCATCTCACTATTTTTCTGACACTTTCAATCTCAAATTCTTTTGCTATGAAACTGTCTTCACCGACTGCCCCTGCTTTTGTGGTTCGTGTGCTTTCGTGACTTATTTCTTGAGAGTTCCTTCTTTGACTGGTGCATGCAATATTGCTACCTTGCAGTCATCCTTAGTGGATCTATTGAGCATGTGACTAGCTTGAATCCCTTCTTTGGTCTTGGACTCTCTCTCCCCTAACTGTCAGGCACCTTTCTTGGGATTTATTTCCTTTCTCTCTATATTAGATCACGTTAATAATATTGGGCATCGCCGTTGAACGCCCATTTTTATGCAGTTGTTAATAGAAAAAGCAGATACTCCGGTAAAAAATATGCCCCACCAGCATGATGCCTAGAAAATTGGATTCATGTGTCATGCGCTATAGGACGGAATTGAAAACTCCGAAAGCATACAGAGAAGTATAAAAGCATAGCTTGTAGCCTAGATAATTCTTGTAACCTAATTATATAAACACTTTATCTTTAAATAGGAAAACTAACAAGGCGTTGGGCGGATTTGACCAGCCATACGCGTGCAACGTTTTAAACTTGGCATTCCACTAATATATATGTAACTGAGATTTGGCTGCAGTAGCAGAGATCTCTGCTGTATTTTATATTGTAGTGGCCAGGAAAAAATGGTTAACAAATTGAGTCAATCAGAGCGCATCGTGAGTACGTCAACACGGACGTGCTAGAATTTCTTTAAATTGATTAAAATTTTTGAAAATTCATAATGTATCGATTGTGAGAATATGTACGATAATATTCATTCTAATTTGGATGGCATAACATGATTTTTAAGTTTTCTAAGAAGTGGACAGTCTTTGGTGTTTAGTAAATTAAAACTTTGTTAGTTTCTGTTATGGAATTATAGTGGAGAGTGGTTTTTAACATCTGATTAATTGTTAATTAAAAGTTTTATAAAATAAGTTTAAAGATATATTTATGTTACTTTAAATAATATATTAATTTATATCATGCAATTGAATATTAAAGAATGAAAAAGGACACTACTTATGTGGATGTAGGGAGTTAAGTTGAAATTATTTAGTAGTTGGATTCTTGAAAGAAAAAATAAATTGTTTCTTATATTTCCATCCTGTGGTAAAAAATAACCACCGCCTTAAATTATACTTATAAGCAACATTTCAGAAGCACAAAAGATAGATGAAGCATTGAAGAACTATTAGCATAAAGAAAGCAAATTAAAGAGTAAATTCTATCGATATAGACGAGAAGAAAGATGATAAGAAGAAGAGAGTAGAGCAAATACTGAAAGCGGCCATGGAAAACCCTCAAGACTTGGTAGATGTATGCCAAATGACCTTTTTTTGGTGTCTACAACAATGCTTGTAAGCAATTTATACTCCATAATTATTTATCATCTATTTGTGTAGCTTTTAGGTAGAACTATGAAGAAACAAAACCTACTAGAAATCAACATGTTCATTATATATGCAAAAATTTGTCTAAGTTAGATAGATCGACTTGTTTTCCGTTCAAGTGAAAATTGATCTTTCTTCATCTAGTTCTAATTGATTAAAGAGGGATAGGACCGAACCATTACATAAGCATCATGTAGGCACACAAAGGAAGGAAATCACAAGCAATGAGACCACCAAGACCAAAAGACCCAAAAAAGTACATACCCTTTTTTGAAATGATGCATTTTCCTAGAGCACCTAATTGATAGGAACACAACCCCACACCAAAATCACATAATTAGAATTGAGAGGTTTAGGATGACACTTGAACCAACTTCCAGACAAAAAGCCTTGCACTAAAAAAAAACCAGTCAAGGAAATGGAAATTAACTAGTAGATTTTGAAAGGCTTTCTACAACCTTTTTCCTAAAGGACCATCTTGAATAGAGACAAGCATAGACAAGGATGGAGACTACAAAATTTGGTTTTGGATGGCACCCAGAAATCTTATAATAGTTGAATCACCTAGCCATTCTAGACAAATATTGAACATTAGAGAATGAAGTTGAACAATAAAGTCTAGAGGGTTTTGAAAGGTGTCCCTAAACCTTTTATTGGCAAAAAATCCTACAAACAAAGCTTTATGGACCACCTCAATAGGTCCATAGATAGTAGTATCCATAGTCACTGTGGAACGACCGACACCAAAGGGGTGTTTAAATCTTCTGAATCATGCTCAACAAAGCCTCTAATCTACAAAAGGTCCACCTCTAAAGGACGAATAATAAGGGAAGCTGCAAAAAGAATGAGGTTGTCCAAATAGTAAGAGTGAACAAAAATGAAAGGCTCCTAGAGAGAAACAAAAACCTCCATCCAACTCTATAAATGAGAACCAACTCTACCCAACCAAGAAGACTCTACCTCTAGAGGCTTAAAAGGAAACACAAGGTTTAGCAAGATCGGAACCCTAGCTAAGATGAGCCATCTACCCACCGCATTTAGATCAACTACTGAAGCCACCTCAATAGGAATAGTAGGAACAAAAAATGCAAGTGAAACCTCAAGAACCAAAGTAAAGACTTCAATCTCACTAAAATCCTTAAAACAAAAAGGGGGCCCAACAAATAGAACAAAATCTCTTTGAAAGAAGCCCCTCAAGAACCACTAATCATTTCAAAGGCACAACACCTACATCAAACACCTACCAACAAAATGAACGGAGTCACAAATCGAACTGCACCAAGGTACACTGCAGTTCTAACTCTCCAACAAAAAGAAGGAGTCATAGGACCAAGCATATCTCTAACCCCAAGGTCATAAAGAAGGGAAAGAACCATCTTCAAGCAACAACTAAGTAGATTAAGGGCACTCCCATCAAAAAACAAGGTAAAAGGCCCCAAAGTAGGAAACAAACCAACACCCAGAACCTCTAGAGGTAAGAAGTGGTCCAGGGACAACACTCCAACAATAGCCACAACAGATCTCAAGCCACCATTGGATAGTGGCTCGGCAAGGAAAGGAGAGAAAGAAGGTAGCCAAAACTAAAGCGAAAGAGGGATTGAAACCTCACCCCATAGAGGAAACCATGCACCACACATAGCTAAGCTAGACACCTCATCATCTTCATCTGCCTCATTCTCACTACCCTCATCCAAATCTGTAGCACCAGCATCACCTCCAGAAACCCTAGCAGAGCACTCCAACATCTTTCTTCATCTAGTTGAAAATAGGCTACTTGTAGCAATTATTTTAGCAATGGTTCCCAACAGTTATTCTCCATATAAAATATATATGATTTAGGTCACTAATTATATGTGTTTTCATAATGCTGGACTGATTTTATTTTAACATCCATATTTCTTAATTCTTTGTATAGGCATGGGAAAGATAGTTCATGTACTTGTAAGGCCATTCAATTCTATAAATCACTCTGATCACTTGGCCTAATGATGATTTGAGATCAACAATTGATCAAATTGTAGCCAAAATGACAACTTTTTTTAAGTGTGACCCAACAAATGTAGCAAGCAGACAAAGAGACAACAAGCGATCCAGAGCTTAATGAAAGAATGCAGCCATCACTTGAAATAAAATAAAACAAAACCTATAAGAAACTATATGTGATTCAAATACTCCATTTTAATAAATTTTAAAACACTAATATTTAAAATTGTTCTATCAATACCAAAATTATAAATTGATTTAATGCTTTCAAATGAGATTGCTGAATTTTGAAATTTTACATAGAAATTTGGCAGATAGTGTGAGACTTCATATTCACTTACAATTATGGTATGCTTCAATATTTTGAATAGAAAATAAAAATTTCTCCCAAATGGTTATGTACTGATTGACTTCTAATAAAAAATTTCTTATTACTACAAGTTACTTTCATAATGTGACATATTGCAAGATATCTCAAGTGGACAGTCGAGAAATTAACCCATAACAAAGAATTGCAACTAATACTTTAGGTTTCTGATCAAATTTGTGTCATCTTATTAGAGAAGACTTAACTGTAGCTTCTAATGGACTACTATATACCTTATGCCTTTGTTCTTATGTGAGTCCTAAATATGTTCTATGGATACTTGGAAACATAATGTCTTTTCTACCCTATAATTATTTTTACATTCCCAAAAGGAAATGTAATGTTTTAGGTCTTCACCTTTGTTTATATAATCTGATATAGGTTATTGTTTTCCTACATTACGGGGATATGATACTATTGCAGGTGTTGAAATTAAAAACCTTTCTCCCTCTTTTAGGAAGCTAATGTCTAAAGAACAACAATTGGAAGGAGATTATCAAAAATTTCCTTCCTGATTAAGGATCCATTTAGAAAGTGTTGCATTTTATGGTGGCCAACATGGGTAGGCATCCTATATACAACATCATCTTAAAACTCCAGTTAGGCACTTTAGCCTTGTTCTTCACACAAATTGGTGACAACAACTTGAGAAAATTTCTTCATCAAACTTTCACCTTGGGCTTGATCTAGGACCATAGTTGTTAAGATCTCTCTAGCTTTCTCCACTCCAAAGTCTCAGGTCACTGTTATTACTAACATTAATACTATGGTGAGAGTAATCTCAAGTGTGAGGCGAAATATTTGATTGAACTGGACTGGATCCAGATGAAGCAGCGTGTCTTAGCTAATCATAACCTCTAATGACTTTTCCTCATTTGTTTATGATTGATCACAACGGTGGCGAGGATTGTTTTATTTGTCATATAATATTTAATTGGAACGGATTCTGGGTGGCTTTGCATAACAACAAAAAAATTGTTAGGTTTTTTCATAGAGCTTGTAGAGAAATAACAGAGTTGCGATAAGAAAGAATTAGGAATTTAAGGATAAAATGGGGGGCAACTAAAAGAGGTTTGAACCAACTTCTTGCTCGGATTGGAAAAAAAATAATGAAGTATGGGAGATCCTTCAAGAAGGAGGTTTGAATGTTTTTATGGTTCAAAGGCTTTGTGGCAAAGACCCTACTGTCACTAAGTATTTCATAAAAAACTGGAAGAGTGGTAAGATTCTTGTCGGTACCTAGATGATGCAAGTGGATGAGGATGTTATTGCAGAAGCTACGAGTATGGTGAAAGAGGGTATGAAATTTTATAGAGACCGAAGTGTGTTTGATAAGGCTGCGGAAAGGTTTCCTATCATGGATGGTGAAAAAAGGAAATTGGTGAGGGCGGATAATCCCTACTATTCCCCTAAGCGTATTTGCAGGCCATGGAGGTTTGTGTTGCTTGCCACCATCAACTACATTACTCTGGATGAGATATTCAAAAAGGCTTATAGGCATCACTTTGTGCTGCTCAACCACTTTCGCCATGGTGATAAGGTTATTCTACCTTACTATCTTGCTTACTCTATGGATCATACTATTCGTGAAATGCAGAAAGATTCCCAAAGAGATCATGCCCTTCACCAAGGTGTAATGGTTTCATTTTACAAGATGTTGAAAGGGAAAATTATTGAGAAACCCATTAGTAAATGCAAACAAATTAGGGATGAGGATACTGAAAGTGAGGATAGTGGGTTCAATCTCTATTCTGAAACTGAGGGTGAGTCTAAAGATTTTAGCAACAAGGGGAAGACCAAGGGAAAGAGTAAGGGGACTGCTATGGACTCTGATCTTTCGGACTTTGAGGAAGAGTCTTTTGATGATAAAATCATAAAAAGTAAGAAGAGAAAGGGAATGGGTAAACAAACCCAAAGGATCAAGAAGACCAGTAAGGGGATAAATAAGGTGAAAAGGAAGATTATTATTTCTTCTAATGAGGATTCTAAGGCTGAAAAAATGGACAAGAACAAGGATAAGGAGGAAGATGAAATGTTGGATGCTAACCATGGGGAGAACCTAAACACACAGAGAATACAGAATGAGGGTCAGGCAACCAACATGGGCAATCAAAATGTTTGCTAAGGTGCCATAGTTAATGATAGCATCAAGGGTTTTTGTGAGGTCATTAGCAAAATGACAAAAGAGATTGGTGATTTGAAGACTGATCTCAATATGATCAAAAGGGCAACCATAGGTGAGAAGCCTCTATCTATGAACGTCAAAGAATTAATGATAACTATTAACAAGGATGAGGCTATTGAAGCAATGGTTAGTACAAATTTGTAAACGGAAAAGAAGGTGAAGGAGCTGGAAGAAATCAGAGATGATAAAGATCTGGAAATTAACTTGAACAACCTGGTCAATAGAGTGGATAAAATGGAGCTTACGGTGAAGAGGATTACTGAGCAAAATTTCCAAATTCTTAAGGACACTGTCGACCATGTTAATATGTTGATAAATAAATTTGAACAAATTAAAGACAGGGAAGATGAGAAGGATCAAACAGAGAAGATGGGTCATGAAAAAAGAACAAGGGCCAAACTCGGAAGCAGGTCAACATCAAGGAAAAAGAGCTCAATGATATGAAAAACTTTGCAGTCAATATGAAGTAGATGGTGGTTCATGCGGAAGAACTCATAAGAAACATCTAGTTGTTCTTGTCTTTGTGTTGTCTCTGTGTTGTCTCGGTGCTGTCTTTGTGTTGCCCTTTGGCTGTCTTTTGATGTTCTCTTTGTCTTGTGATCTCTCTTTGTTTTTCTGGGATCTGATCTTTGTATGGGTGTCTAGGCACTGATTTTTCTTGCTGCTTTAATGCTTTATCTTCCTCCTGATATGTAATCAGGGTTCCAAGTTCCTTCCAAAAACCTATTTTTAATTAATCAAAACATTAATACTATAAATTTTCTGCTTGTTGTTATTTCATTAGACCTACAATATAAGTTTGGACCTCTTGGTGGTAGCAAATAGAGATCTCTTATCAAGTTTATAGAAAATTTGATATAAATTATAATCGACGTAATCTTTGCACCTTCTTTTAGTGCAAGTGATAGTTTCCTAGGAGTTTTTATATCTAGATCTATTATTTGCCTCATATTTTTTGTGAATTTGTAGCCTTTTCTTATTGAATATGTGGTTTGGACTAATTTTACATGCATAAATTTACCTTGTAGGGTGTAGATTTTGAACTTGTTAAATATATACTTTTACTTCTTGATTTAAGATATTATATGTGAAATAGGGTGAAGAGCGCTCTGCAAGCACCTACGACCATGAGGTTTTCAATCCTTCATGGAGGGGTCTTTGCGTCCTAGCCATGGAGGAGTGCGTATAGTCTCCTATGTAGGTAAGCACTTTTGTTTCTCCTCATGTTTATCCTTCATTTATTGTTCTTGGGTTGTGTTGTGTTTCTTTTGTCATTTTTTGCCTGTGCGCCAATATGGATGGTGTTTTGGATGATGGCTCATTAATGTTGAACAAGGCAAATGAATTGTCATCCCTCGCCCTTGTGGAGAAGGCCAAGACTTGTAAGGCAGTTCTTCTCAATTATTTTTCATCTCCGGTCTCTGAGTCTATCCAGTTTGAAGTTAGGGCTTCAAATCTTCCCATAGGTATTGATGGGGTCAAAGGAGGAGGAGGTAAGCACTCTGGTCCTTCTTTGTTTACCCTTTGCAGATCTCCCAATTCGGAAATGAATAATGTTATCAATAATGAAAAATATAGGTTAAAAGACATTGCCATTTTCTTAGTGGCCATAGACACTTCTAACTATCCAACCCATAAATTAATGGATGAGTCATTAAAGAATGTATGGATTAAAAAACTTGGTGTGCATTTTCTTTTTGTCAAATGATTTAGAAAGGCTTTTTTTCTTTTTTTCTTTAATGATGCTAAATCTCAGGAGGTTGCGGTTGATAAGCAGTTTGGGTCCATTGTAAGTGCACTTATAGAGCGCTTAATGATCCCCGATGCAATTAGTGATGAGATATTAGCCTTGTCTTGGCCTAGATGGATTGTTATAAACAGTATCCCTCCCTTATTATGGAAATTCATTCCTCAGTTGCTTGCCTCTGTTGGTAGGATCCTTAGAGTGGATAACACCCACTCTCTAATCTCCCATTTGGATGCTAGGGTTCTTATATCACTCGAACCAGGTAAGGATATCCCTAGGTTTGTGGAGATTAATGAGGATGAAGATCTCGTTACATGATTAATTGAAGTGTTGGGCAGTATCAACGCCTATTTTTTATGTAGATGAGAAGGGCATATTCGTAGAAACTGCCCTATTCTTGCTAAGCATAAACAAAATCCCATTCCTAAAGATAATGTGACCAATCATGCCACTAATATCATTCCCTCCTAACTTGAGGGTAATCATACCCCCATCATTGATAAACTTAATGTTTTAAAAAATGTTGTTGCAGAGGCTATAAAGGAACCTTCAAGTAATCCTCCAACCCTTGAAGGATCTCCTAAATTTGGGGAATTCAATGTGGATCCCCCCCGCATGCTACTATCACCATGTCTCTTTCCAAGATTAGGGATTGCAAGATTAACCATTATGAACTGTTCCTGCCTCCTAAGAATCATAAGATTACGAGGAAAAATGCACATCAACTTGCCATAGAGAAATTAAGGAATCTCCATAATTCAACAATGCAAATTACCCAAGAACCTATGGTTGAGGATGCCAATGATTATTCATATGTGGTTAATGATTCTAATAAGAAGAATTCCCTTGTTAAAGCTATTGTGAAAGGTATTGAGGAAAGAAACCTCTCTAACAATAAGATGGATGGGGATTATATTTCTAGCATTGACAATAGAGGTATGAATCCTGTTGCAAATAATAACAAGTTTGATATTCTTGCTTCCCCTCAAAAAGAGGTGATTCCTGGTCATAGCCTTAATATACCTCATCCTCATTTCGAGGAAGGCCAAAATACCATCCCCATTAGTTTTGTTGATAACAAGATTTCTTTGAGTGATGCTCGCCCCATTATTTGTGATCTCGATGTGGGTTAGTGCAGGATCAAGGGGGGCCAAAAAGTGGCGACGTGAAAAAACTAGCCTTCCTCACTCACCTAAAAATGCTAAAATCCGTGTTAACTTTTTGCTTGGCCTGGGTGTCAATACACCTTGGCTTGGTAATTACCTATGCAAATCGGATATCAGATAAAATCGGATATCCGATTTTTATTTGTAATTTTAATTTAAAATATATATTATATGTTATGTATTATATAATACGTATTATATTATATATAATATAATATTATATTATATAATATAATATAATATTAAATTATATTATATATTATATAATATTGTATTATATTATATATTATAATATAATATAATATAATATTATATTATATATAATATAATACAATATTATATAATATTATATATATATATATATTATATAATATTGTATTATATTATATATAATATTATATTATATTATATTATATATATAATATATAATATAATATATAATATAATATAATGTAATATAATATTATATTATATTATATTATATTATATTATATTATATTATAATATATATAATATAATACAATATGTATTATATTATATATGTTATTTAAAAATAATTTAAGTGTTGAAATCGGATATCCGATTTTCTGAGACTTTTATATTTAGACAGCGACAGTCCCGTGAGTCATTTTTAACTCACGGGCTGTGCAAATTTGTCAAAATCCGATATCCACTCCATCCGATATCCGGTTTTTTTGACAAAAAATTGCTAAAAAATTGATTTAGAGGTAAGAATTTTGTCGTTTTGAATCATTTTCATTCATTTTTTGTATTTTTTGTGAATGTTTATTTGATTTTTCATTGAAAATATGGTTTTTTTTCATGAAAACTAGGTTTTTTTAAAATCAAATACCTAATTGTTTAAATTTGTTAACTAAATTTAATTGTTTACATTCAATTAAGGTTAAAAATGGGAGATAACAATGAAAACATTGACCAACCACAACTGCAACAACCAAACCCTCATTTGCCAAACCCCCCCTCAATTCAAGATTTGATTGCACAAAATTTGAATGAATTGAGGGGGATTGCAGAAGTATATCGTAGGATCCCTCGTCTAAACCCATTGTTTGATCCTCTCATGTTGATCATAAAAAGTATGGAAACCATGACTGAGGAGCACAATGCCGCCCTTTTGTGGCAAGATTCTATGAAGGAAAAATATGCAAATGGCTTGTTGTATAAGGATATCAAGGATCTTGAGATATCCAAAGCCGAAATCGCCTCATTGTTTGTCAATCCCCGTATTGGTCAGCCTGTAGATCCCAAAAAAACAAAACTTTCTATCAAATGGTGCACAAATGATGGGATTGTGAAAAACTTTTGGGATCGTTGGTGGATGGTTTTTGACAAACCACCCAACAACAATCTTGATATCCCCTTCTATTTCATAAAAAAACTGTATGCTGAGTTTGTTTTACAGAAACATGTGAACTACTTTGACATCCAACCTTTCCAGGGTGTAGGTTTAGGTATGCCCCAAAATAGACCTGGGGTAGTCAGAGTAGTCCAGGGCCCATATGTCCCCCCTCCTCCTATTGATCCCCCACCTACAATTCAGCATCCTGATATCATTTGTGAGGCGGCTTCATGGACCATATCGGCTATTCACTCTTTGAGTAGCCTTTTGGTTTCTCAGGCTGCGTCAGTAGCTCAACCTACTTTTGATGGTAGCGGTGCATCGGGTGGTCCTGACACATCATCCTCGGCTCCACACATATGCGTGCCACATAGTTGTGTCATGTGTGGGCACGTATGCTTGGGTCCAGTTGGATAGCCCGTTGATCCTGCTGTGGACAGTGTAGATTACGAGGTGCATGAGATGCATGATGCACCAGAGGTTATTACACAGACTAGAGGATACCCTGGGGAGTCCTCACATGCTAGAGGCGAGGAGGCACCGTCATCATACATTGATGATGTATTGGTAAGATTTGTGTTTTCACAGTTCATGTTATATTTTAATTAAATATTTATAAATTAGATAATATTAAGTACTAATTTTTATTTACATGGTCTATTTAATAGTTGATGACCAAGGATGAGTTGAGACAGATTCAGGAGGGCACCTTGTCGGCCATTTCATTTGGCCTCGATAGCTTGACGGTACATATATTATTGCACCTAGTCGTTTGTATTTTATTATACATACATGCTCATCATTTATATTTGTATTAATTAGATTATGTAGTAACTTGCATGTATATCTTATTTTACTCTTGTAGGGCACAAGCAGCACGAGTGCGATGCAGTGTGATCTAGGATCTGGTAGTGCAATTGGAGACAAGGGAAAGGTAATTGAATGCAAATATGATTGAATGAATAGTTTAAATAACTTATAGTGATTATAAATGTCTAGACATAGATTGATAGTTTCATATACTTGTTGTGTATATATACAGAGAATCCTTGGCTTCACATCCTTGATGACTACACTCAGTATACCTGAAGAAGAAGAAGAAGAGATGCCTCGAGTAGATGTGTGTTTATTTTATTTTTTGATTAGTAGATATAATTTGTTATTATCAATGACAATTATATGCTAACTTGTATCAATGTCATGTTTCTAAACATATGTAGGTTGTTTATGAAAATATTCAAAACATACCACCTCTACCGAAGACATGCATCAAGAGTCCTGCAAAGCTGAAGAGAAAACGTGGAGATGAGGTAAACATGAATAGTTCAATTAAATAGTTCATTTTTATGTTAACTTTTCGAATGTGAATTATATAATATAACTAATATTAATTGTGGTTTGTTTTTCTTGTGCAGGATCCTTAAGAGCTGAGCAGTGCAGCGAAGAGGATCGATTTTGATGATCCATCAGTAGCTTAGGATGTTATAGATAGTTTTGGGATGCTTACATGTCTAGTTGGCATGTATATTTTGTATATGGACATACATTCACGTATTTAGACATTTTTACATATACAAAAGTTGATATTCGATCATATAAATTGTTGCTCATCTATGTGTGGTGTTATCATGGAAATCTTTAATCTTCATTCCAATAATTAACAATGGTTAATAATGGCTATTTAATGAACAATACAATTCATTTCATTTCATCGTAAGTGTTGTTTTTATAATGAACAATATAATTCATTTAATGAACAATACAATACAATTTATTTAATGAACAATACAATTCATTTAATCAACAATACGATAAAATTCATTCAATGAACAATACAATTCATAAACAATACAATTCATTTAATGAACAATACCCTACGCATGCTCCTATTTTGCCCCCCCACTCAATCGAACGCTCGAGGTCATACCCTACCGGCGTCGTCCCTTGAGCACCCTAAGTGCTCAAAATTGTCAAACCTTGATGGGCCCTAACTCGGAATCTGTGGCACCTGCGAACAATCCGTTTGACTACGGGGCCACGAGAGGGGTCCCTACAAAAGGCTATCTCGGTTTTTCAAGTTTCCCTATGGTTTTATTAGGGCAGCAATTTTTCGGTTGGCAAAAAATCGTCAGTCTCACTCAATGGAATGTTGTCGCGTGGCCAATTTCTCATTCAGCTCATCGCGATGACGAACCGTCAGCTCCGACATGTCCAGTTAGGCATAATTACCCTATGCATGCTCCTTTTTTTCCCCCCCACTTGATCGAACGCTTGGGGTCATACCCTACCGATGTCGTCCCTTGAGCGCCTTAAGTGCTCAAAATTGTCAAACTTTGGCGGGCCCTAACTCAGAATCTGTGACATCTGTGAATGATCCGTTTAAACCTACGGGGCCATGAGAGGGGTCCCTACAAAATCCTATCTCGGTATTTCAATTTTCCCTACGGTTTTATTAGGGCAGCAATTTTTCAGTTGGCAAAAAAATTGTCAGTCTCACTCAATGGATTGTTGTCACCTGGTCGATTTCTCGTTCAGCTCGTCGCGATGATGAATCGTCAACTCTGACATGTCTAGTTAGGCATAATTACCCTATGCATGCTCCTGTTTTGCCCCCCCACTCGATCGAACGCTTGGGGTCATACCCTACCAGCGTCGTCCCTTGAGCGCCCTAAGTGCTCAAAATTGTCAAACTTTGACGGGCCTTAACTCGGAATCTGTGGCACCTGCGAACAATCCGTTTGAACCTACGGGGCCACGAGAGGGGTCCCTACAAAATCCTATCTCGGTATTTCAAGTTGCCCTACGATTTTATTAGGGCAGCAATTTTTCGGTTGGTGAAAAAATCGTCAGTCTCACTCAATGGAATGTTGTTGCCTGGTCGATTTCTCATTCAGCTCGTCGCGATGACGAGCCGTTGGCTCCAAAATGTCCAGTTAGGCATAATTACCGTATGCATGCTCCTATTTTGCCTCCCCACTCAATCAAACGCTTGGGGTCATACCCTACCGGCATCGTCCCTTGAGCGCCCTAAGTGCTCAAAATTGTCAAACTTTGACGAGCCCTAACTCAGAATCTGTGGCACCTGTGAACGATTCGTTTGAACCTACGGGGCCATGAGAGGGGTCCCTACAAAATCTTATCTCGGTATTTCAATTTGCCCTACGGTTTTATTAGGGCAGAAATTTTTCGGTTGGCAAAAAAATCGTCAGTCTCACTCAATGGAATGTTGTCGCCTGGTCGATTTCTCGTTCATCTCGTCGCGATGACGAACCGTTGGCTCTAACATGTCCAGTTAGGCATAATTACTGTACGCATGCTCCTATTTTGCCCCCCCACTCGATCGAACGCTCGGGGTCATACCCTACCGACGTCGTCCCTTGAGCACCCTAAGTGCTCAAAATTGTCAAACTTTGACGAGCCCTAACTCGAAATCTGTGGCACCTGCAAATGATCCATTTGAACCTACGGGGCCACGAGAGGGGTCCCTACAAAAGCCTATCTCGATAATTCAAGTTGCCCTACGGTTTTATTAGGGAAACAATTTTTCGGTTGGCGAAAAAATCGTCAGTCTCACTCAATGGAATGTTGTCGCCTGGTCAATTTCTTGTTCAACTCGTCCCGATGACGAACCGTCAGCTCTGACATGTCCAATTAGGCATAATTACCCTACGCATGCTCCTATTTTTCCCCCCCACTCGATCGAACGCTCGGGGTCATACCCTACCGGCGTCGTCCCTTGAGCGCCCTAAGTGCTCAAAATTGTCAAACTTTGATGGGCCCTAACTCGGAATATGTGGCACCTGCAAACGATCTGTTTGAACCTACGGGGCCACGAGAGGGGTCCTTACAAAAGCCTATCTTGGTATTTCAAGTTGCCCTATGGTTTTATTAGGGCAGCAATTTTTCGGTTGGCAAAAAAATCATCAGTCTCACTTAATGGAATGTTGTCGCCTAGTCGATTTCTTGTTCAGCTCGTCGTGATGACAAACCATCAGCTCTGACATGTCCATTTAGGCATAATTACCCTACGCATGCTCCTGCTTTGCCCCCCCCCACTCGATCCGACACTCGGGGTCATACCCTACGCATGTGACATCCATGAAGGGATATTTTGTAAACAATCAGAAACCTTTAATGATAATCAAGTTGAAGCCTTGAGATTTATGCAATATGGTTCAAGTCCAAAACTGTACTCTGAGAGCATTTTGATTTTACTTATGTCTTGTGTATTATAATAAAGACCAATTTGCCAATGTGATGTCTTCATATGAGAGAAAAGCTGCATTTTATCTCAATACAGTTGTACCTGTTTCATTATTAGAAAAAATAAATATACAAAGATCTGTTATTAGTATCCTCTAGATTATGGATTTGAATTGATGTTCTCAATTAGTTATTATCTGTTCAGCTTTTGTTTATAAGGCACAACCATCTGGTGGTTATCATATGAGGTCAACCATCCATGACTTTCAAAGTAATTGATATTTATTCCTACACCTCACACTCACAAGATTAATAATAAAATGACATTTATGATTCATCAAATGCTGACAAAGTCTAATCAAAGTTCAACTTCAAGATGTATACAACATATCATATTCAACTTCAAGATGCATACAACTTACCATATTCAAGCTCATGCCAACCACCACTTGGATATTTTTATATGTCGATTAAAGTACAATATATGTAATAAAACCATATAGTCTTACAAAAAAGCCATCATAGACCATCTATGTTGATTAAAGTACAATTCATTTGAAACAGGGGCATCAAATTAGAAATTTATTAATCTGACTCATACTATTGTCAAAAGCATCAAAGATGCTACTGCTAGAGAACACCATGCTCCATTGTGGAGAGAATATTAGGTGCATCTGATGTAAGCATCTGAAAATGAAACAATGTTATTCAATTGCCAAAATCTAACTGACTTTATTTTATAAACCATTAATGAATAACAATAGACAAGGTTACCTGAGTGAAAGTTCGATGACCACTTTGACTAGTAGGTGTTGATGTTGAAGGCCCAACATTAACCTATTTACCTGACTATCAATGTCAAATGTTTGATTCAATAGACCATCTGTCATGACAATTTGATCCACTGCAGATGTGTCCTGGCCACATGCATTTGAATCATCTTCATGATAATAAATACAACAAGACCCACAATTTAATCTCATTAATGCACAAAGGAATATGTACCATCACCAAGAGAGGGTCTCGTCAACAACAAATGATCTAGCATGAACCTGTATTTTTAAGAATTGTTAGTCTACACATAAAATGCATGGATGAACATAACGGATTTATGATAATCACTTCAACTGAAATGCATGATAATAAATGAAAAGGTGGGATCATATACCATAAAAATACGTCCCTTCGAATTATATCAACAAAACCCACTATGTTGACGCAAAAATCGTAATGTGATACTGTTGCATATCATCAAAAAATACCTTCATGAGCATAAAGGTTATGCGATAATTATATCATAAAAATTATCAAATAATGTTCTCTAATAACAAAAATTGTAAAGCTCATCGAATGCATGATAATAAGTCGTGTTGCAAAAATACGTCCCTTCCAATTATATCGAGTGTACTTGCTATGTGCATGCAAAAACCATGTTGCCAAAAAAAAACGTTCATCAATAGACCTGCATTTTGAACACATCCTTAATATACACGTAACAAACTTGAACATTAAGGTTTAATGATCATTGTTTGAAATGAAATGCATGATAAAAAAATAAGGCACCATTAAAGACCTACTACTCAAGTGTGCCTGAAGGGTCATCTCTTTGTTTAAGAGTATCTAGTATTGCTTCATGATCAGCAGTAGTCACTGTCCATAGCTCTTTGGTCTTCGGTTTTGCTTGATGCTTCAACAACTTGACATTTGTAGGTATAATAAGGTGTGAATACATTATAATGGTTTTGTGTCTCTCATAGTCTTCAAATGCAGGTATGCCATTCTTTCTAATCATGTATGTTCGCAACCAAGTTCCCACAACAACAACTGAACCTGTAGGATATGTGAACCCATCATCATCTGTCACTGGTTGTGTTAGCTTTTGTTTTCCCTATACACATCGTGCCAACCAATATTCTCATCTCTCTTCATTCCCTTGCGGTGCAACAACTGCAAAAACATGTCCTGGTTGTACAAGATCTGATAGACGATCATACTCAAGTGAACTTTCCATGTCATCGTTTGACAAGGATATTGTTTGAGATAAAGGAGTTAGATAGTGGGGAACCCACGTATCAACCCACTCA
Source organism: Cryptomeria japonica (assembly GCF_030272615.1). NCBI lineage: Eukaryota > Viridiplantae > Streptophyta > Pinopsida > Cupressales > Cupressaceae > Cryptomeria > Cryptomeria japonica. The sequence goes on from NC_081412.1 coordinate 248,199,890, forward strand.
CTTGACTTGCACTGATCCCAATCACACCGAAGACAACTCTGACAAAAACAAGCCAACGCTCGTGTCCAAATGGTCCATGTACTTGCATCTGAGCTAAGAAATGAATGCATCTTTGAAGAATCTTTAATTGTTTGACAATCCAATCTATCTCCCATTGTTCCCTCCTCAACCAAACAAAAGAATCTGCTCACTGTTGAATCAAGAGTACCTCCATGTGACAATGTTGAACTACACCAATCAACAATAGAACGTGCATCAGAGAAATTTGCACCTGAAATCCTCAATTTCTCCTTAACTAGAGCTCTCTTCAAACATGCACCTGCTCCATCATGCTCTCCCTTCCCAAGCCCCGCCTTAAAAAAACACCAAAAATGAGGTATACGCCTCTCCACATGCATTCTACTCAACCAATAAAACATACGCGCATTCTTGAATTGACCCTTACAGTTATCTGACCATATTATATGTCGGTCAATTGCAATATCTTTCTCTTGCAAGAACTCAAAAAATTTCTCGAAAGAATGTTGCACATACTCGGAGGAGTGTGATCTATCATCGCTCATATAAAAATGATACTCCCTGATTATCTTCCTATCCTCTTCTGTACTATCAAGAGCATGTCTATATGTAATGTGAACAAAAATAGCAATCTGGACTAAATTGTAGTACTGAGACTATACCTCATTATGTGGTTGCAATGTATAGTTCTCTGCAAAATCAACCACTGATACAATAGTGCCAATCGGGAAAGAGTTCTTACACATTCTGAACTGTTGATCCAACCACTGAGACCTATGGGTGTGCCTTGCATACTTGTAGAAAAGATTTTCCTTAAAATCCAAAATAAAATCAGCAATACTCACTTCTCTTGAGACTAATTCGTATCTAGAACCTTCACCTCCACTCTTCACAGTATATTTCACTGTCTCGTATCTTTTTTTCTCAACATAATTATTTCCAAACTCGTGTTCGCTGCCCTCATGAAAACATGAAACAAACTTTGACAACCCACCGTATTCTGAGCACTTCTCATTCAAACAATAATTTCTATAGAAATAGCAGCCATCATCTCTAGGGCATAAAAATAGATCTTCCAAGTCTCTTGATGATCTCAGAAATAACATTGCACCACACTCCTGCAACATCTCATTAGTATGCATCGTAGAATGAATATGACATAAAAGTTCATGGTACATTGAAAACTCCTCATGGTACTTGCAACAACAGGTATTGCGAATCTTAAGAGGAACACAATAAAATGGTTTCAAAGATTCAAAGGCCCTTTGTGTTATTTGCAAAGTTGGATGTAATTCACAAAATTTTTTGTACAACATTGTTTGGCTTGATTCCAAGAAATTTTTGGGATGCGGTGTGCGGTCTCGGTTGCCGATTCTTAATTTCAAAACGTCCTTTACATTGGGTGACACTCTAGAATTAGATTGCCAAAATTGTTGAATCTCTTCCTTCACATTGTCAGTCAACTTTCTATCAACACGTGGAAGCCTCCCACCAAATGCCTGTGTATCTTGTTGAAGTGGATCGTCAAGTCTTTGTCTTCATGCAAGCGCTCTATCCAAAGTTTTACAGTTTATGTTAAAATCAACACAAATTTGTCTCATTTGACGAGCCTTCCTCAATTGATGGCTTACTAAGGAGGTTTTAATCACTCTTCAAGCGGCTCTCTTATCTCTTTCTTTGGTATTATTTCCAATAGAATTGGGAGCATCAAATAGATTTTTTACAATAATAGAATTTCTCTCCATTTTCTTGTTCATACGAATCTTCAATTTGTTTAGCAATGGTCTCATCTTTATCATCTTTATCAATTGAACAAAGAGTTGGCATTTCTCAATCAATGTCTTATTGCTAAAATTTTGGTTGAAAAGTTTTGTAGCCCACAATTGAATGGTTCTTGTTGACCTCTTGCCTTCAAGATTCGCAATAATGTTCTCATCGATTTCAAATAACCATTTTGGGGTTCTTGAAGGTCTTGGATTTGGAATTTGTCTTTCATCCATCAGAGGGTCTTCATTTCTAAAGTAATTAGGTGTTACATATGGTTCACTTGGTGAGGCAATTTTAAAGTTTTCCACATTTTCACCTCCTATGTCAAAATTTTCCACATGTTGAGCATTTTCATTATCACTTTCAACATTTTCAAAATTTTCAATATTTTCACTTTCAAAATCTACATTTTTAGTTTCAATAACTTGTGGCACATTTTCCACATGTTGAGCATTTTCATTATCACTTTCAACATTTTCAAAATTTTCAATATTTTCACTTTCAAAATCTACATTTTCATTTTCAATAACTTGTGGCATATTTTCCACATGTTGAGCATTTTCATTATCAGTTTCAACATTTTCAATATTTTCACTTTCAAAATCTACATTTTCATTTTCAATAACTTGTGGCACATTTTTAATTTCAATTTCCTCTTCAGTTGAAGTAACATTAGCAATATTTAACATACCTTGTCTTCTCCTCCTATGACATTCTCTATCTCTTTCTCTATACACTTCAACTTGGTCATTTGAAAGTTTTCTTTTGCATTTAGACTTTTGATGACTACTACTCCCCATTTCCCTCCACACATATGCTCCTTTGTGATTGACAATGTAAGTTTTCACTTTAAGAATCTCCCAAAAGCACTAATTTGTCTCTAGCTATCTGCAACCCCGTGATCGTCAACAAAAAACATAGGACCCAGATTGTCGGCCCTTGGAATCAACAGAATGGCCCACAAACCCTTTTTTTTTTGGTTTTTAGTACCAAAATCGGATATCCGATAAAATCAGATATCCAATTTTATCGGATATCCAATTTTAGTACAAAAATATGTGGTCCCCAAAAAAAATTCTCGTTGCCACCATTTACGAAGTAAACTGCCACATGGCAGAAATCTGATATCCGATTAAATCGGATATTGGATTTTATTGGTCATATTTTAGAGAGAGAGAGAGAGGAGGAGGAGAGGGAGAGAGGGAGAGAGAGAGAGAGAGAGAGAGAGAGAGAGAGAGAGAGAGGAGGAGAGGGAGAGAGGGAGGGAGAGAGAGAGAGAGAGAGAGAGAGAGAGAGAGAGAGGAGGAGAGGGAGAGATAGAGAGAGAGGAGGAGAGGGAGAGAGGGAGAGAGAGAGAGAGAGAGAGAGAGAGAGAGAGAGAGGAGAGGGAGAGAGGGAGAGAGAGAGAGGAGAGGGAGAGAGAGAGGGAGAGAGAGACAGAGAGACAGAGAGAGGGAGAGAGAGAGAGATAGAGAGAGAGAGGAGGAGAGGGAGAGAGGGAGAGACAGAGAGAGGAGGAGGAGAGGGAGAGAGGGAGAGAGAGAGAGAGATAGAGAGAGAGAGGAGGAGATGGAGAGAGAGAGAGAGGAGGAGGAGAGGGAGAGAGGGAGAGAGAGAGAGAGATAGAGAGAGAGAGGAGGAGATGGAGAGAGAGAGAGAGGAGGAGGAGAGGGAGAGAGGGAGAGAGAGAGAGAGAGAGGAGGAGAGGGAGAGAGGGAGACAGAGAGAGAGAGGAGGAGAGGGAGAGAGAGAGAGAGAGAGAGGGAGAGAGAGGGAGAGAGAGAGAGAGGAGGAGAGGGAGAGAGGGAGAGAGAGAGAGAGAGAGAGAGAGAGGGGGAGAGGGAGAGAGGGAGAGAAAGAGAGAGAGGAGGAGAGGGAGAGAGGGAGAGAGAGAGAGAGAGGAGGAGAGGGAGAGAGGGAGAGAGACACACACAATATGACACCTAATGACATGATTTGGTGTCTTAAGGGGTCTGATGGTGTTGTTAGGGGTCATATGGTGTCCCATGAACCCTTATGACCTCTTAGATATGACCCCTAATGACACCATATTGGGTCTCTTTGGGTCATTTTATGTTGTTAGGGGTCATATTGTGTCTTAAGGGGTCTATGGTGTCCCAAGACACTATATGACCCCTATGGACACCATATGACCCCTAATGACACCATAGGACCCCTTAAGGCACCAAATCATGTTGTTAGGGATCATATTGTGTCCTACCGACCCCGTACGACACAATATGATCCCTAACGATATGATTTAGTGTCTTAAGGGGTCCTGTGGTGTCATTAGGGGGTCATATGGTGTCCATAGGGGTCATATAGTGTCTTGGGACACCATAGGACCCCTTAAGACACAATATGACCCCTAACAACATAATATGACCCAAAGAGACCCAATATGGTGTCATTAGGGGTCATATGGTGTCTTAAGGGGTCCTATGGTGTCCCAAGGACACCATATGACCCCTTAAGACACCAAATCATATTGTTAGGGATCATATTGTGTCGTACGGGGTCGTAGGACGGGGTCGTAGGACACAATATGACCCCTAATGACACTGATTTGGTGTCTTAAGGGGTCCTATGGTGTCGTTAGGGGTCATATGGTGTCTTGGGACACCATAGGACCCCTTAAGACACAATATGACCCCTAACGACACAAATATGACCCAAAGCAACCCAATATGGTGTCATTAGGGGTCATATGGTGTCCTAAGAGGTCATAAGGGTTCATGGGACACCATAATGAACCCTATGGACCACCATATGACCCCTAACGACACCATCAGACCCCTTAAGACACCAAATCATGTCGTTAGGGGTCATATTGTGTCCTACAACCCCGTAAGACACAATATGACCCCTAATGTTATGATTTGGTGTCTTAAGGGGTCCTATGGTGTCTTAAGGGATCATATGGTGTCTTGTGACACCATAAGACCCCTTAAGACACCAAATTGTGTCGTTAGGAGTCATATTGTGTCCTACGACCCCGTAAGAAACAATATGACCCCTAACGACATGATTTGGTGTCTTAAGGGGTCCTATGGTGTCGTTAGGGATCATATTGTGTCCATAGGGGTCCTATGGTGTCTTAGGACACCATAGGACCCCTTAGGACACAATATGACCCCTAACGACATGATTTGGTGTCTTAAGGGGTTCGATGGTGTCGTTAGGGGTCATATGGTGTCCATAGGGGTCATATGGTGTCCCATGAACCCTTATGACCTCTTAGGATGCCATATGACCCCTAATGACACCATATTGGGCCGCTTTGGGTCATATTGTGTCCTAAGGGGTCATATTGTGTCTTAAGGGGTCCTATGGTGTCCCAAGACACCATATGACCCCTATGGACACCATATGACCCCTAACGACACCATAGGACCCCTTAAGACACCAAATCATGTTGTTAGGGATCATATTGTGTCCTACGACCCCGTACGACACAATATGATCCCTAACGATATGATTTAGTGTCTTAAGGGGTCCTATGGTGTCGTTAGGGGTCATATGGTGTCCATAGGGGTCATATAGTGTCTTGGGACACCATAGGACCCCTTAATACATAATATGACCCCTAAAAACATAATATGACCCAAAGAGACCCAATATGGTGTCATTAGGGGTCATATGGTGTCTTAAGGGGTCCTATGGTGTCCCAAGACACCATATGACCCCTTAAGACACCAAATCATATTGTTAGGGATCATATTGTGTCGTACGGGGTCGTAGGACACAATATGACCCCTAACGACATGATTTGGTGTCTTAAGGGGTCTTATGGTGTCGTTAGGGGTCATATGGTGTCCATAGGGGTCATATGGTGTCGTGGGACACCATAGGACCCCTTAAGACACAATATGACCCCTAACAACACAATATGACCCAAAGCGACCCAATATGGTGTAATTAGGGGTCATATGGTGTCTTAAGGGGTCCTATGGTGTCCCAAGACACCATATGACCCCTATGGACACCATATGACCCCTAACAACATCATAGGAACCCTTAAGACACCAAATAATATCATTAGGGATCATATTGTGTCATACGAGATCGTAGGACACAATATGACCCCTAACGACATGATTTGGTGTCTTAAGGGGTCCTATGGTGTCGTTAGGGGTCATATGGTGTCCATAGGGGTCATATGGTGTCTTGGGACACCATAGGACCCCTCAAGACACAATATGACCCCTAACGACACAATATGACCCAAAGTGACCCAATATGGTGTCATTAGCGGTCACATGGTGTCTTAAGGGGTCCTATGGTGTCCCAAGACACCATATGACCCCTATGGACACCATATGACCCCTAACGACACCATATGACCCCTAAAGACACCAAATCATATCGTTGGTGATCATATTATGTCGTACAGGGTCGTAGGACACAATATGACCCCTAACGACATGATTTGGTGTCTTAAGGGGTCTTATGGTGTCGTTAGGCGTCATATGGTGTCCATAGGGGTCATATAGTGTCTCGGGACACCATAGGACCCCTTAAGACACAATATGACCCCTAATGACACAATATGACCCAAAGCGACCCAATATGGTGTCATTAGGGGTCATATGGTGTCTTAAGGGGTCATATGGTGTCCATAGCAGTCATATGGGACACCATATGACCACTATGGACACCATATGACCCCTAACGACACCATAGGACCCCTTAAGACAACAAATAATATCGTTATGGATCATATTGTGTCATACAGGGTCGTAGGACACAATATGAACCCTAACGACATGATTTGGTGTCTTAAGGGGTCCTATGGTGTCGTTAGGGGTCATATGGTGTCCATAGGGTTCATATTGTGTCTTGGGACACCATAGGACCCCTTAAGACACAATATGAACCCTAACGACATAATATGACCCAAAGCGACCCAATATGGTGTCATTAGGGGTCATATGGTGTCTTAAGGGGTCCTATGGTGTCCCAAGACACCATATGACCCCTATGGACACCATATGACCCCTAACAACACCATAGGACCCCTTAAGACACCAAATAATATCATTAGGGATCATATTGTGTCGTACAGGGTCGTAGGACACAATATGACCCATAACGACATGATTTGGTGTCTTAAGGGGTCCTATGGTGCCGTTAGGGGTCATATGGTGTCCATAGGGGTCATATAGTGTCTTGGGACACCATAGGACCCCTTAAGACACAATCTGACCCCTAACGACACAATATGACCCAAAGCAAACCAATATGGTGTCATTAGGGGTCATATGGTGTCCTAAGAAGTCATAAGGGTTCATGGGACACCATATGACCCCTATGGACACCATATGACCCCTAACGACACCATAGGACCCCTTAAGACACCAAATAAGATCATTAGGGATCATATTGTGTCGTACAGGGTCGTAGGACACAATATGACCCCTAACGACACGATTTGGTGTCTTAAGGGGTCCTATGGTGTCGTTAGGGGTCATATGGTGTCTTGGGACACCATAGGACCCCTTAAGACACAATATGACCCCTAATGACACAATATTACCCAAAGCGACCCAATATGGTGTCATTAGGGGTCATATGGTGTCCTAAGAGGTCATAAGGGTTCATGGGACACCATATGAACCCTATGGACACCATATGACCCCTAACGACACCATCAGACCCCTTAAGACACCAAATCATGTCGTTAGGGGTCATATTGTGTCCTACAACCCCGTAAGACACAATATGACCCCTAATGTTATGATTTGGTGTCTTAAGGGGTCCTATGGTGTCGTTAGGGATCATATGGTGTCTTGTGACACCATAAGACCCCTTAAGACACCAAATTGTGTCGTTAGGAGTCATATTGTGTCCTACGACCCCGTAAGAAACAATATGACCCCTAACGACATGATTTGGTGTCTTAAGGGGTCCTATGGTGTCGTTAGGGATCATATTGTGTCCATAGGGGTCCTATGGTGTCTTAGGACACCATAGGACCCCTTAGGACACAATATGACCCCTAAGGACATGATTTGGTGTCTTAAGGGGTCTGATGGTGTCGTTAGGGGTCATATTGTGTCCATAGGGGTCATATGGTGTCCCATGAACCCTTATGACCTCTTAGGACACCATATGACCCCTAATGACACCATATTGGGCCGCTTTGGGTCATATTGTGTCCTAAGGGGTCATATTGTGTCTTAAGGGGTCCTATGGTGTCCCAAGACACCATATGACCCTTATGGACACCATATGACCCCTAATGACACCATAGGACCCCTTAAGACACCAAATCATGTCGTTAGGGATCATATTGTGTCCTACGACCCCGTACGACACAATATGATCCCTAACGATATGATTTAGTGTCTTAAGGGGTCCTGTGGTGTCATTAGGGGTCATATGGTGTCCATAGGGGTCATATAGTGTCTTGGGACACCATAGGACCCCTTAAGACACAATATGACCCCTAACAACATAATATGACCCAAAGAGACCCAATATGGTGTCATTAGGGGTCATATGGTGTCTTAAGGGGTCCTATGGTGTCCCAAGACACCATATGACCCCTATGGACACCATATGACCCCTTAAGACACCAAATCATATTGTTAGGGATCATATTGTGTCGTACAGGGTCGTAGGACACAATATGACCCCTAACGACATGATTTGGTGTCTTAAGGGGTCCTATGGTTTCGTTAGGGGTCATATGGTGTCCATAGGGGTCATATGGTGTCGTGGGACACCATAGGACCCCTTAAGACACAATATGACCTCTAACAACACAATATGACCCAAAGCGACCCAATATGGTGTAATTAGGGGTCATATGGTGTCTTAAGGGGTCCTATGGTGTCCCAAGACACCATATGACCCCTATGGACACCCTATGACCCCTAACAACACCATAGGACCCCTTAAGACACCAAATAATATCGTTAGGGATCATATTGTATCATACGGGATCGTAGGACAAAATATGACCCCTAACGACATGATTTGGTGTCTTAAGGGGTCCTATGGTGTCGTTAGGGGTCATATGGTGTCCATAGGGGTCATATTGTGTCTTGGGACACCATAGGACCCCTTAAGACACAATATGACCCCTAACGACATAATATGACCCAAAGCGACCCAATATGGTGTCATTAGCGGTCATATGGTGTCTTAAGGGGTCCTATGGTGTCCCAAGACACCATATGACCCCTATGGACACCATATGACCCCTAACGACACCATATGAGCCCTGAAGACACCAAATCATATCATTAGTGATCATATTATGTCGTACGGGGTCGTAGGACACAATATGACCCCTAACGACATGATTTGGTGTCTTAAGGGGTCCTATGGTGTCGTTAGGGGTCATATGGTGTCCATAGGGGTCATATAGTGTCTTGGGACACCATAGGACCCCTTAAGACACAATATGACCCCTAATGACACAATATGACCCAAAGCGACCCAATATGGTGTCATTAGGGGTCATATGGTGTCTTAAGGGGTCATATGGTGTCCATAGCAGTCATATGGGACACCATATGACCCCTATGGACACCATAGGACCCCTAACGACACCATAGGACCCCTTAAGACACCAAATAATATCATTATGGATCATATTGTGTGATACAGGGTCGTAGGACACAATATGACCCCTGACGACATGATTTGGTGTCTTAAGGGGTCCTATGGTGTCGTTAGGGGTCATATGGTGTCCATAGGGGTCATATAGTGTCTTGGGACACCATAGGACCCCTTAAGACACAATATGACCCTTAACAACACAATATGAACCGAAGCGACACCATATGGTGTCATTAGGGGTCATATGGTGTCTTAAGGGGTCCTATGGTGTCCCAAGACACCATATGACCCCTATGGACACCATATGACCCCTAACAACACCATAGGACCCCTTATGACACCAAATAATATCTTTAGGGATCATATTGTGTTGTACGGGATCGTAGGACACAATATGACCCCTAACGACATGATTTGGTGTCTTAAGGGGTCCTATGGTGTCGTTAGGGGTCATATGGTGTCCATAGGGGTCATATGGTGTCTTGGGACACCATAGGACCCCTTAAGACACAATATGACCCCTAACGACACAATATGACCCAAAGCGACCCAATATGGTGTCATTAGCGGTCATATGGTGTCTTAAGGGGTCCTATGGTGTCCCAAGACACCATATGACCCCTATGGACACCATATGACCCCTAAGGACACCATATGACCCCTAAAGACACCAAATCATATCGTTAGGGATCATATTATGTTGTACGGGGTCGTAGGACACAATATGACCCCTAACGACATGATTTGGTGTCTTAAGGGGTTTTATGGTGTTGTTAGGGGTCATATGGTGTCCATAGGGGTCATATAGTGTCTTGGGACACCATATGACCCCTTAAGACACAATATGACCCCTAATGACACAATATGACCCAAAGCGACCCAATATGGTGTCATTAGGGGTCATATGGTGTCTTAAGGGGTCATATGGTGTCCATAGGGGTCATATGGTGTCTTGGGACAACATAGGACCCCTTAAGACACAATATGACCCCTACCGACACAATATGACCGAAAGCGACCCAATATGGTGTCATTAGGGGTCATATGGTGTCCTAAGGGGTCATAAGGGTTCATGGGACACCATATGACCCCTATGGACACCATATGACCCCTAACGACACCATCAGACCCCTTAAGACACCAAATCATGTCGTTAGGGGTCATATTGTGTCCTATGACCCCATAAGACACAATGTGACCCCTAATGTTATGATTTGGTGTCTTAAGGGGTCCTATTGTGTCGTTAGGGGTCATATTGTGTCCTACAACCCCGTAAGACACAATATGACCCCTAACGACATGATTTGGTGTCTTAAGAGGTCCTATGGTGTTGTTAGGGGTCATATGGTGTCCATAGGGGTCATATGGTGTCTTGGGACACCATAGGACCCCTTAGGACACAATATGACCCCTAACGACATGATTTGGTGTCTTAAGGGGTCCGATGGTGTCATTAGGGGTCATATGGTGTCCATAGGGGTCATATGGTGTCCCATGAACCCTTATGACCTCTTAGGACACCATATGACCCCTAATGACACCATATTGGGTCGCTTTGGGTCATATTATGTCCTAAGGGGTCATATTGTGTCCTAAGGGGTCCTATGGTGTCCCAAGACACCATATGACCCCTACGGACACCATATGACCCTTAACAACACCATAGGACCCCTTAAGACACCAAATCATGTCATTAGGGGTCATAGACCACAATATGACCCCTTAGGACATACTATGACCCAAAGCGACCCAATATGGTGTCATTAGGGGTCATATGGTGTCCTGAGAGGTCATAAGGGTTCATGGGACACCATATCACATAACTATCATTAGGGGTCATAGTTATGGGTCGTAAGACACAATATGACCCCTAACGACATGATTTAGTGTCTTAAGGGGTCCTATGGTGTCTCTCTCTCTCTCTCTCTCTCCTTCCTTCTCTCTCTCTCTCCTTCCTTCTCTCTCTCTCTCTCTCTCTCTCCCTCTCCTCCTCTCTCTCTCTCCCTCCCTCTCTCTCTCTCCCTCTCCTCCTCTCTCTCTCTCTCCCTCCCTCTCTCTCTCTCTCTCCCTCTCCTTCTCTCTCTCTCTCTCTCTCTCTCTCTCTCTCTCTCTCTCTCTCTCTCTCTCTCTCTCTCCGTCTCCTCCCCCCTCTCTCTCTCCCTCTCTCCCTCTCCTCCTCCTCTCTCTCTCTCTCTCTCTCTCTCTCTCTCTCTCTCTCTCTCTCTCTCTCTCCCTCTCCCTCTCTCCCCCCCCCCCTCTCTCTCTCTCCGTCTCTCCCTCTCCTCTCTCTCTCTCTCTCCGTCTCCTCTCTCTCTCTCTCTCTCTCTCTCTCTCTCTCTCTCTCTCTCTCTCTCTCTCTCTCTCTCTCTCTCTCTCTCTCTCTCTCTCTCTCTCTTTCTCCCTCTCTCCCTCTCCTTCTCTCCCTCTTTAAAATATGACTAATAAAATCCGATATCCGATTTAATCGGATATCGGATTTCTGCCATGTGGCAGTTTACTGTATAAATGGCGGCAAAGGGAAATTCATTGGGGACCGCAAATTTTTGTACAAAAATCGGATATCGGATAATTTTATCCGATATCCGATTTTTGTACTCAAATTTTCAAATTTCAAATTTTGGCTCGAGAATGCTTTGGTATTAGGCTTGGAAGTTACAAGCCTGGAAAGTCAACTGAAAAAACATGTTTTTCAGTATTCCCTGGTTTTCCAGACTTTACACTGGTGGCTGACGACTTTTTTTGTAGCCAAAATTGATAAAACGAAAAGGGTTTTTTAAGGAGGTTCCCAGCTTTCCAACAATATAAGGCTTGTCTTATTTCGACTTTAGTAAATAATTATTATTTATTTTCTAATTGAATTCTAACAATAGTCCTATTTGATATACTGATTGAAAAACACTCATAACTTTCAAATGGTATAACATTTTTTGAAACCGAAACATGCGTCACATCCTATGCTTCGTCTACTATAGGGAAAAATAAAAAATAAAAAAATTTCATAAGGTTTTGACCAATTTAAGGTGGTCAGACGTAGGAGTTTCTGAATTTCTGAAAAGTTGTAGTAAAAAAATCATAAATAATTATTTAATTCATAAAAAATTAAAAAAAATATGTGTCACATCCGGACATGAGTCTAATACTTATATTATAAATATTATAAAAAAATATTAATATTTGATTTTGATTAGGGTGGTCAGACATACGTCTACTTCTTATTTTTTTCCTGAAATTTTAGTATCACTGCATTGAAATTTGAAATTTTCATCAAATAGGATTTTTTTTTTCCAAAAAACAACTAGTAGCTTAGAAACTACATTCAATTTTCTATATATTCTCTTCTTACATATTTTAAAAATAATGTTCACAACTTATTCAAATTTTCATGTCAAGTTGCATAACTTTGATTTTTCTGAAATTTCATTGCCACTTAAGGGCCTATTTTGGCACACCATGATCCTGCACATACCCATGTATCTAGTATTGAGGTTATTAAATCAGTCCCCATTATTAGCAACCTATCTTCTAATGACCCCCTTGATCGTGCCATTATTCCTTATGATCTTACTAGATCAAACCCCATATTTTAGGAATTGGATATGGATCATGAGTCCTTGTCTAGCAATTCTTTCACCAAAGAGGAGCATCTAGAAGTTTAGGAACCCCCTAAGAATGTAGACAATGAATATGGTGAAATCTTAATTCCTAATGGAGATTATCCTTTTACCAAATTTAGAAGAAAGAGAGGATTACCCGAAGGAAAATAGTCTCCCCTCCCCAAGAAGAAAGACACTAGAAAGGAACTCCCCAAGTGTTTTTAACAACTTTAAAGCGGCAAAAGATTCCTCTAATTAATATGTTTTATGGATTTGAGGTGTATTTCTTGGAATATAAGGGGGTTAGAATCCCCCGACAAGAAACATGTTGTTAAAAGATTCCTAAATCATCATAGAAACATCCTCATTCTTCTCTTTCAAGAGGTGAAGGCCTCCAAATGTTTGCTTGAAGTTAATCCCAAATTCATTTGGAAGGATGCATTACAATTTATAGGTTAATCAAGTTACAGCTTGGATCACTTTGCAGGTTGAGGATTCAAAAGTTGGCATTTTCTCTCTATATGCTCCTAATGATTACAAAGATAGAATTGAACCATGGAAATGGTTGGACAACATCCCTGACATCCCTTGGATCATAGGAGGATATTTTAACATGATTGAGAACTCAGAGGATAAAATTGGAGGGTTCAATATGGAGTGGAAAAGTGGAGAGGAAATAAACTGGGAAAGGATGAAATCTAAGTTGCATTTATTTGATCCCCTAACTGGTAGGAAAAAGGAGTATAAAGATATCTAGTATACCTGGTGCAATGCTCAACAAGGTAGGAAGGGGATCTGCTCTAGGCTGGATCAATTTTATGCCAATAAAGTGACATGTTCATTCATTCAAGATAATAAAGGGTCCACTATCAAAGTGATTCCCTTGACCCTCTCAGACTACCACCCTATCCTTGCACATATTACTATTAATTTCAATTCTGTCCCCCAACCTAGGAAGGTGAATAACTTTATGCTCAACATCAAATTGTTGAAGGATCACAATGTTAAGGATTCTATATTTATGATCAGGTAGATCAATAAATGGAATAAGAATGTAGAAAACTGGAAAATCTTATGTCAAACTATTGGCAAGAAATTCACCAAGGACTAGAGAGGGAGCTCACAGACAATTTTCTAACTAAGGAAGCTTTGACCCAGATGGATCTTAGAAACATTGATATATCTTTATCCGTATCTCAGGCCAAGGATGGAATTAGAGGTCTTCAACATAAAAAGATTAAGGGAGCTAAGATAAGATCTAGACTTAACTAGGCGCAGTTTAGACATAAGGGTTCAAACATTTTCTTCAATATACTGAGGTAGAAAGAGTACAAGGAAATAATTGATAGAATTTGGGAGGAAGGTGTTGAGGTGATCGACAATGAAGATATCAAGACAAACTTCTTTCTATATTATCAAAAGCTTTTCACTTTAGATAATTGTTCCCCTAATAGCCTCCATGCTATTAATAGATGCAAGACCCTCATACCTAAGAAAGTCTTAGCAGAGGATTCTGATATGCTCAAGAAGGATATTACTCTCGATGAAATCCACAAAGCTATTAATACTCTAAGCACTGATAAGGCCCCAAGTTGAGATGATCTGCCTACAAAATTTTATAAAGAAAACATTGATTGGATAACTGTGGATCTGCTATAGGTCTACCAAGAAGTCATAGATATAGGATATTTAGGTGCTAAGGTGAACATAGGTATCATTAAGTTGATCCCAAAAGATGCGGATAAATCCCTCATCAATAATTGGAGGCCCATTACTCTCCTGAATGTTTCCCACAAGATTTTGGCAAAAATATTGGCTCTTAGATTGGAAGGTATTCTGCTTGGTTTGGTTAGTAATACTCAAACATGTTTCATCAAATGTAGATACATATTGGAAAATCTGATCATGAGTTGGGAATCCATTAATTGAGCTAAAAATACCAATCAGAAGGTAGCAATGTTTCTTATAGACTTTGAAAAGGCCTATGATTAGGTTGAATGGAATTTATTACTCATGATGCTGGATGCTTTTGGTTTTCCTAAGGAATTCTATCATATGGTCTCTATCCTATTAAGAGATTCCTCAGCTCAAATTGAGATTAATAGTTCTTGGACCTAGAACATAACCCTTAGTAAATCTATTAGGCAAGGGTGTCCCCTATTAGGCGAGGGTGTCCCCTGGCACCTACCCTATTTGTGATCGCTATTGATGCTATTTATTCTCTTCTTAGAGACTCATCCTACTCTCCAAAGGTGAGAGGTATCTCATTACCCAACAATATGGATTCGGTTAATATCCAATATGCTAATGATAGGACTTCCTTTATGAGCTTGGAGGAAGATAACATTGACTCTCTTATGGTTAGGCTAAAGATATTTTGTGATGCATTTGAGGATAAAATTTGCTCCACTAAATCCATACTGCTAGGTTGGGATGATTCCCCCTTAGCTCTCTAGATTTGTCTTTCAGTGGGGTGGACCTTCTAAGAACGTAAGATATTTGGGCATTTTGTTTGCTGTGAACCCCTATCTGAGAGAGATGTGGCTATGGATTAAAGGTAAACTGGACAAAAAGATGAACAAGTGGAATAACCCATATACCTCTCCCTAACAGGTAGATTGCAAGTTTGTCAAAAAATTCTCTCTTCCTATGGTTTATATTATGCCTCGGTATAAATGTCCAGTAATTACTAGATTAATGAAATTCAAAAAGCCATCAAAAATTTCCTCTGGTCAAATGGAAGAGGCAATAAAATATGGTATTCCATAAGATGGATGTGGTGTTGTATGGATAAATCTGAGGGTGGATTGGGGTTGAAGGATCTACAAACTGAAGGTATTTCCCTTGCTACCAAGTGGATCTTTCATGCACTGGAAGGGGAAGAGTCGTGGAAAGTCCTTGTCAGGAATAATATTAGACTTACTGTTCCTAAGCAAGATAAATCATGAAAGATTCTCCCTTTTGGTGGCTTATTTGACGACAAATTCCCTATCTCCCCAATCGGTTCTAATGTTTTTAAGACTATTTGGAAGGCCTGTGAGCTCATTAGGCACCTGGTTGCTAATAATGGGATTATTTGTAAGGATAATTCTATTTGTGGTGAGAAATCTATCTAGTGGAACTTAATGCATAAAGATAAACCTCTTGCTCTCATTCAAGGGTGCTCTGCTAGGAATTGGGCTCCAAAAGGCATTCGTAATTTTAATGATGTTATTACTAATGGTTCTCATCTTTCTTGGTGTGATATTAGTCATAAATTTCAGCATCACTGAGTCAACAATGAAATTAATATATTGAAGGAAGGCATTAAGGGTATTATTGACACCATCACTGAGAATCCCATGCCAAACAAAATTGATATGATTCTTTGGATGACCCATAAGACTACTGAAGATGTTGAAGTCATGAAAAAGGATCATGAGTCCATGATAGGGTAGTTGGAAAAGAACTTGGAGGAGATTAAGGGCAACTTGAGGAAATTGGTTGAGATTAGCAACGAAGCCACAGGCAACAATGTTGAGGGCCTCAAAAAGGTCAACAAGATGATGGCTATCCATAGAACCCATCATATCTCTAGTGTCCCACCATCAAATGCTAAATAGAAGAAGAAAATTCAGGAACTAAGCTCGTAAGGAGAAGGATCGCAGGTTACTATGGGCCCCTTTACCAAAACAAGGAGCAGGAATCAAGAGAGGAGTTCAATGAGATTTATCATGGAAGAGCTCGAGGAGATCAACAAGAATATTATCCAGAAGAACTCTGAGCTTATGCACTCCCTGGTTTATTTTTCTCTTTTAGTGTTGTTCTTAGTTTAGGTTTTTTGTTGGTTGTTGTTCTGTGTGGGCTCTGCCTTTTTTCAGTGGCTTTTTTGCTATTGGTATTGGACTGGTTAGTGATTGTTTCATCTTTCTTCATTTTTTGTTTGGATTTGGGTTTCGGGTCCCTGTAAAACTCGTTAATCTCAATCAAAAACTTATATCTTTCTAATATAGGTATGTTTCTAGGTTGGATACTCGATTGGTGAAAAAAAAGCTTCTATTTGAGTAATCTATATTTGTAGATAAAAAAATATAAGTAATTATAAAGTATACATTCTTTTATAGATCTTAAAAATAGTTTAAATCTTGTATATAAAAATATAATAGTATAATAACATGGTATTGGTTAAATCTGATCCCTAGGTTAACCCCCAACGCTCTGCCAAAAGGAAAAATATTGAATCTCAAGCTCCACCTTAGGAGGTGAATCATGACATAGGATCAACAATTGAAAAATTTATCTCTGAGGATTTTTCTTCCTCTTGGTCTATGAAGTTTGATTGGACCCTTGATAACCCTAATGTTACTACAACAATCCCTAGGTCCTCTACACATTCTTTGTGTCCCATTCGTCCTTCCCTTGTTTTGTCTCCCATCAATGAGACTTATTGAACATGGCTACAAAATTTAATGAACTATGTGCTACCTATAATGGGTATAATGCCACCATCTATTGGCTCTTGTAATAGCTCGATAATGCTAAAGAAAAATCAACCATCTTGAGGCATTGGTCGAGGCAAAGGCAAGGGCTTCATACTAGGTGGCTAAGGACAAAGATGATAAAGTATGGTTGTTGGTAGATGATCTAGTGGAGAGGCTTATAAAATAGAAAATAATGGAAGAGGAAATCAAAGCCTTGATGATGTGGTTCCTTAATAAGAGGACACGAAGGAAATGGCTAAGGTTATTGCAAAATTTTAGGGAAATCAAGATACTCATAAAAGTAAACTAGAGGAGATGGTGACACGTACAACAATGAAATAGTGCACAAGAATTTAGATTCTATTTAGTCCATTGAGGAAGATCTTGAGAGAATACATGTGCAGAGGAAGCAGTTGATGAATATTACGATAGGTGATAAATTGAGTCAACTAGGACCATGGTCAAGGCAAAAACGAATTCCCTTGCTACTTCGTAGGGAAAAGGTTTTATCAAAATCTTGTCTTTCCATGAGAGGGTTAAAGAGCTTAGCCAATATTGGGAATATAAGGAAACCCCCACTACGTAGACCATTAGTTTGTGTCTTCTATGGGCGGTGTTGGTTTTTTGGTACTAGTCAATTTTTGGTTTAGTGTTTTGTTATTTTTTGTTGGTCTTTAGCTAATTCTGGTTCTTTTTGTGTCATGTGGGTTTCATGTTGGGAGTTATCACTCCTTGTGAGACCCCTATTCTTTGTCGAGTAGCTTCTATGCAAGGGTTCATGCCCTAGCCCACTTTAACTAATCAGAAAATAAAATTGGTTGAAAAAAACATGCACCATATCGTTTTGAGTTTTGTGACATAGTTCAAGGATGAATGATCTAGAGAGAGTCTTAAATGAGTATTATAAGATTTTAATAGTTTGACATATCTTCTTTGAGATGTGACAATAATATAATCTATATTCTTATTGTAAGTCAAAAGGAAAGTGCATTCCAAAAAATTAAAATTTTTTATTTAAGATCTTGTAGAAGACAATGAATATATTGCTGGTGAAAATCATTGATTAGTTTCTTGCATGCTATTGGAGGTTGGATAAATTTCCATCATCTCAAGTTAGATTATTGCTTTGAGATGGTGTTTTGCATGAGAAGCATATGTTTTTTCTTTAATTTATTTTATATTTTGAGGATATTTAAGGGAATTGGTGAACTCAATATAGATTATTTTCTAGTGAGTTCACAAGGTTTTGATTGAGAATTATACCCTTTCGAGGGTCATTAGAAAACTTTATGGAGCTTTGTGGGTGCAACTCAGCATGCATTATTATCCAATTATTCTAGAATCAATGATTTAGGAGTTTAAGGAGATGGTAGTCCAAGGGTTATAAGGCAACTTGATGGAGTTCTCTAATTGAGGAATTGTTTTATAGTCAAAGAAAAAACTTCTCTATAATGTGTATTTATTTTATGTTATCAAAACATTTTTTTTTTTTATGTTTTTTATCATATTACCAGGGAGAGGGCCCTAAACCCTACAAAACAACAAAATTAGAGAGTAACATCACATAATCTCACATCAAAATTAGAGAGTATTTTTTTATGTTAACCCTAAGGGGACTCCCTGGCAAGATAATTTGAGTTGTATCAAGGATACTTTTGTAATAAGAATGCAATAAGGGAGAAATGCTAGTGTATCTTATTACTATATTATTATCTAATAACTATGTAGTGGTTATGCAATCGATATCATTATATCAACTATATCTCTTTTTATAATTTTTTTGTAGTTCATTGAATAATATCAACAAATAGTATTTCTCAAAAAGGGTACAATAGTGATAAAAATGGACTTGTCAATTTGAGAAGATTCAATATCAATTAGTCATGTCATTTTACAATAATTTAAAATTATATTAACCATATATAAGGTGGTAATGGTACCAATTAATCGATCTCCTAGATATATCAACAAAAGGAAATACTTTATTGACTCTAAATATTCATAAGTTAGCTTAGATTGAAAGACGTTATTATGAAAACCTAGATGAAAGGGGTGTGGATTGAATCCTTGATATTATTAAAGGATGATCATGAATCAAATTGGATATTCCACTAGCTAGATAGTAGAAGTACCAAATAGATAGAATAGAGTTTTAATACAATTGATGTTTCTATTCAAATTCACAACCTCTCGCTAGTTTCATGCCTTAGTATGTAAGAAAGAGTGCTAAACAATTATCCAACTCCATATTTTATAAGGAAACCTTAAGGGGGCTTTGATAGAAGTTTGCTAAATTGAAGAATATTCATCCAAAATAAATCCTACCATTGAGAACCACATGGAGCCATAGATGATCTCACTAGGTTTGATCAAAGATAATTTGATTGAACCTACTAGGCAATTTTGGGAATTCTTCAATTTGACATTTTTCATTTTGACCCATAAGTGGGACTCACTTATTTTCTTCCATCTAGAAAGGTCTATAACTTTACTATCTTGTGCTATGGATAATATATGTAGTATACGTTTGGTGAAGTCAATTAAAGTCCAATCCATACATTGTAATATGGATATGTCAAAAAGTGATTTGATGGATGAAAGATGGATAAAGATGAAAAATATTTTATTGGTTACACTAGCCTATGTAAATGGCCAAAGGCTTTCAAAAAGAGATTAGGGGATCAGTAAACACACAATGGTAGCTAAATCATCCTAAGATATAGGAACTTTGGTTATAATAAAACACAAGGGGGAGGCCTTTTAGTTTCCTTACCTTTTAGAAGATCAAATGTCATTAATGGATTGATTATTTCATAAAAGCTTTTGATGTTTGAGCTAAAAATAGTATTGATGTTTGGAGTGAAATTAAAAGTTCCAGTTATAGGAATAACTAGATTTACAATAAGAGGACATATTATAATGTGATGCTCTGCAAAAGGGACAAGGTTAGCAAATGACAAACAACACAAGACACAAGAGATTGTTAGTGTTAGTTAACCAAAAGCTAATCTAAACAGGCATATCAAAAGAGATACTAACATGAAAGAATATTTAACTAAAGAAACAAATATGATGAGCATCTCCAAATGCCTCCTAACATGCTCTTGGCTCCTTCTCCTTTGTTCCTCTCCTCTCCAAGTTCCAAAATAGTGTAGCTCTCAGCAGCTTTTTGCACTATGGATGCTTATGGAGGATTGAGATTTCAGTATTTGCTCCAAATGTAAAATGAAAAACTAAAATACTAGATGCTATTACAAATGATTGATTTTAACCAAAATAACAAGATAGTAGATTGCTATGCTAAATGCTCTCTAAAATGCCTATAGGTTAAATCCATACAAGTTTTCAGGATCTGGATTATGAAGAAATGGGCTCTATTTATAGGAAAAATGGAGCAATGGATGGTTGAGATTGAGCAATCTCAACAAGGGTTAGGATTGAATGATTTCAAATCTATGGGAGGGCTTTCAACCCAATCCCAGGATGACAAGTGTCAATGTGAGATAGGTTGAGAGGAGGGGGAATAAGCATTAAATGCTTGACATGACCTTGGGAGTTAAGGTCAAGGTTAGTTGAATGAATAAACTTTTTATTCAAAGAATAAAACTTTTATCCAATGGATAAACTCTTGTGCAAAGGCAAGAGGGATAAAAATGGTCAAAGCAATAAATGCTTGGGGAGACAAGTTGAAATAACCATAAATGGTTATGTAAGAGCCATTAATGGTCATGTAAGAGCCATTAGTGGTTTTGGAAGACTTTGGAGGTTAAATTGTTGAACACACAAAGCATTCAATGCTTTTCAAAGACTTTTGAAGTCTTTGAGAAGTGACTCCATTTTGCTTAGGAATGTGACAATAATTAGGGGATGGATTAGGCTAATTAGGAAGCGGTTAGAAGAATCTAGAAGGGGATTAGATTTGCAAGTGGATTTGGTGGGTGAGGGAAAATAGGATTTTAAAAATAAAAATTCATTTATTTCAATAAATGTGTGCAAGTTGCATTTGTAGGAAAATGCAAGTGGGGGGGGGGGGATAATGATTTAAATAAATGTTTAATTTAATTTATTTAAAAGAGGAATAGGGGGATGTAATTAAATAAATAGATTTTATTTATTTAATTGATTTGTGAACCTGGTTAAATAAATTACTTAAAATAAATTGAATAATTTATTTAATTAATAGGAGAATGTTTGAAGATGAATTAATTAAATATTAGTTAATTAGCTCATGGCTAGTGCATTTTTAATCAAATAAATAGCAAATATTTATTTAATTAAGCTGGACATATTTGTGTGACTACATTTGCCCCTCTTTGAGATGGTGCGGTTTATCGCGTCATTTTAAAGAAAGAAAAAAATAGGTGTGAAGAAATGCCCCATAAAATGTAAATTTAGTGGGTGGTATGCCTCCTCGAGAGATGGGCCGAGATTTTTTCAAAAAATCGGGCGATCTCTCGAAAAAGAATGAAAATTGGGAGGGTGTTAGAAGAGAAGAAGTTAGCAATGCAGGTGAAAAATAGAAGAAATCGGGAGTAAAATGGAGAAATGGGAGGCTCGGGAAGTTTACGGGGACCACGGCGGTGAGCGGGGGAAAATTACGGTGATTGCGAAGGGTTTAAATGGGGAGAAAGGGGTGAAAACAAGATCATTTGTGACCGCGACCAGTGTGAAACCAGAGCTCTGACAGTGACTTTTGAGAGGAGCGAGTAGTAGTCAGGATGCCGGTACCAGTAGCAGAGCACCGTCTTCAGCGAGTTCGTCAGTTCCAGCGGCCAGACGACTACGGACTAGCGGTACGCAAATTGGAAATTTTAATTTTTTTGCATTTTTGATACGCTTTTTGCTGAGTCCAAGTTGAGTTGGAACAATAGCACTATTGTCCAATTAACTAGCACTGCTGTGTCGCAATGGCACTATTGAGGTGCTATTTGAGCGCTTTTGAAAATTGTAGCGCTATTGTAGGCTAGTTTAGGCGTGTTTGATTGATAAGCGCTATTGAGTGCTTATTTGAGCGCTATTGTTATGAATTAATGCTATTGTGTTGTTGTTCTAGCGCTTTTGCAGTTTGAGCGCTGTTGGATAGCTGATTGAGCGCTTTTGTTAGGATTTTAGTGCTATTGTAGGTAAGTAGTGCATTTGTGTACAAAATAACGCTTTTGTGTTAGGATAAAATAGATGCCCCAGTTTGCGTGAATAAAATCTTCCGATGTCAAATGATGGATGGATGACGATGTGAAGTGGAAGTTGTTTTGAACCATAGCAGCCTGATGAGATCTAGGTCATTGTTAGGATAAATGCCTGCTGAAGTCTAGGTTGCCATGATTGCTTACCTGTTGAGACCCGCAGATACTTGATCAAAGTATCTGTTGATAGTCTAGGTTTAAACTTAAGAAAGTTTGAAACAAAACAACTGATGATGATTGATGGATGCCCATGTGCAGGAGGATCTAGGCGTGTTGCAATTACACGAGAGACATCCGGTGACACAGGGGTTGCGGGATCGATTAACAGAGGTGGAGATCGATTATATTGCTGTGACTGGATTATATGATGTGATGCACATGCCTGTGATTCAGATGAATCATGGATTGATTATGGCATTAGTAGAGCGGTGGCACAGCGAGACGTGCACCTTTCATCTGACACAGGGGGAGATGACAGTGACCCTAGAGGATGTGTGGCGCATCCTGCGTATTCCGATTCGGGGGGAGCTAGTTACGTATGACAGATCATGGGGGACTCTAGCGGTTCAGAGGTTCTCCAATGAGGATGTGTTCATTGATGATGGCTCCATTGTGTGGGAGGAGATAGCTACATTATATGAGCCTTTACCAGTAGTTATATCAAGCATTGTGAGAGGCCTTCTGTGTCCAGACAAGCGATCACATGGTCTGGCTGTGGGGTGGGGGCAGGTGATTGAGATGATGATTACTGAGGGGACCCAATTTTCTTGGGGGCCGTGCGTACTGGTGCACCTTTATCAGGAGCTTCATGAGGTGGTTTACGATGGGAGGGGTTCCTTAGCAGTGGGAGTGACACTGCTACATATTTGGGCCTAGGAGCACCTACCAGTGACTCGACTAGTGAGTCTTAGGTTCCGCGCAGTGGATCAGCCATATATGTTTATGTATAGCAGTATGATGAGTCAGCCCCACTTGGGGAAGTTAGAGTGGTGGCGGTGGGCATTAGATGATCTGGATGCAGTTATATGGCGACCATACCTGGAGTGCAAGCCCTGGGATGATGATGCGGAGACACTGCCCTATGTGTTCATGACCCGATTTTTCATTAGGAGGACCGCGTACCATGTAGAGAGATAGGTGCCGGGGAGAGTGATGAGGCAGTTTGGACGGTAGCAGGGACTGCCTAGTGGATCAGGGGAGTATGCTCAGGTGATACGGGAGAGATATGCATGGGGGCCAGTGTTGTTTTATGACTAGGCACTGGTGGAGTTTCAGACGTTGCAGGGGAGACCTTGGGACATACGATCGAGGGTCGTGGATGTAGGGGTATCAGATGAGTACATGCAGTATCGGGCGGCTCATCTGATTCTACGTATATCTGATCTAGTAGAGCTAGTGCCTGATTTTGAGGATGAGAGGGGATGGAGACAGAGGAGGGTAGGAGGTCGAGGACTGATGGCAGGTGGAGGAGGGAGAGGAGATGGTGGAGATGAAGGAGGAGGTGGTGGAGGAGGAGGTGGTGGGTTGGGGATTCGGATTCAGCGGAGAGGGAGAGGTGGACTGCCACTATGGATATCACAGGGACCGCTGATGCAGGGAGGAGTTATACTGGGTGGTAGAGGTATGGAGAGGGAGATCCCGATGGACAGAGGGGAGAGAGCTACTGGAGAGGGTGGTACAGGTGAGGTTGCTATGGATACCGGGGAGGGAGCCATTGGAGATCTTAGGGATCATATGATAGCACATTTGTAGACCCATGTGGAGGATTTGGAGGTGGAGGTGGCGGATTGGGATGTGCAGCTATTTGCATGGGAGTCGGAGCTGACTGTAGTGCTGCAGGAGAGGGATAGTGCGGTGGAGAGATTAGCAGAGTTGTAGGAGAGAGTCCGAGTTGGAGTAGGAGCACAGGGGCCTACGGGGGAGGTGATGAGGGAGATGCAGTGAGCACAGGCTGAGATAGACTACTGGTGGGGGTTATATGAGCAGGTGGTGCCAGCTAGTCAGCGAGCACTTAGCTATTCATAGATGCGGCAGGCCAGATCAGAGCGATCACAGAGGATGCAGAGCAGTGGAGGTGTGATGGGTCCTCTACGGAGGGATAGATCAGGGGATGCAAGAGTGAGTGGGGGTTTGATGGGGCCTCCACAGAGAGATGGATTAGATGGTGCGGGGACTAGTGGGGGAGCAGGTGGTGATGGTGGTATAGCATTTGGGCAGAGTGGCATCTGAGAGAGCATTTTTGCATATATGTATTTTATCATTGTTTATTTTTGGACTGTATCTTGGATGGCTCTTGGTAGCCGATTTTGTAGACTTCATTGTACTCTGATATATGAGATGATATATATGAGTAGATCCCATTTTTTGATGATATGCATTTGATATGTATGGATGTTTATGCAGGATGATGAGTTATTGCTTAGATGGATATGTATGCGTTGATGAGATGATTCTTATATGCATGTTTTTATGATGATTTATGATGTTGGATACTGACATATGAATGCAGGTTTATATATGTATGATTTGTTCAATGCATTGTTTGTATGTATGTAATGTCATGATGAGGGTGTATGCATAATGATGATATGATGAACAGGATTTTGGTGTTTCCTATTTTGATATAATGATGAGATAATTATGCAATGATGTTAATGCAATGTTTGAATAAATGATGTTATGTATGGATATGCCTCTAGATGTTTTTAGATGAATGTAATATGGATAAACAAAATGTAAAGTACAAATGTTTATATGATAATGTCTAAATGAATGCATATGTATAATGGATATATAAAATGGTATGAACCAATGTTTGGAAACAAATAGTTTTTTATGATTCTAAATGCCTTAGTATGATTTAAGTAAAAATGATAATGTGATGATACTACAACTTATGTTTTAATAACTGCACCTTAATGCAATTTTAAAAAAGGATAATGAAGGCAATGTGAATGAATCCTATCATGAGCATAATAAGATACTTAATAATGGATGAATGAATGCACCTTTTAACTAATGAATAGATAAATGAATGTATGCAATGATAAATGATAAAGGAGAATGAAATGATGATGGATATTTGACACTAAATGAATGCATAGTAAATGGCTTAATATAATCAAGGACAATTTGATCTCATGAATGAATCTAATTATTTATGATTATGCAATGATGCAAATGATTAATGAAGACTAATGTCAAAAAATGAACTATATGCAACGTTAATTTAAAAATGACATGAACGTACTTAATGCAAAAATGCAACTAAATGTAACGATGATATGACTATGAGGAATGGAAGGATTTTGAGACTTTGCATGATGCATTGATGATGTATCAGAGTACTCGATCGTGATTGTATCCAAGACTAGCTTAATGTTCACATAACTGTTCATATGAACCTTGTTCACTTTTGGCATATAAATCATACATATGAATGAATGAATGGATGGGCGATATGCAACAGAATGCAATATATAAACAAATGAGATGAAATGTCGATCCATAGTGCTCTATTTTCATCATTGAGCTTTAAAATGTTGGAAGAAAATACAAGCATCTTGACATAATGATTCAAGATGACCTGAGTATTTCTGACATGGATTTTATATAGCAAGTTAATACAAACGACTTGATATAAGGGTCAAGTCGACCAGAGATTTGCTTGTGGAATAGACAAGGATCATCTCTATTCATGCATGACTTGGATCATCCTCCTTGATCTTAGGCTGATCATATCCTGAGACAAGTGCATACCGTAATAAGAGATAAAACCTTTATCCAAATTGGATGAGGAGGAACCAAAGAAGGAGCATTGTTCGTGCAAACAAACAGTATATACATAAAGACTAAAGAATATGGATCCTTGGTAATGGTTCATGCTCATATGGTTGAGGTATATGCTGTAGTCAGCAAGCTATAATGATCTATGACTTCATTTTGCATAAGATCACGTAGTGTGGTGAACTTCCCACATAGACACCATTAGTACATGCCCCAGTACTTCATTGGAAATAATGTGTAGACGATACACAAATAATGCTGAAAGATCCTGATATAGATAAACGAATGAATTACTCACAAATCAACCAAGTATTTGATAGCTTAACATAATTTTCTTGTCAAAGAAAACGTCATTTTGTTTTTGGTAAGGAAGGATGCATCCTTGTTGAAGACAGTTTGATTGTTGATATCGATTGTTTTGGTCAATTTTGAAAAGTGATCATTTATGCGAGTATTTTGTTCAATGTTTGCTTGGTATTTGTGTGGATGAGTATGTACAAGGTGTTGCCATTGTTTTTTTTATTTTTTGATGTTTTCCGTTGTTTTTGGATTTTGTATTGTTTTGAATGTTTTTGGTATTTTGTGAGACAATTTTGAATGTTTTTGGATTTTGTGAGACAATTTTGAATGTTTTTGGATTTTGTGAGCCATTTTTGAATGATGAACCAAATTAATCACAAGTAATGTAGAATCCACTTCCATCAACTAGATTAAGGGCATTGCCCCCCAAGTTAGACATGACTATGAAAAAGCGGGATACAAGACGCATGAAGTACTCTCTTTGATTGTAGATCAAATAACAAGCCATGGTTTGGATGGATGGATGTGTGTATGTAATGAATGTTATCGCAACGAGCTTGAAAGATAATGGAGCCATAGCCTTTACGAGTGGTGCCTGTTTGCCAGGTTTTCACCATCGCACTTACCCAAGGTGCCACCAGAGTGGTTGTTCACTATTTGGATGCATGATTTTTTTTTACTCTGTTGATGTTTTTGTATTTTCTTCAGGTCATTTATCTGGATGTTTTTGGTATTTTCGTCGGTATGTAAGGGAGCCTGATGCTCTGTGCAGCTCATGTATAAAACCTTTTCAGGTGCATACTGTAGTCACACAAATCTGTCCATTTTAATTAAATGAATATTTCGTATTTATTTGATTAAAAATCCACTAACCATCAATTAATTAAATAAATATTTAATTAATTCATCCCCAAACATTCTTCTATTAATTAAATAAATTATTCAATTTATTTTAATTAATTCATTAAATCCAATTCAAATCAATTAATTAAATAAAATCAATTTATTTAATTATATCCCCCTATTCCTCTTTTAAATAAATTAAATAAAACATTTATTTAAATCATTATCCCCACCCCACTTGCATCTTCCTACAAATGCAACTTGCACACATTTATTGAAATAAATGAATTTTTATTTTTAATAAAATCCTATTTTCCCTCACCCACCAAATCCACTTGCAAAAATCTAAATCCCCTTCTAGATTCTTCTAACCCCTTTCCTAATTAGCCTAATCCATCCCCTAAATATTGTCACATTCCTAAGCAAAGGGAAGTCACTTCTCAAAATCCTCAAAGTCTTGGATAACCATTAAAGGCTTTCAACCTTCAACCACTTAATTCCTCAAAGTCTTTGATAACCATTGAAGGCTTCCAACTTTCAACCACTTAATCCCCAAAGTCTCCAAAAACCATTAATGGTTAACCCAAACCCTTCCACATGGTTAAAACATTTGTTTTGACTCAACCTCTACCCAACCCAAGGGTCTCATCAAGCCTTTAATGCTTTGACCATGATTATCTCTTAAACATTTGCACAAAGGTTTATCCTTGCATTAACTCCTAATCCAGTGGGTAATCCTAATTTAGGCTTGACCCTTACCTTCTAGATAACCATGAGGTCTCCTCAAGCATTTAATGCCTCCAACCTCTTCTCTCAACCCAGTCTTATGTTGACACTTGTCACCATTTCATTGGTGCAAATTGTGCACATGGATCCCCAACTTTCAAGCTTGACCCTTGATTAAACCTTTCAATCCTGGCCATCCATTGCTCCATTTTTCCTATAAATAGAGCCCATTCCTTCATAATCCAGATCCTGAAAACTTGTAAGCATTTAGACTATAGCCATTTTAGAGAGCATTTAGCATAGCATAACTAAATCTTGTCTTTTTGGTAAAATCAATCATTTTAGCATTAAAAATAGCTTTTCATTTCATGTTTGGAGCTATTCTACAAATCTCAATCCTCCATAAGCATCCATAGTGCAAAAAGCTGCTGAGAGCTACACTATTTTGGAACTTGGAGAGGAGAGGAACAAGGGAGAAAGAACTAATATCATGTTAAGAGATAGTTGGAGATATCTCATTGTCTTACTTCTTTAGTTAGATTCATTAGCATGTTTTTAGTGTCTCTCTTGGAATGCCTTCATGTGTTTAGTTTCTGATTGACTAACTCTAACGTCTTGTGTGTTTTGTGTTGATTGATCATAAACTAACATTGTGCCATTTAGGAGGGCATCATTTGGTGAACCCGACGTGAATCGAACATGCAACCTTCTGATCATTTTTTTTTGAAATTAACATTTTGCTTGTTGAAATTGCCACACAGGTCGCGCTTCGGTGCTATTGAACGCGTTTTAGCACTATTGAAAAATTTCTTTTAGCACTATTGACCCTAAAGTAGCGCTATTGAAAATGTTTCAGCGCTATTGACAACATTCCAGCGCTATTGTCACTTTTTCAGCGCTATTGATACACTTCTAGCGCATTTGTCTTCTCGGGTTTTTGTTTTCTTTCAGCGCTACTGTTTTAATTAGCGCTTCTGCTCACGCAGAATAGCGCTATTGTATGAATCAGCGCTTCTGCAAAAGCACAGAATAGCGCTATTGCGACAGAGTGTCACCCAAATTGACTTGTAACCAAAAAAATCAAAATTTAGGCTTGTGGAAGCCCCCCCTTTGAGCATTGATTTTATTAACTTGTTTCTTTTCTTTGTGCAGGTTAACAACACAACAAAAATCACAAAAATTTTCATTTAGTGCTTAAAAAGAACTTAAAAACACAAAAAAGAGTTTTTCATTGTTTTCTAGTTAGGCCTCATTTTCTTTGGTGCTTAAAATTAACAACGCAACTTTAAATTCATTTGCATCAATTGGGACTTAAAAAGCACAATCCACACTTCAATTTTTGGTGCAGTAAAAAAGAATAATCCACTTGTCTTGATGTATTTTTGACAAACAAATTTTCCTTCAAAGCAAAACGTGTTTTTCATTAAGTTGAGTAGGATTTTCAAAATTCTAGATTACAAAACACATTGCCTTTGAAGTTAAAAAGAACACCATGGCTGTTGGAGCAACATCTCCAAATAGTTAGATCATCTTTGCAAATGTTGGATTAAAAAGAACAAGTGAATTTCGTGTTTGGCACGCTTGTGCACAAAAGTCAGTCGAGTGGACCCACTTCTAACACACACTATCCTCTCCCTTGGCTCTCGTGGTCCTAGGTGCAAGAGAAAAGTGTTAGTAACGCTCACATTTTATCTTTTTAAGAGAGGCCTGCCAAGGGATCGATACTCTTGGGAACGACCTCGAGCGGTAAATCCTTCGAGCCGCTATAGAAATCAGGTGAGAGCGAAAGTTGTAGCCTTGGGTATAGCTGTTCCTACAGTGTAACTGGCCGAAAGGACAAATGGGCCCCACCACCAGTTACAAGGCTCTTAAGTGAGTCACTGCAGAATGAACTTATGTCCAAAGCCATCGAACATGACTAAACACTTTTAAGTAGTAGCCCACCCGTTCTATTGATTGAGGATATTTGAGATATAATTTAGTGCAAGAGCATAGAAGGTTTTGCTCCCAAGATACTCACCATACATATTTCCTTGAGTAGAAACATAGCTTTTTGAAAGGTCACTTGTGGCTTGATAAAAGTGGTGACTCCCCCATCATAGGGATCATCTATTTGTTATGCTCGTGCAAGACTTAGTATATCACATCCTTACCTGCCACGGCGGGATTCATAAGGTATGTAGTACCAAAGTCGAAGAAATATCAAGATGTGGGCTAAATTTATCACAACTGGCCATTTGACCATAGGGATAAAAAGTGTTTGAAGTGTGTTCGTTTTACAGACCTAGTGCAAATTGAGCCGACTTCAGGCTTTGGAAATACACCTTAAAATAAATCTAAAGGAAGGGTCAAAAACAAGTCCAAGGATTGGGTTGATCTAGACCCATACTCATTTGTGCCTTTGAGGCTACAATCTTGTGTTTGTGTGCTTGCTTTGTTTTCTTGTCAAAGAAAAATCAGAAAATCAATCCCAAAAACAAAGTATTCATCCAACATCTGTCAACACAAACAAAAATACCAAAAACAAAGTGCAAACAAACAAAGAGTCAAAAATTTATGACCATTCTTCACATCTTGCGAAAGAAGAAGTGTCATCAGAGTATCACCTTGAAAAGGAGACCACTAAGCTCAAAGGCTTTAATCAAAAGGAGGAAATTCTTCTATATCAATAGACAAATCTTTGTCTCACATAGAGTCTTTCTACATCACATGCGTCTATACCTTCAAGGTAAAACAAATGAGTTTGATTCAGAATCATTGAACTGCAGAGCTTTTATGCAATATAGAGCTCTGAGTTATCACAAAAATCAAGGAGGAAAGATTAACCCCAAATTCTTCCCAAACATCTGTATCACCTACAACACAGCTTGAGAAATACCTACAACACCTGAAAGGGAAGAGGTAGAGTTTGTCCCATTTATAACCCAAAGTTTTTATTGAAGTTGAAAAACAAAAACATCCATCATCTCACTCATACATCATCACTTCATCATCAATCCATCCCAACTCTCAAAACATTAAGAGGTTCTTGTCCCACGATTCCTTTTTAGATATTGCTTGAAATCAAACACATCACATCACTTTTTAGATTGTTTCTACATCTAGGATAAGCTCATCCTAAGAGACACATCTACGCAGGTTAAAACTAGTTCATGAGTGAATCCTCTCATTACTAGGTAGTCAAAATCTGTAACACATCTCAGATTTTTCTACACCTTATCACATCCAAAATCATCAAAAACAAACAAGCAATTCAAAGAAGGAATTCTGGTTACATCTACCTTTAAAGTGCTAGAGATCTACATATCATACAATCCACTAAGTCATCCATCTTTCATCGAACAACTCATCATCATCTTCAATCAACTTCAAAACAAACTTGCAAACAAAATGGCTCAAACCCGATCACAATCAAGGCAATGGGAAATAGAAATTGAGGAAGAAGAGGACAACCTCAATGAATTTCAAGAAGCACTTGGAGGAAATGGGAATGATGAAAACCCAGGTACACCCACTCCTTCAACAATCGAAAGGGTTCAGCATAATCCTCATTTTAACAGATTATTTGATGAAATACTAAGGAGCAATGCGGATGCTCACTTTTTAAGACTCGCTCAAGAAGGAGCCAAACTCCCCTCGGACTTTGATCTTGCCCAATTAAGACAAGCATCAGAAAGACAAAGTCGCCATGAGGAGGAAAGAGGTAGAAATCACATCAGATATAACATCCCTCGAGGTAACCCACCACCTCCTCCTCCAAATGAAATGGAGATGTTGCAGCAACAAGTCGAGAATCTCGCCCAACAACTTCATAGTGGTGTTAAGACCAATCAATTCTCACTTAACGACATCTATCCCTATCCGTTTGATAGGAATCTTTATATGCCACCCTTTCCACGCGGGTTCGAAACACCAAAATTTGAAAAATATAGAGGAAAGGGAGATCCCCGCGATCATGTCCGAGAATTTCATTCCGCTTGTCTTGAAGTGGCTTATGAGGACACATACCTAATGCGCCTTTTTCCCCAAAGCTTGGGAGGAACAACCACATCATGGTTTTCCCGACTTCCAGGTAGCATTAGAACATTTGAGGAACTCATCCAGAAGTTCCTATCTCATTACTCTTATAACATTGAACGCGACATAACCATGGCTGATCTATGCAACACCAAACAAAAACCAGGTGAATTATTCTCAGTATTCCTGCAACGATGGCGCCAAATGTCTAGCAGACATTCTCTTCAGTTACCTGAACGAGAACTAGTGGAAATTTTCATTTCCAACTTAAACGAAGAAATGGAATTTCACCTGGATGTCAAAGACACCGATTCTTTTAACGATATGATCACCAAAGGTATAAAATGTGAAAGGGCACTCATCAAAAAAGGACTAATCAAAATCTTTAATGAACCCAAAGATGGTCCTCGCCCGCGCTTCAATAGCGATAAAACGAACTTCTGGAACAAAAATAAGAATATCGTCAACGATGGAGTTGTGGATGCTCGAACTATCCAAAATGCACAACCTGTGGTTCGATTTGCAGGACAAAATCCTCCACCTCAAAATAACACAAATGTTCCTCTTAATCCAGGTCACATCACATCTCATGATGAACCAAGACCTCGTCCACAAAAACAAAAACGCACTTACACTCCCTTAGGGGAACCCATTGAAACAGTGATGCGACAACTCATTTCTCAGAATTTGATCACCCTACCTAAGCTATCCAACTATGAGCCTCAAGTCAAACCAGCATGGTGGAGAGATACTGAACACTGTGAGTTCCATCAAGGAAGAGGACACAAGACAAGTAATTGTCACCGATTGAAAGATCTCATTCAAGATCTTATTGACCGAGGAGAAATTGAAATTGAAGGGCATGACCCAAAAACAACCAATAATGATCAACAGATGTTCAAGAATCCACTTCCATCGCAAGATCAAAGGGGTCCTTCGACGTCTAGACGAGGTCCTGATACCACTGATTATACGCAAGCTGCATATAATTACACTGTCAATCACCTGTATGATGCCAGTGAACAAATTGCAACTATAACCTTCAAAAATCCCAACTCCAATTGCAATGTTGTTACGCATCGTGGCAAGGTCACCATCAAGGCAGCTCCACAAGGCACCACCTCCATCCCAAAGCAGTACAATCTTGTGGAACAATTAGACAAAATGCCTGCGCTTATATCCATTTTAGAGCTATTGCGCCTGTCACCATCTCATAAAACTATCTTTGATCAAGCACTCCAAGAGGCGTCAGTCCCTGCAAACTTAAATACGGACCAGTTTCAAGCCATGGTTGGAAATCTGAAGTCATCACCTTGTCTCACTTTTTCTGAAAGTGACAACTCTTCGTTCCAAAAACCTCATAACGCCTCACTCCACATTGAAGGCTTTGTCAACCAACACAGGATCAAGCGAGTCTTGATCGATAATGGAGCAGGCCTAAACATTTGCACACTACAGTTGGTCTCAGCATTGGGATATGCAATAGAATCAGTGGATCCTCGCAAGAAGATCACCATCAAGGCCTATGATGATGCAGAGCGTTCATCCAAAGGAGCTGTGGTACTACCAATCCGAGTCGGTCCTGTGGTAAAGCACATAATTTGTCAGGTTCTGGACCTTCCTCTGCCATATAATCTATTATTAGGGAGACCTTGGATACATGCCATGCAAGCTGTTCCATCTACCTACCATCAATGTATCAAGTTCCCACATAACGGTGCAGAGATCACAATCCTGGGCGATGCAAATCCCTTTGCATTTTCCATAATATCAGCCATCAACCAGAAATTACTGTTCCTAATAATAGGGAAGCCATTTCCTCCACATCATATGTAAATCCCGCCTCTCTTGCCAGTTCTAACACCCCTATACCCAAGCAAGAAAAGCTAAAGATGAAAGTAGCAGAGGAAGGTCCCAGGGAATATAACTTGAGTCAGCTCTTTTGTGTGGGACAAATGCCTACTTCTCCTAGAACACATGGTAAACCACAGCAGTTACTCCAGCAACCACTAAACATACCAACATGTGCTTTGACACCTTTCGTTCTTGGAAAGAGTCAAGAGGAAGAAACACAAGATGAGGACCTGGCGGAATGGATCTATAAAGATCCCATCACCAATGATAAACCGCAAGTTACACTTCCTACAGAACAGTATGGCAAAGGCCTCCTCATTATGCAAAGAATGGGGTATGATGGTCAGAGTGCTTTGGGATCCTGCAAACAAGGACGACATGAACCGCTGCTGCCAGAGTTCAAGCCCAAAGGTAATACAGGCCTAGGCTTTGAAAAAGAGATCCTTCCTAAACTCAAATTCAAAGGAAAACCTAGCAAACCATTTTGCCCGCCTACTGCAAAGAGGACACCTTTCATAATCAAAGCACCATCAAACACTATCCCCATTGCCCCATAGAGGCTCACAAACCCACCACAACCATCTACAATACCATTCATTCCACCAAAAAAACCAGTAATCCCATCAACAACACCAATAGCAGCAGCAACTGTATCAGAACCCGCAGCAACATCTATGGCGCCAGTAATTCTAGCAGAAGCCACTGAGTCACCATTACCAATACTTCCAGTGACAAATCCTTTAAACCCCATCACGGTTCCTGCAGCACCGATCACCACAAAGATACATAAACCAATCACACCTGCCGTGTTTAACTCCAAAGACATCCCAGTATGGTATAGCAATCGGATGCTAGAAAGTGATTCAGAGACCGACTCACATGAGTGGGAATTCGATTCAGTGCAACTTAACACTTCAGATGAGGAAGACACATCACCACCTCTGCCATGCAAAGACATCCCTGTTTACGGAGAAGCACAGATAAAGACCACTTGGGTACCTGAGCTAGAAACATCTTCCACAGACCCTACGTCTCATCCTACGCCTGATTCTGACAAGGAGAGTACCATCAACAACCTTCAACACACTGTCTTAACCCTCACTGATACCTCTAACGAACTTAATCTAATCGATGAAGTAATGCCCATTATCCACCCTGAACTCATCGAATGGAACCAATCAAATCCCCCATGTCTTGACCTCTTCCAGAACGATGAGGCTATCATTGACTTTTTAGAATTAAGGGATAATCTACCAAGCGGGGATCACAAAGCTGGATTCGCCATTGAACTTAATAGCGCAGCATACTTCGGGGCGGATGCCAAACCTTTCAGCTGCAAAAATATAACAATAAAACATGGATCTTCCAGTGAAAACCACACTGTGGCACTGTTTGATCCAACAACAGTAAAAAGAAAGAGCGTATCCAACGGTGAAAACCTCTCTGAGGCGCCTGAGGATGAAGGGTTTGACATTCTCCCTGGTAGTACACAACAGGAACGATCAACGATTCTTATCGAGGAAACCAAAGAATACAATGTGGGGACTCCTGAAAACCCTCATATCATACATCTGGCATCTCTTCTCACTCCAGAGGAACAACCTCAATTCATAGAGTTCTTCCAGCAGCGCCAGATCAACTTCGCATGGTCATATGCGGACATGCCTGGGCTTGATCCTGATTTAGTCATGCATCACCTCACAGTCGCAAAAGGAGCCAAACCTGTCAAGCAAAAGCTTCGTAAGATGCATCCCCAGATTGCAGTGCTAGTCAAAATAGAACTCAAGAAACTCCTAGATGTTGGTTTCATTAGGCCAATTGATTATACAGAATGGATCTCCAATATTGTGCCTGTCGGCAAACCAAAAGGGGGCATCCGCATTTGTACAGACTTCAGAGACCTGAATAAGGCCTGTCCTAAGGATGACTTTCCCCTACCAAATATCGACATCATAGTGGATCTAACAGCAGGACATGCCATGCTTTCACTCATGGATGGCTTTTCCGGCTACAATTAGATAAAGATCGCACCCGAAGATCAACATAAGACAGCCTTCACATGTCCATGGGGCACATACTGCTGGAATGTAATGCCTTTTGGTCTAAAGAATGCAGGAGCGACCTATCAAAGAGCAATGACCACCATCTTCCATGACATGATGCATACTATGATGGAAGATTATGTGGATGACTTACTAGCAAAATCACTTACTAGAGAAGGACATCTCCACATCTTAGATCAAATCTTTGATAGACTAGAACAATATCATGTTCGACTCAACCCAAAGAAATGTGTCTTTGGAGTAACCTCCGGGAAGCTTCTAGGATACATTGTCTCAAGCAAAGGCATTGAGGTCGATCCAGCAAAGGTTAAGGCAATAATGGACATGCCACCTCCAAAGAATATCAGTCAGTTAAGGACATTACAAGGGCGGCTTCAATCCATCCGAAGATTCATTGCACAATTGGCTGATAAGTGTCACCCATTCACACACTTGCTACACAAGAACATCCGCTTTCAGTGGGATGCTCGATGCCAGCAGGCATTTCAGGCACTTAAAGACTATCTCATGAATCCACCATTGTTGATACCACCAGATCCAAGTAGACCATTGTTACTTTATATCTCAGCGACAAGTACAGCATTGGGTGTACTACTGGCACAACATAATGAAGAAGGTAAAGAGTGTGCTGTTTACTACATCTCTCACACACTGGTTGGCTATGAACTCAATTACACACCTATTGAGCGAGCTTGCCTAGCAGTAATCTTAGCAGCCACTAAATTGAGGCACTATATGTTAACACACAAGGTGCAACTCATTGCAAAGATTGATCCACTCAAGTACTTACTCAGCAAAGCAGCATTGATAGGTCGCTTGGCCAAATGGGTGATGATTCTAAGTGAATTTGACATCGAGTATGTGGACCGTTAGGCTATCAAAGGTCAGGTCATTGCAGATCAGTTGGCCGATGCACCACTCATAGGCGATCATCCTCTCATTTCCAATTTTCCAGATGAAGAGATATTCATGATCACAGAAGCACAACCATGGAAACTATATTTTGATGGTTCATACACTAGGCACGGCTCGGGGGCAGGTATTTTGTTTATCACACCTCAAGGTGATAGCATCCCGAAGTCTTACAGGCTCACATTTCCATGCACAAACAACATAGCAGAGTATGAGGCCTTGATCACAGGACTGAGGCTCGCCATACAATGGAAATTACAAGAACTACAAGTATATGGCGATTCCCAACTAGTCATTCGACAAGCAACTGATGAATATCAGACCAAAGATGATAAACTCATGCCATACAAGCAAATGGTGGACACTCTAAAGACATCATTTACTACTATCATTTTTGAGCAGATACCAAGAGATCAGAATCGAGCTGCTGACGCTATGGCTACTATCGCATCTCTCCTAGATCTTCCACAGAATTCAACATGCTATGAGTTTTTGGTAGAACAGCTTTGGATCCCCGCTTATGATATCCCTGAATTGAAAATGATATGTCGCCTTGTCGGTTCTGAATCCCCATGGTACGGTGAGTTCTACACCTATCTCCGTGATCATACCCTTCCTCCCAACCAATCAAATAACCAACGTAAAACCTTCATTCGCCAAACTGCTCGATATACCATTATTGCCGAAACCCTATACCGACGTAGTCTTGATGGTACTCTCCTTCGATGTCTGGAACAGGATGAGATAACAAAGGTTTTGGAAGATGTACATGAAGGAATTTGCGGGACTCACTCAAGTGGTCCATCACTCGCCAAGAAACTCCTACGAGCTGGATACTATTGGCCATCTATGGAAAAAGATTCCTACTGCTTTGTCAGGAAATGCAAGAAATGTCAAATTCATGGCGACCTGATACATGCACCGGCTCAAGAACTACAACCAATCACAACACCATGGCCTTTTTGTCAATGGGGCCTTGACCTTGTGGGTAAGATTCATCCATCTTCATCCAATGGCCATAAATTCATTATTACCGCCACCGAATATTTCACCAAGTGGATCGAAGCTGTTCCACTTACCCAAGTCACCGGCAAGCAGATCGCCTCATTCATCCTCAACTACATCATCTGCCGGTATGGTGTACCCATGTCCATCGTCACAGATAACGGTCTTCCTTTCAAAAATCAGGATGTCCGTGAACTTTGTGAGAAATTTCATATCCAACACCGCTTTTCCACTCCCTATTACCCACAAGGCAATGGTCAGGCCGAAGCATCCAATAAAAACATATTAAGGATCCTCAAGAAAACAGTCAATGATGCTGGTCGTGATTGGCATGTTCAACTAAATCCAGCGCTATGGGCATATCGAACTAGCATTCGGACCCCTACAGGTGCAACTCCTTATTCATTGGTCTATGGTGCTGAAGCTATCTTACCTATTGAGGTCGAGATACCATCATTACGAGTTTCCTTGCATAATCTCATCGATGATGAAGCATACAGAGTCTCACGTCTTCAGGACTTGGAGTTACTTGATGAGAAGCGACAAGCCGCATACAATCACCTCAAAACCTATTAGCAGCGCATGAGCAGAAGTTACAATCACCGAGTTAGACCTCGTACATTTGAGGTAGGTGATCTTGTTCTTCGAGAAAATCCTCGCAACCAACCAAATAGAGAACATCAAGGCAAGTTTGAATCAAACTGGCTGGGCCCATATGTTGTCACTGCTGTATTCGGGTCCGGGGCATATCAGTTGGCTACATCAGATGGAGAACCGCTTGCAGATCCAATTAACAGTATGCACCTCAAACGGTTTTATACCTAAGCTGTATAGAGCATCAGGCTCCCCTACATATCAGAAAAATACCAAAAACATTCAGAAAATGTCCTGAAAAAAATACAAAAACATTCAAAAAAAGTAAAGAAAAATCATGCATCCAAACGGTGAACAACCACTCCGGTGGCACCTTGGGTAAGTGTGATGGTGAAAACCTGGCAAACGGGCGCCACTCGTAAAGGCAATGGCTCCAGTATCTTTCAGGCTCGTTGCAATCACATTCACACACACAACCATCCATCCCAACCATGGCTTGTTATTTAATCTGCAGTTACGAACGTACTCCATGCATCTAGCATCCCACCTTTTCATAGTCAGGTCTACAAACTGGGGGCAATACCCTTATTCTAGTAATGGAAGTGGATTCTACATTGTCTTATGTGTCATTACACTCTTCATTCAGGCGATCATCAGAAAATACAAAAACATTCAGAAAATGTCCCAGAAAATATCAAAAACATTCACAAACAATACAAAATCCAAAAACATTCAAAAATGTCTCAACAAAATACCAAAAACATTCAAAAATAACTTTCAAAATAACAAAAACATTCAAAAACAATACAAAATCCAAAAAACATCAGAAAAATCATCGAAAATCACACAAAAACATGGCAACACCTTGTACATATTTATCCGATCAGATACAAAACAAACATTGACAAAACTACTCACACACTGACCATTTACCAATCAAACCACACAATCGACATTAACAATCCAAACCTGTCTTTAAACAAGGATGCATCCTTCCTTACCAAAACAAAGACAAAGTGACATTTTCTTTGACAAGAAAATTCTGTTAGGCTATCAAATACTTGGTCAATTCGTGAGTAATTCATTTGTTTATCTGTATCGGGATCTTGCAGCATTATTTTGTATCGTTTGCGCATTATTTCCGATGAAGTTTTGGGGCATGTACTAATGGTATCTACGTGGGAAGTTCACTAAGCTACGTGATCTTATGCAAAAAGCAGTCATAGATCACTACGGCTTGCTGACTACAGCGTATATCTCGACCATATGGACATGAACCATTACCAAGGATCCTTATTCTTTATTCTTTAT
This sequence comes from Cryptomeria japonica, assembly GCF_030272615.1. Classification (NCBI taxonomy): domain Eukaryota; kingdom Viridiplantae; phylum Streptophyta; class Pinopsida; order Cupressales; family Cupressaceae; genus Cryptomeria; species Cryptomeria japonica. Next base: position 248,239,891 of record NC_081412.1, read on the forward strand.
GTATATATTGTTTGGTTGCAGGTACAATGCTCATTCTTTGGTTCCTCTTCCTCCAAATTGGATAAAGGTTTTATTTTCTTAGTACGGTATGCACTTGTCTCAGGATCTGATCAGCTTAAGATCAAGGAGGATGATCCAAGTCATGCACGAAAGGAGATAATCCTTGTCTGTTCCGCAAGCAATACTCTGGTCGACTTGACCCTTATATCAAGTCGTTTGTATTAACTTGCTATAATAAAATCCATGAAAGAAATACTCAGGTCATCTTGAATTATTGTGTCAAGATGCTTGTATTCTCTTCCAACATTTTAAAGCTCAATGATGAAAAAAAGAGCACTATGGATCGTCATTTCACCTCATCTGTTTATATATTGCATTCCGTTGCATATCACCCATCCACTCATTCATTCATATGTAGGCATTTACATGCACAAATGACTAATAAAAACTGGTCTTGGATACAATCACGACCGAGTAATCTGATACATCATCAATGCATCATGCAAAGTCTTAAAAACCTTGCATTCCTCATGGCAATATCATCATTGCATTTAGGTGCATCTTGCATTATGTCCATTCATGTCATTTTTAAACTTAAAAAAAAATTGCATATAGTTCATTATTGACATTACTTTTCATTTAAAAATCATTTTCATCAATCATAAATAATTAGATTCATTCATGGGATCAAATTGTCTTTGGTTGTTTTAAATCATTTACTAAACATTTCATCCAGTATAAATTATCCCTTATCATCTTATCAACTTATTATTCTTACACACATCCATTTATCCATTTAGTTACAAAGTGCATTCATTCATTCATTAATAAGCATCTTATTTATGTTCATTTTAGGATTCATTTCACATTACATTCATTATCATTACATTTCAGGTACAGTTATTATATCCATTAGTTATTGTATCATCCCATTTATCATTTGTACTTACAAAACATATTTAAAAGCATTTAGATTCATAAGACCATTTGTTTACAAAACATTGGTTCATACCATTTCATATATTCATTTTACGTATGCATTCATTTAAAACACATTATCATATAAACACTTGTACTTTACATTTGTTTATCCGTATGCATTCATTCTACACATTATCATATAAACATTTGTACTTTACATTTGTTTATCCATTTGCATTCATTCTACACATTATCATATAAACATTTGTACTTTACATTTGTTTATCCATTTGCATTCATTTTAGGCATTATCATATAAACATGTGCACTTTACATTTTGTTTATCCATATTACATTCATCTAAAAACACATCTAGATGCATATTCATACATAACATCATTCATTCAAACATCATCACATAAATCATCTTATCATTGCATCGCAATAGGAAACATCAAAAATCCTGTTCATACATCACAGCATAAGCATATATCATCATGGCATTCCATACATAAAGCATTACATCACAAAACCAATACATCATATATATGTAAACCTGCATTCATATGTCAGTATCTGACATCATAAATCATCATAAAAACATGCATAAAGAAACATCTTATCAAATGCATACATATACACATATCCATCTACGCAAGCAAACATAATCATGCATAAACATCCATACATAATCACATGCATCATCATCACAATATGGGATCTCCTCATATATATCATCTCATATATCAGAGTACAATGAAGTCTACAAAATCGGCTACCAAAGAGCCATCCAAGATACAGTCCAAAAAATAGACAATGATACAATACATGTATGCAAAAATGCTCTCTCAAATGCCGCTCTGGCCAGATGCTGTACCACCACCACCACCCCTACCTACTCCACCACTAGTACCGGCACCACCTGATCCATCTCTCCGTGGAGGCCTCATCGAACCCCCACTCCCTCCTGCATCCCCTGATCTCTCCTGCCGTAGAGGACCCATCACACCCCCACTGCTCTGCATCCTCTGTGATCGCTCGGATCTGGCCTACCGCATCTGTGAATAGCTGAGAGCTCGCTGGCTAATCGGTACCACCTGCTCATATAACCCCCGCCAGTACTCTATCTCCGCCTGTGCTCGCCGTATCTCCCTCATAACCTCTCCTGAAGGCCCCTGTGCACCAGTCCACACTCTCTCCTGCAGCTCCGCCAATCTCTCCACCGCCGTATCTCTCTCCCGCAGCACCACTATCAGCTCTAACTCATGTGCAAATAGCTGCACATCTCTAGCTGCTACCTCTGCCTCTAATCTCTCTACCCGGGTCTGCAAATAACCTATCATATGCTCCCGCAGATCCCCAGTAGCTCCCTCCCCCATGTCCATAGCTGTCGCACCTGTGTCACTAGGTCCCTCCCCTGCACCACCCTCCCCTGCACCTGTAGCCATCGGGATCTCTCTCTCCATCCCCCTCCCACTCAGCTGCACTCCTCCCTGCATCAAAGGTCCCTGTGATATCTGCAGAGGTAATCCACCTCTCCCTCTCCGCTGTCTCGGCATCCCCAAACCTCCTCCACCTCCTCCTCCACCTCCTCCACCTCCTCCTCCATCTCCTCCTCCTCCCCCTCCTCCTCCATCTCCTCCTCCTCCATCTCCTCCTCCTCGACCTCCTGCTCTCCGTCCTCGTCCTCGTCCCCTCTCATCCTCAAACGCTAGGATCGGCTCAGCTGGGTCTGATATCCGTCGGATCGGGTGCGCCGCCCGATACTATGTATACTCTGCTGTCACCCCTGCATCCACGACCCTCGGTCGTAAGTCCCATGGCCTCGCCTGCAGTGTCCGGAACTCTGCCAGTGCCTGATCATACTGTAGCACTGGACCCCATGCATACCGCTCTCGGATCACTCGTGCATACTCCCCTGATCCGCTCGGCAGTCCCTGCTGCCGTCCAAACTGCCTCATCACCCATCCTGGCACCTATCTCTCTACATGATACGAGGTCCTCCCAATGAGGAATTGGGTCATGAAGTAATACAGTAGTGCCTCCGCATCATCCTCCCATGGCTCACACTGTAAGTATGGCCGTCAGATCACTGCATTCAAATCATCTAATGCCCGCCGCCACCACTCTAGCTTCCCCAAGTGGGGCTGGCTCATCATCCCACTATACATAAACATATAGGGCTGGTCCACGGCTCGGAATCTCAGACTCACTGGTCGAGTCACTGGTAAGTGCTCCCATGCCCACACATGCAGCAGCGTCATGCCCACTGCTAGAGACCCCCGCCCTCTGTACACTACCTTATGTAACTCCTGATACATGTGCGCTAACACGCACGACCCCCAGGCATATCGGGTCCCCTCAGTCACCATCATCTCTATAACCTGTCCCCACCCCACCGCCAATCCATGTGACCGCCTGTCGGGACACAGAAGTCCTCCGACGATCCCTGACAATACTGCTGGAAGGGGCTCATATAGTGCCGCTATATCCTCCCATGCGATCGAGCCATCATCGATGTATACGTCCTCATCAAATATCCTCTGGCAAGACACTGTCCCCCAAGATCGATCATATGTCACCAGCTGCCCCCGAATCGGAATCCGAAGGATACGCCACACGTCCTCTAAAGTCACCGTCATCTCGCCCTGGACCAGATGGAACGTGCACGTCTCACTGTGCCATCGCTCTGCCAATGCTGTGATCAGGCCGTGATTCATCCGAATCACGGGCATATGCATCACCTCGTACAGGCCCGTAGCTGCAATACAGTCTATCTCTATCTGCGTCAATCGATCCCGCAATCCCTGTGTCGCAGGGTGGCACTCGCGTAACTGCAACACGCGCAGATCCTCTGCACATCAACATTCATCCAACCACTATCAGTTGTTTTGTTATCAAACTTTCTTAAGTTTAAACCTAGACTATCATCAGATACTTTGATCAAGTATCTTCGGATCTCAACAGGTAAGCAATCATGGCCGCCTAGACTTCAACAGGCATTTTATCCTAACAAATGACCTAAGTCTCATCGGGCTGCTATGGTTCAAAACAACTCCCACTTCACCTCGCCATCCCTCAATCGTTAGGCATCAGGAGATTTATTTTGTCCAAAACTGGGGCATCTCGTCATCCTAAGGCAAAAGCGCTATTTTATCTACAATAGCGCTAGTTCTACACAATAGCGCTACAACAACATCAATAGCGCTACAACAATATCAAAAGCGCTCAAACAACTCTACCATAGCGCTAAAAACCAAAAGCGCTAAAACCGCTATACAATAGCGCTATTACACACCTATAGCGCTCAATTAACCCTACGATAGCGCTAATTTGACAAAAGCGCTAAAACTTGCTTGCAAAAGCGCTCATTAATATCAAAAGCGCTCAAACTAGCTTACAAAAGCGCTATTGCGGCACAATAGTGCTAATTCATGGAGCAAAAGCGCTAAAAACCTAGTTCCAGCGCTCTTGCTCCGACTTGACTTGGACTCAGCTAAAAACATATAAAAAATGCATGAAAAGAAAGTTTTCAAATTTGCGTACCACTGGTCCATAGTCGGCTCGGCGTTGGAACCGGCAGACTCGCTCAAATCGGTGCTCGGTAATCGGAAACGGCATCTTCGCTCCTCCTTGCTCCTCCAAATGTCACTGTCAGAGCTCTCGTTTTCAACTGGTCGCGGTCATAAATGCTCCTATTTTTCCCCCCTTTCACCCCATTTATACCCCCCGCCGTCACCGTAACTTCGCCCCGCTCATCGCCGTGGTCCCCGTGAACTTCCTGAGCCCCCCATTTCTCCATGTTTCACCCGATTTCTTCTATTTTTCACCAGTATACCTAACTTCTTCTCTTCTACCACCCTTCCAATTCTCATTCTTTTTCGAGAGATCGCCCGATTTTTCAAAAAATTTCGGCCCATCTCTCGAGGGGGCATACCACCCATTAAATTTACATTTTATGGGGCATTTCTCCACACTTATTTTTCTTTCTTTGAAACGACGCGATAAACCGCACCGTCTCAAAGAGGGGCAAATGTAGTCACACAAATCTGTCCATTTTAATTAAATGAATATTTCGTATTTATTTGATTAAAAATCCACTAACCATCAATTAATTAAATAAATATTTAATTAATTCATCCCCAAACATTCTTCTATTAATTAAATAAATTATTCAATTTATTTTAATTAATTCATTAAATCCAATTCAAATCAATTAATTAAATAAAATCAATTTATTTAATTATATCCCCCTATTCCTCTTTTAAATAAATTAAATAAAACATTTATTTAAATCATTATCCCCACCCCACTTGCATTTTCCTACAAATGCAACTTGCACACATTTATTGAAATAAATGAATTTTTATTTTTAATAAAATCCTATTTTCCCTCACCCACCAAATCCACTTGCAAAAATCTAAATCCCCTTCTAGATTCTTCTAACCCCTTTCCTAATTAGCCTAATCCATCCCCTAAATATTGTCACATTCCTAAGCAAAGGGAAGTCACTTCTCAAAATCCTCAAAGTCTTGAATAACCATTAAAGGCTTTCAACCTTCAACCACTTAATTCCTCAAAGTCTTTGATAACTATTGAAGGCTTCCAACTTCCAACCACTTAATCCCCAAAGTCTCCAAAAACCATTAATGGTTAACCCAAACCCTTCCACATGGTTAAAACATTTGTTTTGACTCAACCTCTACCCAACCCAAGGGTCTCATCAAGCCTTTAATGCTTTGACCATGATTATCTCTTAAACATTTGCACAAAGGTTTATCCTTGCATTAACTCCTAATCCAGTGGGTAATCCTAATTTAGGCTTGACCCTTACCTTCTAGATAACCATGAGGTCTCCTCAGGCATTTAATGCCTCCAACCTCTTCTCTCAACCCAGTCTTATGTTGACACTTGTCACCATTTCATTGGTGCAAATTGTGCACATGGATCCCCAACTTTCAAGCTTGACCCTTGATTAAACCTTTCAATCCTGGCCATCCATTGCTCCATTTTTCCTATAAATAGAGCCCATTCCTTCATAATCCAGATCCTGAAAACTTGTAAGCATTTAGACTATAGCCATTTTAGAGAGCATTTAGCATAGCATAACTAAATCTTGTCTTTTTGGTAAAATCAATCATTTTAGCATTAAAAATAGCTTTTCATTTCATGTTTGGAGCTATTCTACAAATCTCAATCCTCCATAAGAATCCATAGTGCAAAAAGCTACTGAGAGCTACACTATTTTGAAACTTGGAGAGGAGAGGAACAAGGGAGAAAGAACTAATATCATGTTAAGAGATAGTTGGAGATATCTCATTGTCTTACTTCTTTAGTTAGATTCATTAGCATGTTTTTAGTGTCTCTCTTGGAATGTCTTCATGTGTTTAGTTTCTGATTGACTAACTCTAACGTCTTGTGTGTTTTGTGTTGATTGATCATAAACTAACATTGTGCCATTTAGGAGGGCATCACATACTATTGATTGGATCTACGAGCGGTTCTCCTTCTGATGTAGCCAACTGATATGCCCCGGACCCAAATACAACAGTGACAACATATGGGCCCAGCCAGTTTGATTCAAACTTTCCCTGATGTTCTCTGTTTGGTTGGTTGCGAGGATTCTCTCGGAGAACAAGATCACTTACCTCAAATGTATGAGGTCTAACTTGATGATTATAACTTCTGCTCATGCGCTGCTGATAGGCTTTGAGATGGTTGTATGTAGCTTGTCGCTTCTCATCAAGTAACTCTAATTCCTGAAGACGGGATACTCTATAGGCTTCGTCATCAATGAGGTTATGCAAGGAAACTCGTAGTGATGGGATCTCTACCTCAATAGGTAAAATAGCTTCTATGCCATAGACCAATGAGTAGGGAGTTGCACCTGTAGGGGTTCGAATGCTAGTTCGATATGCCCATAGTGCTGGATTCAGTTGAACATGCCAATCACGGCCAGCATCATTGACTGTCTTCTTGAGGATTCTTAATATGTTTTTATTTGATGCTTCGGTCTGACCATTGCCTTGTGGGTAATAGGGAGTGGAAAAGCGGTGTTGGATGTGAAATTTCTCGCAAAGTTCACAGACATCCTGATTTTTGAAGGGGAGACCGTTATCTGTGATGATGGAAATGGGTATACCATACCGGCAGATGATGTAATTGAGGATGAATGAGGCGATCTTCTTGTCAGTGACTTGGGTAAGTGGAACAACTTCGATCCACTTTGTGAAATATTCGGTGGCGGTAATAATGAATTTGTGGTCGTTGGATGAAGATGGATGAATCTTACCCACAGGGTCAAGACACCATTGACAAAAAGGCCATGGTGTCATGATTGGTTGCAATTCCTATGCCGGTGCATGTATCAGGTCTCCATGAACTTGACATTTCTTGCATTTTTTGACAAAGTAGTAAGAATATTTTTCCATAGATGGCCAATAGTATCCATTGCACAGGAGTTTCTTGGCTAGTGACGGACCACTTGAGTGAGTCCCACAAATTCCTTCATGTACTTTTTCCAAAGCCTTTGTTATCTCATCTTGTTTCGAGACATCGAAGGAGAGTACCATCAAGATTGTGTCGCTATAGGGTTTCATCAATAATGGTATATCGAGCAGTTTGGCGAATGAAGCTTTTATGTTGGTTATTCGATTGGTTGGGAGGAAGGGTGTGACTGCGGAGATAGGTGTAGAATTCACCATACCATGGGGATTCAGAACCAACAAGGCAACATATCATTTCGGATTCAGGGATATCATAAGCGAGGATCCAAAGCAGTTCTACCAAGAACTCGTAGCATGTGGAATTTTGTGGAAGATCTAGGAGAGATGCAATAGTAGCCATAGCATCAACAACTCGATTCTGATCTCTTGGTATTTGCTCAAAGGTAATTTTAGTAAATGATGCTTTTAAAGTGTCCACCATTTGCTTATATGGCATGAGTTTATCATCCTTGGTCGGATATTCATCTGTTGCTTGTCGAATGACCAGTTGTGAGTTGCCATATACTTGTAGTTCTTGTAATTTCCATTGTATGGCTAGCCTGAGTCCTGTAATCAAGGCCTCATACTCTGCTATGTTGTTGGTGCATGGAAATGTGAGCCTGTAAGACTTCGGGATGCTATCACCTTGAGGTGTGATAAGCAGAATGCCTGCCCCCGAGCCATGCCTAGTATACGAACCATCAAAGTATAGTTTCCATGGTTGTGCTATTGTGATCATGAATATCTCCTCATCTAGAAAATTGGAAATGAGAGGATGATCATCTATGAGGGGTGCATTGACCAACTGATCTGCAATAACTTGACCTTTGATAGCCTTACGGTCTACATACTCGATGTCAAATTCACTTAGAATCATCACCCATTTGGCCAAGTGGCCTATCAATGCTGCTTTGCTGAGTAAGTACTTGAGTGGATCAATCTTTGCAATGAGATGCACTTTATGTGTTAACAGATAGTGCCTCAGTTTAGTGGCTGCTAAGATTACTACTAGGCAAGCTTGCTCAATAGGTGTGTAATTGAGTTCATAGCTGACCAATGTGTGAGAGATGTAGTAAACAACACATTCTTTCCCTTCTACATTATGTTGTGCCAGTAGTACACCCAATGCTATATTTGTTGTTGAAATATATAGTAATAGGGGTCTACTTGGATCTGGTGGTATCAACAATGGTGTATTCATGAGATAGTCTTTAAGCATCTGGAATGCTTGCTGGCATCTAGCATCCCATTGAAAGTGGATGTTCTTGTGTAGCAGGTGTGTGAATGGGTGACACTTATCAGCCAATTGTGCAATGAATCTTCGGATGGATTGAAGCCGCCCTTGTAATTTCCTTAGCTGACTGATATTCTTTGGTGGTGGCATGTCCATGATTGCTTTTACCTTTGCTGGGTCGACCTCAATACCTTTGCTTGAGACAATGTATCCTAGAAGCTTCCCGGAGGTTACTCCAAAGACACATTTCTTTGGGTTGAGTCAAACATGGTATTGTTCCAGTGTATCAAAGATTTTATCTAATATGTTGAGAAGTCCTTCTCTGGTGAGTGATTTTGCTAGTAAGTTATCAACATAATTTTCCATCATAGTATGCATCATGTCATGGAAGATGGTGGTCATTGCTCGTTGATAGGTCACTCCTGCATTCTTGAGACCGAAAGACATTACATTCCAGCAATATGTGCCCCATGGACATGTGAAGGATGTCTTATGTTGATCTTCTGGTGCGATCTTTATCTGATTGTATCCTGAAAAGCCATCCATGAGTGAAAGCATGGCATGTCCTACTGTCAGATCTACTATGATATCAATATTTGGTAGGGGGAACTCATCCTTAGGACATTCCTTATTCAGATCTCTGAAGTCAGTACAAATGTGGATGCCCCCTTTTGGTTTGCTGACAGGCACAATGTTGGAGATCAATTGGTCTAATGAAACCAACATCTAGGAGTTTCTTGAGTTCTGTTTTGACAATACTGCAATCTGAGGATGCATCTTACGAAGCTTCTGCTTGACAGGTTTGGCTCCTTCTGCTACAGTGAGGTGATGCATGACTAAATCAGGATCAAGCCCAGGCATGTCTGCATATGACCATGCAAAGTTGATCTGACGCTTTTGAAAGAACTCTATAAATTTAGGCTATTCTTTTGGAGTGAGAAGAGATGCCAGATGTATGAGATGAGGATTTTTAGGAGTCCCCACATTGTATTCTTTGGCTTCCTCGATGAGAATCGTTGATTGTTCTCATTGTGTACTAGCAGGGAGAATGTCAAACCCTTCATCCTCAAGTGCCTCAGAGAGGTTTTCACCGTTGGATACGCTCTTTCTTTTTACTTTTGTTGAATCAAACAGTGCCACGGTGTGGTTTTCACTGGAAGATCCATGTTTTGTTGTTATATTTTGGTAGCTGAAAGGTTTGGCATCCGCCCCGAAGTATGTTGCACTATTTAGTTCTATGGTGAATCCAGCTTTGTGATCCCCGCTTGGTAGGTTATCCCTTAATTCCAAAAAGTCAATGATGGCCTCATCATTTTGGAAGAAGTCAAGACATGGGGGATTTGGTTGGTTCCATTTGATGAGTTCAGGGTGGATGATGGGCATTACTTCATTGATTAGGTTAAGTGCGTTAGATGTATCGAAGAGGGTTAAGATGTTGTGGTGAAGGTCATTGATGGTACTCTCCCTGTCAGAATTGGACATAGGATGAGACGTAGGGTCTGATGTTTCCAGTTTAGGAACCCAAGAAGTCTTTATCTGTGCTTCTCCGTAAACAGGGATGTCTTTGCGTGGTGGAGGTAGTGATGTGTCTTCCTCATCTGAAGTATTAAGCTGGACAGAATCAAATTCCCACTCATGTGAGTCAGTCTCTGAGTCACTTTCCAACATCCGATTACTATACCATACTGGGATGTCTTTTGAGTTAAATACTACAGGTGTGATTGGGTGATGTACCTTTGTAGTGATCGGTGCTGCAGGAAGGTTGATGGAGGTTAAGGAATCCAATAAGGGGAATATCGGTAGTGTTGACTCAATTGCTTCTACTGGAACTGTTGGTGTCGTAGATGTTGCTGTGGATTCTGATACAGTTGCTGCTGCTAATGGTGCTATTGATGTCATTGCTGCGGCTAATGGGATTACTAGTTCGCTTGGTGGATGATTGGCATTGTAGATGGTGGTGTTGGGATTTTGAGCCTCAGTGGGGCAGTTGCGATGGTGTTTGATGCTGCTTTGATAATAAAAGGTGTCCTCTTTGCAATAGGCTGACATAATGGTTTGTTGGGTTGTCCTTTGAATTTGAGTTTAGGAAAGATCTTTTTTTCAAAGCCTAGGCCTATATTACCTGTGGGCTTTAATTCTGGCAGTAGAGGTTCATGTCATCCTTGTTTGCAATATCCCAAAGCACTCTGACCATCATACCCCATTCTTTGCATAATGAGGAGACCTTTGCCATACTGATCTGTAGGAAGCTTAACTTGTGGTATATCAGTGGTGATGGGATCTTTATAGATCCATTATGCTAAGTCCTCATCTTGGGTTTCTTCTTCTTGACTCTTTCCAAGAATGAAAGGCGTCAAAGCACATGCTAGCGTGATTAGTGGTTGCTGGAGTAACTGCTGTGGTTTACCATGTGTTCTAGGAGAAGTGGGCATTTGTCCCACACAAAAGAGTTGACTCAAGTTGTATTCCCTAGGACCTTCCTCTGCTATTTTCATTTTAAGCTTTTCTTGCTTTGGTATAGTGGTGTTCGAACTGGCAAGAGAGGCAGGACTTATATAGGATGTGGAGGAAATGGCTTCTCTATTATTAGGAACGGTAATCTCTGGTTGATGGCTGATATTATGGCAATATGCAAAGGGATTTGCATCGCCTAGGATTGTGATCTCTACACCGTTATGTGGGAACTTGATACATTGATGGTAGGTAGATGGAACGACTTGCATGGCATGTATCCAAGGTCTTCCTAACAATAGATTGTATGGCAGAGGAAGGTCCAGAACCTGATATATGATGTGCTTTACCACAGGGCCCACTCGGATTGGTAGTACCACCGCTCCTTTGGATGAATGCTCTGCATCGTCATAGGCTTTGATTGTGATCTTCTTGCGAGGATCCACTGATTCTATGGCATATCTCAATGTTGTGACCAACTGTAGGGTACAAATATTTAAACCTGCTCAAGACTCGCTTGATCCTATGCTGGTTGATAAAGCCTTCAATGTGTAGTGAAGTGTTATGAGGTTGGTGGAAGGAAGAGTTGTCACTTTCGAAAAAAATGAGACAAGGTGATGACTTTAGACTTCCAACCATGGCTTGAAATTGGTCTGTATTCAGGTTTGCAGGGATTGACGCCTCTTGGAGTGCTTGATCCAAGATTGTTTTATGAGATGGTGATAGGTGCAATAGCTCTAAAATGGATATAAGTGCAAGCGTTTTGTCTAATTGTTCCACAAGATTGTACTGCTTTGGTATGGAGGTGGTGCCTTGTGGAGCTGCCTTTATGGTAACCTTACCGCGACGTGTAACAACATTGCAATTGGAGTTAGGATTTTTGATGGTTATAGTTGCAACTTGTTCATTGGCATCATACAGGTGATTTACAATGTAATTATATGCAGCCTGCGTATAATCCGGGGTATCAGTGTTGCGCCTGGAATTGGAAGGACCCCTTTGATCTTGTGATGGAAGTGGATTTTTGAACATCAGATGATCATTGTTGTTTTTGGGTCATGTCCTTCGATTTCAATTTCACCTCAGTCAATAAGATCCTGAATAAGATCTTTCAATTGGTGACAATTACTTGTCTTGTGTCCTCTCCCTTGGTGGAAATCATAGTGTTCAGTATCTCACCACCATGTAGGTTTGACTTGAGGCTCATAGTTTGATGTTTTAGGTAGAGTGACCAAATTTTGAGAAATGAGTTGTCGCAATACTGTTTCAATGGGTTCCCCTAAGGGAGTGTATGTTCGTTTTTGTTTTTGCTGACGAGGTCTAGGTTCATCGTGAGATGTGATGCGACCTTGATTGAAAGGAATATTTGTGTTATTCTGAGGTGGAGGATTTTGTCCTGCAAACCAAACAACAGGTTGTGCAGTTTTTATAGTCCTAGCATCCACAACCCCATCGTTGACGATATTCTTATTTTTGTTCCAGAAGCTTGGTTTATCACTATTGAAGTGTGGGCGAGGACTATCCTTTGGTTCATTATAGATTTCGATAAGTCCTTTCTTGATGAGGGCCTGTTCACATTTCAAACCCTTGGTGATCATATCGTTAAAAGAGTCTGTGTCTTTGACATCTAGGTGAAATTCCATTTCTTCGTTTAAGTTGGAAATGAATATTTCCACTAGTTCTCGTTCAGGTAACTGAAGAGAAGGGTGGGTGCAAGAAGTTGAGTCCCACTTTTGGGCAAAAAGTGGAAGTGTTTTCCCTATTTTTCAATTTTTTTGTCGATTGATGTCAAAATTTGAGGTACTTAGAGTTTGAATCTGAAAAAACTTTAGTAATAGAAAATGTAGTGCTCGGAGTCTAATTTTCAAATATGTAATTTATTTCAATACCCACATGGTAGAAATTACTTTTTAGTAGGCACATTTAAAAACCACTTTTTTAAAATGCCTGTTTCAGGACCATACCACACATGTGTACGACCACCATATTTTGACGTAAATAAAAGACTTTTTACAAATCCTTCTGGGAAAAAATACCTAATACACCAAATATTGATGAGAATATTTTTTCTTATTTTTTTATTGAATATATTTTTTTTAATTAATTTTTAATTGACTATAAAGTATATTTTCAAAACATCTGGTGTACGACCACCATAATTTGATGAAAAATTCATATTTTTTTTATTTTATTTTTTTAATCTTCAAAAGAATTGTATGTAGATTGATGTCATATAATTTATTTTCAAAAAAACCTAAAAACAAAAAAGTTATTAAAGTTTTACTAAACCTCATTATTTTACATTTAGGTACCACTTTTGATTAATAAATAATGCAAAAATAGTAAAACTAATCATATCACCGTGAAATTTACATTTTTGAAATTAGGACAGTGATAACTCTAATGGGTTTTTATTTCATCAAAAACTACGATCAGGAAGACCTTCAAAAAAATTACGGCAAGGCAGAAATCTGGTATTCCAGTGCCTTAGCCATTTTTTTGGAGGTCCAAGCATAGGCTTGGTCCCACCAAGCCTAACCCAAAGCCAAAACCAAGGCATACGTGTGTTTCCCGCTCAATCTTTTATGAAACGGGCGCCCGTTATTTAAAATTCAAAAAAGGGCACCCGTTTTGAAATTTATATTACTTTAAGAAATGTGTGCCCGTTTCTAAAAATTGTGCACCCATTTCTTTATGGTGGTCCAATCCTAAATGGGCACCCATTTTTCAAAACGTGCACTTGTTTTATTTTTATGGGTCGGGGCTCCAAAGCTAAACGGGTGCCCGTTTCTTAAAAAACGAGCACTCGTTTCTAGCGGTAATTTTTTTTGCTCATAGACTTCCGCGGAATTGGGACCCAACTTCTTGCACCCACCCAGAACGTCTGCTAGACATTTGACGCCATTGTTGCAAGAATACTGAGAATAGTTCACCTGGTTTTTGTTTAGTGTTGCATAGATCAGCCATGGTGATGTCGCGTTCAATGTTATGAGAGTAATGAGCTAGGAACTTCTGGATGAGTTCCTCAAATGTTCTAATGCTACTTGATAGTCGGGAAAACCATGATGTGGTTGTTCCACCCAAGCTTTGGGGAAAAATGCGTATTAGGTATGTGTCTTCATATGCTACTTCGAGGCAAGCGGAATGAAATTCTCTGACATGATCACGAGGATCTCCCTTTCCTCTATATTTTTCGAATTTGGGTGTTTCAAATCTTTGTGGAAAGGGTGGCATATAAATATTCCTATCAAAAGGATAGGGACAGATATCGTTGAGTGAGAATTGGTTAGTTTTGACACCACTATGAAGTTGTTGGGCAAGATTCTCGACTTGTTGCCGCAACATCTCCATTTCATTTGGAGGAGGAGGTGGTGGGTTACCTTGAGGAATGTTATATCTGATGGGATCTCTACCTCTTTCCTCTTCATGGCGACTTTGTCGTTCTGATGCTTGTCTTAATTGAGCAAGATCAAAGTCAGAGGGGAGTTTTGCTCCTTCTTGAGCGAGCTTTAAAAAGTGAGCATCCGCATTGCTCCTAAGTATTTCGTCAAAAAGTCTATTAAAGAGAGGGTTATGCTGGGCCCTTTCTATTGTTGCAGGAGTGGGAGTACTTGGGTTTTCATCATTTGCATTTCTTCCAAGTGCTTCTTGAAATTCATTGAGATTTTCCTCTTCTTCTTCTTCTATTTCTATTTCTCGTTGTCTTAACTATGATCGGGTTTGGGCCATTTTGTTTACAAGATTTTGTTGAAGTTGTGTGAAAATGATGATGAGTTGTTGATGAAATGAAAGATTGATGGTTGGTGAATTGTGTTGCATGTGGATCTCTATCACTTTTAAGGTAGATGTATCCGAAATTCCTTCTTTGAATTGCTTGTTTGTTTTTGATAAGGTTGGATGTGATAAGGTGTAGAGAAATATGAGATGTGTTATAGATTTAATTACCTAGTAATGAGAGGATTCACTTAGGAACTAGTTTTAACCTACGTAGATGTGTCTCTTAGGATGAGCTTATCCTAGATGTAGAAACAATCTAAAAAAGTGATGTGATGTGTTTTGATTCAAGCAATATCTAAAAAGAGAACTTGGGACAAGAACCTCTTAATGTTTTGAGAGTTGGAATAGATTGATGATGAAGTGATGATGTATGAGTGAGATGATGGATGAAATGTTGTAACTTCAATAAAAGCTGTGTGTCACAAATGGAACAAACTCTACCTCTTCCCTTTCGGGTGTTGGTGGAATTTCTCGAGCTACGTTGTATGTGATACAAACGTTTGGGAAAAAGTTGGGATTAATCTTACCTCCTTGGTTTTTGTGATAACTCAAAGCTCTATATTGCATAAAAGCTCTGCGGTTTAATGATTCTGAATCAAATTCGTTTGTTTTGCCTTGAAGGTAGAGACGCATGTGATGTAGAAAGACTCTATGGGAGACAAAGATTTGTCTATTTAGATAGAAGAATTTCCTCCTTTTGATCAAAGCCTTTGAGCTCAACGGTCTTCTTTTCAAGTTGATATTCTGATGACGTTTCTTCTTTCGCAAGATGTGAAGAATGGTCATAAAGTTTGATTCTTTGTTGTTTGTACTTGTTTTTTATTTTTTTGGTTGTTTTTGAAAAATGTTTGGTTGAATGAATACTTTGTTTTGGAATTGATTTTTTTGATGTTTCTTTGACAAGAAAAAAAAGCAAGCACACAAACACAAGAATGTTGCCTCAAAGGCACAAATGAGTATGGGTCTAGATCAACCCAATCTTGGACTTTTATATGACCCTTCCTTTAGATGTATTTTAAGGTGTATTTCCAAAGCCTGAAGTCGGCTCAATTTGCACTTGGTCTTGACTAAAATGAAAACACTTCAAACACTTTTTATCCCTAAGGTCAAATGGCTAGTTGTGATAAATTTAGCCCACATCTTGATATTTCTTCGACTTTGGTACTACATACCTTATGATACCCGCTGTGGCAGGTAAGGATGCGATATACTAAGTCTTGCACGAGCATAACAAATAGATGATCTCTATGATGGGGGAGTCACCACTTTTATCAAGCCACAAGTGACTTTTCAAAAAGCTATGTTTCTACTCAAGGAAATATGTATGGTGAGTATCTTGGGAGCAAAACCATCTATGCTCTTGCACTAAATTATATCGCAAATATCTTCAATCAATAGAATAGGTGGGCTACTACTTAAAGGTGTTTAGTCATGTTCGATGTTTTTGGACATAAGTTCATTCTGGAGTGACTCACTTAAGAGCCTTGTAACCAGTGGTGGGGCCTATTTGTCCTTTTGGCCAGTTACACTGTAAGAACAACTATACCCAAGGCTACAGCTTTCGCTCTCACCTGATTTTTATAGCGGCTCGAAGGATTTACCATGCGAGGTCGTTCCCAAGAGTGATGTGTCTCTTGGCAGGCCTCTCTTAAAAAGATAAAAATGTTGAGTTTTACTAACACTTTTCTCTTGCACCTAGGACCACGAAAGCCAAGGGAGAGGATAGTGTGTGTTAGAAGTAGGACCACTTGACCAACTTTTTGCACAAGTGTGCCAAGCACGAAAACACTTGTTCTTTTTAACTTGTCATTGCAATGTGATCTAACTATTTGGAGATTTTGCTCCAACATTCATAGTGTTCTTTTTAACTTCAAATGCAAAGGTTTGAGTAAACTAGAATTTTGAAAATCCCGGTCAATTGAAATTGAAGCACGTATGCATGAAGAAAAATCGCTTTGCAAAAAGTTTTAAACAAGTTGATTGTGTATTTTATGTGTACCAAAAATTGAAGTGTGGATTGTAAATTCTTTAGTTTGATGCAAGAAAATTGAAGTGTTGATTTTAAGCACCAAATAAAGTGTGTTTCCTAACTTGCAAGAAACAAATTTTGTTTTGTTCAGTTTTAATGCACCAAAAACAAGTGATCCTAACTGGAAAGCAAGGGAAAGTTTGTTTGTTCAATTCTTAAAACACCAAAATAAAGTTTTTGATTTTAAAAAGGTGAGTTTTTAAACCTGCACAAACAATAACCAGTTAGTAAAATCCATACCTAAGGGGGGCTTCCACAAGCCTAAAATTTTTCACTTTTTCGGTTACAAGGTCTTTTTTACAATGTTCTGTTACAATAGCGCTAGTCTATGTTTGAACAGAAACGCTATTTAACACAAACGCGCTAAAAGAAAAAAAGACAGAGAATGCAAAAGCGCTCAAACAGGATCAATAGTGCCAAAACAGGGTCAAAAGCGCTCAAACAATGTCAATAATGCTAAACTTGATACAATAGCGCTATTGTAAGAACAATAGCACTATTGTAAGAACAATAGCACTATTGTAAGAACAATAGCGTTAGAACAACAAGTTTCAATAGCCCCATAACGTGATCAATAGCGCTAAAGCGCAACCTGTGTGACAATTTCAACATTCAAACATGTTATTGGTTAAAAATAAATGATCTTTTGGGTGTTTGGATTCACGTCAGGTTCACCAAATGATGCTCTGCAAAATGGACAGGGTTGGCAAATGACAAACAACACAAGACACAAGAAATTGTTAGTGTTAGTTAACCAAAAGCTAATCTAAACAGGCATATCAAAAGAGATACAAAGAACATGAAAGAATATTTAACTAAAGAAGCAAATATGATGAGGCATCTCCAAATGCCTCCTAACATGCTCTTGGCTCCTTCTCCTTTGTTCCTCTCCTCTCCAAGTTCCAAAATAGTGTACCTCTCAGCAGCTTTTTGCACTATGGATGCTTATAGAGGATTGAGATTTGAGTATTTGCTCCAAATGTAAAATGAAAAACTAAAATACTAGATGCTATTACAAATGATTGATTTTAACCAAAATAACAAGATATTAGATTGCTATGCTAAATGCTCTTTAAAATGCCTATAGGTTAAATGCATACAAGTTTTTAGGATCTGGATTATGAAGAAATGGGCTCTATTTATAGGAAAAATGGAGCAATGGATGGTTGAGATTGAGCAATCTTAACAAGGGTCAAGATTGAATGATTTCAAATCTATGTGAGGGCTTTCAACCCAATCCCAAGATGACAAGTGTCAATGTGAGATAGGTTGAGAGGAGGGGGAATAAGCATTAAATGCTTGACATGACCTTGGGAGTTAAGGTCAAGGTTAGTTGAATGAATAAACTCTTTATTCAAAGAATAAAGCTTTTATCCAATGGACAAACTCTTGTGCAAAGGCAAGAGGGATAAACATGGTCAAAGCAATAAATGCTTGGGGAGACAAGTTGAAATAACCATAAATGGTTATGTAAGAGCCATTAATGGTCATGTAAGAGCCATTAGTGGTTTTGGAAGACTTTGAAGGTTAGATTGTTGAACACACAAAGCATTAAATGCTTTTCAAAGACTTTTGAAGTCTTTGAGAAGTGACTCCATTTTGCTTAGGAATGTGACAATAATTAGGGGATGGATTAGGCTAATTAGGAAGGGGTTAGAAGAATCTAGAAGGGGATTAGATTTGCAAGTGGATTTGGTGGGTGAGGGAAAATAGGATTTTAAAAATAAAAATTCATTTATTTCAATAAATGTGTGCAAGTTGCATTTGTAGGAAAATGCAAGTAGGGGGGGGGGGGGGGGGGAATAAATGTTTAATTTAATTTATTTAAAAGAGGAATAAGGGGATTTAATTAAATAAATAGATTTTATTTATTTAATTGATTTGTGAACTTGGTTTGATGAATTAATTAAAATAAATTGAATAATTTATTTAATTAATAGGAGAATGTTTGAAGATCAATTAATTAAATATTAATTAATTAACTCATGGCTAGTGCATTTTTAATCAAATAAATAGCAAATATTTATTTAATTAAGCTGGACAGATTTGTGTGACTACATAATGTATATATTTCAATACGTAAAATACGTAGTATTGGTTGAGTAGTATAGATGAACTTCATACACTTTAGAGTTGCTCATAAAATAGATTATTCTTTAACATGTAATAAAAAAATTATTATCTAAATTTAAGATTATTAATTTATTTAAATTTATTTATATAACCTATTAAATCTATTTTCTAAATTGATTGTTCATTTAACTATAAAATTTATTTCTTGCAATCACTTTTTGTTCTAAAAATTTACTAATATGTTTATTATTTTCTTATAATTATCTTCAGATCGACTCATGATAAAATTGAACATGTAGTTATATAACAACATTTGCTCTTGTATTCATTTAAATAAAGCTCACTTGCAATCAACACAAGCATTGATTGGATACCAGTTTCAGGTCAATGTTACAATCACAAGTATTATATTGTTACACATTAACCAAATACTTTTACACATTTTGAAGTAAAAATAGAATACTATTTACAATATTCATTTACATAAACAACACTTGCAACCAGCACATACATTGATTGGATTTTAGTTTTGTGACAACATTGTAGTCATAAATAATATATTGTTACACATTAACCAAATATTTTTTACCCATTCTTAAAAAATCCTTTAAATTTATAATTGTAAAGTAACAACATAATACTTTATACCAGTTTTATGACAACATCACAGCCATAAATAATATAATATTCCACACTAACCAAATATTTTTTACACATTTTAGAAAAGTCCATTAAATTTATAATTGTGAAAGCAACAGAGTACCGTCTACATTGTATATGTGTACCGTTTGAGTTCAACCAAACATTCTGTCCCACCATACTGATAACTACATGGAAAATAATTGGTCCGCTGTGTCAACCCAGAATACATATTCTACACATTTTATATTGTTTTGCCATGGTAAACTTCATTTCCTGATAAGGATAATTGCAGGTCTGAATACTTGTAGAATTCATTTTATATTGAGTGATGCCTAACAGCTCATTTCCTTGACATATCTTTAGAGATTGAGAAATTAGCAAATTGGTAATTTATTGGATCGATTCAAAAGAATGGTTTTAAACTTTTTATTTAGAATTGTAAAATTATTGCTTGAAACTAATAAAATAGTTAAACTCCTTCACAAATTTGAAGATCTACATGCCTGTTACAGAGAAAGAATCTTAGTACAATCTACTGGACATTTCTATTCTTAATTTCCCAAGTTTCATTCGTGATTTTGTGAGGAAAAGCCATAGCCGTATCCATAACCACAGATACCAAATGTGCAAGTGTCATGATGACAAGAATTGAAGCAACTTCCACAGTGGGCAATGTTAGTATTGAGGTCTAAGCACTTTCCTCCACAGCAGCTTAACCCATAACCACATGCATGCCCACACGATCCACAGTTAGATGGGTCAGAAGATACATCAATGCAGTGCCTTTTGGAGCAGCAGGCCCATTTACCGTGAGAATATCCACGGGCATGAGCAGAACGGGAACAGATTCCTGAATCATGACCACACCCACCATGTCTATTTCTAAGTCTACCTCTCAGAAAGCTTGAATGACTGCCTACGGAGCTCACTTCCTTTCCCTCACATGATATTGCATTGTTTACAACCATAACCACAACAAGCACCAAAATTTTGACAGTAACAGATAAATTGGTTTTGATTGCCATCGTTGCACGCGGTTCACTTGGTAAGGTTTGTTCAAAACAGCGCGACTCTTTTTCTGTTTGAATTTGTCAGCACAGTATTGCCGACCCTTTTGTAAGACTGATAAACAGGAGATGGGAATCGAAGGGTGGAAAGGAGGAGGTAGATGGGCCAAACGGGTACCTCTAGCAGATTATGAATTGACAAGGAGGCTCTTGAAATTTATAAGGATGAGAGAGATTGTTTCTGTTCTAGTGGGGAAGCGATACTTATAACCCCTTATTACATCACGTTTTGGAATTTTGGGAAGGTCAGTCAACGTCCATTTTATGCAGCTGTCGATAGTCAGGTCAAAAAGTGGACATGTCAACTATTAAAATGAATGGCTAGAAAATTGAACACAGGTGTCTGGCATTATAGCACGGAATTATATACTCCCAAAGCGTACGTACTGAGAAGGATAAAAGTACCACCTGTAGCTTTAACATAATTCCTCGTGACATTATTATTATTCATAACTTGTAGCTTAGATAATTGCTCTGCACATTGTTAAAACGTAATTATATAAGCACTTTTGCTTACTGTGGCAGTATTATTAAGAGGTCAGGGTACAAAAGGCAGTGAGTGGATTTGGCACATTTTGCAATTCAGTAATGGAATTTGTTTATAAACTCGATTCACGCTCCAAACATGTGCATTGCACGTTTTAAACTATTTCAGCAATATATGACCAAGTCTTCTGGAAAATGTTCCAAGATTTCGCTGCAGCAGCACAGATCTCTGCGGTATGATTTAATCAACAAATTTACATCTTCAAATTGGAAGAAAAACAAATATCCAAGTACATTTAAATTATTATTTTTTATTAGTTGGAAAGTATATAGACTTATAATCAATTCAATTCTCTCAAATATTGATTCCTGTGTCATGTTATAATAAGCATTTATAAAATTTAAAAATAATTATACATAGAATTTATAATTTTTACATTTGTGAAAGTGGGATATAATAATAGATTTGTAATAGACAAAAGTGCATAAATAATTATGCATAAAATTATAATTTTTACATTTGTGAAAGTGGGATACAATAATAGATTTGTAATAGACAAAAGTGCATATTATGTTCTTTTATACTTTCATTTTAATAAAATTATGGATATTCTTATAATTATATTTTATGTTCAATTTAACTTGTTTAGCCCACCAAATTACTCCAGTATTAAGTTCATTAGCTAAAAGTGCATTATCCATTAGTGTCTAATCTCAAACGTCTTTTGAAAACTTGAACTAGGTTTCAAACGTGGATGCGCCATATCAACTTTGCTAACTTCAAAATTTAAATTTTCTACTTTTAAAGCTATTAACTTTTCTAATAAATTACTATTATCTTATTTTCTTATGTGTCAAATCCTTAGTTGATTAATTAGGATCATGTATTTATAAATGATTGTACCTAATTATTATTAATGAAATAGTTTTAGCAATTCGTCAACTAGTTTAGGAATTTGTATCACTCTTTTATCAATCTCTTCCTATAAGGGAAGAAAGTAATATTTTCACATAATCATATCAATATTAATATGTGTTAGAGATTATGCTCATTAAATATGATCTAATATTTTCATGCATTCATATCGGTTTTAGTTTGCATTAAATATTGTGCTTGGAAAATTTAAGTCATTTTCTAATGTTTGATCTGTATGGCTCAAGTGCTCTTTGAATTGCATGAGATGACATCAATAAAATAGTTCAAATGCCTTATCCATGCTTCTATATGTTTCATACATGCCTACATCGCCAATCCTAATTGTTTGAGGTGTGTTGCAACCTAGTGCGATGTGGAGCTCTTTAGGGCTAGCCACATGTTTCTTGCATGGATTACTTTGAATAATATAGTTTTCAAAGCTTTACTTTATTTTCATTGGGGCACAATGAATTGTTATATGCATATCTATGCAAATGAAGCTCCAAGCTCAACATTATATTTCTCATCATTTAAGAAGCCTAAAACGTCCTCAAAATAGGTGAATGCCAGTAGAGATGTTTGAATGCCTCCTAATACAAAGATCATTGTAGAAGTAATGCTTGCCAACAAGGTTGGTAAATTTTACTAGTGAAAATATTGGGTATATTATTACAACATATTTGTGGTCCTTTTTCCTTAAGTCAAATTCATCTAGTTACAGCTTACAATATTTGGCCTAGAAAAGTAGTATTTCTTTTTACTTGTAAATCTACCAATCTTGTGATAAGTGCAATTAACATGAACCAAAAATTGATTATGTTTTTCATTATATTCAATTTGATCTTTTGTTTAGTGATAGATTTTTTTCCTTGGGCTACAAAGAGAAGTCTTACATAGAATAGAAGATGTAATAGGAAACCCCTTTTAGAAGCACTAAAACACAAAATTTATATTGGATCCATCATGTCAAGGATTGAAGTCCCAAATTCGCCACTTTTGTTTCTATATATCATTTACAATATTTGATGTTTACTATACTTGAATCAAGTAACAAAGAAATTTGATCTCGTTGAAGGAAATTTTGGCTATGCAAACTTTTATTTCTTTTAGTAACATGTTGCTTATTGAATACCACTAACATTTTGTCATGCAATGCTATTATTTTAATTTAACCATTAATGTATTAAGGGAAATTTCTAAGAAGTGGATTATTGGTTCATCTACAACTTGGAATCTCATTGGTCCATAATTTGTTTTTTTAAAGATTGAGGAAAATGGAAGCCTAAAATCTTTGTAACTATTCATTTAGCTTTAAGACACATGACCATGTGAAAGATCCCTTTTGCATAGTAAGGGTCACATTTAAGTGTTAATATATCTAATAAAATATGTCAATTTTGGATATTATTTAGCATGTTTATTACACTTTGAATTGTACTGTGTTTACATATTTTATAAAAAATTGACAAATTTTGCTATATTGGCATTAAAAAAAACTAATACTTGAGTCAATATAGATGTCTAAAATTTGAATCTAGTTTTTCTCTAGTATTTTTAATTTAATATTTTAAAAATCCTTATTCAAATTTCTAAAATCTACTCATACTTGAAAAATTTCGTCAACATAATACAAAATCATTTACTCATTCTTGCACAATTTGGAAAGGATTATAGTTGCAATGTAGCCATTATTTTTTATTAAGCTAAGTAGGGGAAGGGCACCCAACCTATATAGTTCCAATCATAGAAGATCATAAAACAACCAACAGGGTTCAAAAGACAAGCCAACAAACCTAATAAACAACTATACATAATAATTTACTTATATAGAGAGTATAACAAAATAAAACATAGTCCAAAAATTAAAAAACTAAAGGAACAACAACCAACACAATTATTAACCAAACAATAGATGACTAACCCAAAGAATAGACATGATGCAATAGAGAAAGTCCTAATCTTCGTCCATCTTATCTCTAGTCATCTCCCATCTAGTAGCTGAGGTTGTCTCTTTGCCTTTTTTCTAGTCAACCAATCTATCTTTCCTTTTGTTCTTATTAAATCACTTCTCCATCTTTGATCCCATCATCACCACTTCAACCACCATCTTTTGCATTAGGCCATTGGCTATTTTTATCAATCTATCCCATGGCCTTTTTTAGGGATACAATTTTGTTCCTGGTGCGAGCACAAACCATTCATTCTAGGGACTCATTAGTGGGGGTGTGATAAAGAGGGGAATGAGATCTAAGGAGTCTTTAGGAGTGATGTCTTTCTTATCCTTAGTAGTCTCCTTCACTTTACTTTTTATTGGAAGAAGGGTCGCCAAAATTTAACCATTGTTGTAGTATGGGAAATCTCTAAGAAGTGGATTATTGGTTCATCTACAACTTGGAATCTCACAAGTCCATAATTTATTTTCTTAAATATTGTTAAAAATAGAAGCTTAAAAAATTTGTAACTATTTATTTAGCTTGAAGACACATGGTAATATTAAAAGTTTTAATCTATTTGATAAAATATGTGAATTTTTTATATTGTTTAGCAAGTTTATTACTCCTTGAACCATACTATCTTTACAAATTCTATAAAAAGATGACAAATCTAAGTACTATATTGGTATTTAAAAAATTTACAAATTTTATAAAAAGATGACAAATCTAAGTACTATATTGGTATTTTAAAAAACTAATATTTGAGTCAATATAGATGTCTAAAATTTTAATCTAGTTTTGTTATATTATTTTGATTTAATTTTTTTTGAAATTCCTATTCAAATTAGTTGAATTTGTACTTAGACTTGAAAAATTTCACCAACATAATACAAAAGAAATTCCTCATGCTTGCAGTATATGGAAAGTATTATAGTTGCAATGTAGCCCTTGTTTTTTTTATCAAGATAAGTAGAAAACATAGAAGATCAAAAAACAACCAATAGGGATTGAAAGACAAGCCAACAAACCTAAGTAATAACAAGAGTATATCCATAAAACAACATATATCAAAAATAAAAACTAAAGGAACAACAACCAACACAACTATTAACCAAAGAAAAGTTAACTATTACAAAGAGCACACATAACTCTAACAGAGTAAATCCCAATCTTTAACCATCCTATCTAAAGTTTCCTCCCATCCAGTAGGGTTGAGGTTGTCTCTATGCATTTTTTCTAGTCAACCAATCTATCTTTCCTTTTGTTCTTTTTGATCTCTTATCCATATTTTATCTCACCATCACCACTCCCACCACCATATTTTGTATTAGGTCATTGGGTTTGTTCCTAGTCTGTCCTATGGCCTTTTCTACAGAGGCAATTTTTTTCTTGGTGCTAGCACAAACCATGTATTCTAGAGAGATTTTTATATTGGCTATCATGGAATGAAGAAGTTTTATCTTAGTTGATAGAATTTGCCAATTTTATTCTTTGTTGGTCATCCCTTTATCTTTTGCCTCTTCCCTCTCCTCCTCCCTATAGTTTTTGAGGATGTTTAGGCCTTCTAGGGATTCACTAGAGGGGGTGTGATAAGAACGGGAATGAGATAAGGAGTCTTTAGGAGTGATGTCTTTCTTATCCTCTATAGTCTCTTTTCTTTCCTCCTTGTTAAAAGAAGGGTCACTAAAATAATTATCTTTCTCCTCCTTAGGGTAAGTATCCTCAAGAGTTGTTGCAATCTTGGTTGGTATTGAGAGCTTAGCTAACCTCATGGATCTCCTTTCACTCGAGGACACAGTCCTCTCATCCTTTGAATATTCTACCCATTTGAAATATCTATATCCAGTGAGGGAGGGCAGGGCATCATGGGGCTGATTTCAACCTTATTTGCAACTTTTTATGTGCACAAATATCCTCATAAATATCCTTAGAATTAGCCCTTGGTGAAGGGGAAGGGAATTTTTGGATTTACCCCTAGCAACTGGTTGTGTTAGAGAAGAACATACCCACAAGGGAAAATTCATTTTTATGTCATACCTTAGATGATACAACATGGAGAAGAGATGGGTATGCAATCTTTTAAACCTTACATCCAAAGTGAAGTATTTCATGAACAACAGGGCAACATCCTTCCATATCCCTGTGAGTTATTCTCTATTATACCCACTATGTAGTCTCGAAACCCCTTCTCCAAACTTGAAAAACTCTTAAATTTCTTCTTTTTAAGATCCTTTTGGCTGCTTAGAAAAAGTTATTCCTTCCAACAATAACATAGTAACAGTAGCGATCGCGTTCAGAGAGACCTTGAAGGCAATCCCCCAATTTTCACCTCACCCTTCTCCCACGAATGAGCAAAATTTTCAGAGAGATTAGGATCAAATCCTTACATTCCTTCCACATAATTTGCAAGATTACCCTTAACAAATCACTGCCACAACTTGACAATATTTTTGTAGTCATCACAACTCTCTAGTTCGGTTTGAATGATGTCACTCCCTATAGGTATCACAAAGAACCTAGAGATGAAAACTAGAGGGGGAAAACAAAAACCAATAGTATGAAAAAGATAACACTTACTAGGGTTGGGGAGAGCACAACTACAGTTTGAATGAGATGTCTTCCACCTATACATTAAATGATTAGCATAAAGGATGGCAATGGAAATAAAAAAGGCAATCTCTGGATTATAATTCATCAAGAGTTATTATATCATCATAAAATGGACATGAACCATATCAAGGATATCATAACTATCCATAAATGATTGGAAAAGGAGCCCAAAGAAGCCAGCCTATTCACAACTTTATTCCCTTATCTTTTCATACAACTAAGATTGGTGTGGCTCATCTCGTGAGTGAGGTACCGAAACTTATCAATAAGGTGTTCACATTTCAAGTCATGTTTGGCTTCATTTTTAGCATTGAAATAGTATTTTTTGAATCACCTTCTATGATGATTCGACCGTACCCTCTATCTTTCGTAATAACTAAGCCATAATTAGCCCCTGCCACCTCCACAACACTTGAAGTTTACATCCCCAAGTTGGTCACATAGGTTAGGAACAAATTGCCCTATGGTCACATACGACCCCACCCCCACCTGCCTGACCTGGATATCCTTTAGAAGAAATGTCAAAATTCAAATTCAGCCAACTAGGTTGAAGGAATGTTGAGTTATGCAAACTTTTATTTTGTTTAGTAACATGTTTCTTATTGACTACTCCTAACATTTTGTCATGCTATGTTATTATTTTAATTTAACCATTGTTGAAGTATGAGAAATCTCTAAGAAGTGAATTATCGATTCCTCTACAACTTGGAATCTCACAAGTCCATAATTTATTTTCCTAAATATTGTAAAAAATAGAAGCTTAAAAAAATTTTAACTACTTTTTTAGCTTGAAGACACATGGCTATATGAAATATTCCTTGGGCATAATAAGGGTCATATTTAAGTGCTAATCTATTTGATAAAATATGTGAATTTTTTATATTCTTTAGCAAGTTTATCACTCTTTGAACTATACTATCTTTACAAAAAATTTATAAAAAGATGACAAATCTTTCTATATTGGTATTTTAAAAAAACTAATACTTGAATCAATATGGATGTCTAAAATTTTAATCTAGTTTTGTTCTATTATTTTGACTTAATTTTTTTTTAAACCCCTATTCAAATTAGTTGAATGATACTTAGACTTGAAAATTTTTACCAAGATAATACAAAAGTAATTCCTCATGCTTGTAGTATATGGAAAGGATTATGGTTACAATATAGCCCTTGTTTTTTTATCAAGATAAGTAGGGAAAGACCCCCAAGCTATACAATTCAAAACATAGAAGATCAAAGAACAACCAATAGGGATTAATAGACAAGCCAACAAACCTAAGTAATAACTAGATAATTACTTATATCAAGAGTATATCCAAAAAACAACATATTCCAAAAATAAAAAATGAAAGGAACAATAACCAACACAACCATTAACCAAACAAAAGTTAACTAACACAAAGAGCACACATGAATCTAATAGAGAAAATCTCAATCTTCAACCATCCTTTCTAGAGTTCCCTCCCATCCAGTAGGGTCAACGTTGTCACTTTGCCTTTTCTCTAGTCAATAGATCTATCTTTCCTTTTGTGCTTTTTGATCTCTGATCCATATTTGATCTCACCATCACCACTCCCACCGCCATATTTTGTATTAGACCATTGGCTATTTTCCTAATCTTTCCCATAGCCCTTTCTACGGAGGCAATTTTGTTCTTGGTGCTAGCACAAACCATGTATTCTAGAGAGTTTTTGATATTGGCTATCCTAGCATGAAGAAATTTTATCTTAGTAGATAGAATTTTCCAATTCTATTCTTTGTTGGCCATCCCTTTATCTTTTGCCTCTTCCCTCTCCTCCTTCTTGCAGTTTTTTAGGATGTTTAAGCCTTCTAGGGATTCACTAGAGGGGGTGTAATAAGGAGGGGAATGTGATATAGTCTCTTTGATTTCCTCCTTGTTAAAAGAAGGGTCACCAAAATAATTCTCTTTCTCCTCCTTAGGGCAAGTATCCTCAAGAGTTGTTGCAATCTTTATTGTTGTTGAGAGCTTAGTTAACCTTATGGATCTGCTTTCACTCAATGACATAGTCCTCTAATTCTTTATATTCTACCCATTTGAAATATCTAAATCTGGTGAGGGAGGGTGGGACATTGTGGGTCTACTTCCAACCTTATTTGAAACTTTTTATGTGACAAATATCCTCAGACTAGGGTGGCTCCAATTTTGTCCAACATTTTCAAGCTCAACTTGCTATCACATGTTCCTTGTTGCATAATCTTTCTAGATTCAAGCTATTGTATTGGTTATCTTCTATATTTGGTTGTTTTTATTTAAAATTGTCAATTTCTTACCATTCAACGTAGATCTTAAACACACGATTCATAATCTCAAATCCATTACAAGAAAGGAACATCAATCCTAGTGTTCAACTCTCTTATTAGGCCTGTAATTGAACGTTGTTTATGTTCCAATGGAATGCCATGGAAATTTGTAATCTTACTTTATATCCCTAGGCTAGGATCTCATTTTGCACCAATTTATTATGCAAGTGGCCAAAGACATTCCAAAAGAAATTAGGGCATCAATGAGCACGATGGTAGCTAAAACATCCTAAAATATGGGAGCTTTGTTTATAGAAAAGTGACAAGGGGGAGGCCTTTTAGTTTCCTTACTCATTAGAAGATCAAATGTCATTACATTAATATAAAATGGATTGATTATTTCTTAAAAGGACTTTTTTATGTTTGAGCTAAAGTTGGTATTTATATTTAGAGTGAAAGTAGAAATCCTAGTGATATGAGTAATTAGACTTATATATAGAAGATAGATGGTAATGTACAATGTTTTGATGAGTAGAATACATAATATTTGTTGAGTAACATAAATGAGCTTCATACACTTTAGAGTGACTCATAAAATATATCATTCTTTAACATATTATAAAAACTCTATTTTCTAATTTTCAAATTATTAATTAATTTAATACTTTCATTATATAACCCTAGGTAATATAATTGATTGTTCATTTAGCTATTAAAATTTATTCTTTACGGGCACTTATATTCAAATTTATTAATATATTTATTGTTTTTTTATAACTATTTTCAGATGTACTCATGATAAAATCGACCACGCGGCAATACCCCAATATTTGATCATGTATTCATTGAAATGAAGCTCAGTCACTATCAACACGTGCGTTGATTGGATGCCACTTTCTAGAGCAACATTACAGTCATAAGTAATATATTGTTACACATTAACCAAATGCTTTTTACACATTCTAGAAGAGTCGTTTAAATTTATAATTGTGAAGTAACAACAGAATATGTTATTTACGTCTACACTATCATTACCATTCAATTGTAAACGTGTAATATTTTAGCCCAACCAAACGTTGTGTCCCATCATATTATGGAAAACAATTGTTCCACCGTGTCAACCCAAAATACATATTGTGCATATTATATATTATTTTGTCAAGATAAACTTCGCTTCCTGAAATGGATAATCGCAGGTTTGAATAGTTGTAGAATTCATTAATTTACATTGAGAGATTCCTAACAGCTCATTTCCTTCTACTTTTTTTTCAGAACTTGAGAAATTAACAAATCGGTAGTTCATTGGATCGATTCAAAAAGAATGGTATTAAACTTTTTGATTTAAAATTGTAGAAGTACTGCTTGAAACTAATAAAATAGTCAACTCCTTCACAAATTTGAAGATCTATATGCCTATCACCGAGAAAGAATCTTAGTAGAAGGTACAGGACATTTCTTTTCTTAATGTCCCAATTTTTTTTCATGATTTTGTGAGGAAAAGCCATAGCCGTATCCATAACCACAGATACCAAATGTGCAAGTGTCATGATGACAAGAATTGAAGCAACTTCCACAGTGGGCATTGTTGACATTGAGGTCTAAGCACTTTCCTCCACAGCATCTTAACCCATAACCACATGCATGCCCACACGATCCACAGTTAGATGGGTCAGAAGACACATCAATGCAGTGCCTTTTGGAGCAGCAGGCCCATTTACCGTGATAATATCCACGAGCATGAGCAGAACGAGAACATATTCCTGAATCATGACCACACCAACCATGTCTATTTCTGAGTCTACCTCTCAGAAAGCTTGAATGACTGCCTACGGAGCTCACTTTCCTTCCCTCACATGGTATTGCATTGTTTACAACCATAACCACAACAAACACCAAAATTTTGACAGTAACTGATAAATTGAATTTGATTGCCATCGTTGCACACAGGGTCACTTGGTAAGGTTTGTTCAAAACAGTGCGGCAGAGTTTCTGTTTGAATTTATCAGCACAGTATTCTAGATAGCAGCGAGCGCTAACACCACCTTAAGAAAAAGATACACAAAACCGTTCAAAAAGTAGTAGTGGCCCAAAGGATTTTTCTTTTTATTGCTTAGAGAAGCTCATCTCCGCTGACATGGTGTTCTCAAACTTATTGTGAAGACTGATAAACAGGAGATGGGAATCGAAGGTTGGAAAGGAGGAGGTAGATGGGCCAAATGGGTACCTCTTGCAGCTTATGAAATGACAAGGAGGCTCTTCAAATTTATGAAATTGATGAGATGGTTTGTTTCTCTTCTAGTGGGGAAGCGATACTTATAACCCCTTATTACATCACGTTTGGAATATCAGGTCAATGCCCATTTTAAGCAGGCGTTGATAGTCAGGTCAAAACTATGCTCAACTATTAAAATGAATGGCTAGAAAATTGGACACAGGTGTCTTGCATTATTGCAGGGAATTATAAATCCTCTGGACATTATTATTATTCATTATAACTTGTAGCTTAGATAATTGCTCTGCACATTCTTATAACGTAATTATATAAACTCTCAAAGCGTACGGAGAAGTATGAAAGCATAACTCGTGGCTTAGATAATTGCTTTGCACATTCTTATAGCGTAATTATATTTATATAAGCACTTCTGCTTATTGCAGCAGTATTATTAAGAGGTTAGCGTACAAAAGTCAGTGTTTGGATTTCGCACATTTTGCAATTCAATAATGGAATTTGTTTATAAATAAACAAGGTGAACTCTATTGCACACTTTAAACTGTTTCAGCCAAGGAATATATGAAAGTGAGACCAAGTCTGCATCAAAATGTTGGAAGATCTCAGTGCAACATTTTATATTGTCGCCCATAATGCGGTGGTCAGGAAAAAAACAGTTAACAAATCAATGAAAGTTGTCACCGTCAGGGAGCATTGTGAGTACGTCAACACGGAAGCGCTGGTATTCCTCGACATTGATAAAAACATTCGACTATCTTACAGTCGCAATTTATATAGTGAGCACATGTACGATAATATTCATCCTAATCTAGGATGCCAATACATGTACGATAATATTCTTCTTAATCTTTGTTGTTGTTTGTAATTGGTTTGAGTGAGTTATTTATTTTCAGTTTAAGCATATTATAGTCATATTTTTTAATTTATTTTTAATTATTTTTTCAGTTTTCTTTTTGCATATTTGTTGTTTAAATTGGAAAAATAACTATTCAAGTACTTTATTTTTATTTTTTTTTTTATTAGTTGGGAAGTATATAGACTAATAACTAATTCAATTTTCTTCCAAATATTAATTAGTGTACTGTGTTATAATAAGTATTAATAAAATTTAAAATAATTGTATATAAAGTTGTTATTTTTACATTGGAAAGTCTAATATAAAATTTGTTGAATCTACTTACACTTGAAATGTTTCACCAACATAATACAAGAGCATTTCCTCGTGCTCATAGTTTTTGGAAAGGATTATAGTTGCAATGTAGTGCTTGTTTTTTTATCAAGCTATGCAAGGAAAAACCCCAGCATGTATAGTTCAAATTAGAAGAAGATAAAAAGAAATTAATAGAGCTTGGAAGACAAGCCAACAAACCTATGCAACAACTAGATAATTACTTATATCTACAGTATAACCAAAAAACAATATAGTCTAAAAATAAAAAACTAAAGGAACAACAATCAACACAACTATTAACCAAACAAAAGATAATTAACACAAAGAGCACACATGACTCTAATAGAGAAAGTCCCAATCTTAGACCATCCTTTCTTAACTTGCCTCCCATCCAGTAGCCAAGGTTGTCTCTATGTCCTTTTTATTTTCTAGTTAACCACTCCCACTACCTTTACATTAGGTCATTGGCTATTTTCCAAATATGTCCCATGACCTTTTCTAGGGAGGCAATTTTGTTCCCGATGCTAGCACAAACCATTTATTCTAGGGAGTTTATGATATTGTTTATCCTAGCATGAAGAACTTGTATCTTAGTAGATAGAATTTGCCAGTTTTATTCTTTGTCGGTCATCCCTTTATCTTCTAGGTCTTCCTGCTCCTCCCTATAGTTTTTGAGGATGTTTTGGCCTTCCAAGGATTCACTAGAGGGGTTGCAATAAGGAGGGGGATGAGATAAGGATTTTGTTGGTCATCCTTAGTAATCTCTTCACTTTTCTCTTTGTTAGAAGAAGGGTCACCAAAATTATTCTCTTTCTCCTCCTTAGGGAAAGTATTCTCAATATCCATTGCAGTCTTGGTCACTATTGAGAAGCTCACCTTGTTGATCTCCTTTCTCTCGATGACACAATCGTCTCATCCTTCATATTCTACCCATGTAAAATATCTATAGTCAGTGAGCAATGGTGGGACATCGTGGAGCTCCTCTCAACCTTTTATTTCACAACCTTCCCTTTATCCAAAATTCACCTTTTTTATTTTTCATAGAGGAACAAGCCAAAAAAATTTCTTTGTTTTTAGTGGTTGGCAGTGGATTTTCTAGGCCAAATTCGATAATCAGGGGGCCTCTTCATGACATATAATTAGTTTTTCTTTTCAAGTGGGCCTAGAAGGGGTTTTTCAACATATTTGGCCTTTGAGAAGGATGTGTTATCATCAACAAAGGTAATATATTTTTTCTTCCCTCCATGTGAGGGCTCAATTAGGGTTTTCGTGAGAGGCCAAAGTATTCTTCATAGGAGTAGAGTTGAGTGGGGGATAGCAACAAGGAAGTAATTATATAACACATACATAAGGCCCCAATAGAGCAAGAGATAATAAATTTTAACAATACATTTTTCCATAGAGGAAAATAAAAAATATAGAAACCTTATTGGTTTCTTATGCCTTAGGTGATTCAATAGAGGGAAATTCTAACCATGGATAGTCAAAAATCACAATTCCCCATGGTGTCATCAAATCTTCTAGGATAAACCCATTTTGGTGTCTCTTGATCCATTCTCCATTCTTGAAGAATGGTTTGATATACTCCTCATAGCGATGCTTCTAAATCAAATGATAAACCTTTTTTACCTTGCAACTTAGAACCATATCTTGCCCATTCAGCTCCTAAAAAATTTTTATTCTAACACCTGTCACTTGTACCTTAGCATCTTTCCAATTGTTCATAAACTATGAAGAAAAAGTTATTTACATTTCCCTTTTATTACCTTAAAACACGCAACAAGGCCTCCTTTCTCAAAAGTCTCCCACACATTAATATTTTTTTATAAAAAAATAAAGGTGGATGGTTTGATGTGTAGGCATTGGCCTCCAATTTTGGAATTCCCAATAAGCTAGGAGAAAATAGTAGCCAAAACTCTTCTCATAGGAGCCAGAAAACCAAAAAGACAAATAGCACTTTTACCAACACTTTCTAAATAATCCTTAAGATTTATTGAGTCCATTGCTAAATGGTGAGACTGTCTCTACCACATGGGAGAAAAGAATCAACCTTAATCTTATCTCTGTCATCATTAATATTTCCCCCTTTTAACTTAGATAGACAATCCAACTTGATCTCATGAGGTGCCTTCCATAATTTTTCCAAGCATACAAAAATAAATTAATGCTTTTGGTACACAACCATATAAGCAGGAGGTGATAAAGAGGTCGCCTTGAGATGATGACTAAATTCAATTTAAGATTATTGATTTATTTTTGCTTATCTCCTTTTGTAATGTGATCTTTTATTATGTTTTGCTAGTCGATGTCAAATTGATATTTGAGCTTAGGAACCTTAACATCACAATGGTTAGTTATAATCAATAAATTATGAGGAATAATTATAATATTTATAAATAAATACATCTTTATAAATTTATTCCAATGTTCATGACACAAGGCATAAAGATTAATCTAGAGCATGATTAATTAAAAAGTTTTGTCAATTTTCAAAAAAACAATTCTTGATTTGGGAAGCATAGTCCTATCAAACATCTAATAATTTCCCTAAATATTCTTGATCTGGGAATCATAGTCCTATCAAACATCTAATAATTTCACTAAATAAATTGTAGCCCCAAAATAATGAGAGTGTCCACTATTTTTTTGCCTTCTCTAAACAAGTGATAAAGCTTCCATTATGATAGTGAATATAGAAAAAATCTATTGTCTTCAAATAATTTTTTATTTTCAAAGGGAGTTGTGAATATGACTTAAGGAGATCAACAATTGGCTTCTAGAATCCCTTTAATAACTATTTTCTAAAATCTATTCAAAATAACGTGTTTTATCCCTCACCAAGTAGCTTGAGCCTCTACTTCATTGTTAGTTATGACCCCAACCTTTTTAGCATAGCCTTCAATAATTTGACCTTTATCATCTCTTAGGATCTCCCATGTAGGCACCTCTCTTGGGTTTCCTTTGTTGCACCCATCAAAATTTATCATGATCCACCTAGGTTTTGATCTTTTTCATTTAACATTTCTTCTTAGGGATCTCCTAGTGGGTCTAATTTTATTAATAGGATAAATGATCCCCCAATTGGAACTTATAGACTGTTCAAAATAGGAGAGGAGTTGAAAGGCCTCTTGGAATTTAGTAGAATTAATGTTCTCTCTAATCCCATGTTTATGATTTAGATGACATCACTGTTATTTTTGGCTTCCTTCTTGAAGATTTTATTATTTCTTTCCTTCCAAATTTATAGCAAGAAAATGGGGGATTTGGTTATAGTGTTTTTTGATAATAGGATGCTTGAAGGGGGCACGATTCTTCCAATGAACAATGAAATATTTTATAGTTCTAGAAGAAACTCAATAGGTCTCAAGAGAGGATATCACTTCATTCCAAACTTCTTTTGAAAACTTGTAGTGAAGGAATAAGTGATCTACCTATTCCTCTTTTTGATAGCACAAAATGCATCTATTTACTCGATTAAACCCTCATTTCACAAGATTATCTACAACGAGGATTTTGTTGTGGTTATCTATACACAAGAATTGGGTAATATTTAGGGTTATTTCGTTGTTCCAGCTTGGTCTCCACTTAAAATGTGGGATCTCAATGTCATTCAACACCAAACTATAGGCATAGGAGATGGATAAGTATCCAGAAGGATTAGGGGCCCGAATTAATTCATCCTTCCTCTCTCTAGTAATTATCTCATGATTCTTATTATCCCTAGATGCCATGTACCTTTTTATATGTCTTGTAGTATGCTTTTGGGGTTCTTACTAGCCCTAGAAGCCATACCCTTTATGTTTTTGCATGGTCCATGTGTGTTACCAATATATATCATATTTCTCACTTTTTACTTTTCTTTTATCTCGATATTGTAGAATGATTAGATCCTATGCCTTGGGTACTACCACCTTACCATGTTTGTCTTGTCTTGTCTCTTTGATGTCTTGATGAAAGTGTATACACCTAAAAATGGTCTGAAGATAATTAATTAAATAAGCAATTATTTAATTAATCCCTCCTTCCCAATTTAATTGAATTCACTAAGCAATTTGATTAAATCTCTCTTTCATCTACTTATTAATAAATCTAAGGATTTATTTAATAGGTTCATTTCACCCCTTTAATTAATTAATTCAAATAAATTAATTCCCTCCATGCAAATTTATTTCTTCTAAATCCCCTAATTAATTAAAACAAATCAAATAATGAGTTGTTGAGATTAATTATCCGTTTTCCTAATATTTGAATTTCTAAATTCAAATTCTCCTAACTTCTACCACTCCTAAACCTAACCATTCCTAAACCGAACCCATTCTACCTACCACCATGTCCCCTTTCATCCAACATCTTATAGAACCTTTGTGACACTTGTCACTAAGTGTTCCCTTTAATCCAACTCCCTTTGCCATCTTCCTCCTATTTAACCATTGATATTTTCAGATCAATCTCAACCGTTGATTCATGCCAACTCACCCCTAGCCTTGGAAAATCCTATAAATAGACCTCATTTTGGCGCTCAAAGGGTCCCAATTTCATATGATTTTTGCATATCATTTGATCCCATCTCATTCGTAGCTTAAGCATTGTTATTATAGGCATATAGCTTCTAGTTTATCATTTCTTAGCAATGTTATCATGCTCATTTTAGCTTAATTGCATCTTCATTCTAGTTTATTTTCTAGATCAATCATGAATTCATATAGCTTAATCATGCTATTCTTGCTAGATCGTGCATTTTCAGTATTCAAATCCTCCATCTAAGTGTAGTCAAGTCACTGGATTTTGCATAATCCGATCTGAGAGCAAAATCCACACTCGCATTTACTAGGAGGCAATAAGTCGATTAGCTATGGTTTTTCATTTCATTGATTTAATCTACTAACCATGCTTATAATGATTTATTGAGTGCATTGTGTTTGCAGGTACAGGTACAATTCACAGAGCATGACATTTTGGCACCCACCGTGGGGTGCCAATTAATGTGATGCTAAAAATGTGGTTAGTATAAGAGGCATACACATATAATGAGACAATAGAAGCATAATTGAAAAGCTTAATTGAAAATTTAAACCAAAGATGCAAACCATAAGCCTTCCTTGAAATGTCCCATTTTCCTCTATTCTTGAGGACCTTGAAGGTGTTGGATTGATGGGCTCTCAGCGGAGCAATGACCTCCAAAGTGACAACTCAAGAGTTGAGTAGCTAATTGATCATGATTGACTATGGAGATGATATGAAATGCATGATTTAAGAACCTAGATGAACATACTATGATAAATCCAAAGCTAATTACTAGATAATTGAAATGCGAATTGCCTGTAGTAATGATGCCTAAATCGATATGAGATGGGATCCTTATTGCTCCAAAATGAGGGGTATTTATAGGAATTCCAAGGCCAAAGCTAAGGTGGCAGGAATCGACGGTCTAGATTTGATATGAAGATATCAAGGGCCAAGATTGAAGAAGTTGGAGAAGAGGTTGGAGGAAGGGACACTTGTCATCTCTGTGGTGACAAGTGTCAAGGAGCCTTGCTCATGAAAGGGAAAGTGTCCAAGGGAGGAGACATGTGGCAAAAGTGCCATGTGTCTCAAGGAGAGAATATCCACACCATGACATGTTAGGATAAGGAGGTTAGAATGTGCAAGATAGGATAGGTTTAGTTAGACCCAGGATTAGATAGAATGGGTTAAGTTAGGGGATGGTTAGGTTGGGTGGTTAAAGTTAGGAGCCATGTGCTCATTTGAATTTAGAAATTCAAATAATTGGAAAATGGTAATTAATCTCAACAAACTTGAGTTTGCTAACCTTAATTAGGGATTAGAAGAATTGATTAGTATGGGGAGACATTAATTAATTTAGAATTAATTAATCAAAGGGGGATGTGAGATGAACTATATAAATAAATCATTTAGATTTATTTACTAGTAGATGAATAGAAAAATTAATTAAATTGCTTGTCAATTCAATTAATTGAGAAGGGGAATTAATCAAATAACTGCATATTTAATTAACTATCTTCAGACCATTTTTAGGTGTATACAAAAAGAATCTTTTGATTCTCGATACTTTACCGAGAGTATGAGTGCAAGTTGATACTCGTGCTAAATTGGGGGCTAAATGTACTGTAATAAATTGTAGCCCTTTAGAGTTCCACATTTAATTTGAATCCACTTTGGTGGTTGTGCCTAATGTGTATCTGATTCATGTCTGATTATGCTCAATTTTGGGACTATTTTTGGTAACTTGGTGCATTCTCTTATTCATGACCTTTGTTTTGGCTCAAACTACTTGGACTAGGGAATCCAACACCCCTATCCTAGACTAGAGCATATATCACTCCTATCCAAAATATTAGGTCCCAAATTTTGAATTGCATATGTCACATATGTAAGTAGCATGAAACAAGCCTCTAATGTCAACTCTCCTTAAAATAAAATAAAAAATGGTGTAATTTGCATATAAAAACAACTCCCTCTTTCATTACAAACTCTAACTCACATTATTCAATTCATATTGTACACAAGGAAGACAATTAAGTATAGATTTGTAATCAAGGAGTTAATTATTCAAGTCTACATCTTGGTTTCAACAATCATGATCAATTATGGTGTGCTCCTCAATGATGAAGGCATGCATTAACATATTTCAAGTAACATCAAGGCTTGTGTGAGACTTGAAGTCAATGGTTTCATTTCTACTTAGGTAATATTTGTCAATTTAAGCATTTCTACTATTGTTTCAAACTCTACCCATTTTGAGGATAAGCTCTTTTTTCATCAATCATTATTGTCGTAGAGGTGGGGACACCAACACTGGGTTTGACTTAAGAAATCCCCTATCCAACACAACACTTTTCCTCTATTTTCATGTGTACAAGTTCTTATCCAACTACAAAGAGTTCTATAGGTGAGCAAAGAAAACAATGATAGACATTCCCATATTTTGAATAGGCAAGGACACCTAGACTAGGGTTCCCTCCAATTGTGTTTAACACTTTTTGGTCAAATTTTAGAGAGATAGGCCTACAAGACCTCATGACTATGATTTTGTAACTTTTTATGTGCACAAACATCCTCAAACTAGGGTGGCCTCCAAACCTATCCAACATTTTTGGGCTCAACTCGTTATCACAGGTTCTTTGTTGCACAAACTTTCTAGATCCGAGCTACCATGTTGGTTTTTGTTTTATATTTCACTGTTATTACTAAAAGTTATAAATTTCTTATCATTTAGCCTAGATCTTAAAA
This sequence comes from Cryptomeria japonica, assembly GCF_030272615.1. Taxonomy (NCBI): domain Eukaryota; kingdom Viridiplantae; phylum Streptophyta; class Pinopsida; order Cupressales; family Cupressaceae; genus Cryptomeria; species Cryptomeria japonica. The sequence goes on from NC_081412.1 coordinate 248,279,430, forward strand.
ACACAACTCATAATCTCAAATCCATTGCAAGAAAGGAACATCAATCCTAGTGTTCAAGTCTCCTATTATAACTAAAGTTGAACCTTATTCATGTTCCAATGGAATGCCATGGAAATTTGTGATCTTTATATCCCTAGGCTAGGATCTCATTTTGCACCATTTCACTATGTAAATGACCAAAGACATTCCAAAAGAAATTAGGGCATCAATGCAAACACAATGGGAGGTAAAACATCCTAAAATATGGGAGCTTTGTTTATAGACAAATGGCAAGGGGTCAAGTCCTTTCAGTTTCCTTACTCATTAGAAGATCAAATGTCATTATATTAACATAAAATGTATTGATTATTCCTTAAAATGATTTTTTTATGTTTGAGCTAAAAAAGTTGGTATTTATGTTTGGAGTGACAGTAGAAATCCTAGTTATACAAATAATTAGAATTATAATAAGAGAATAATTGTAATGTACAATATTTCGATAAGTAGAATACATAATATTTGTTGAATAGTATAAATGAACTTTGTATACTTTAGAGTGACTCATAAAACTATTATTTTTTACATATAGTAAAAAAAAAAAATTCTAAATTTAATATTATTAATTTTACTTAATACTTTCTGAGACAATATAATTGATTGTTCATTTAACTATTAAATTTATCTCTTACAATCACTCTTCTCTAAAAAAAAAATTACTATTATATTTGTTATTTTCTTATAACTAATTTTTAGATAGACTCGTGATAAAATCGATGCCCCAATATTTGCTCTTGTGTACATTTAAAAATAAAGGCCACTTGCAATGATTGGATACCAGTTTCTGAGGACAACATTAGAGTCATAAGTAGCATATTGCTACAATACATTAACCAAATATTTTTTACACGTCTTAGATAAGTCATTTTTAAATATATAATTGTGAAGTAACAACAGAATACGTTATTCCCGTTTACAATATCATTACCATTTAATTGTAAATGTGTAATATTTAAGTCCAACCAAACATTCTGTCCCATCATATTGAGAAATACATGGAAAACAATTGTTCCACTATGTCAACCCAAAAAATATATATTCTGCATATTATATATTATTCTGCTATGGTAAACTTCATTTCCTGATACGGATAATTACAGGCTCGAATACTTGTAGAATTCATTTTGCATTAAGTGATGCCTAACAACTCATTTCCATGACATGATATCTTTGGAGATTGAGAAATCAATAAATTGGTGGTTCACTGGATTAATTCAAAAGAATGGTATTAAATTTTTTGACCTAGAATTGTAAAAGTATAGCTTGAAACTACTAAAATAGTAAACTCATTGACAGATTTGAAGATGTATATGCCTATCACAGAGCAAGAATCTTACTACAAGCTACTGGACATTTCTATTCTTAATTTTGCAACTTTCTTTGAAGATTTTGTGAGGAAAAGCCATAGCCGTATCCATAACCACAGATACCAAATGTGCAAGTGTCATGATGACAAGAATTGAAGCAACTTCCACAGTGGGCATTGTTGGTATTGAGGTCTAAGCACTTTCCTCTACAGCAGCTTAACCCATAACCGCATGCATGCCCACACGATCCACAATTAAGTGGGTCAGAAGACACATCAATGCAGTGTCATTTGGAGCAGCAGGCCCATTTACCATGAGAATATCCAGGAGCATTAGCAGAACGGGAACATATTCCTGAGTCATGACCACACCAACCATGTCTATTTCTGAGTCTACTCCTCAGAAAGCTTGAATGACTGCCTAGGAAGCTCACTTCCCTTCCCTCACATGATATCGCATTGTTTACAACCATAACCACAAGAACCACCCAAATTTTGACAGTAACTGATAAATTGGTTTTGATTGCCATCATTGCACAAAGGGTAACTTGGTTTAATGTTTATTCAAAACAATGCAATTCCTCAATTATTTGAATTTATCAGCACAGCTTTTCAGACCCTTCTTAAATGCTTTTAAATAGCTGCGAACGCTAACAACCACCTTAAGAAGATGATGCACTAAACAATTGAAAAGGTAGTAGTGGCCTAAAGGAAGAAGCCTCCGATATCAGATTACAGGGATTGGTAAAAGGAGTTTTCCTAGTTATTGCTTAGAGAAGCTGATCTCTGGTGAGATTTAATTCTTAAACTTGTCAAACTTATTGTCAAAATTGATAAACTGGAGATGGGGATTGAAGGCTCGAGAGGAGGAGGTAGATGGGCCAAAAGGGTACCTCTTGCAGCTTATGAAATGGGGGAAATTGATGGATTGTTTCTCTTCCAGGGGGGAGTGATACTTATAACCCGTTATTACATCACGTTTATAATTTTTTGGGCATCGCCATTGAACGCCCATTTTTATGGGCAGTTGTCAATAGAAAAAGTAGATATTCAGGTAAAAAATATGCCCCACCAGTATGATGCGCTATAGGACGGAATTGAAAACTCCGAAAGCATACGGAGAAGTGTGAAAGCATGGCTTGTAGCTTAGATAATTCTTGTAAGCTAATTATATAAGCACTTTATCTGTAAATAGGAAATCTAACGAGGCGTTGACCCGATTTGACCAGACATGCGCGTGCAACGTTTTAAACTTGGTATTCCACTATTATATATGTAACTGAGATTTGGGTGCAGCAGCAGAGATCTCTGTGGTATTTTATATTGTAGTGGCCGGGAAAAAATGGTTAAGAAATTGAGTCAATCAATCATACTTCTCACGGTCAGAGCGCATTGTGAGTACGTCAACACGGACGTGCTGGAATTTCTTTAAATTGATTAAAAATTTGAAAATTCATAATGTATATCGTGAGAATATGTACGATAATATTCATTCTAATTTAGGCTGGCATTACAAGTAAGAAGTAGACAGTCTTTGTTGTTTAGTAATTTAAATTTTATTAGTTTCTGCTATGGAATTATGGTGATAATTGAATCAAAATTTATTTATTTTTTTCTTCTGTACTGTTTATTTAATTTTTTTCTTTGCGAAGTAAGATGCAAATTTTATTAATTTTTTTTTTTTAAATTTAATTATCTTTAATTTTATTGTTAGAATATTTTAACGATAAAGGTCAATTTCTTAATAATCATACGAATTAATGTTTTCTTTTTTTGGGGGGTTGAAACAATGATAATTAAAAGTTTTATAAGTTTAAAGACATATTTATGTTACTTTAAATAATATATTAATTTATACAATGCAATTGAATATAAAGAACAAAAAAGGACATAGTTAAGTTAAATTATTTAATAGCCAGATTTTGAGAAGAAAAAATAGATCCTTCCTTATTTTTGCACCTTGTGGTTTGTGGTAAAAAATAACCACCCTCCTAAATTAAAATTTATAAGCAACATTTTAGAAGCTTAAAAAAGAGATGAAGCATTATAGAACTATTAGCATAGAGAAAGCGAATTAAAGAATAATTTCTACTAATATAGACGAGAAGAAAGATGATAAGAAGATGAGAAAATAGCAAATATTGAAAGTGGCCATGGAAAACCCTCAAGACTTGGTAGAAGTATGAAAAGGACTTTTTTGGCAATCTACAACAATGTTTGTAAGCAATTTGTATTTCTTAATTCTTTATCATCTATTTGTGCAGCTTTTAGGCTCAACTATGAAGAAACAAAACCTACTAGAATTCAACATGTTCATTAAATATGCAAAACATTGTTTTTTTTATGCACAACTATCCCATTAAAAATAACTCTCTTTGAAAAAGCATAAAATAAGGAGCATATCTATCCAAGGAGGTCAAGAGGTTGCTATGCATATGTACCAATATTTATGTGCTTTCATCTAAGTCAGTCGGATTGACTGGTTTTCTTTTAAAGCGAAAATTCATCCTTCTTCATCTAGTTGAATACAAGCTACTTTTGGCAATTATTTTAGCAATGGTTCCCAACAATTGTTCTCCATATAATATACATATGATTTAGTTCACTAATTATTTGTATTTTTATAATGTTAGCCTAATTTTATTTTAACATTCACATTTCTTCATTCTTTGTCTAGGCCTGGTAAAGATAGTTCATGTACTTGTAGGACAATCCAATTCTATAAATTTCTACTATCACTTGGTCTAATGATAATCTTATATCAACAATTGATCAAGTTGTAGCCAAAATCACAACCTTTTTTAAGTGTGACCCAACAAATGCAGCAAGCAAAGAAAGAGGCAACAAGCGATGTAGCTTAATGAAAAAGTACAGTCATGGCATGAAATAAAATATAGTAAACCATACTTAAAATTAAAACTGATTCAAATTTACTCTATTTTAATAAATTTGAAATTGTCAACACCACAATTCTAAATTAATTTAATGCTATCAATTAAGAATATTAAATTTTGAATTTTTACATCAAAATTTGGCAGATATTGTAAGACTTCATATTCACTTAAATCTATGGTATGCTTGAATATTTTTAATAGTTAATAAAAATTTCTCCCAAATGGTTATGTATTGATTATCTTCTATTAAACTTTTTCTTATTACTACAAGTTACTTTCAAAATGTGACATATTATAGGATATCTCAAATAGATAGTCGAACAATTAACCCATAATAGGGAATTGCAAGTGATATTCTAAATTTTTTCTCAAAGTTGTGTGATCTTATTAGAGAATCTAATTAACTGTATTTTCTAATGGACTACTATATACCTGACATCTTAGATCTTATGTGAGTCCTAATATGTTCTATGGATACTAGCAATATAATTTCTTTTCTGTCCTATAATTATTTTTACATTCCAAGGAGAAAATATAATGTTTTAGTTCTTCACCTTTGTTTATATAACCTGATATGGATTATTGTTATCCTACATTATAGGGATATGTTACTATTGCAGGTGTTGAAATTACAAACCTTTCTCCCTCTTTTAGGAAGCTAATTTCTAAAGAACAACAATTGGAAGGAAATTATTGACAATTAACTTCTCGATTAAGGATCCATTTAGAAATCATTGCATTTTATGGTGGCCAACATTGAGAGACATCCTATAAACAAAATCATCTTAGAACTCCAGTTAGGCACATGAGCCTTGTTTTGCACATAAATTAGTGACAACAAAGAATAATAGCAGATAAAAGATAAAATTGACTTAAACCAAGTCATTGACGTGTTACAACAACCTGAGAAAATTTCTTCATCAAAATTTCACCTTGAGCCTTATCTAGGACCATAGTTGTTAAGATCTCTCTAGCTTTCCCCACTCTAAATCTTCAAATCAGTGTTATTACTAACATTAATACTATCAATTTTTTTGCTTGTTGTTATTTCATTGGACTTGCAATATAAGTTTGATCCTCTAGGTTTTAGCAACTAGAGATCTCTTATCAAGTTTATAAAAAATTTGATATAAATTATAATCAATGTAGCCTTCGCACCTTCTTTCAGTGCAAGTGCTAGTTTTCTAGGAGTTTTCATATCTAGATCTATTATTTGCCTCACATTTTGTGCAAATTTTTAGCCTTTTATTATTGAATATGTGGGTTTGGACTAATTTTACATTCATAAATTTATCTTGTAGGGTATAGATTTGAACTTGCTTAATATATACTATTACTTCTTATTTTAAGATATTGTTTTAATTATTATATTTTTAAAACTTTTTATTACTAATTATTATATTTTTTAGAAGTTATTTAAAATATTGATAATGCAAGTATTTTTTCCTTTTTTTTAAAGATGAGATACACATTTGAGATGCAACTATTTTATTTTTCTAGACAAAGATCACACAAATATGAAATGCAGTGACTTTTTGCAATCAAATGATTTACCAACTGTAGTAACTCGGAGTAGTTATCTTTGGTTATGTTATCTCTTTTTGGCTATATAATCATATGGACTGTAATTAGCAATATATATTAGACATTGATATATACTAGTTGATGGACATTGATACTGTTGAAACTCCAACTGAATTTATATTATAAATCATTTTTTAGATGATATCTAATATAATTTTTTTAATAAAAATTTATTTTATATATAATTATATATTTCTCCTTACTATCTTATTAAACTATACTCAATACCGTAAATCCTTATACTATATAGATACAAGTGATTGTGTATTGAAAAACATGATAGATTCACTAAATTATGTAGATATCCTTCACTATTTAATCAAGAACAAATATCCATGAAAACTGATAAAAAATTAAGTGGAAAAGACATTAGAAAAATACGACTATGATATTTTTAAAATGAAAATAAATTAGTCACTCAAAACTACAATACTTTTAAACTACAAACAGCAGCAAGACTGTCCACTACACAGAAAACTTAAAAGTCGTGTAATGCCATTTTAGAATAGGATGAATATTATTGTGTATATGCTCACAATATAAATTGTGAATGCAAGATAGTCGAAAGTTTAATCAATTTCAAGAAATGATTCACGTACTCACAATGTCCCCTGACGATGACAAGTTTGATTCACCATTCATTTTGTTTACCATTTTTCCCTGACCACCACAATGTGGGCGACAATATAAAATGTTGCACTGAGATCTTGGAACATTTTCCTGTAGACTTGGTCTCACTTCCATATATTGCTGAAACAGTTTAAAACGAGCAACGCACATAACACAAATTAAATTACAGAATTGCCGAATCCGCTCACTGCTTTTTCTATGCTGCCCCCTTAATAATAGTGCTACAATAAGCAAAAGTACTTATATAAATACGCAATAAGAATGTGCAGAGCAATTATCTAAGCTACAAGTTATGCTTTCATACTTCTCCGTACGCTTTGAGAGTTTACAATTCCGTGCTATAATGCAAGACACGTGTGTCCAATTTCCTAGGCATTGATTTTAATGGTTGTTAAGGGTTGGAGCACATTTTTGACCTGACTATCAACACCTGCATAAAATGGGTGTTCACCAGCGCTGCGCAAAGTAGTAAACGTGATCTAATAAGGGGATATAAGTATCGCTTCCCCCCTAGAAGAAAAACAATCCATCTTATACTCATAAATCTGATAAGCTGCAAGAGGTACCCATTTGGCCCATCTACCTCCTCCTTTCCAACCTTCGATCCATAAGTTTGAGAAATTTCAGAATACCATCTCACCAGAGATCAGCTTCTCTAACCAATAAAGAAATCTCCGGCCGTCGATCACTGTAATCTGTTATCAGAGGGGATGGCTTAAAGAGCACACACTAAGCTTTGACCGCTTAGGTGGCAATGTGGGCCCTTTCTAACCTTCCGTTTCCCGTTTTGTTTCCACGGGCTCTTCTTTAACTGTCCGGACCCTCAGCAGTGAATGTGACTGCCATGGTTAAGTTTGAATTTCAATTTTGAATATCTCCCGCCCCAACATTGAAAAGCAGAAATAGGGACCAGTAATTCTCCCAGCAGAGATGCCAGAAGTTGAGGTTAATTTCATGGACCTTCCCTCTTATGATTTCATTTCATTGTTTCAAATGTTGCTTCTGCCTAGAGAAGGCTACATCAATGCAGATAAGAATGGAGTGGCTATAAGGTCTTACCTTGCAGCGGATGTGTGTGGATCACACTTCACCCGTCTCTACTCACAGAAAAGTCTGCATTTCCGTCACTATTCTGTCTCTCTGCATGGGATTTCAGTGGTGAGTAATGAACAATATTTTCGTCATATATGAATATGGCATTGTTGTATATGAAAGAGAGATAATAAGGATTCAAGTCCTTGTCCCAGCGGATCCCTATCCTCCATGTGCAGATGCTAATCGAGATGGAGATCCGGTCGGAGGAAAATAGTTGCTTCTGGGAGGAGTTGCTTGGGCATAGTTCGCTAGTTGATGATCCAGTTGCTGATGATTGTGATCCAGACCCATTTATAAACTATATGATCCAGTCAATGAACCAGTCCCAGCAATGGGGATAGAGGCAGGTGCATTCCTTTCATTTCGAGATCGAACAGGCAGCAGTTGATCGGTTTAATCAGTCGAAGGAGAAGTCGAAGGAGAAGAAGAAGAAGTCGAGTCGGTTGGACCCGGCTAACGATGTTTTGCTCCCAAACTCCTATAAACCCCTACAGTAGTAGCCATAGTAGCTGTGGTAGGGAAAAGTGGTGACTATCCCTGCATGCAGTAGAAGGATTCCTTATTGTGTAGCTGCTCCCCACGCTATCTCCTCCCAACCAGTTTGCTGAAGTCAATTTATTGATGGTTTATTTTTGTATAAATTTTTCATATATTTTAGAAATATTGTATTATGAATCTTAAATTTGGGAAATTTTGTCATGTAGGGTATTATTACAAAAGGGAAATGGGAACTCTTGAGTTTACCTTGGATAAGTCAAAGTTAGAAGAGGCGGAGAACATTGTGAATAGATGAGGATCATTTGCAAATAAAGAGTGCAGGGATTGTAGGGGTAATTCATGCATTCTATTATCAACTTGACGGAAAGGGAAAGAGAAGATGTTACGAAGAATTGATCATTATTTGAAAATATTTTGAAAGCTTATTTAGGATGTAAGATATCGACAAATGAGTCCTTAAACATTGTTGAAAGAGATTTCTATTTAGTTTAAAGATTATGTATCTAAATAATTAGGGTTGTTTATGACCATTTTGAAAAGAAAAGAAGCACACGATAACTCTAATTAATAAATAGAACCTAAAAATCTCAATATATTCATTTTGTTTTGGAAAGAGACAATTAAATTTTACTTATAGAACAACTGTTATCCAATTAGTTGGTTTAGGGAATGTATGAATTTGTCAATTGTAAACTTATGTGTATTTTTTTTATTCACATAAATTTCATTTATATTCCTAGTACTCTAAATTATACTATTAAAAAGGAAAAATAAGGTTTTTAAAGTTAATTAGGTAAATAAACAAATTAAGTATAAAATAACAAAAAAAATGTAGTGTACTTGTTGGTTAGGTGGACTGTAATAGATTAGATCAAGTAATATTAGACTAAAAGTAGAATCAATCTATTAATAGAAATAAATCAAAGGAGAGATTGCTTAGATTTGTAATCAAAGAATGATTTTAGAGTAACAATGTGATCATATCATTTTGAGTGCTATGAGATACTATAGTAAGATTTAGTAATATTAGATCAATGAAGCATTCTAAATAATATAATGTAAGAATGTAAGATCATAATATGAATCTTTTATTTTGAAAAAAAATATGTCAATAATGAATTATAGATGCCATAATAGCTATATGCAATAATGAGAACACATAGTTCATAGCCAGGTGATAAAGATAAGACTATATATGATGATTATAAGTGAATAATATAATTGTGTTCAATTCAAGTTCATCCAACAAGAAAATGTGATGTGACAAGTCAAGTAAATAACAAAACTTAATTTTGGGTTTTCTTTTTAACTCACCATTTGTTTGGATGCTCTTTTTTTTTCTTTCTAATCTTACCTTAACAAAAGGAAGAAGGCTTTTTTGTGCAACCTTCCCATGATATTATTCTTACCTGAAGTCAATGCAAATCAATCATGGTTGAGTGCAAACTTTATTGACCAAAATCTCTGAACTTTTAGCTATGGATTTATTACCTGAGTATTATTTATCTTGACTTTTACTTGTTACACTATGCTTTGATGATTGAAGAGTTATCATCAATAGATGTTTTCACATCCTCCTTCGATAATATGGGCAAATCAATCATCATTTTCTAAACTTCCTATACCTTCTTCCTATGCATGAACCAATCATCCAATCAATATATCATCATTTTTTCTCTTGCAATTCGCTCTCATCTTTCGACTTTGCCTAGTTACATAAAAATTTATGTGAGAGAATACATAGTAAATGTTAGTATTTTTATGTTTATTCATTACACATGGATTCACATACATTAGTCTAAAGAGAAAAATTAAAACTTGATAAAGATCTCAAATAACCTAATAGAGATGGCTACATGTGAAATTAAAATTTGATCATATTGTTGATGATAATTTTGTACTTCCCTCTCCATTACTACACAAGTGATATGACACTTGAGATTTATAATCTTAAATACAAATATGGATACAAAGAAAAAATGAATAAGTATAAATAAAATTGTATGCAATTAAAAAAATATTATGGAATGTAAGAATTGAATTACCTTCCTTCAAATGTGATCAAACCATTTAAGGTTTTGGATAGAGTGAAACACTAATATCTATGCTTATGGAGGAACATTCACTTCCCTTAATCATTCTACATATAATCAAACTTATCTTTAGCACACAACAATCCTCAAGTAGATACAATTTTTAATGATGAATCTCTAGCAGATCATCTGGATTTATATATTAGTGTTACATTATCTTATCATGATGAAATATTATTATATCCATTCAATGTATTTTCTTACTCTAAGGGAATTATTCCTACACTTCATGAATATAAATATATGTAAGCTATCTTGGATTATTTTAATAATGAGAGTATTTATTGAGCATAGGGGTACTCTTTAAATTGATGAATTTTGTTACATTTCAAAGTATAAAATGATAAGGATAAACTTTTAAAATTGTTAAATTTTTAATCCTGACAAAATTTCAAAATTGAAATTAAAGTTTCAGATGAATTTAGTAATTTATTTTGAGTGATTATATAAGAACATGCTTGGTATTTATTTTGATAAATTCCAAGTTGCAGTCATGTAAAGAAATTTTTAGTATTTTCATGAAATATTATTTTAGACCCTATGACCAAACATAATAAGCAAAAGATTTGGAAAATACATTCCAAGGTAGTTATGCTACACAAACAAGAGATACAAAATTTTCTCAAAGTTTAGTTCATCTCAGCCACACATTATTCTCTCTACATAAGATTTGGCATAGAATTTTGATTTGAACAAAGATTCACCATTTGATTGATTTTTTTGACAAAATAAAATTCTTATCATACCTAAAACCAACACAAGACAATTTTAACTATACAAATGACTTATCATTATTTTGTTATGCCCTATATTGCTAACAATCTTAGAGCTACTTATCAAAGTGTGGTAAACTTATGCATGATATTAGAAGCTTATTTTGATGAAAAATTTGAGAAATATAGAACTAGAGTGGATCATTATAGAACTCATTAATGAGGACTCAATTTCATCTATGTGTGAATCTTTTCTTTGAGAATTCAATGAATCTATGGAATTAAGTGGGATACAAAGAGTAAGTGAAATTGAAGATCAACATCTTGTACTTTAGTATTAAGATATAATTGAATTTGATCTATTTTAATTTGAGGTGCATGAAGAGATTTTTTATGTTTTCTAAGTTAAAACTATAGTTAGGTACATTTTTTGAGGCTCATGAGTTTAAATCTTTTATTTGAGTCTTATATCACTTGATAGACTATGACAAAATGAAAAAAATATAATTTTAAAGAAAAAGGTATCACTTTATGATCAAAAAGTGGTAACAACTTATTACATGAATCTCTATTTTTATGTATGTAAAAATAATTTGAAATGATTTATATCAAATTGATATAACATATATGAAAATGAATGTTTAACTATACACAAAATGATTTTAATATATTTGTGTTGTATTCATAAAAATTGGAATATATTTTTACATTCATGTGAATATTATATCCTGTTTTTCAATAATGTATCTTATATTTTTTTTATTTTTTTTACATCAATGTATCTATGTTAAAACTCTTGAGAAATATCCATTCAAATAGAACTATTATTAAAAAAAGGTTGAAAGATATATCAAAGATGTTTAGATGTTTTATTTATTTTAAATATTAAAAAGAAAATGGGAGCTATTTCACAATTAAAGATTTAAAAACTATAAAAAAAAGTTAAAATCATAGCATTCAGGTTAAAATTGTAGATTTGAATATCAAAACCACAAATGTAAGTTTTATCCAAACTCAAATACAATCATAAAATTTCTAAAATGTAATTATTATACTTAATTTGTCTCAAATATTTTTTCAAATAATCAACAAAAATAATCTATTATATATTTTCTTTCAATATTCTCTTTTTCATTTTCAAAATATATATTAACTTTTACTATTTTATTACTAAATCAAATACATTTTCCAATCTAATTTATATATCTAGACTAAATAAATTATTAACATTAAATATTTATGTAACAAATTTTATATTATAAATTTTTTTAAGATTAAATTACTTTTACTTTACAATCAAATATACAATTTTTTTATCCAAAAGTTTGGAATAAAAACTTATCCCTCCCAGATTCAAGTTTGAAATCAAAAGTTTTCCTTTCATTAAAAACGTACGTTTTTGGCAATGATCACATCCCATCATCTGCAGGGCGTGGAACATCAAATTTAAATTTGATATGGCTGGTTTATGGGCTGAGCTGCTGATTCCAACAAACTACTGACTGTAACGCAAATGTTTATGGAAACGGATATTGATAGGGGAACGGAAAGTTTGAACGGGCCCCACATGCACCACACTAAGCGGTCAACGCTTAGTGTGTGTGATTTAAGGGTGGCCTTATCAGAGGCATCCTTGAGGCCAGACCAACTTTTTGAGCTGTTTTGTGTATCATCTTCTTAAGCTGGTTGTTACAATTCGCTGCTATTTATATTTAAATTTTTGCACAGAGTAAGAGTGTTACAAAAGGGTCTGGAATACTGTGCTGAAAAATTCAAATACATAAGGAGTCGCACTGTTTTGAACAAACCTTACCAACTGAACCGTGTGCAACGATGGCAATCAAAACCAATTTATCTGTTACTGTCAAAATTTTGGTGCTTGTTGTGGTTATGGTTGTAAACAATGCAATATCATGTGAGGGAAGGGAAGTGAGCTCCGTAGGCAGTCATTCAAGCTTTCTGAGAGGTAGACTCAGAAATAGACATAGTTGGTGTGGTCGTGATTCAGGAATATGTTCCCGTTCTGCTCATGCCCGTGGATATTCTCACGGTAAATGGGCCTGCTGCTCCAAAAGGCACTGCATTGACGTGTCTTCTGACCCATTTAACTGTGGATCATGTGGACATGCATGTGGTTATGGGTTAAGCTGCTGTGGAGGAAAGTGCTTAGACCTCAATGCTAACAATGCCCACTGTGGAAGTTGCTTCAATTCTTGTCATCATGACACTTGTACATTTGGTATCTGTGGTTATGGATACGGCTATGGCTTTTCCTCACAAAATCATGAAAGGAAGTTGGGAAATTAAGAAAAGAAATGTCCTGTAGCTTCTACTTAGATTCTTTGTCTGTGATAGGCATATAGATCTTCAAATTTATGGAAGAGTTCGACTATTTTATTAGTTTCAAGCAATAATTTCACAATTATAAATAAAAGAGTTTAATACAATTCTTTTGAATAAATCCAATGAACTACCAATTTGTTAATCTCTCAACTTTTGAAAAAATGCAGAAGGAAATAAGCTGTTATTGGTTTGGCGTTGAAATTAATATGTCCTAATTTTTAGAGCTGAGTAGCACCATGAGTGGGACTATAATATGATGACTCCAATTTTATATTTTATACAATAATAGGTATAAAATTGAATAGTATTTTCTTTTAGACTTTTATTTTAATAGAATTATGGACATTCTTATAATTATATTTTATTGTTCAACTTAACTTGTTTATCCTACTAACTAAAAGTGCACTATCCATTAGTGTCATTAGGGCCTCATTTATTAGCTCTATTAGTATAATATTATTCTCTCACTAGTAATGGCCTCTTTCCCTTGAACCACCAATTGTTCTATTGTTGTGGGCTTGAACCCTAACTTATATTCTTTCAATCTTGGCGCTCTCTCCTCCTCTATTTTAATCATCCCTCTCCAAAGAGACGATTACATGGTTCCTCCTCACGTGCTTTGCTAAATTGAAGACCTAGACTGTCAAGTTGCCTACTTCCTCTAAGCTAAAGAATATGGTTTTTGAAGACCCACAAGAAATCAACATTTTTTATGATGACTCTAGCTTTACTTGGCCTCCTTTCTTAGAAGACATCCTTGACACTTTCCCATTAGCCAACATTCCCCCACTAAACTTCGTAATTTATTTCCCTAAGGGGAGGTTCCTTTGAATTTGGGGTCCTTGGACCAATCCATTGTTTCCCCCTGCTTGCAAACCTGTGAGGAGCTAAGTGTTAAAGTGAATGAGTTGCACAATGCATATAATCTCCAAAATGATATTCTTAAGTGGTAGTTGGCTTAGCTTCAAGATTAAGATCAGTAAATTAGAGGTCTTAGCCCTGACTATGGTTGCAGATTGGCCCATTGAGTTGGTTGATGAGGAAATTCAAGGCTTCTATGAAAATATTTTGAAAGATGGGATACTCTATAGCAAGAGGTGGAAAATATCAATACTAGTTCGGTGGAGGATAGGAAGAAGTTGGAAGAGACTATCAGTAGGCTCGAGGACAACCAAAATAAAATTGTGAAAAATATGTAGGTCATTGTGGCATATTGTAAGGAAATGGTGGAAAAACATGGCTATCTCTCTACAAGTCTTTCAACAGGAGCCGAAGAAGAAGAAGGAAAAGATTAAACAAGTGGAGTTGGAGGTGGTTTTGTTGGTTCACCTCATAGGTCCAAAAAAAAAAGCTAAAGATAAAGTAAATCTAGATACTCCACCCCAAGAGGAAAATGTAAACAAATAGCTATCCTTAATGGATGTTAGAAATTCTGAACAAAGAATGAAAGGATGTGAAGGGCCTCAATCTATTGAATAATCTATAGCTACTATTTTGGATGGTCTTTTCTTGGTGCTCCTTATTTTTGGTTGTCTTTTGGTTCTCTTAGATGCTTAGTTGCCTTTTTTAGGGTAGTCTCACGGTGAAAGTATAGTGTTGTGTCGCACTTTTTGCTAAGTGCGAGCGAAAAACAAATCCTACTCGATCGAGTCTACGTGGCGCCACATGGTGCCTATGTGGAGGATGGGTGGCGGGGTATACTCGGCTGAGTCCTACTCGACCAAGTACTACTCGGCCCTACATATACCCGTCGACTGCACTTAGCCCCCCATTTCCACAGTCTGAAATAGCTAGAGCGAGAGGGGGCTAAGAATTCTTTCGATCGAGCAAGGTAGGGCCGAAAGGCTTTTTTAGTTTTTAAAATTTTTTGTTTTGTTTTTAATTGCTTTAATAATTTAAATGTATAGATTTTTAATTGTTTTATTAATAATATATGTGTATATATTATTTTAATTTTTTAAAATTAAGGTTGGAGGGATTTCAAAAGCATCTTTCAACAATAGTAAATACAATCAATGATTTTAAATGGCTCAATCAATGTATCCTCAAATGGAAAACGCAATCAAAAAATCATATTTGATCTATAACTCCTTGATAGCTCACAGATCCTCAAGTACAATGCTTCATTTTGGAGTCAACCAAATCATGTAAGCCTCATACTTTATGACAACATTCTCCATTTTCTTTTCTACTAGCCAAAATTGAGAATATATCTTTTGTGGGTCGAAAGTTAAATATAAACACCACTATAGTGAGATCCATCTCCCTTATGAATGGAATTACCACTAATATAAGAGAATATAATTTACAAACAATCTCTCTAATTACATTCAAGCATCTATGTATACGAGTTTTGGAGATACAAAACATATAAATACATAAAGATTTGTATAGTCAATGGTGCCTTAATCTTAACAAAATTATTTCAAGAACCTTAAGTACTTTGTTGGTTTGAAATGGTGGTTTGTTTAGGAGATCTTTTAGTTTCATGGAGTACCAAAGAATGTCATATTTAATAAAGGTAAGTTTGATAAGATCATATTTGAGACACCTGGATAATGTCAAGGTTTTGGAAAACCTTACGTAGAATTGGGAAGTAAATTGGACTATAGATCAACCCATCACCTTAAGATTGATCAACAAAGAGAGAGTGAACCAAATTATTGAGGACTTGTTATTGATGTAGAATCTAGGATTCAATAATAAAGATAGGAACTTACTTACCATTAATTGAGTTTGCATATGATAACACTAACCATAAACACACTTCTCATTTCTTCATTGGAGGTTCGTAAGCAAGTATTGCATGCTTAAAAAATAGGCTCGGATGTGGTAGTTGTGGATCCAAATGAACTAGAAAATATGAAAGACCAAACTTAGATTTATTAGCAATTGGGAAATGTAGTGGAATTTTAGAAAATTTATAAATGACAAAAAAATATACATCAAAATATTCATGTATCGGAGAGAGTGTTTCTAATAAATTAGCCACTGACAAGATTGATTATTTTTTGTCTTCCAAACTTGCATCTCACTTTGTGGAACCTTTTGAGATCCTAGAACCCTTTGGTGCAATAACTACTATATAGTGAACTTCATCATTTCAACTTCTAATTATAAAGTTATTTAAGTCTTGTCTCCATATATCCCCTACTTCTCTCAAGTTCTACTCCCAAATCATGATTCTAAATGTTGGTTCCCTCCCATTAATCATTATTTTGATTAGAATTATTAGAACATTTTAATAGCTTCATTGACATTTTTGAAATGTTTTTGGTCCTTTGATCTTTGGTTCAATCCTTTTGTGTGAGTTTGATTTTGTTTTTCATATTACCATGGTTTTGGGAGTAGGATAGTGGGTTGATTGGATAACTATAAGGTAATGGGCTAGAAAATGGGATTTTTTTTTAACAAATATCCTAAAGGGGAGAATTTTCTATAGTTGGGGTAAAGATTTGAAGCACTTATAGATAAACTATTAACATGGTGTAAAAATGTGAAATGTAAAATTTTATTTCTAGTTTTAAAATGTGCTTTTTTGTTCTAATACTTAAATGATGATAGGTATTTAGGTAAAAGAAATAAAAAATGTGATATTTTTTCAAAATTACATCAAAGGGAAACACGTGCATGTGGTCGCCACATAAAAAGTAGTAAATAAAAGTATTAGTCAAAATTATTGTGTAGATATGATGTAGGAGCATCTCAATGTAGCTTATCACATTTCACCACATAACATCATTTTGGATTCTGATAGTGAATAAAAGTTTAACAATAACTCATATGAATTAAATCCAAAGATCAAGAGTTTTGTATCAAATTGCGAGAAGTTATCACTTTTAGAAGATCGCAACTTAGAATCTAGATATGAAAGCATCATATCTAGAAGTTACTTTGCTTGTCACCTATAGGTTAACATCGCCACTAACCCTAAATTGAGTTTATAATTTATATAATTTCATGTATCGCTCTTCAAGAAACGTTATGTTCATGAGTTCTATGTTCTTGAATAACATGCTTTTCAATTTTAAGATCCAAAAATTGTTTTCGTTGTAAAAATATCAAGAGCATACTTGAGATGCATCAATTCCATTGTGCAATAGTGAGATCTCCTAGTATAAGGTATAATAGGACTAGTATGTTGAGTGAAGTGCAACATGATTAGATGTAGCTAATACTTCGGTAATGTTTCCTTATTTGGTTACCAATCATTATGAGGACACAACCTTAATGTGGGAGGTTGTAATAAAAAACCCCTATTTGAATGTTGGAGTTGATATTGAGCCTCACAACTCCCAAGAATCACTTACAATAAAAACACCGATCACATCTAGAGAGAAAAAGCTATGATTGCAGGCTATCCAACTTTGAGTTTTGATCTAGAAAAACATTTGATATTGAAATGAATATAAATTAAACTAAATTAACTAGATTACATTGTAAACTAATGAATGCTTATAAAAGCAAAATGAAAACCCTAGATAAAGTAAAAGGAGACCTAATTAATGTTTTATTAATAAATTAGGTGATTGTCTTTTTTACTCCAACATTTATATACCTATTACAAAATTTTATATTTGAAGTACAATTATGCTAGAATGATTATTATTAATATTTGGTGTAACTTTCTAGTTTAATAAAATGATCATAATCATTATCTATAATGGTGTAGTCGCATATGCATATTATAATTTTTATGTTAAATAAGTTCATGTTTATGTTCATATAATTTGTTTTGCAATTTAATCTTTAAGTTTCAATGTCTATAGGTTGCAGTTCATTTGATTCATTTTGTTTAAAATGTTTAACTTGCTTATTTGTACAATGTTGAATTCATCTTGTTTGTGGCATACATTGTATATGAACTTGTTTTTAATTCAATTTAATGTATACATGTAGATTCACACACACACACACACACACACACACACACACACACACACACACACACACACACACACACATATATATATATATATATATATATTTCACATCACATCTAGATATGGCTTCTACTGCTTCACAATATTTTTCTTCTGATCAGAGTGTGCATCCTGATCCTCAGCAGACCTCGCGTAGGTTTGAGACTCCCGAGAATTTAGAGATTGCTCATACTCAGACTATTTTGAGAATGTAGTCCTCTCTAGCACAGTTAGAGTGGACTTTAAATAACGCTCATGTGTTGGCCAATGGGGATAAATTAGAATGTATTAGAGATGAGCTGATACATATGATTGAGCTTGCTCAATCATACAACCCATATGATGACCCTCACATTGATAATTTTTATAGGACTTTATCTCACACTGTCTATGGCATGGTTAAATGGAAAATAATAGATAGAGATGTTTCTACAGCGAATGTGAAATCCATGTTCCCATTTTACATGGAAATGGTTGTGGTTAGAGGATATTGGGTCACTAGATGTGAGTATTGTCACACCATTCATATATCCTAGATGGTTGGCGACACATCATAGGTGGTCTCCGAAGGATGAGTTGTCACAGTATTTATGCAAACAATTGTACGTAGAATTTCATCTAGGATATGATGTTGATTACACAGAATTTCCATGACATGCTGGGCAGGGTAGGGGTAGATTTGCAGATAGATTTAGACACCATGATACACATCCCCCTAGTAAGAGGGAAATGGTGGGTCACAACCTTTTGGTTTTTTTGAAAGATTTGGATTTGGTCACAGGTGGTGCTGGTGATATGGTAGCTAAGGAGGCACACGTTGGAATGTATTCTAGCATTGCCAACATTGCTACTCAGGTTGGTGAGATGACTTTGATTGCGTGGGGAGATATATGTTGTGTTCTCGTACTACCCCTATTGTTGATAAGATGGATCCATTTTATGACCCATATATTCGTTATGAGCTACTGTTGCCTGCAGAGATCGCACGGTTACCAGAGGATCATCTGCACCAGATGAGCTCCTATTTAGTGAGTGTTCTTGTGGATGCTTACCAGGCTCTCTCTACATTACATGGGACCACTCCTTAGCAGCTGCCTGAGTTCATCGGACGAGTACTTCAAAGATCCTCGACTAGTACCAACCATGGTGGAGGAGATTTAGAGCCTGGTAATTCCAACCAGGAGGATATTTCGATACCTCCTACAACTCCCGAGACTACACTTGGCATCCTACACCACAGACTCCAAGAGTTCGGTGATGAGGTTTTTCATCTCTCCTTATGGATGACTTTATTGACCCACATGTTGTGTCATTACACTCTTCGGAGATATCTGGCATCGGGCGTGCATTCAAGGAGAGGAATAAGGTAAGAAACCAAATTTTGATTTTAACTTAGTTGAATATATAAATTTTCTATGTATTCACTACCACTGATATGTTTTTTTAATTTTAAATATACATTACAGGAGATTATGATGGTTGTGAGATATGGAGATTTGCAAGCACCTGGTGATCCTATTCATCATGATACACAGGTAAATTTAAATTTAAATTGATGTGTCTTATTTTTTTCCTCTTCATCAGGATCCACTATATATATAATTTTTTTAACATGGAAATTGTGTACATAATGTAGGCCCCTGGAGTAGGCGACAGATTAGATAGGGGATTGGGACAGGGCGCGACATAGCTCATTATTGTTATATACATGCTTGCTTCTTTTATTTATATATCTGACATTTCTATTATACATGTTGTGAACATTATATTTCTATTATGCACTTGATTTCTATTATACATGTTGTGGACATTTAGATATTATACATGAACTGTGGACATTGCATTTGTAGCCTTATTTTAGACATTATACGTGGACATTTCATACATGTTACATGTTTATCTAGACATTTCATGTGTTACATGTTTATAGACATTTCATGTGTTGTACATGTTTATTTTATGTGTTACAATGTGCTCTCACTCTGAATTAGGTGCACACTCTCACTCTCCTAATTCATCAACACCTTTCCTTAATGTTTATAATTTATTATTTAGTGCTTAATTTAGTCGAAAAGGGATGTCTTAAGGGGATCATAATACATGCTAAATTAGTATTCAATTTCTTCGAACTCATTATTATTGAATTTGTCTACTTAGTTGTGTTACATGTTTATAGAAATTTCATAATTTTGAGTTACATGTTTATTTTGTGTTACAATATTCAAATTTCATGTGTTACATTTCAATTAGATTGATATGCAAATCATTTCTACATTTCTACATGTTTCATTATTAAAATTAACTAAGAAGAAAATTTCTACATTTCAGTTAGATTGATATGTGCAAATCATCTATGCTCCCATACATGCTAGGGAGGTCTAATATTACATGTTGTGTTTGTTGTAACACTTACTTTAATGGTGATGACCACAAGTAGTATGAGATGCTTTCTTTTCTTCACAACTAGTAGTGAACTAAGAGCTAAGTTTGATATTAATCTAGAGTTTAACATTATTTAAGACTATATCCTAGGACTATACCTAACTTTTCCTATGAGGATGTCTTAAGGGGATGTTTGAAGAGGATGTCTTGAGGGGATGTCAATGAAAAATCAAAATGTATTTTCTAAATCAAGTAATATAAATAATCACTAATAAATATGATTAATGCAATTATGACTAGTGCCTTTTTCTTAATCAAGAAAAAGTCTTGAGTTTAAAACTACAAAAATTATGTACATAATCTCTTAATTAAGCAATATTAATAATTACTAATAATCTAATTCAAGTAATATAAATAATCACTAATAATCTAATGTATTTACATGTGTGTGAACTCATGAAAAATCAAATAACAATGTATATATAATTTAGCATACTTAGTTCATAAGGGGATCTAAAATTAGGACCTATTAGGATGTCTTAAGGGGATGTCCAAAGAGGATGTCTTAAGGGGATGTCTAAAGAGGATGTCTTAAGGGGATGTATAACATAAAAGAATACATTTAAAATCTTTTCAACCAAGCATGCATATGTAACAATTTATATAATTTAGCATACTTAACATAAGGGGATCTAAAGTTAAGACCTATTAGTCCATGTCTTAAGGGGATGTCCAAAGGGGATGTCTTAAGGGGATGTCCAAAGACGATGTCTTAAGGGGCTGTATAAAATAAAAGAATACATTTAAGATATTTTCAACCAAGCATGCATAATAATTTATATAATTTAGCATACTTAACATAAGGGGATCTAAAGTTAGGACCTATTAGGATGTCTTAAGGGGATGTCCAAAGGGGATGTCTTAAGGGGATGTCCAAAGTGCATGTCTAAAGGGGATGTATAGAATGTAAAAACATGTATGTATGTAATTGAAGAATACATAAAATCATAAATATAAAATCATTTCAACCTTGAGCATGCATAATAATATACGAAAACCATTGTTCACCATGTCCAAAAAGAAATAACTAGATATGATCCAATATTAAAAAATCATCTCTAAGTTTTAATATGGTCCATATATATATATATATATAGTCCTAGTTCAAACTAAACATGAGTTCAAACTCTAGTTCAAATATAAAAGTATGAGCTACAAAAACAAGTTAGATCCTTATACATATAGTCTAGATCCTCTCTATCTTTTATTATCTCCAAAAAAATTTCATGTTCTTCAAAAGGTAACCTCCACTTTTGGTTGCCACATCCTTTTTCTGGCAATGTCTCAAATTGCAGCTTTGTCACTATAGCCAAGTGATTGTGATGTAGAACTATTTTTCCAGGCATGTATTCAATAAATTGAACACCATTTTCATCTATCTTAGTTTACTAATAAAAGGTTCCTTCTATAACAACTGAACCAGTTGGATATGATTGTCCATCACCGTCTACAGTTACTTCCGGCAATTTGAATTTTGTTTTTGTGCATCTTAACTAGGTAATAATCTACACCTCCCACATGTATGTACATCCAGATGACACCATATAAATTTAAAACAAAAGTAAGATGTAGATAAAATTTGAACATGTCACTACATGATCTAAATTAAAACTAAATAAAATCTAACATGTATGCACACATGCACCTTTAATAACTAAATCAAAAATAGGATCATAATCAGCTGAATATATAGGATCATGAATGTCTGTCATTTTCATCATCTTCATAAGGAGGCATTTTGATTAACTCTTTCATATCCCATTGTGAGACATATCCATTTGCAATATTCTCGCATTGACTCGTTGGATTGTCCTCAACTCAGTCAGCACAAAAGCAAGATTTTTCTCTTACTTGAATCAATGGAGGCTTGTGGTGTCCTATAGTCATCACTTGATGTAAACTTCTAATACCAAAAATTGTTTGACAATTGTAAGGATTAGATCGATCAATACCTATTATAAATATGAAATGAAATTTGCACATTTTAAGATCAACAACTTTAAGATAAAAGTGAAATGCAGAGATGATGAATTCTTTTAAGAATTCTTGAGAACAAATATATTTTACCTTTCACTTCCCAAAAATAACGTTTGTTGTATGGCATGTCCTGACTAGTAAAATGACTTTGACACCATTCGACAATTTTGTTTGAATTCTCTATGTTATTACCTACATAAAAGAACTTAGAGATGTTGTTATGTGCAATTCTTTTTAAATGAAATTATATTAAGAAATAGATACAAACAAATTGAAAACAAAATTAACAGTACCTGCAAGTTCATGTTGGTGAATTGTGTGCTTCACACATGCTCCTGCTCCATTGTTCTCTCCTTTTCCATGTCCACTTTCAAAGAAGTTCCATAGAAACTTAACATTGTGTCTAGCATGTTGCATGGATAGAAAATTAAAGGCTTTTGCAGATTTAAATTTTCCTCCTCCATAAATTTGTATGCCATGCATATGTACAGTTGAACATTTAAAATTAAATTTAACAAATTGAAATCAAATACAAATTTACATATAAATGAAAATGAATTGAAACTTATGTACTCACCTACACAATCATTGGACCAAATTGAGTGTTGTGAAACATTTATCCTACAATTCACAAGATCTTCAAAAAACATTGCAAAACAAAACAATGAGCTACATAGCTCCTATCATGAACCTTATCATCGTTGATATAGAAATGAACTTCCTTGATGATAATGTGTTTATTTGGATCAGTACAGTTTTCTACCCCATCCACATCAAATTGTGTGTGTCTATAGGTCACTTGCACAAATATTACAACTTGATCAGAATGATAATATTGAGCTTGAATCTGCATTTGAGGGGTAAATGTATAGTTCTCAGAGAAATATACAATTGAAAGAATACAACCAAGTGGAAAACAATTTTCAGAATCACGAAATTGTTTAGCTTGCCATCGTGCACCATGACAATGTTGGATATGTGGATAAATCATAGTACGACGTCTATTCATAAATTCAAGGTATGGCAATTCACTCTCCTTCAATGCAATTTTTTTGGATTCATCTCCTGTCTTAGTTCGATATGTCTCATATTGATATCTCTTCCACAAAATTGGCATTGAAACATCAATATTCTCAATTTGTAATGAAATTTTTTGCAAATCTCCACAATCAATGCATGTACTTTCTATACACTGTACATTGAAGTCATCTAAATCTTTTGATTTATCACATAAAATTGATTTCACAAATTGTGTCATACTTCCAAGGATGACCATATCTGGATTAAGTACTACCATATCTTTTTTATATGACTCTAAGTATAGATGTAACTCAACATGATTTCAACAACAACAAGTTTCACGTACCTTATTTATGTGTACAAAGCAGGGGTGCAACCTCTCAAACATTCTCTGACATATTTTCACATCTGAAAATTCTTCCTTGAATGCTTCAAATAGTTCACTTGTGTTGTATCTACAAAATGTTTAGGATGTGAAATCTTCATACCGGTCTCTTCATCTTTCATTTGTATAGTGTCCCTTCTATTGGAAGAAACATGGGAGTGGCTAGTCCAATATTCAATGATCAATCTTATTACATCTTCATAAATTTTGTCTTTTCAAGGAAGTCTAAAAATATTTACCCAATTCATTTCAATGTTTTCATCTAACCTATTTCTCCTTCTAATATATCTTTGAATAGTTTTTCTAGATATATGCAGTAATTCAGAAATTATTGTAACTTGTCTTTTATGCGACAACCTCTTACTAGAAATTGTAATTATCAACGCTCTACATGCAACACTTGAATCAGCTCCTCGACTTGTGGTATCAATAAGGCTCAATGCATCTTGCAAATTTTCAACTATTGTTTCTTTTACATGACCTCTTGAGCTTTTCCTATTATCGACACCCAACAACTCCAAAACAGGAGTCATTTCTCTTTTCCTGAATAACTTTACAAATAATTGTGCTCTCCCAACCATAGATTTTTTTTCAAAATATTCCTCCCACATGTTTTTGCAATGCAATTTAATTGTGCTCTCAAGTACCATGTGTTCAGATGAAATTTGACTAAAAAGAGAATCCGCATTCATCTCCATCAAATTTCTCATGACAAAAGAAAAATTTGTACCTTGACTAGTACCAATTTCTTCTGCTACTTCAGTTGCATTACCTTCAACATCAACAAGATCTTCTTCAACATCAACAGGTTGCGCTTGACTAGGTTTTGTATGACCTTTCATTGAATCATCCCTTATACGATCATATTTTTTTGCTCTATTTATTTTATTCCCCATTACACAAAGTATTGAAATTTTCTTTCCTAAGGTTGCAAGTGAATACTCCTTAAGAAAAAAATCAACTCCTTCGGAAAAAATCACCTCCTCGATAAAAATCGCCTCCTTCAAAAAAATCACCTCCTTCCTTGAAAAACATCAACTTCCAAGAAAAAAAATTGAAGATTTCATGAATTGTTTTTTGTTTTTCATTTTTAAAAAATTAAAAAATCACCTCATTAATATATGAGGGAAAGGGTGGGGAAGCAAGTGGTCGATTCCCCACGCGGCCACTCGCGAAGGGTCCCACCACTTGGTGGACTTGGTCGAGCCCTACTTGGTCGAGTAGGACTCAACCGAATCCCACTCGGTCAAGGCTGCCTATGTGGCATCCCACATGGCAGCCTACTCAGCAAAACCCCCCCAATTTGCAAAACTTTCAAGTTCTGCTAAGAATTAGACCATCAATTTTTAATTTTTTTTAAAACTAAAAATACACTTTTCAAGAGCTCGGAGTGATGAACGTTGACATATAATTTTTATACAATTTCAATTAGAATAAGCATATTAAAATTACAAAATACTACAAGTAGGTATACTAACATTCGAGAAGACTCTGATTACAAGTAGGTATATTAACATTCAAGAAGACTCTGATTCGGAAAAACAAAAAAAATAGTAAATCATATTAGAAAAATTTAAAAATTATATATAACACTAGAGGGGAGAGTCATCTTCAAGAATATATAATTTTTGGGGGGGTTTCTATAGTTTTGATAGGGGAAATTTGGTGGGAGACGAAAACTGTCAATTTCGAGAAACTTCGACTTTGAATTGTTATAACGGTGAAAATATACATCGAAATCATTTTTATTTTTTTCTGCACTGGCTATGGATGTCATCTAAAACATTTTCAAAATCAAAAGAAAATAATATTATTTACATATAGTTTTGTGGTGGGAGGTGAAACATATCAATAATTAAAAAATTGACTTTAATAATTAAAAAAACATATCAATTCTTGTTCCAATTTTTTTTTAAAAATAAAAGACATAAACTTCATCCAGTTTAATACATTTCACCAGTTTACATCATCTTCAAATACCAAATAGAAATATCACTTTTGTGTCATTGAAGTTGAACTGATTTGCTATTGTTAGCCTTTTCCTTTATAAAAGTGAGACACAAGTTTGTACTTTTACCCCTCACCCCTTGTGAGAACCCTCTCTTTGGCCTTTATGGTGGTTTTGTAAATGGTTTCAGCCCTATTGTACTTTACCAAATCAAAAATCTTTTTAAAAAGTGATGTTTATGTTATAATGCATAACATTTTTTTATAGAGGATAAAATTTTAAGCTTTAAAATATAGATTTTTGATGTCAATATATAGTGCATGGATGTTTTTTCATATTTCTTTGTTGTGTATCTATTTTTAATTCATTTTCAAAGTTAGAGTAATTATAATTTAGATAGAGGTGTATGTCGTATCCCATAACTTTCTTTGTATGAAGTTGAATTAATTTTTATTTATTTTTGGTTGAAATGAGGACATCAATACCTAGGGACCAAATGTTTTAAAAATATATATATTTTCCTATTTTCCACATAAATGAAACAAAGACCTTAATGTTTGATGAAAAATCTACATTCACAATAAATACAAAATAATTATATTAATCAATTTAAGTATATTCAAAATTATAATTTTTGGCAAGCTTATAATAAAGACTACATACTTACAAAATATAAATTTTAAATGAATTCATTTGATCCCCCAAAATAAAACAAAAGTGGTTTGTTTCTAACATTTTGATAGACGCAAAGGAGAATCCATTGTAGATATGATTGAAGGCTAAAAGGGTTCTATCGAAGAAGTTTTCATCTTAAGTTTTGATCTTAGGAGATTTGATCGAATCCTTTTAAATTAAAGTCCTTTTAAATTAATATGATTGAGTTTTTTCTTGAACTACACAACCTCTTGCAAGTCTCATGCCTTAGTATGTAAGCAAAAGTATTGTACAATTTGTTTGTGTATATTACATTACAATGTGTAAATGCGGTTATTTCAACTGCTCTGGTCCGGTTATCCCAACGGCATTAACTTCTTTGTACTCCTTTGTATAAATTCTCCCTTTCACCATTGAATGAATCATCAAAATCATTCGCCTATCTCGCTTTCATTTGGTATCAGAGTGGAGTTGATGATGTTGGGAGTTTAGATGACGGACTTATCTTCTCACACCATGCATGGAGGATGGCCCTGCAGCCTGCGTGGAGGAAGGCAACATTACGTGAATGAAGATTTGTAAATGGTGTCCCTACTATAAATTTAGCATTCAGATTCCCTGTGAAGGAGGAAGAAGGGGTAGTGACAGTCAATTATCTGCATAATTTTAATGAAAACATAGACAAGACATTTCAAAGTTTTCTAAGGCACCTATAAAGGTGTTGATAATTAGCATTGATCCAAAATGAAATCATTAGAGGAGCCGTGAGACAGAAACACTTAGAACACTGAGATAACCTTGAGATAGAAACATTTAAAGCTATGAGACAGAGGAAGGTGCATGAAATAAAAGGTATGCATATTTATTTAATTAAAAGAAGGCAAATAGAGTAATTTATTTATGCCTCTTTCCTTTCAAGTGATAATTTTGATTTGAATAAGCAGTGATAAATTTATTAAATAGGTGGTTGAAAGTTTGTATTTGTGAGTGAAGCAGTGTGAGATTTGTGGTGAAAAAAACATAGATGGTTGAAAGTTTGCACTTGTGAGTGAAACAGTGTAAGATTTGTGGTGAAAATTTTAATTGTTAATAGAGTGTAATAGAGTGTAATAAGAATGAGGTGAAAAAAGCATAGATGTGATTCAACTGAAGTAGGTTGATATTAATTTGTTAAAATGGAAATTCTATAGATAAGTATTCCAATTTTAATTTTCATATTTGGAGAATGAAAATTCAAATGCAATTGATGAATAAGAATTTATGAGGTATAGTAAGTAGAAATGAGAAACCATCCATAGATGGAACTAAGCTATTATACTAGAATAACATGGATGATAAAGCGAAGGCTATTATTGGTCTTGCTCTTTCTAAGACTGAATTGTATCACATAGATTTATATAAATCATCAAATGAAATTTGAGATAATTTGAATAAGTTTTTTGGAGCCAAAGCAGTCAATGCAAAATTCTCTCTCAAATTTCAATTGTTTAGGTTTAGGATGGAAGATGGGATCACAATGTTAAACCATATAAGTAATTTGAGATCTCTCATTAGATAGCTTGCAGAGTTTAAGGCTCCTGTAGATGATGATGATTCAAAGGCCATATTGTTAAACAACTTGCCTTGAAAATACAACAATGTAGATTCCACAGATGATGAATGTATTATTAATAAGTCTTCTCATGGTGTCAAGTATGCATTAGCTAGTGTCAATGGTGCATTAGTACTATAAAATTTTAAAATTTTGGAGGCTGGTGGCACCGAAGGATGGAGGATTTTCATGATCTCAAGTTAGCTTCTCGCTTTGTGATAATGGTTCTGCATGAGAAGCATTTTAGGCATTTTTGGTTTACGTTTTCCTTTTTTCTTTCTTTGTTGATGCTGACATATTTAAAGATTGGATGTGTTGTGAAGGTTATATTTTGTAGACAAGTTTGAGATTTGGTGTTGAGATCGCTATGGATTGATGTCAAGTGATCTTCAGAGTATATGATCGAGAATTATACCCTTTCACGGTCATTGGACAATGATAGAGATCTACAATATCTCTTAGGGATCATTGTTGAATAATTCAAGACTCTGTGATTCGAGAGTTCGAGACTAAGAGCTTAAGAACACAACTCAAAGCTATACCTTTCCAAGGGCCAAGAGACAACTTAATGGAGCCCCGCTTGGTTCAAGATTTGTTTCATCAAGAGAAGATCCTCAAAAATATGTATTCATATAATGTAATCAACAAGTTTTGTTGTGTAAGTCTTAATGGGGGGTCCCTAGGGAAAGTTTTAGGATCAATGTAATAAGGGGAGGGAATGTTGGTGTTTATTACATTACAACTGTGTAAATTCAGTTATTTCAATTGCTTTGATCCGGTTATCCCAACCACATCAACTTCTTTGTTCTCCTTTGTATAAATTATCCCTTTCACCATTGAATGAATTATCAAAAATATTCACCTATCTCACTTTCATAATTATCCAACCCTATACTTTATAAGGAAACCTTAAAGGGATTTTATAAAATGTGGTTCAATTCAAACATATTCATTCAAACCATATTCTACCATTTTGCAATGCATGAAGCCATAGATGATCTTATCGAGTTTGATCAGAGATAATTCAATTGAACCTACTAGGCAATTTTGGGCATGGTTCATTTTGGCATTTTCCATTTTGAGCCACAAGTGAGACACTTATTTTTTTCCACCTAGCAAAGTCTATCAATTTACTATAAAGTGCTATGGGTAATATATGTTTTGTGAAGCCAAATAAATTCCAATCCACACATTATAATTTGGATTGTCAAGAAGTTAGTTAAACAATGAAAGGTGGATGATGATTAAATAATATTTTATTTGTTATGCTAGTCTATGTAAATGGCCAAAGGAAATCCAAAAGATATTAAGGAATCAATAAACACACAATGTAGATAAATTATCTAAAGATTTGGGAACTTTCATTATAGACAAGAGACAAAGAGAGGCCCTTTTAGTTTCCTCACCCATTAGAAGATGAAATGTCATTACATCAACATAAAATAGATTTATTATTTCATAAAAATACTTTTGATGTTTGAGTTAAAGTTGATATTGATGTTTGGAGTGAAAGTAGAAATCCTAAATATAAGAGTAACTAGACTTACAATAAAAAGATAGATTTCAATATAAACTATTTAAATAAGTAGAATACAGAGTATTGATATATAGTATAAATAAATCTCATACACTTTATTTAGTATGACTCATAAAATATATTATTCTTTAACTGAATTTTAAATTATTAATTTTATTTAATAATTTCTTTATAGAACTCTAGAAAATATAATTGATTGGTCATTTAACTAAAATTTATTTCTTACAACCACTTTCTTCTCTAAAATTTTATTAATATATTTATTATTATTATTAACTATTTTCATATAGACTGATGACCATGCAATTATACCCCAATATTTGCTTTTGTAATCATTGAAATGAAGCCCACTTGCTATTAACAAGTGTGTTGATTGGTTGTCAGTTTCTGAGAACAAGATTATAGTAATAAGTAGTATATTGTTACACATTAACAAAAAAATTCTACAGATTTTAGAAAAGTCGTTTAAATTTATAATTGTGAACAACAGAATATGCTATTCTCGTTTACAACATCATTACGATTTAACTATAAATGTGTAACATTTAAATAGAACAAAACGTCCTATCCCACCATACTGAGAACCACATGGAAAATAATTGTTCTACTGTGTAAACCCAAAAAATATATTATATATTTTATATATTATTTTGTCTTGATAAACTTTACTTTCTAAAATAGATAATCACAAAAAAAAGTAAAGTAAAGTGTCTTTTATAGTCCACGATGCCAGCTATCTATGTATGGGTCTACAGATGGGTTAGAGCCCTATGGGACTACCTCGTACTCCTTGCGGGAGCTACCTAACTGCACTACAAACGAGGCATATATACCTTACCCTTTTGTGGGATTTGAACTTGTGACCTCTCTTTCAAGAGCACAAATTTTCCACCACTAGATTTGAATAATTGAATAATTCATTTTACATTAAGAGATTCCTATCAGAGAAATTAACAAATTGGTAGGTCATTGAATCAATTCAAAAGAACTGTATTAAACTTTTGATTTAGAATAGTAAAAGTATTGCTTGAAACTAATTTGAAGATCTCTATGCCTATCACAGAGCAAGAGTCTTAGTACAATCTATTGGACATTTCTATTCTTAATTTCCCAAGTTTCTTTCGAGATTTTGTGAGGAAAAGCCATAGCCGTATCCATAGCCACAAATACCAAATGTGCAAGTGTCTTGATGACATGAATTGAAGCAACTCCCACAGTGGGCATTGTTAGTATTGAGGTCTAAACACTTTCCTCCACAGCAGCTTAACCCGTAACCACATGCATGCCCACATGATCCACAGTTAAATGGGTCAGAAGACACATCAATGCAGTGCCTTTTGGAGCAGCAGGCCCATTTACCGTGATAATATCCACGAGCATGAGCAGAACGAGAACAGATTCCTGAATCATGACCACACCAACCATGTCTATTTCTGAGCCTACCTCTCAGAAAGCTTGAATGACTGCCCAGGGAGCTCACTTCCCTTCCCTCACATGATATTGCATTGTTTACAACCATAACCACAACAAGCACCAAAATTTTGACAGTAACTGATAAATTGGTTTTGATTGCCATCGTTGCACGCGGTTCACCTGATAAGGTTTGGTCAAAACAGTGCGACTCCTTATGTATTTGAATTTATCAGCACGGTATTCCAGACACTTTTGTAAGACTTTTACTATATGTGCAAAAATTTAAATATAAATAGCAGCAAATTGTAACAACCAGCTTAGGAAGATGATACACAAAACAGTTCAAGAAGTTGTTGTGGCCTCTGATAACAGATTACAGTGATTGAAGGCAGAAGCTTTCTTTATTGGTTAGAAAAGCTGATCTCTGTTGAGATGGTATTCTGAAACTTGTCGAACTTATTGTAAAGACTGATAAACAGGAGATGGGGATTGAAGGTTCGAAAGGAGGAAGTAGATGGACCAAATGGGTACCTCTTGCAGCTTATGAAATTTATGAGGATGAGATGGATTGTTTTTCTTCTAGGGGGAAAGCGATACTTATAACCCCTCATTAGGCCACGTTTACAACTTTGCGCAACGTATTTTATGCAGATGTTGATAGTCGGGTCAAAAATATGCTCCAACAGTTGACCTAGCAACCATTAAAATTAATGCCTAGAACACTGGACAGTTGTCTTGCATTATAGCACGGAATTGTAAAGTCTAAAAGCGTACGGAATGAGAATGAAAGTATAACTTGTAGTTTAGATAATTGCTCCGCACATTCTTTATAGCGTAAAAATATAAGCACTTCTGCATATTGTAACAGTATTATCAAGAGGTCAGCGTACAAAAGGCAGTGAGTAGATTTGGCACATTTTGCAATTCAGTAATGGAATTTGTTTATAAACTCTATTCAGGGTCCAAACATGTGCGTTGCACGTTTTAAACTGTTTCAGCCATTTATGAAAGTGAGACCAAGTCTGCAGGAAAATGTTCCAAGATTTTATATAAAATCTCTGCGGTATTTTATATTGTCGTGCTGGTTAGGAAAAAAACGTTAACAAATTGAATGGTGAATGAAAGGGAAAATCAATGAAACTTTGTGAGTACGTCAACACGGAAGCGCTGGTATTCCTTGAAATTGATTAAAAATTCGACTATCGTACATTTACAATTTATATCCATCCTCATCTACGATGGCATTACACGACTTTTTAAGTTGTCTGTGTAGTGCTAAGTCTTTGCTGTTGTTTGTAGTTTAAAAGTGTTAGTTTCGAGTAAGTTATGTATTTTCAATTTAAAACTACCATAGTGGTATCTTTATTATTATTATTATTATTTTTATTTTTTTTTGGTAAAAATCGTAAAAGAATATCTATTTAGTTTAATGAATTTAAATGGTGGAATGTTTCATGGCATTGAGTTTAGTTTAATAAAATGGTAAGGGAAAAAAATATAGTAAAATAGATTTTCAAGTAAATTTTACGATAATATATCAAAAGATTAAAAAAATTATAAATTAAAACTGATAAACATGAGATGGGTATCAAGGTTCGGAAGGAAGCGGTAGATGGGTCAAATGGGTAGTCACTTGGAATTTATCATGATGAGATGGATAGTTTTTCTTCTAGATGGAAGCAATACTTTGAAATTGAATCATGATGAAAGAGAGGATCAATGTGTCAGACAACATTGTGAGTACATTGACATGGGCATGCTTGAATTTCTTGAAATTGATAAAAAAAAATTCAAGATATCTTATAATCACAATTTGTAAAGGTGGCACACATACAAGAATGATTTTAACTAGTAAATAGTTTTGGTGGTTGAAATATGTTGGAAAATTAATTTCTCAGAATAGGGTGAAGTTAAAGTGGGTTTGATTTTAAGGAAAATTAGATGGATAAGTATGTTTGAATTAAAATATATGGATGAGTGATCTTCCAATAAGTAGCGATGATCTAAAAGTATTGTCTAGATGTAATGAGTGATAATTTGATCATTCATAGTCATAATAACTATGTTTTTGTAAACTACAACTTATGAAATATGGGTCACTGAGTTTGACTAAAAAAATATATAGTTAAATCTTTATATATATATATATGGTTGTATGTTAGTAGTTCCATCAAACTTATATTAAAATATTGTATCTCAAATAATTGTTGTATCTTATTTTCGTATTTTTTCCTTATTCACTCTTTTGAATAATTTTTTAATCATATCTTTTCTTTCAAGCATATTTATTATTGATGAAATCTTAAAAGAATATCTTTCTTATTTTATGGACCAATAGAAGTCTTTAGTTAATGAATCATCCATGTTTCTCATTAAATAATCACTTGTAACTACATGTTGTAGTAACCAATGGATTTTGGTGTTAGACACTAATTAGTAGGTACAAGAAAAATGTTTGACTAGATTCTAATAAGATGGTAACACAAGAAATATACAATTCTATATAAATTATGAATAAATTTTTAAATAGTATATTATTAAAATCTAAAATAAAAAAGTTAGAGAATATTTTAATAAATAGATGATAATCAATATTAAGTTTTTAAAAAATAAAATTAAAAGTCTCATGAAAACAAATGCTCATGTAAAATTTTATTTCAATCTCTACCATCTATTAATTTTAAGTTAAAGACAATTTATATTCTAAAGTCCAAATATGTTCATAAAATTATAATATTTTGGTTATCAATGAATTTGTGATACTTTCATGTATATGAGTGTATTTCCTGTAGTGTCATGAATTGTATATCTTAATAATTTCACATTAGGTTTGGACCTACTTTGGAGGATGTGCCTAATTGTGTAAATAGTTTTGAGACCATTTATGTAAACTAGTTCATTCCCTTATTCATGCTCCTTTTGTGGCTATATTTTTCATGACTAGGGCATTGGACACCCCTGTCTAAGCAATTAGAGATCAACATTCAAAAAATGAAAGTCACCTTTGCAAATAGTGAGAGTTTACCTTCCCTAGTTGGCCTTCCCCATTTATATTATTTCTAAAAATATGTAAGTTGCATATAGATACAACTCCCTATCTCATTTAAAAGTTCTACATCTCCTACATTCTCTAATACATTCAAGCAAATTTAATTAGCAAATCTAATTGAAATGTCTAGGAACAATGAAAGGAAACTTCATTGTAGCCTGATATTTTTACCTAAGTAAATAGAGCAATAAAGTGATACACCCCACCATAAAACATCTTTGACTAAAAATTGCTAGTTTAGAATATTAATTAGTGTAGACACTTAATTTTTACCCTTAAGTCTTGATCATTCTATTAAATCAAATAAATATATTGTCAACACTTTATTTCTAACTTTCTCATAATTATCCCCATTTCCCCCTAGTCCCAACCCATTCCCTAGTTGAAATCCCCTTCCCACACCTTAATTAATTAAATCATTCACAAATAATCACCTAAATTGAATTAAAAAAATTAAATATTTATTTTGTTCTCCTCCACCCAACTTATAACCATCTTTTGAAGAAAACACTTTTAAATTTAAAAATCTTTCATTATCCTCCACCCTTCATCTCTCAATTACCCAACCAACTCAATTTTATCCATCTATCATTGATCTTTATTTGGAAAAATTACAAATAATTCCATCTTTACCCATATTTGAAGGATGGTCACAAATTTACTGACCATTTTATTTTCTATACAGTAACCACAATCGTAACATTTTGAGCATATTAAATATTCAAAATTTTAATAACATTTGATTACTTTGTTTAAGAATGTGGTAGATCCTAGCAAGAATAACAAAAAAACAATTCCCAAGAGGAAAACTATGTTGATTCCTTGGTTATATTAATCAAATATGCCTAGCATGAAAAAAATAATAATATTATCAATGCTTTCTCGAGTTCCTTCCTCGTTGCTTCCTTTTTTGCCTCCCGCCATTTTCACCACTCGCGTCATCCACCACCACCAATGCACCAATTCCAACCACCTCCCTCTTCCTGAGGAGATTCTTCAAAGAATCCCAAGCGATGAGGGATTCTGCATGTCTTTTGTCACCGTTAAAACTAGTCGGCCACCTCATGAAAGGGACTAGCTCATGTAATTCTGCCATCACAGGGTCCTCAAAACCCTCACTCACATCGAATCCCGCACCAGGAACTGCCCATTCAAGCACAGAGTTTAAACCCACCAACCATTTGTCATCAATAATTGACCTCACCACCCATAACACATTGCCCGTGGTATCCCCCAATTCGGACAGTCACCATGTAACCACCATAGTAACAATATCCATGTTCGTTCGGTATCTATTCTTTGCATCCAGAAAAAAACTCCCCTGGTAGCATGTCCATCAATCGTATGAATTCGCCATCCCCTAGTTTGAAAAGTTGCTTCATTAATGAAATAGATTAAAACACTACACATGCATGTTTGGTGAGTAAATTGACGAAACAAATTATATTGACAAACTGTAAAATATACTATATCCTGGACACCTTAAACCACACACACTAAGCTTTGATTACATTCTATAAGCTTAATATGTTGCTTAGTGTGTGGTTTAAGACTGGCCAATCTTTTTTTTGCCCTGCAAGCCAACTTTGTTTCCAAATGTGTGAAGTCCTCCTACATAAATATACAAAAGTGCTTATATAATTAGGTTATAACACTGTGGAGAGCAATTCACATACTCTACATATTATACTATACTTTAATACTTATCCTTATGCTTTAGGAGTTTTAAAATCCCTACTATAATGCCAAACACATCTATCCAATTTTCTAGGAATTTATTTCAATGGTAATGGTAGCATATTTTTTACCTGATCTCATAAGAGTTGAATCATAAAGGACCCTTACTAAAGTTGCGAATTCCAAAATGTGGAATAATTTGAAGTTATAAGTATCAAGTCCTTGTCGAAGAGAAGCAATCCTTCTCAAATTCATAAATTCAAGCTCGTCATCATTTCATAAGATGCAAGAAGTACCCACTTGGCCCATCTACCTCCTCCTTTAGAAGCTTCAATACCCATTCCTTAAATATTCCTTTTATCAGTTTCGATAATAAGTTTGAGAAGTTTCAGAATACCATCTCACCATAGATCAACTTCTCTTAGAAATAAAGAAAGCTCCTTCTATCAATCACTATAAGCATTACTACTTTTTGAACGGTTTTTTGTATCACCTTTTTTAATGGTTTGGTCTATCCAGTGAGATACTAATTTGTTAATTTCTCATGCCCCTAATTAATGTAGAAGGAAAGGAGTTGTTAGGCATCACTCAATTAAAAATGAATGTTACATGTATGGAAGCAAAATTATTAATTTGTGAAAGTTTAGATGATGAAGAGTACTCCTCTTACAAACCTAAACATATAACAATAATAGAGAAATACATAAAAAATGAAAGAAAGGAAACATTTGCTTCTTATTATCCCAATGAAATTAAATTAAAACATTCAAAAAATAACATGTTACACCCACATGAGCTTTCTCATTATAATAATCTGCAAGCCAAAGCCACCATTTACATTACTAGAACTATTTTCTATCACCCACATTCACCTTCTTTATTTGGAATGCATAACTATTGTCACAAAGGATTGTACCTATGAAGCTAAGTATGAAACCCACAATCTTGTGAAACATGGGAATACTTTCAGGCCTGTGGGTATACCTACTGTGGTTGACTTCTTGTATGATGAATTTCCTACAAACTAATTTTTGCTGAGAAAAATGATAGAAGTAATACTGAAATTAAGCCTATCCTACAAGGTGATGCACCAAAAGTTCTATCTGAGACCTGCAACCTGCCTATCTCACAAAACCTATTAACAAATAGCCATGAAACTCTCACAATTCAACAAAACATGTAGATGCATAAGTATTTCCTAAAAAGGGTTGAACCCAATGCTTTGCTTGAAGGAAAACCAAATAGTTTTCACAACTACACATCATTAAAATCAATTAACACAATCTAGGACCTACACCTAACATGTATCTTCTTTCATCAAATTCTAATTGAACAAGACAAATCAAAGGATCTTGAAGACAAATCATCAAAATTGATCAAATCATCCATTCAGCAACATGATACAAGAAGTATTAAAAAGGAAAACGATGTTATTTTATTGAAAATAAGGAGCTACTACTATTACAATCTCACAAAGGTGAGCTAAAATGACATCCTTAAGCATGAAGGGCCTAAAATAGTCCACAAACATGCTGAGGAAAGAAAAAAGAACTTGCAATAATGAAGAAGAGGGAGGAATATATAGAAGAGAATCTGAAAAAAAAATGCCTCCTGAAACCCTAGGTGAATTTGCCTAAAATAGCGTTCAAAAGGTATGCAAAACTCTATCAAAAATAGCTCATGTTGTTAAAAATAGCCTTCCAACCCAAGTTGCATTAAAAAGAAACTCTCTACCAAAAATAGCCTCCTGAAAAAACACTTCTCCCTCTATAAAATATGCATGTCATGTGATGCCAAAAATACCTACCCTTCTGAATTTTGCATGAAATGATATATTTCTTCTTTTTTATCCTTTAAATAATCTTTATTTTAACTTTTATTTGAGAACAATTGATTATATTGTTTTAATAAAAGTTAAAATAAAATTATTTCTCTTTTTATTTTATTTCCTTAATTGTTTAATATATTCCTATTTATTTTTTTATTAATAAAATAAATCCTTAAATAGAATTATATTAAACTATAATTTAGCTTTTACTCCTTTATAACTTAGTATATTTTTATTAAGATTTGATTAATAAAATCTTTAAGAAAAATATCTTAATTATAAATAATAAAGGTAAATAAAATAAAAGAGCTTTATGATTTTATGGCTTTTGTGCATGAGCTCCACTACATAAGCCTTGGTTTAATGACTTGTCATAACCATGAGGCTTTACAATAATTGCATGAATGATTTGCTTTTATAAAAACAAATAAAATAAAATAAAGCCCTTTGGGTCTTTTAAAATTAGGGCATGCAATAAAACATCACAAACCCTAAAATTATGCATTATTTTCACTCCTTCTGGAAGAAGCTTTGTCGTCGCTCTCATGCATGAGCTCTATGCTATTCTAGAGCCTGAGATGGAACTTGAGCTTGAGGGTTAAACTCGAACTAGATCTCTTGCATGGTATGTAATCTCTTTTGTAATCTATTTCATCATGCATTTTTCATATTTTACATGCTGTCTAAAATCTCTTCATTCGGCATTAGGGTTTCGTGTGTTTGCATTTTTTCTTTTCTCTTCTCAAACCCTAATATTACTTTGCATTCTAAAGATATGAGGGTTTGAAAATAATAGCTTTGTGCACTGTGTATATCTTTTGAATGAGAATGATCATTTGATTATCATGTTTTTGATATATGACAGTCATATCATGCTTATGATTATGATGCTTTGAGGCACTATGAAATGCTTTGTTGGGGTCTTGGTCTTGCTTTATGTTTATGACAGCTATATACAATAGTGATATGATATTCATTGTCTTTGACCGAGGAATGGACTGTAGATAATTCATTGTATGGCTTTTTGAGACTTTGATTAAGACCGCAGTATGCTACTTTCTCTGCAATATATAACTGAACTGACTTATATCTTGAATCCTCTTGGATTGAGGATTATTCTTTACTATAACCTCGAGACCTTTGTACTGATACCTTCCTGGTGTGTAACTATATTGTAGATCTCTATTCATGGTTGTAGATTATGACTTTGTCATAGTTCCATTGATAACTTTTAGAATGTTCTTTCAGGGCTTATGGTTATGTATAATGCTCAAGATCTTTATCGTTGATGGATTCCTATTGTGATAATGATCTTTATTGCCTTTTCAATATGCATTATTACTAAGAATAAAGACTTTGTATATTTATTTTATTTGTATGGCCTAAGACTACCTTTTTGTTGTTTTGGGTTTTTCAATCCTGATGACCTTCATTTATCCTTATCTTGAGATTGTCTTTTATTCATGAGCGTTGGTTTTTATCCATGAGCACTTTGCTTAATAACCTTTGACTTCTATTCTTGCATGTGTGATGACTTTTCTTGAACAAATATCATTGTTGCTTACAATTGTAGCTGCTTCTGAAGTCATTATACTTTAAAACTTGCACTCTATCTTGTGTCTCCTTTTTGTGAATCCATTTGGGTATGGATTCTCTTGAGGTTTATGTTCATTTTCATTACTTTTGTATATATTGAGCTGCTACAAGCATATTATTGTTATTTCAGGTGCGTTCACTGTTCTCTACTGAGACTACTTCCTCACTATTATGACCTTATGTCCCCTTGATTTTGCTCTTGACCAAAGATGCAAACATGCCAGTATACTGTACTTTTAGCTTTTGACAGTGCTTACTGGTTTTTTGCTCTTTGGT
This sequence comes from Cryptomeria japonica, assembly GCF_030272615.1. NCBI lineage: Eukaryota > Viridiplantae > Streptophyta > Pinopsida > Cupressales > Cupressaceae > Cryptomeria > Cryptomeria japonica. Next base: position 248,318,937 of record NC_081412.1, read on the forward strand.
TGTTAACTTCATCTTTCACATTATTTTTGTGCACTGCATGTAACTCATTGATCTTAATCTATTGACTGGGTATGGTGCCTTGTTCGACTTACTAGACCTGTCATCTCATGGTTGTAGCTAATAGAGGCTAAGATTTTGATAGTAGGTATATTGGTTTACTGTACATGTTCTTTGAAAAACTGTAACTACTCCTTGTTGTCTAAGCTTTAATAGAAACAATGATTTCCCTATGGAGTATGTCAGAATACCTTCCTTATGGTTGCTCATGGAGGGCTTGAAACTTTATCTCTCAATGATTGTCTTCTTTTATACCATTGTTCTCAAAATCTATCTCAGATTTTGCATATAATGTTAACAACCTTTTATTGTCTTTGGAAGTTTGTGTGATTTGCATGGCAACGGTTTTATAAACCATCGCACTGTCATGATAGAGACCCTCTTTTAAAGTACTATGACCAATATTTCCTTGATCATTGTATACATTGTTACCCTAGCTGTTAGTAAGGGACTTTTTTTGTATCTTTACTCCTTAATCATTGAAGAAAACCATGTGGATGTCCTTTGGTATTATCAGTGGCATCTTTTGACTGTGAAAGGTTTCTAATATTGTTATTATCCCTTAATGTCTATGGGCATGATAAAGTAATGTTGTAGAGACTAAGGTTAATGTTGTTTATTTATCTTTGCATTGTGACTCAATTTTCTCTACACGGTCTTTATAAGGCAAGGTTTATTTCTCTATTATTGGTTTGAAGATGTCAATACATTGGTAGAAATATGACAAATAAATGACCAGGTGACTAAAACTTTTAGTCACAATAAGTAAAAATGACCAAATTCTAGTCATTTTTTGCAACACTACTCTAAATGACTAAATAAATGACTAATTTGGTCATCGGGTAAGAAAACACAACTAAATAATTAGTCACATAAATAAAAATGACTAAATAGATGACTAATTTGATCATTGGATAAAATACACAACTAAACATCAAATTTATGCTTGAATACACACACACACATATAAGTATATTTATTTACATACACACAAACACACACACTACTAGAGAAGAGGGCATTTTAAGACAATTTTAATATTTTATCTTAAACACATTATTATTTTATTTATCTTAAATTTAAAAAAAAAAATGTCTTAAATTACAAATTAAGACAAAAGAAACTTGGCGGCAAGGGCAGAGGAATGGGGGGAAATGAATTTCCATGTCTGAATAGATTGAAGCGGGGACAATGTGTGTAATTTTTGTCTCATTTTCAAAAAAGTCTTGTGAGACATGGTTATTATCTGCAAAGAAAATGAGGAGGTGCTATTGATTTGCAGATTGTAGAAATGGACAAGAGCATGCTTGGAAATTTGGTCAACGTGCTGGAGGAAGATCAATACAAAATGTTCGACATAATCTATCAGCTTCAAATTAGAGATAGGTTATATTTTTGTTATAGAATTAATGCACTTATATATTCATTAGTATGTGTGAGTTTAATATTTTTTGTGTTTTACAAAAATGGGTTATAATCTATTTTTGCATTGGACCGTGTTTGGATTTTATAAAAAAATTGATAGATTTTTTCATTTCAAACTGGTTATGAAAGGATGCACCTTCATTATTTCTTCATTAACCAGTATGAAAGGATGCACCTTCATTGGTTATGAAAGGTTGCACCTTCATTAACCTTGATTTTGTATTGTGTAGAGAAAATGGCAGGCTCCAGAAGTTCGACGAATTAAAAGTCTCATTAACCAGTAATGCATTGGACTGTGACCAGAAAAGCGAACGATTCAGGTGGATTCTGTAATTGATTCCCATCTACATTTTAGTCAATGATAAATTTCATTTATTTTTGAATTTCAAGGACTCTCTACGTTAGGATCTATCATTAAGTATGTTAGCAAGTTTGTGCAGTGTTTTTTAAAAGTTCCAGAGCTTAGTTCAGTATCATTTTGAAGTTATTGCATGGCTTTGGGCCAAATAGCATGTCCCTTGAATTTATGGTCACATTCAAGCAACAAAAGGCCACTGCCTTACGATATATATAGGAGAACGATTGCAATTGCTTTAAATATCATCATCACAATGATTAAATTCACTTACAAGGAATGTTTAAAGTTGGGTCACTCCTTCCACATGCCAACTGAAAAGGAGATCATCAGATGAGGGTTTGAAAAATAAATTGAATGAATGATTCAATAATCGGATGATTACATTGAACAATACACAGACGTATATATAGAGGTTACAAGACGATGTTCTATAATTAGAACATAACATTAAAATATAAGATTAAAGAGCTAAAAGCTAAATTAAGCTTAAAAGCTAATTAACTAAAAAGAAAAAGCTAAATGCTAAATAAAGCTTAAAAGCTAATTAACTAAAAAGCTAAATGACCATTAAACAAGGAACTAAATATAGGTGACTAAAATATAATTAAATATTCTAATACCCTCCCTTAATGGTCATGCTATCTATCACACCATGCTGCCCTCTAAATTTGAGAAACTTTGCCGGGCTCAAGGACTTGGTGAGGATATCTGCAGTCTGATCTTCTGTAGGAATGTACTGCAGTATCACTGATCCATCTTCAACATGCTAGCGGATGAAATGAAAATAAAGCTCCACATGCTTTGTCCGCTCATGGAAGACTGGATTTTTGGCTAATTTTAGAACCCCTTGATTATCACAAAACAAGGGAGTAGGTCCTGGTTGAGACATTTGCATGTCTGCAAGCATCCTACGCAGCCAAATTGTCTCACATGTTGCCTTAACAGTTCCCCGATACTCTGCTTTGGTCGAGGAAAGGGCTATTGTCTGTTGCTTCTTGTTGGTCCATGTGGCTGCACCTGTACCCAAGCTGAAAACATACCCAGAAGTTGACTTTCTGTCATCAACACAACCTGCCCAATCTGAGTCTGTAAAACCAACCAGCCTAGGATCTTTGCTTCTGCTGTACAAAATGCCAAAATCAGGAGTGCCCTTTACATATCTAAGCACACGCTTCGCTACAACCCAATGTTCAACTTTTGGGGCTGACATGAAGCGAGAAATATAGCTCACAACATAACTGATGTCAGGTCTAGTGGTGATAAGATAGATGAGGCTGCCAACTAGTTGCCTGAATGAAGACTCATCCACTACAGGTGAATCTGATTTGGCTGATAATTTGAGCCCTATCTCCATAGGTGTAGATGCAAGTTTACAATCTTGCATTCGAAACTTATCTAGTAGGCTCTTGGCATACTTTGACTGAGAAATAAATATGTGGCTATCAGTCTGCCAAACCTCTGCACCGAGACAATAATGGAGAAGTCCCAAATCTGTCATATCAAAATGCTGACACAAATTCTGTTTGACCTGCATGATCAGATGTGCTGCATTGCCAGTAATGATGAGATCATCAACATAGACTACTAGAAATAGAATATCATCACTAGTATGTTTGACATACAAATTGGGATCTGAAGGACTACTCTGAAAGCCTTGATCAATCAAGTACTTATCAATTTTGATGTACCATGCACGAGGAGCCTGTTTGAGGCCATAGAGTGCTTTGACTAGTCTATGGGTTAGTGCAGGATCAAGGGGGGCCAAAAAGTGGCGATGTGAAAAAAAAGCCTTCCTCACTCGCCTAAAAACGCGAAAATTTGTGTTGACTTTTTGCTTGGCCTGGGTGTCCATACACCTTGGCCTGGTAATTACCTATGCAAATCGGATATCTGATTTTTATTTGTAATTTTAATTTAAAATATATATTATATGTTACGTATTATATAATACATATTATATTATATATAATATAATACAATATTATATTATATAATATAATATTAAATTATATTATATATTATATAATATTGTATTATATTATATATTATATAATATTGTATTATATTATATTATAATATAATATAACATTATATTATAATATAATATTATATTATATAATATTGTATTATATTATATATAATATAATATAATATAATATAATATTATATTATATTATATTATATTATATTATAATATATATAATATAATACAATACGTATTATATAATATAATAATATATTATATAATATATTATTATATTATATAATATATTATAATATAATATATTATTATATTATATATGTTATTTAAAAATAATTTAAGTGTTGAAATCGGATATCCGATTTTATCGGATATCCGATTTTCTGAGACTTTTATATTTAGACAGCGACAGTCCCGTGAGTCATTTTTAACTCACGGGTCGTGCAAATTTGTCAAAATCCGATATCCGCTCCATCCGATATCCGGTTTTTTGACAAAAAATTGCTAAAAAATTGATTTAGAGGTAAGAATTTTGTCGTTTTGAATCATTTTCATTCATTTTTTGTATTTTTTGTGAATGTTTATTTGATTTTTCATTGAAAATATGGTTTTTTTTCATGAAAACTAGGTTTTTTTAAAATCAAATACCTAATTGTTTAAATTTGTTAACTAAATTTAATTGTTTACATTCAATTAGGTTAAAAATGGGAGATAACAATGAAAACACTGACCAACCACAACTACAACAACCAAACCCTCATTTGCCAAACCCCCCCTCAATTCAAGATTTGATTGCACAAAATTTGAATGAATTGAGGGGGATTGCAGAAGTATATCGTAGGATCCCTCGTCTAAACCCATTGTTTGATCCTCTCACGTCGATCGTAAAAAGTATGGAAACCATGACTAAGGAGCACGATGCCACCCTTTTGTGGCGAGATTCTATGAAGGAAAAATATGCAGATGGCTTGTTGTATAAGGATATCAAGGATCTTGAGATATCCAAAGCCGAAATCCCCTCATTGTTTGTCAATCCCCATACTGGTCAGCCTGTAGATCCCAAAAAAATAAAACTTTCTATCAAATGGTGCACAAATGATGGGATTGTGAAAAACTTTTGGGATCGTTGGTGGATGGTTTTCGACAAACCACCCAACAACAATCTTGATATCCCCTTCTATTTCATAAAAAAATTGTATCCTGAGTTTGTTTTACAGAAACATGTGAACTACTTTGACATCCAACCTTTCCAGGGTGTAGGTTTAGGTATGCCCCAAAATAGACCTGGGGCAGTTAGAGTAGTCCAAGGCCCATATGTCCCCCCTCCTCCTGTTGATCCCCCACCTGCAGTTCAGCATCCTGATATCATTTGTGAGGCGGCTTCACGGACCATATCGGCTATTCACTCTTTGAGTAGCCTTTTGGTTTCTCAGGCTGCGTCAGTAGCTCAGCCTACTTTTGATGGTAGCGGTGCATCAGGTGGTGCTGACACGTCATCCTCGACTCCACACATATGTGTGCCACATAGTTGTGTCATGTGTGGGCACGTATGCTTGGGTCCAGTTGGACAGCCCGTTGATCCTGCTGTGGACAGTGCAGATTACGAGGTGCATGCGATGCATGATGCACCAGAGGTTATTACACAGACTGGAGGATACATTGGGGAGTCCTCACATGCTAGAGGCGAGGAGGCACCGTCATCATACATTGATGATGTATTGGTAAGATTTGTGTTTTCACAGTTCATGTTATATTTTAATTAAATATTTATAAATTAGATAATATTAAGTACTAATTTTTATTTACATGGTCTATTTAACAGTTGATGACCGAGGATGAGTTGAGACAGATTCAGGAAGGCACCTTGTCGGCCATTTCATTTGGCCTCGATAGCTTGACGGTACATATATTATTGCACCTAGTCGTTTGTATTTTATTGTACATACATGTTCATCATTTATGTTTGTATTAATTAGATTATGTAGTAACTTGCATGTATATCTTATTTTACTCTTGTAGGGCACAAGCAGCACAAGTGTGGTGCAGTGTGATCTAGGATCTGGTAGTGCAATTGGAGACAAGGGAAAGGTAATTGAATGCAAATATGATTGAATGAATAGTTTAAATAACTTATAGTGATTATACATGTCTAGACATAGATTGATAGTTTCATATACCTGTTGTGTATATATACAGAGAATCCTTGGCTTCACATCCTTGATGACTACACCCGATATACCTGAAGAAGAAGAAGAGATGCCTCGAGTAGATGTGTGTTTATTTTATTTTTTGATTAGTAGATATAATTTGTTATTATCAGTGACAATTATATGCTAACTTGTATCAATGTCATGTTTCTAAACATATGTAGGTTGTTTATGAAAATATTCAAAACATACCTCCTCTACCGAAGACATACATCAAGAGTCCTGCAAAGCTGAAGAGAAAACGTGGAGATGAGGTAAACATGAATAGTTCAATTAAATAGTTCATTTTTATGTTAACTTTTCGAATGTGAATTATATAATATAACTAATATTAATCGTGGTTTGTTTTTCTTGTGCAGGATCCTTCAGAGCCGAGCAGTGTGGCGAAGAGGATCGATTTTGATGATCCATCAGCAGCTTAGGATGTTATAGATAGTTTTGGGATGCTTACATGTCTAGTTGGCATGTATATTTTGTATATGGACATACATTCACGTATTTAGACATACATTTTGTTTCAGTTGGTGTTTATGCCATATTTGTGTATGGACATACATTTGTAATCATTCGACATTTTTATATATACATAAGTTGATATTCGATCATATAAATTGTTGCTCATCTGTGTGGTGTTATCATGGAAATCTTTAATCTTCATTCCAATAATTAACAATGGTTAATAATGGCTATTTAATGAACAATACAATTCATTTCATTTCATCGTAAGTGTTGTTTTTATAATGAACAATATAATTCATTTAATGAACAATACAATACAATTTATTTAATGAACAATTTACAATTCATTTAATCAACAATACAATAAAATTCATTCAATGAACAATACAATTCATAAACAATACAATTCATTTAATGAACAATACCCTACCCATGCTCCTGTTTTGCCCCCCCACTCGATCGAACGCTCGAGGTCATACCCTACCGGCGTCGTCCCTTGAGCGCCCTAAGTGTTCAAAATTGTCAAACTTTGACGGGCCCTAACTCAGAATCTGTGGCACCTGTGAATGATCCGTTTGAACCTATGGGCCCACGAGAGGGGTCCCTACAAAATCCTATCTCGATTTTTCAAGTTTCCCTATGGTTTTATTAGGGCAGCAATTTTTCGGTTGGCAAAAAATCGTCAGTCTCACTCAATGGAATGTTGTCGCGTGGCCAATTTCTCGTTCAGCTCATCGCGATGACGAACCGTCAACTCCAACATGTCCAATTAGGCATAATTACCTTACGCATGCTCCTGTTTTGCCCCCCCACTCGATCGAACGCTCGGGGTCATACCCTACCAGTGTCGTCCCTTGAGCGCCCTAAGTGCTCAAAATTGTCAAACTTTGACAGGGTCTAACTCGAAATCTGTGGCACCTGTGAACGATCGTATTGAACCTACGAGGCCATGAGAGGGGTCCCTACAAAAGCCTATCTCAGTATTTCAAGTTTCCCTACAGTTTTATTAGGGCAGCAATTTTTTGGTTGGCAAAAACATCGTCAGTCTCACTCAATGGAATGTTGTCGCTGGTCGATTTCTCGTTCAGCTCATCGCGATGATGAACCGTCAGCTCTAACATGTCCAGTTAGGCATAATTACCCTACGCATGCTCCTGTTTTGCCCCCCCACTTGATCGAACGCTCGGGGTCATACCCTACCGGCGTCGTCCCTTGAGCGCCCTAAGTGCTCAAAATTGTCAAACTTTGACGGGCCCTAACTTAGAATCTGTGGTACCTGCGAACGATCCGTTTGAACCTACGGGGCCACGAGAGGGGTCCCTACAAAAGCCTATCTCGATATTTCATGTTGCCCTACAGTTTTATTAGGGCAGCAATTTTTCGGTTGGTGAAAAAATCATCAGTCTCACTCAATGGAATGTTGTCGCCTGGTCGATTTCTCATTCAACTCCTCACGATGATGAACCCTCAGCTCTGACATGTCCAGTTAGGCATAATTACCCTATGCATGCTCCTATTTTGCCCCCCCCACTCGATCGAACGCTCGAGGTCATACCCTACCGACGTCGTCCCTTGAGCGCCCTAAGTGCTCAAAATTGTCAAACTTTGATGGGCCCTAACTCGGAATCTGTGGCACCTGCGAATGATCTGTTTGAACCTATGGGGCCACGAGAGGGGTCCCTACAAAAGCCTATCTCGGTATTTCAATTTTCCCTACGATTTTATTAGGGCAGCAATTTTTCAGTTGGCGAAAAAATCGTCAGTCTCACTCAATGGAATGTTGTCACTTGGTCGATTTCTCGTTTAGCTCATCGCGATGATGAACCGTCGGCTCCGACATGTCCAGTTAGGCATAATTACCCTACGCATGCTCCTTTTTTTCCCCCCCACTCGATCGAACGCTCGGGGTCATACCCTACCGGCATCATCCCTTGAGCACCCTAAGTGCTCAAAATTGTCAAACTTTGACGGGCCCTAACTCAGAATCTGTGGCACCTGCGAATGATCCGTTTGAACCTACGGGGCCATGAGAGGGGTCCCTACAAAAGCCTATCTCGGTATTTCAAGTTGCCCTACAGTTTTATTAGGGCAACAATTTTTCGGTTGGCAAAAAAATCGTCAGTCTCACTCAATGGAATGTTGTCACCTAGTCGATTTCTCGTTCAGCTCATCGCGATGACGAACCGTCAGCTCCGACATGTCCAGTTAGCCATAATTACCCTATGCATGCTCCTATTTTGCCCCCCCACTCGATCAAATGCTCGAGGTCATACCCTACCGGCGTCGTCCCTTGAGCGCCCTAAGTGCTCAAAATTGTCAAACTTTGATGGGCCCTAACTCAGAATCTGTGGCACCTGCGAACGATCCGTTTGAACCTACGGGGCCACGAGAGGGGTCCCTACAAAAGCCTATCTTGGTATTTCAAGTTGCCCTACGGTTTTATTAGGGCAGCAATTTTTCGGTTGGCGAAAAAATTGTCAATCTCACTCAATGGAATGTTGTCGCCTGGTCAATTTCTCGTTCATCTCGTCGCGATGACAAACCATCGGCTCCGACATGTCCATTTAGGCATAATTACCCTACGCATGCTCCTGTTTTGCCCCCCCCCCACTCGATCCGACGTTCGGGGTCATACCCTACGCATGTGACATCCATGAAGGGATATGAAGGGATATTTTGTAAACAATCAGAAACCTTTAATGATAATCAAATTGAAGCCTTGAGATTTATGCAATATGGTTCAAGTCCCAAACTGTACCCTGAGAGCATTTTGATTTTACTTATGTCTTGTGTATTATAATAAAGACCAATTTGCCAATGTGACATCTTCATATGAGAGAAAAGCTTCATCTTATCTCAATACAGTTGTACCTATATCATTATTAGAAAATTTAAATATACAAAGATCTGTTATTAGTATTCTCTAGATTATGGATTTGAATTGATGTTCTCAATTAGTTATTATCTGTTCAGCTTTTCTTCATAAGGCACAACCATCTGGTGGTTATCATATGAGGACAACCATCCATGACTTTCAAAGTAATTGATATTTATTCCTACACCTCACACTCACAAGATTAATAATAAAATGACATTTATGATTCATCAAATGCTGACAAAGTCTAATCAAAGTTCAACTTCAAGATGTATACAACATATCATATTCAACTTCAAGATGCATACAACTTACCATATTCAAGCTCATGCCAACCACCACTTGGATATTGTTATATGTCGATTAAAGTACAATATATGTAATAAAACCATATAGTCTTACAAAAAAGCCATCATAGACCATCTATGTCGATTAAAGTACAATTCATTTGTAACAGGGGCACACTCACAATCTGAAGTTGCAAAGCCCTGTGGGAAGCATCAAATTAGAAATTTATTAATCTGACTCATACTACTGTCAAAAGCATCAAAGATGCTACTGCTAGAGAACACCATGCTCCATTGTGGAGAGAATATTAGGTGCATCTGATGTCAGCATCTGAAAATGAAACAATGTTATTCAATTGCCAAAATCTAACTGACTTTATTTTATAAACCATTAATGAATAAAAATAGACAAGGTTACCTGAGTGAAAGTTCGATGACCACTTTGACTAGTAGGTGTTGATGTTGAAGGCCCAACATTAACCTATTTACCTGACTATCAATGTCAAATGTTTGATTCAATAGATCATCTGTCATGACAATTTGAGCCACTGCAGATGTGTCCTGGCCACATGCATTTGAATCATCTTCATGATAATAAATACAACAAGACCCACAATTTAATCTCATTAATGCACAAAGGAATATGTACCATCACCAAGAGAAGGTCTCGTCAACAACGAATGATCTGGCATGAACCTGTATTTTTAAGAATTGTTAGTCTACACATAAAATGCATGGATGAACATAACGGATTTATGATAATCACTTCAACTGAAATGCATGATAATAAATGAAAAGGTGGGATCATATACCATAAAAATACGTCCCTTCGAATTATATCAACAGAACCCACTATGTTGACACAAAAATCGTAATGTGATACTGTTGTATATCATCAAAAAATACCTTCATGAGCATAAAGGTTATGCGATTATTATATCATAAAAAATTATCAAATAGTGTTCTCTAATAACAAAAATTGTAAAGCTCATCAAATGCATGATAATAAGTCGTGTTGCAAAAATATGTCCCTTCCAATTATATCGAGTGTACTCACTATGTGCATGCAAAAACTGTGTTGCCAAAAAAAAACGTTCATCAATAGACCTGCATTTTGAACACATCCTTAATATACATGTAACAAACTTGAACATTAAGGTTTAATGATCATTGTTTGAAATGAAATGCATGATAAAAAAATAAGGCACCATTAAAGACCTACTACTCAAGTGTGCCTGAAGGGTCATCTCTTTGTTTAAGAGTATCCAGTATTGCTTCATGATCAGCAGTAGTCACTGTTCATAGCTCTTTGGTCTTTGGTTTTGCTTGATGCTTCAACAACTTGACATTTGTGGCTATAATAAGGTGTGAATACATTATAATGGTTTTGTGTCTCTCATAGTCTTCAAATGTAGGTATGCCATTCTTTCTAATCATGTATGTTCGCAACCAAGTTCCCGCAACAACAACTAAACCTGTAGGATATGTGAACCCATCATCATCTGTCACTAGTTGTGTTAGTTTTTGTTTTCCCTATACACATCGTCCCAACCAATATTCTGATCTCTCTTCATTCCCTTGCGGTGCAACAACTGCAAAAACATGTCCTGGTTGTACAAGATCTGATAGATGATCATACTCAAGTGAACTTTCCATGTCATCGTTTGACAAGGATATTGTTTGAGATAAAGGAGTTAGATAGTGGGGAACCCACGTATCAACCCACTCACTTGACTCGCACTGATCCCAATCACACCGAAGACAACTCTGACAAAAACAAGCCAACGCTCGTGTCCAAATGGTCCATGTACTTGCATCTGAGCTGAGAAATGAATGCATCTTTGAAGAATCTTTAATTGTTTGACAATCCAATCTATCTCCCACTGTTCCCTCCTCAACCAACCAAAAGAATCTGCTCACTGCTGAATCAAGAGTACCTCCATGTGACAATGCTGAACTACACCAATCAACAATAGAACGTGCATCAGAGAAATTTGCACCTGAAATCTTCAATTGCTCCTTAACTAGAGCTCTCTTCAAACATGCACCTGCTCCATCATGCTCTCCCTTCCCATTCCCCGCCTCAAAAAAACACCAAATATGAGGTATATGCCTCTCCACATGCATTCTACTCAACCAATAAAACATACACGCATTCTTGAATTGACCTGTACAGTTATCTGACCACATTATATGTCGGTCAATTGCAATATCTTTCTCATGCAAGAACTCAAAAAAAATCTCGAAAGAATATTGCACATACTCGGAGGAGTGTGATCTATCACCGCTCATATAAAAATGATACTCCCTGATTATCTTCCTATCCTCTTCTGTACTATCAGAAGCATGTCTATATGTAATGTGAACAAAAATAGCAATCTGGAGTGAATTGTAGTACTGAGATTGTACCTCATTCTGTGGTTGCAATGTATAGTTCTCTCCAAAATCAACCACCGATACAATAGTGCCAATCGAGAAAGAGTTCTTACACATCCTGAACTGTTGATCCAACCACTGAGACCTATGGGTGTGCCTTGCATACTTGTAGAAAAGATTTTCCTTAAAATCCAAAATAAAATCAGCAATACTTACTTCTCTTGAGACTAATTCACATCTAGAACCTTCACCTCCACTCTTCACAGTATATTTCACTATCTCGTATCTTTTTTTCTCAACATAATTATTTCCAAACTCGTGTTCACTACCCTCATGAAAACATGAAACAAACTTTGACAACCCACCACATTCTGAGCACTTCTCATTCAAACAATAATTTCTATAGAAATAGCAGCCATCATCTCTAGGGCATAAAAATAGATCTTGCAAGTCTTTTGATGATCTCGAAAATAACATTGCACCACACTCCTGCAACATCTCATTAGCATGCATCGTAGAACGAATATGACATAAAAGTTCATGGTACATTGAAAACTCCACATGGTACTTGCAACAACAGGTATTGCGAATCTTAAGAGGAACACAATAAAATGGTTTCAAAGATTCAAAGGCCCTTTGTGATATTTGCAAAGTTGGATGTAATTCACAAAAAAATTTGTACAACATTGTTTGGCTTGATTCCAAGAAATGTTTGGGATGCGGTGTGCGGTCTCGATTGCCGATTCTTAATTTCAAAACGTCCTTTACAATGGGTGACACTCTAGAATTAGAGTGCCAAAATTGTTGAATCTCTTCCTTCACATTGTTAGTCAACTTTCTATCAACACGTGGCCATGTATCTTGTTGAAGTGGATCGTCAAGTCTTTGTCTTCGTGCAAGTGCTCTATCCAAAGTTTTACGGTTTATGTTAAAATCAACACAAGTTTGTCTCATTTGACGAGCCTTCCTCAATTGATGGCTTACTAAGGAGGTTGTAATCACTCTTCGAGCGGCTCTCTTATCTCTTTCTTTGGTATTCTTTCCAATAGAATTGAGAGCGTCAAATAGAGTTTTTGCAATAATAGAATTTCTCTCCGTTTTCTTGTTCATACGAATCTTCAATTTGTTTAGCAATGGTCTCATCTTTATCATCTTTAGCAATTGAACAAAGAGTTGGCATTGCTCGGTCAATGTCTTATTGCTAAAATTTTGGTTGAAAATTTTTGTAGCCCACAAGCCGAACAGTTCTTGTTGACCTCTTGCCTTCAAGATTCGCAATAATGTTCTCATCGATTTCAAATAACCATTTTGGGGTTCTTGAAGGTCTTGGATTTGGAATTTTTCTTTCATCCATGAGAGGGTCTTCATTTCTAAAGTAATTAGGTGTTACATATGGTTCACTTGGTGAGGCAATTCCACCTTCAATGTTAAATTTTTCCACATTTTCACCTCCTATGTCAAAATTTTCCACATGTTGAGCATTTTCATTATCACTTTCAACATTTTCAAAATTTTCAATATTTTCACTTTCAAAATCTACATTTTCATTTTCAATAACTTGTGGCACATTTTCCACATGTTGAACATTTTCATTATCACTTTCAACATTTTCAATATTTTCACTTTCAAAATCTACATTTTCATTTTCAATAACTTGTGGCACATTTTCCACATGTTGAGCATTTTCATTATCACTTTCAACATTTTCAATATTTTCACTTTCAAAATCTACATTTTCATTTTCAATAACTTGTGGCACATTTTCCACATGTTGAGCATTTTCATTATCACTTTCAACATTTTCAATATTTTAACTTTCAAAATCTACATTTTCATTTTCAATAACTTGTGGCACATTTTCAATTTCAATTTCCTCTTCAGTTGAAGTAACATTAGCAATATTTAACATACCTTGTCTTCTCCTCCTATGACATTCTCTATCTCTTTCTCTATACACTTCAACTTGGTCATTTGAAAGTTTTCTTTTGCGTTTAGACTTTCGACGACTACTACTCCCCATTTCCCTCCACACATATGCTCCTTCGTGATTGACAATGTAAGTTTTCACTTTAAGAATCTCCCAAAAGCACTAATTTGTCTCTAGCTGTCTGCAACCCCGTGATCGTCGACAGAAAACATAGGACCCAGACTGTCGGCCCTTGGAATCAACAGAATGGCCCACAAACCCTTTTTTTTTTGGTTTTTAGTACCAAAATTGGATATCCGATAAAATTCGATATCCGATTTTATCGGATATCCAATTTTAGTACAAAAATATGTGGTCCCAAAAAAAAATTCCCGTTGCCGCCATTTACAAACTAAACTGCCACATGGCAGAAATCCGATATCCAATTAAATCGGATATCGGATTTTATTGGTCATATTTTAGAGAGAGAGAGAGGAGGAGGAGAGGGAGAGAGGGGGAGAGAGAGAGAGAGAGGAGGAGAGAGAGAGAGAGAGAGAGAGAGAGAGAGAGAGAGAGAGAGAGAGAGAGAGAGAGAGGAGGAGGAGAGGGAGAGAGGGAGAGAGAGAGAGAGAGGAGGAGAGGGAGAGAGGGAGAGAGAGAGAGAGGAGGGGAGAGAGAGGGAGAGAGAGAGAGGGAGAGAGAGAGAGAGAGAGAGAGAGAGGAGGAGAGAGAGAGAGAGAGAAAGAGAGAGACACCATAGGACCCCTTAAGACACAATATGACCCCTAACGACACAATATGACCCAAAGCAACCCAATATGGTGTCATTAGGGGTCATATGGTGTCTTAAGGGGTCCTATGGTGTCCCAAGACACCATATGACCCCTAACAACACCATATGACCCCTTAAGACACCAAATCATATCGTTAGGGATCATATTGTGTCGTACGGGGTCATATGGTGTCCATAGGGGTCATATAGTGTCTTGGGACACCATAGGACCCCTTAAGACACAATATGACCCCTAACGGCACAATATGACCCAAAGCAACCCAATATGGTGTCATTAGGGGTCATATGGTGTCTTAAGGGGTCCTATGGTGTCCCAAGACACCATATGACCCCTATGGACACCATATGACCCCTAACGACACCATAGGACCCCTTAAGACACCAAATCATATCGTTAGGGATCATATTGTGTCATATGGGGTCGTAGGACACAATATGACCCCTAACGACATGATTTGGTGTCTTAAGGGGTCCTATGGTGTCGTTAGGGGTCATATGGTGTCCATAGGGGTCATATGGTGTCTTGGGACACCATAGGACCCCTTAAGACACAATATGACCCCTAACGACACAATATGACCCAAAGCGACCCAATATGGTGTCATTAGGGGTCATATGGTGTCTTAAGGGGTCCTATGGTGTCCCAAGGCACCATATGACCCCTATGGACACCATATGACCCCTAACGACACCATAGGACCCCTTAAGACACCAAATCATGTCGTTAGGGGTCATATTGTGTCCTACGGGGTCGTACGACACAATATGACCCCTAACGACATGATTTGGTGTCTTAAGGGGTCCTATGGTGTTGTTAGGGGTCATATAGTGTCTTGGGACACCATAGGACCCCTAACGACACAATATGACCCAAAGCGACCCAATATGGTGTCATTAGGGGTCATATGGTGTCTTAAGGGGTCCTATGGTGTCCCAAGACACCATATGACCCCTATGGACACCATATGACCCCTAACGACACCATAGGACCCCTTAAGACACCAAATAATATCATTAGGGATCATATTGTGTTGTACGGGGTTGTAGGACACAATATGACCCCTAACGACATGATTTGGTGTCTTAAGGGGTCATATGGTGTCTTGGGACACCATAGGACCCCTTAAGACATAATATGACCCCTAACGACACAATATGACCCAAAGCGACCCAATATGGTGTCATTAGGGGTTATATGGTCTCCTAAGAGGTCATAAGGGTTCATGGGACACCATATGACCCCTATGGACACCATATGACCCCTAACGACACCATCGGACCCCTTAAGACACCAAATCATGTCGTTAGGGGTCATATTGTGTCCTACGACCCCGTAAGACACAATATGACCCCTAATGTTATGATTTGGTGTCTTAAGGGGTCCTATGGTGTCGTTAGGGATCATATGGTGTCTTGTGACACCATAAGACCCCTTAAGACACCAAATTGTGTCGTTAGGGGTCATATTGTGTCCTACGACCCCGTAAGACACAATATGAGCCCTAACGACATGATTTGGTGTCTTAAGGGGTCCTATGGTGTCGTTACGGGTCATATGGTGTCTTGGGGCACCATAGGACCCCTTAGGACACAATATGACCCCTAACGACATGATTTGGTGTCTTAAGAGGTCTGATGGTGTCGTTAGGGGTCATATGGTGTCCCATGAACCCTTATGACCTCTTAGGACACCATATGACCCCTAATGACACCATATTGGGTTGCTTTGGGTCATATTGTGTCGTTAGGGGTCATATTGTGTCCTAAGGGGTCCTATGGTGTCCCAAGACACCATATGACCCCTACGGACACCATATGACCCCTAACGACACCATAGGACCCCTTAAGACACCAAATCATGTCGTTAGGGGTCATATGGTGTCCTAAGGGGTCATAGACCACAATATGACCCCTTAGGACATAATATGACCCAAAGCGACCCAATATGGTGTCATTAGGGGTCATATGGTGTCCTGAGAGGTCATAAGGGTTCATGGGACACCATATCACATAACTATCATTAGGGGTCATAGTTATGGGTCGTAAGAAACAATATGACCCCTAACGACATGATTTGGTGTCTTAAGGGGTCCTATGGTGTCCCAAGACACCATATGACCCCTAACGACACCATAGGTCCCCTTAAGACACCAAATTGTGTCGTTAGGGGTCATATGGTCTCTCTCTCTCTCTCTCTCTCTCTCTCTCTCTCTCTCTCTCTCTCTCTCCCTCTCCCTCTCCTTCTCTCTCTCTCTTCGTCTCTCTCTCTCTCTCTCTCTCTCTCTCTCTCTCTCTCTCTCTCTCTCTCTCTCTCTCTCTCTCTCTCTCTCTCTCCCTCTTTAAAATATTACTAATAAAATCCGATATCCGATTTAATCGGATATCGGATTTCTGCCATGTGGCAGTTTACTTCATAAATGGCGACAAAGGGAAATTCATCGGGGACCGCAAATTTTTGTTCGAATATCGGATCCGATATCCGATTTTTGTACTCAAATTTTCAAATTTCAAATTTCGGCTCGGAAATGCTTTGGTATTAGGCTTGGAAGTTACAAGCCTAGAAAGTCAACTAAAAAAACGTGTTTTTCAGTATTCCCTGGTTTTCCAGACTTTACACTGGTGGCTGACGACTTTTTTTGTAGCCAAAATTGATAAAACAAAAAGGGTTTTTTAAGGACGTTCCCAGCTTTCCAACAATATAAGGCTTGTCTTATTTCGACTTTAGTAAATAATTATTATTTATTTTCTAATTGAATTCTGACAATAGTCCTGATTGATATACTGATTGAAAAACACTCATAACTTTCAAACGGTATAACATTTTTTGAAACCAAAACATGCTTCACATCCTATGCTTCGTCTACTATAGGGAAAAATTTTAAAAAATTAAATTTCATAAGGTTTTGACCAAGTTAAGGTGGTCAGACGTAGGAGTTTTTGAATTTCTGAAAAGTTGTAGTAAAAAAATCATAAATAATTATTTAACTCATAAAAAATTTAAAAAAAATATGTGTCACATCCGGACATGAGTCTAATACTTATATTATAAATATTATAAAATAAATTTAAGATTTGATTTTGATTAGGGTGGTTAGACATACGTCTACTTCTTATTTTTTTCCTGAAATTTTAGTACCACTGCATTGAAATTTGAAATTTTCATCAAATAGGATTTTTTTTTTCCAAAAAACAACTAGTAGCTTAGAAACTACATTCAATTTTCTATATATTCTCTTCTTACATATTTTAAAAATAATGTTCACAACTTATTCAAATTTTCATGTCAAGTTGCATAACTCTGATTTTTCTGAAATTTCATTGCCACTTAAGGGCCTGTTTTGGCACACCATGATCCTGCACATACCCCTACATACCTGGTGTTCCTTACCAGCAACCTTGAAACCTGGAGGCTGCATCATGTAGAATTCTTCTTGCAAATCACCATTGAGAAAGGCACTCTTGACGTCCATTTGATGGACTTTCCATCCAAATTGAGCTGAGAGAGTGAGGACAAGCCTAATGGTACTCATCTTGGCTGTGGGAGCAAATGTCTCTTCATAGTCGATGCCCTCCTTCTGTGAAAACCCTTTTGCCACCAACCGAGCCTTGTACTTATCAAGACTTCCATTAGCTTTATACTTGACTTTAAACACCCATTTGCAGCCAATGGGCTTCTTTCCTAGAGGAAGATCAGACAATAACAAAGTGTTGTTTTTCAGAAGACTATGTTGCTCCACTGCCATAGCCTTTTCCCATTCAGGTACACCTTTAGCCTCTGTATATGTTTGAGGCTCATAAATACTATGAATGTTGGCCATAAGAGCAAAATTAACTGTGTGTTGTTGGCTCTTACCTCTAACGGATCTACCCTCAATGAGCTCATCATCGTGAAGATCACCAATGGTCTTGGCCCACCACTTAGGTCGGAGAGTAGAAGTACCAACATTTGCTACAGGATGAAGAGTGCCTGGAATATTTAGAGCAAGCTCCTCTGGATGTGGATCAAGAAGATCTTGAGGAAAGTCAAGAGGTGCAATGTCATGCCTGGGAGACCCCACAACTTCAGAGTCAGCTAAATCCCTCCCATCAAGTGGAGCTAAGGGAAGACAAACACCCATACTTACAGCCTTTGGAGGGTGATCCTCAGTGCTCAAATCAGAAGAGGAAGGCTGAAAAGGCCCTCTTTCTTCATCAAATACTACATCTCGACTGAATATGAGGTGATTAGTGTCTATATCAACCAGCCGATATGCCTTGTGGTTGTCACTGTAGCCGATGAACATCAATTTCTGACTCTTTGGATCCAGTTTGGTGCGTGTGGCATCTGGAATCCAAACATAAGTTGTAGAGCCAAAAACTTTCAAATGACTGATTTTGGGCTTCCTACCAGACCAAGCTTCCTCTGGAGTCATCTTCTTAACGACCTTTGTGGGAGATCGATTCAAAAGGTAGACTGCAGTGAAGACCGCTTCCGCCCAAAAGTGTTTTGGAACATTTCTATGCTCCAACACAGACCGAGCCATCTCAGTGACTGTATGGTTCCTGTGCTCAACAACACCGTTCTGCTGTGGGGTGTAAGGTGTGGTAAGCTGATGCTTAATGCCATGTGATGCACAAAAGTTGGTGAACTCTGTAGAACTTGTCGGACCGAAGAGTGACTATCTAACAGCTAGACTCTTTTTCCACTAAGGCCTTAAACGTTTGAAACATGGTGAACACCTTTGATTTCTGCTTAAGAAAATAAACCCACATGTGTCTGCTGAAATCATCAACAAATAATAGAAAATACCTGCATCAAGTGACTGATGGAGTGTTCATGGGACCACAAATGTCTACATGAACGAGTTGCAAGACCTTGGATGCTCTCCAAGCGTCTCCATTTGAAAACGGAGTCCTATGCTGCTTTCCAACTTGACACGCTCCGCAAACTCCATGATTCTGAGTTTCAATCTTAGGTAATCCTATGACTAGATCCTCTCGAACCAACTGAGAGAGATAGTGGACATTGAGATGCCCATATCGCTGATGCTAAAGAGTGCTGATGGAAGTACTCCTAGCTGCCACGGCGAGCTCCTGAGAACCAATGGAATCAACAAGTCTATAAAGACCATGATCCTCAATACCAATTGCAACTGTAGTGCGAGTCTCCCTATCAACAATGTTGCACTTGTGCAACCCAAAGACGACATCCAGCTATGGTGAATGTTGCATAATCTGACTAACTGACAGTAGATTGAGCTTCATACCAAGTACAAAGTATACATTGAGGAATATTAAATCCCTCCCACCAGATGAAATCTGAACATTGCCCTTGCCGACAACAGTATACTCTTCAGCTCCACCAAATATCACTGAATCAGTGAAAGGCATGTACTCTGTAAACCAATCTCGACGATGTGTGAAATGTCGAGAGGCTCCAGAGTCAATGTACTAGGCTGATGATTGAACATCATCAGAGGAGGTTTGGGCCATGAACGCATAGAAGGCAGATTCCTTCTGATCAGGATGCGTGGCAGAATTGGCTTTCTGCTTGGACCCTCCCTGTTTGATTGCTAGGATGCTGTCAATTTTCGACAATCTTTCACCAAATGGCCATATAAATGACAGTAGGAACATTGTAAGCTCTTCTTTCTGGAAGACTGCTGAGGTTGACCTTGACCTTGTCCTTTCTGCTTGAAGGATGAAGCTTTACCCTTGTACTTATGTGAAGCTGAGGCTGTGAAAACCTGTTCAGGGGATGAACTAGTGCTGCTTCCAAACTGCTGCTTCCATCGATCCTGTTGGAGCAGCTTGTTGCAAAGATCAGGAAACTTCAAATCAACACTAGTAGAGGAGATATTGAGCGTATCAATGAAATGCTCGTAGGATCTGGGAAGGCTTTTCAGCGTGATCACTACCATATCCTCTTCCACCATGGTTCAGCCTATAGCTTCTAACTGATCACGGATGTCCTTGATCTTTGTAACATGTGCCTGGATAGATGACTTCTCATCCATCATGATAGAAAACAACATATTCTTCAGAAAGAAAGCTCGACTCTTGTCGGATGTTTCATGAAGATCCTTCAAAAGATCCCAGATCTCTTTTGTTGTTTTACTTGAAGGCACTTGTGGGAGTTGATCATCTGTGATGGAGAGTTTGATAAGCATGACAGCCTCTCGATTCTTCACATCATGTTTGTCTTGATCATCACCTGCTGTTGTAGGACGAGATTCCTTTCCCAAAACAAGTTGATCAAGGCAACGATAATCAAAGATGGCAAGCATACGCTGTTTCCAGGTGTTGTAGTTGCGGTTGTTGAACTTCTGACTGTGTTCCAACATGATGTTGGTTAATGATGCCATCACGGAAATCGAGGTTGATCGAGGTCAACTAAGTGAAAGCAAGAGATAGAAGAATCTGATTTTAAAAAAAAATTAGAATAGAAATAGCTACTGAAAAAACTGAAACCCTATAGGAGAATTCTGGCATGAATTCCAAGGCACGAATTTCGAGGTTTGGAAGAAACCCAAAAATTAAAATTTTCTGCACACTTAAAACAACATAAATGGTGCAAAAAAAAATGCAAAAATCCCAACATCCACAGAAATAGTGAACTGTTTTTAAATTCCAAGGCAAATTTGCTGGCACAAAAATCGAGGCACAAAAAATGAGACACCCAGAAAAATCTGAGACCAACCCAAAAAAGCTCTCAAAAAACCCACCAAGAATCTGAAAACAGAATGCAGATTCGACGGCTCGAAAATTGAGGCACAGAAAATGATGCACCCAAAGAAATCGGACAATGACCCAGTTGAGGTCTCCAAAAACCCACCAAGAATCTGCAAGCAAAATAAAATTTTGACTTGAACTGAAGGGTCAAAACCCTAGTCGAAAATTGCAGAAACCTTAGGAAAATTTTCAATCTGCAAAAAAAACTCCAGGTTGCAGGCCCAAAAATCTCCAAAACGCTAAAAAAAAACATGAACTGCTGCCCAGCACAAAGAAATTCACCCATGAACCAGAAACCCTCAAAAAGCCTTCTAAAAAGCAAAATCGTTTTTTTATTAAAAAACAATTAAAAAAATCTGGAAAATATTCCAAAAAGAAGGGCATGAATTTGTATTAAAAAATTCGCCAAACTTTAAAGAATCCCATCGACCCGCTCTGATACCATGAAAAATAAATTGAATGAATGATTCAATAATCGGATGATTACATTGAACAATATACACACGTATATATAGAGGTTACAAGATGATGTTCTATAATTAGAACATAACGTTAAAGTATAAGATTAAAGAGCTAAAAGCTAAATTAAGCTTAAAAGCTAATTAACTAAAAAGAAAAAGCTAAATGCTAAATGCTAAATGCTAAATAAAGCTTAAAAGCTAAATGACCATTAAACAAGGAACTAAATATAGGTGACTAAAATATAATTAAATATTCTAATAGTTATGCCAAATTCTTCTCGTTAATACACTGCTAGAGGAAAATCCATAGGTTTTTGCTAACACCCTGCCATGTTTAATAGCAATTTATGGATATATTTGTGGTATGTATAGGTAGAAGCCATTGAGTGCTGCCATAATATATGAGAAGAATGGACATGAATGCTACATATATAAAATTAACATTAAATGACTGAGTTACCAAGTGCTACAACTTTTGCACATTGTGGGTACCTTGTGCATTTGGTCTTTTATGACCACTTGAAGTTAGTCTTTCTTTATCCAACCACTTTGAATATTGGCAATTTGAAATTTGAAATACTTTGTTGAAGATAATGAAGATTTTCCCTATAGTTGTCTCTGTTACCTATTTTTGACTTTAATTCAAAAATAAGCCTTGTAAGGTCCTAAGTCTTTCATGGATTTAAATTTCTTTGAAAAAACAATTAATGAATTTATTTTTTATTTTTTTGAGACAAAGTTCTAAAAATGCATCTTTAGTTTGTAAAAGCCAAAAAGTCAAATATTATGCATAAGCTTATGGAGGGAATTCAAATTTTTTATACAATGATATAAAATCAAAAGTAGCCTTCCCACATTCCTTTATATAAAGCATATACCATGCATATTTATTTTTTGGAGGGAGATCTCATTTTGAGT
This sequence comes from Cryptomeria japonica, assembly GCF_030272615.1. Lineage (NCBI taxonomy): Eukaryota > Viridiplantae > Streptophyta > Pinopsida > Cupressales > Cupressaceae > Cryptomeria > Cryptomeria japonica. The sequence goes on from NC_081412.1 coordinate 248,341,751, forward strand.
TTTGAGCTATCATTAACTATGGTTAGGCTCATGGGTAAAGATTCATTCATGACTTGAATTAGGTCAGTGGAATAAAACTGAAGTTTCACAATTTATACTTTGACCAAGTGGATATTTTCCCCTCCAAATTTGTTTATCCAATTTCTAAATCGTATTCTTTCCATTAATCATTAACACTATATAAACATCCATTTTGATTTTTCCACTGACTCTTAGTCGGCCCGCCTAAAGAAAACACTATGATGGAAGCTGAAAATTCTCAATCCTAAAGAAATCCAATTAATTTCTTATATTTTAGGAAACCTGTAGAAACCCCTTTCTAGCATAATATCATTTTTTGTACTGTAAAAATGTCAAGAAAGAAAAAAGTCAAAGGAATTGCTTTGCTTTCTCTATACAATGACAAAGACATGGACGTTGATAAGGACATGGAAGAAGACGGAAATGTAAATGAAGATAATTCTCCAGTTTTATCGTCTCCTTCGCCACAAGCTTTTGCAACGTTGAAAAGAATCACTCGAAAAGCCCTTCTCCTGCGATTACAAGTCTTGTTAAGGCACAACGGCTTAACAAAGGTGGTCTGGGAATTATTGATTACAGTCACAATGAAATGATCATATTTCCCGAGCCCCAAGTAAGTAGAGTTCGGAAAGGGTGTTGCTAATTTTTCTTGTAGGGTTTGATTTTTTAGCGGAATGGATGTTAGGATTTGGGTGATCTTCGTCCTTATTTAATAATTATCTTGAAGGGTAGATTTGTTAGCAGATTATCATGTCATGTTTCTGTCATTTAAGTGATTTAACACACTGGATAGGATATGTTGATTTAGGGTCAGAGATTAGTGTTTCATAAGGGTTGCGATTGGCCTTCCGGAGCCTCCACACCCCCTTTTATTGTTACATTCAAGAAGTCATTTTGTAAAACTGTTACTAGCGAAACTGGGTTGTCCTCGGGATGTTTTGGTTGTTGAGTCCCTATTTTGGGAATGTTTTGGGTGTTGGGTAAACTTTAGGGGCATTCTTGGAGATCATTCTTGGCCACTTAGTCCCCATACCTGAAATTACTAAGGGATAGGGATTCCCAAGAAAATCTTGGGGTTATGTCTCTGTGTCTCTCCAAAATTTACCCATCATCTCCTCAAGTCTAAGTTGTTTAACATAATGGAAATGTTGTTGTTACGGAAAGCTTTGTTAAAGGTTGGAATAAGGGTGTTCTGACTACCTTTGGTGTGGAGTTTCGAGTCGATGAAAACCTGGTTGCCACTGTTACTGTTCTGGATATGAAAGGCAGAAAATTCTATAGAGACGTGAAGTCGGGTGAGGAGGCTATTGCTGCATTTTATGATAAGGAAAAGGAAAGACAATAAGTTACAAAAATGGTGAATGGTGGCTATAATAGGAAAGATTTGATTTGCCTATGGGCTGATATGGCATAATTCATCATGAGGTACATTACCCTGGATGGTAGATATGTTATTATTTTCTCACATCATTTTACTATCTTAAACCATTTTAAGCATGGTAGATTTATTTCCATTCCCTTTTATTTGGTTTCATCCTTGGAGAATAGTTTAGTTAAACATTTTCAAAACCAGGATAACCCTATGATTCATGAAGGGCTTATCTTTGTTGATTATGAACTATGCCCAAGCCCATGAAGTGAAACCCTCCCCCAAGGATTAAACCCACATTTCTTCCTCTAACCTTGATGTGTAGTTAGTTTCTCATATGAAGATGGATGAGGGTGATAGTGGTACTGCCATGGATTAGCATGATATCAAGGATATGGAGGACCCTGAGTACAAACCAAAGAAAGAAGGGGAGCTTATGGTGACCCCGAGAACTAATAGTAGCAAGAAAATCAATCCTTCAAGGTGGGCGGCTAGTAAGTTCAAATCTAGCAGCAGGAAAATGCAAGACCTACAGCCACCCAACAAAAAGAAAATGAAACTAACCAAATTGAGTGGGTCCAAAGTCTTGGACCACGAGATTAGGTTGGACATCCCTATCAATGTGGATGATGAGAAACAGGGGTTTGCGAATAAGAAAAATAAAGGCGAGATAAAGGAGGAGAGGGTGATGGGAAATTTGCTATTGGAGGCTAATAGAAGTTAGGAGAACTACTGGAAGTGGGTAGAGTTCAGGAAATTGGATCCCTAAAAGATGGTATTAAAGGAATTGTTGACACTTTCACGGAATCCCCTGGGCCCAATAAAACTGAAAAGATCATGAGTATGATCCAAAAAAATTCTCAGGATGTGGAAACTATGAAGGTTGACCAAGAGCGCATAATTGAGAAGCTGGAAGAGGATGTGAGTGAGATCAAGGAAAATCTGAACAATTTGGTGGAAATTAGTAGGCAGGCGATGAATAATAGTGTTGATGATTTGGAAAAAAATAATTCCATGATGACTGACTATAGAACCAGGACTATCGCCAGTGACCCTCCCTTGGGGGAAAATCAGGAAAAGATTGCATCAGAGGGTGGATAGAGTGTTGCTGGTGGGAAGACTAGCTCGGGTCCTTGTACCAAAACCAGGAGTTGGAGCCAAGACCAGGGAACCTCCAGATTCATCATGGAGGATTCGGAGAAAATTAATAAGAGTATTATTCAGAAAAATAAGAAAAATACTAAATTGATGCACTCTCTTAGTTGAGTGCTTTGCCCTATTTTTTGGTTAAGATTTTCTTGTTTGTTGGCTTCCGGTCTATGTGGGGTTTGTCCCTTGTTCTGCTTAGTTTTTCGGTCTAGTTGGTTGTTGGCCTTGGTCTGTAATACTCTGGGTTTCAGGTCCCTATAAAACTTGTTTATCTTTATCAAAAATATAATGAAAATGTTGTATTCTTGAAATTTGGTTTGTCCTTTTCTATACTTGATGCAACTGAATGTTTTATATCTTATCAAGTCTTTAATGTAGGAATAATTTTGAAATCTAATCATCACATGTTTTTAGGCCTTGGAAATGTTTAATTGAGTGATAGAGCAATTTTTTGATGATGGGGTATTTTGATTGTCTTAGCTAGCTTTAAAATGTAATGCTTCATGAGATTCCACACTTTGTAAACCTTAGGTTGCATTGTTTGCATTCTAATGTGTGGATGTTTCCAAGGTTTTCTAATAGCTCATTTTTTAGGTTAATGTTTCTAATAATGAAGTTGTAATTTCAAACTTAAGTAGTTTTGTAGTGTAAAACTTAGGTTGTGTTCTTTGCTTTCTGATTTGTGGATATTTCCAAGGTTTTCTAACAACTCCTTTTTTCTGGTAATGTTTTCAATAATGAATCTTAAACAAAGTTGTAATTTAAAAATTAAGTAGTTTGGTAGAATTAAATTGATATTGTATTTTAAGCTCTAATGTGTGCTTCTTTCTGTGTTGCAGGAGGATGAAATTGTTAGCACTGGTGCAACTATTTTTGGTCAAGAGCCTCAGGCTGGAAATGGCACTACTTATTTTCTCCTAGAGTAGTTTTTTGTCATTTTCATCAGTAGTTTAAATATTGGTATGTATGAAAAGTTCCAAGTCTCATAAATGAAGGACATGCTTTGTAGTTATTGATCTAGTCAATTGTATTGTTTGTTGTGATCAATAGAAATGATTTACTAGTATCTGTTAAGTACTGGGTAAGTGTGCAACAAGATGCTAAATAGAAAAGTGGCCACATGCAAAAAACAAATGAAATTTTTCATAACCCATGTGTGTTCTATGAAATTCAAAAATGTGCTAGGCTTGGTAGCAAAAAAAATTAAAAATTAAAAAAGTACCTCAAAATGTGTACGGGTTATGCAAACCTAATGGGAACGTTCACAATTTGTCATAACCCATAAGGATTATGAGAAAGTAGAAGTTTTGGCCTTAGTTTTGGATAACTCGTACGATTTATGTAGAACTAGGAACCAAAAAGGAAGTGGGGAGAGAGAGAGAGAGAGAGAGGGGAGAAGAAAGAGAAGGGAGAGAGAGTGAGAATAGGATTGAGAGAGAGAGAGAGAGAGAATATGATAAGGAGAGGGGGAGAGAGGTAAATTGGGAAAAGGAGAGAGGGAGATTGGGAAAAGGAGAGGGGGAGAGGAAGAGAGAGGGAGATTGGAAAAATAAGAGAGAGAGAGAGAGAGAGAGAGAGAGAGAGAGAGAGAGAGAGAGAGAGAGAGAGAGAGAGAGAGAATAGGGTCAAGAGAGGGGGAGGGGAGAGAGAGGGAGGGGGAGGGGGAGAGGGAGAGAAAGAGAGAAAAGTGGAAGTGGGAGAGGGAGGAGGGGAGAAAGAGAGGAAAGGGGGAGAGGGTGAGAATAAGAGAGAGAGAGAGAGAGAGAGAGAGAGAGAGAGAGAGAGAGAGAGAGAGAGAGAGAATGGGATAGGGAGAGAGATTGGGAGGAGGAGAGGGTGAGCCATGAGGTAGAGAGAGAACGAGAAGGAGAAGAGGGTGAGAGACTCAAAAGAGAGAGAAGTGTGAGGGGGAGAGAGATGAGACAAAACTCAAGGAGGATAATTAGGGATCAAAATAGACAGAGACGGTGATGGGGGAAGGAATACGAGAGAGAGAGAGAGAGAGAGAGAGGAAAAGAAGAGAGATGTGCATGTATAAAACATATATACATATATCTATATAAATATATGTATATATAACTATAGATATTTATATATACATACATAAACACATATTATATATGTATGTCTGTACATATGTGTAGTAAATGCTAAGTTTACAAGCATACATTTTGATGTCTTCATAAGCCGTACGGGTTTTGTGAAACTCAAAATGATGGTAGTTCTACATAACCTGTACGGGTTATGTAGAACTATGAATGATACTTTTTGTTTTTCAAAACCCGAGCAGGTTATCTTGCACATCAGAACCCGTGCGGGTTTTGGCTTGGTAAGAGGGTTGAAAAATGACCCTAAGGCTTGAAAGCCCATTTTATCTCCATTTTTATCTCTTTACACGTTTTTTCATCTTCCAACATGATTTATTGACTTTGTTGTCATCAGGTTTACAAATGATAAAGTGGGTATCTCTAAAATTACCACCATAATCTCACACGTCTTCTCAGCTTTTTGACCATATAATTTTTTCTATTTTTGGACAACATTAGCATAGTAAACTTTAATTTTCTTTACCAATGCCTTGACAGTCCTCACAAACATATGTCTACCATTATTTTAATAACTTTTTATAAACTTGACCAAATTCAAAATAAATTACACATTATTGTTCTACACTAGATTTTATACACTTAGGTACCAAATTTTTAGGATGCAGTCAGTTCAAAAAATAATTAAAAAAAACACTCAACGAAAAATTACAAAAAAATACACAACTTCTAGATCTCACTCTTACCTATCATTCTACCAAAGGGTTTTACAAAATACTAAATCTAACTATATATTTTGTGCAGCGCATGAAAACAACTATGTTATGTTTTTATAGAAAAAATCAAGAATAGTTTTTTGTGTGCGAGAGGTTTTACCCTCTTAATCTCATCCAATTTAAAAAAAAATTAGTCGTTTAGAAACTAGATTCAGAGTACTACAATTCTTATTCTTTACTCAACTCCTAGTTTTGAGTGTATGACCTTCAAATATCTCTTTCAAGTTCAAGTTTACCTATTTTCAGAAGAAGAAAAAAAGTTGTCACTAATACCCCCCTTTTTGTTCACCATCTTGGTGCACTTACCCTACTGATCTAATGTTGCCTTTGCTTTTGGGCCTTTTGGCAGGAGACCCTACAGAGAAGACACCACCAGCAATGGGTCAACACTTGACTCGTGGTAAAACTTTAACCCTTCAACCAGGTTTGCTGGCAAAAGCTCTTGCTAAGCCCGGAAGTGATACACAATCAGTTGATTCTACTACAACAAAAGAACCTGAAGCTGTAGCTTCTTCTGAGTTGAGTGGATTGCCCAAAATGGAGCTGCAACAACTAAATTAGGATCCACTGACAGACTTTCTTCCACCACCTCCAACAAGCAAGTGCTTAAAGGAGCTACAAGTCAATTTAATAATCTTTGTTGTTACCATTTTTAAGTAATGTGGGTGATCTTGTCTTATTGGTACATGAATTCACAATGTGATGTAGAAGTGGTGCTTCTCTATATTTGTTGGTTTTATTTTATTTTGTGGGGAAGCCTAATATAGGTGGTCATTGTGAATCTACTATAATATGTGTCATCTCATTTTATAATTTGGTTTATTCTTTGGCTGCAATTTGAACTGTTATGTATTGGGTTTTTATGTTATGCAGAATAGGATCAATAGATACCTTATGTTAAAGAATACTGGAAGAAGTTTCAATGAATAATTGCGCAATTCAAAGGGTTATCTTAATCTAGACTTTTTGCAATGAGTTGTTAAGTATCAGGAGATAGATCAAGTTGTTTCAGAAAGGATATATTTGATCCACATTGATATGACCCAAGTGATTACTATAATGCTTTAGGTAACTTTTTTTTTGTGTATGGAAGTTTAATCTTTTTTGGTGCCTTAATCTACTAATGTTCTTGTATAATATTAGTTAAATAACATTATATATTCTAACATTCTCTCAAAGCCTTTAACAAGCATCTATTATCTAGTCATTTAAAGATCCGCATATGCTTTGATTGTTGTCACTGGAATATTTAACAGTAAAAACATGGGCACAACAAAGAGAAAATCCATGCGTGATCCAAGTGTTCATCTCCACTTATGAGGATTATACTAAAGTGTATTCATAGTTCCAAGAGGTAGAGGAATTGAGTCAGGAGTTTTAAAGGTTAAAGAGAAGATCAAGATAACAATATGCACATGGGATGAGTGTTTAAGGTTCATGCAAAGTTCATGCACAGGAAATATCTCTAGTAAAAGGTTTGTTTCATCTCTCTCTGGGATCCTTTCTATTATAAATCATTATTCTTAAATCATTCATGGGAAAATGCATAAGAGATATTGGAGGGTCTTTTTTCTGAAGGTAATTGTTTGTTAAGAAGAAAGCATCATAGGGTTTAAACCATCTTTTCTGAGAACACAATGAAAAACAGTGTTCATAACCATTGCATAGAAGAATCCATGATGAAACAAAAATATAGAGATGTCTTGGCACTAGGATTTTGATAGGTATGAAAATTCTGAAGAAGACCTTTCACAGAGACACAAGACTGTCATGCTACAATGTTGATACACAAGAATGAAGGTCACTGTCAATATAAGGCATGGACCTAGATGATCATATCAAAGAGCAGTAGCAGGAAAAAATGAGATCATACAAAAGAAATACAAAAATGTAGTCAAAAACATAATGGTGTGTAAATGTAAAGACCCCATAGACAATCCCACCTAGGGTAAATGTCGTCCTGAAATCAAAAGATGAAAAATCAAAGAGAGCCATAAAAAACAGTGAAGCCCTCAAGAATCATCACCACAAACCAAATAGGAGCTCCTCACTGAGACAAGGGTTTCAAAACCTTAAGAAGTCATTATTAGTAGAGAGTAGGCAGAGAGTGTCACCATAGTTGCCAAGATACAAGTAACAATCCAAGTCCAAACAGTAACAGGACAACCCTTGAATTATGCACAGTAAAGACAAGCTTGATAGCTAAGGAAGGATTATAAATGCAACACAAAGTCGACTCAAGCACAAAGAATAGTAAAAACACAGGCACAACCCTCAACAAGGCAGAGCAATACGTTGAGTTAGCAACCATGACCAACCTCATGCATAGAGTAGACCTTCAGAGTCATCTAAGGAGTAGTTACAGTCCTTTACAAAGATCATGAGTATGCCTTTATAGAGAATAGACCCTTAGGGTTGTCAAGCTAAAAAATAGTCAAATAAAATCTTATGATAGATAGCCCTAAAGGTGAATGAGCTTCTATAACAACTTAGTAGTCAAAGGATTCAGTGCCATGAATGAAAAATGACAATGATTAAAGTTTCTAAAAGAACTATGACAAGATTTAACGAAAGCAAGAGGTGAGGGTTTTCTCTAATAACCCCTCTTTTGAAGGGAAAACTAATGTGTTTTCTCTAAGAACTCCTATTTTGAAGGGATTAATTTGTTGTATGCATTCTAAGGCTCCACTTCTTCTTTGAAACTAATTCTTGAACTAGAGCATGATGATTCCCCTTGTTGATGCTCTCTGCCTTTTGCATATGCTATATTGGTCACTATCTATAAAAAATAGTAATAGTCCTTTTTGAATGGACTATTGTATCTCTATGCTTTATGCTTTATCCTTAGCACCGTATGCTACTATAACCTCAATGTGTCTAGGCTGTTATTTTTTGGCTTTAGGCTGCCTTAAGAGAAAATTATTGTCTAACAGGCCTTTCTCTATTCTTATTTTGATCATGACTTTGTGAAAGGGTTTAATTTGAGATTGCTTCATCCATAGGACCTTTTGAACTACCATTTTACATTGTTTTTTTACTATTGTTCATCATGACCTCTGTCACTGGGTCTCTATAGACTTCAGTAAATTCTAGTGGTTGCACATTTAATTCCACTAAAGTTGAAACGTCCCTTGTTAAATTTGTACAAAAATTTAATTTTGGTTCCTTCTATTCTTTGTCCATCCTTATTTGTTTTAGCTCTATGTTTACCTCTTGTACTTAAATTCTCTGAGAATATCAATTCATTGTTTTCTAGCTAAAGTGCTCATAATGCATGCTCTCTTTTAGAGATATTTAGAACTGCAACAACTTCTTCACATTTTTAGGTATGTCCTAGATCTGATTGTTTGACAAAGAGCTCATGATGTGTTCTTTTGTAAGGCCTTTGTAATTCATTAAGAGGGTTGTTGTGTGCAAAATTATCTTGGAACTCTAAATGAAGATATATGACCAGGAGTGACTAAGTTGAGAGACTAGCATACATATCCTCAATGGAAGCATCAAGATTTAGGCCTTCTTGTTCCTGACATGGAACCAAATGGTGTAGATTTGTTTTGATTAAGTAAAAGCAGGTATTTGAAAGGTACCCAAACCTTGAACAAGCCAGGAGAGAGAACTGCTAAAAAAAGTGCCTGGTCACTTCAAAAAAACAAAATGAACCCACCAAAAGGGATCAACTAAACACAACATTACATAATAAAGTATCTCGATATAGACAACAAAAGGAAAGCATAAAGACAGCAAAGAGACCTAAACAGGGACAACAACATAAACTAAATACTAATCATAATTTCCTCAGCATGAACAACCATTTGTTTCATGCTGTTCACTGAGGTCTTCAGATCCTCCAGCTCATGACCTTCGATGTCGCCTTTTTTTTTTGTGTTCACTCTGGTCCTCCTTTCATGCCCTTTCTTGTTCAACTTCTCTTTATCACCCTCCTTATCTGCATCATTCTCAAACCTGTTAATAAGGATGTTCATGTTGTCCACCGAGGATTTGAGGATTTGGAAGTTTTGGTCGGCTATCTTCTTTACATTGAGCTCTAGCTGTGGTCAATTCTGGTGCTGAAATATTTCATTTTGTTTTCCATTTCCTTAGGATCTCCCATCTGGTTGACCTTTTTCTCCATTGCCATAATTTTTCCAACCATGCATTCAATAGATTGTGCATTATGCAGAATGGCTACCAGTTCTTTAACATGTTCCGCCAAGGGCTTGTCACCAACTGTAATTCTAGCAATGGCCTGTGTATCGGTTTTCAAACTGTTAACATCCTTCACCATAGTAGCAATGGTCTCACAGAAGACCTTAACAGTGTCTTTGTCACCATTGTCACTTTTATCCCCTTTTTCCTCCTTATGCTGATTCATGGTATTCACGGTCTCCAAATTATCCATCACTGGGTTACCCTCCCCTTCTTTATCCTGACTATCAACCACCTTGTTTTCTTCAGCCTCCTCTTCCGATTCAATCTAAACATGATTGAAGTCGGAATTGTTCCCCTTTTTAATGTTCTTTTTCTGAGCCTTTTTTCCAGTGGTTTTCCCTTTCCTTTTTTTAGCAGATTTTTCCTCAAGGGATTCAGTTGCAGAGTCCGACGTATCAGAATCCACAATAATCCTCCTTTTCTTGGCCCTAATCCTCCCTTTCTTGCTAGTTTCCTCCGACTCACCCTCAGTTTCTGAGTCAAAATTAAAACCACTATCCTTAATTTCTATAGTTTCGTCTCTAGCATTTTTGCCTTTGATAGGCTTTTCAATGCACTTCCCCTTTAGCATTTTATAAACTAGGACCATAAGCCCCTGGTGAAGGGCATGATCACCTTTAGGATCCCTCTGGATTTCCTTTATGGTGTGATCCATAGAACGGGCTAGGTAATAGGGAAGGCTAACCCTCTCTCCATGACGAAAATAATTAAGAAGAATGAAATGATGCCCGTAGGCCTTGGTAAACCTACCGTCTAAGGTAATGTATTCAATAGAAGTGAAAAGAACAAACCTCCAAGGCCTACAAATTCTCTTCGGGGAGTGGTAGGAATTGTCAATTTTGATCATCTTTCGCCTCTCTCCATCCATAACTAGAAACTTGTCTATAGCTTTGTCAGAAATTCCTCTATCCCTGTAAAATTTCATACCCTCAGTAGACATCCCCGTAGCCTCAGCAATAACCTCTTCGTCGACATTCATCATTTGTGAGCCAATCAAAATTTTTCCATTTTTCCAGTTCTTGATGAAGTGAGAAGTAATTGTGGGGTCTTTCCCACTTAGTTGTTCCATGAAACCATTCATTCCTCCCTACTGGAGGATATCCCAAACTTCATCATTCTTTTTCCAGTCCGAGCAAGAAGCAGGTTCAAATCTCTTCTTGTTACCTCCCATTTTTCCTGCTCCTTCCTTGCAGTTCCCTCTCTCGATTTGGTCACTTCCCCTCTGGTTTCTGTGGTTATTCTTTGAGAATGCCCAGAATTCATGCCAATTAATTATGATAAGACACCTATTTAAAATTTCATTATCTTCAAACGAGCCCTGCATCGAAAAAGGCGGAAAGGTCATTAGAAATAATGATTAAAAAGTATCGCGTTGCCTTGTGTAGCTTTGGTCTTGATTGAGCAAGGCTTTCATTTCGCTTGCAATCTTCGTCTCACCATAATTAGTAATGATGTCTCCTGATTGGCAAGCCAGGTTGGCAGCCCAGTCAGCACAAGAGTTGGCCTCCCTGTAAACATGTGTAAAAACACACATGTCAAACTCTTCGCTAATTTTCCTAGTAGCTTTAATGGCATTACTAATAGACCAAGATGGCGGGAATTTCATATTTCTATTTAAGATTTGTTGTCTGTAAGTATCTTCTATCTATTTTCATTTCATTTTAATTAATTTTACTCTCTTTTTAATGTCATTCCATCTATTCTACTTTGTATAATTGCAAGTAAAGTACTAAAAATTGGTTGATATATTTTTGCAGAAAATGTTGATTTATGAGCCATCCAAGAGAATCTCAACCAAAAAAGGCAATGCAACATTCTTATTTTGATGATCTTGACAAATATCCATTTTGATTTTAAGTAGGGAATTATGAAAATGCCCAATTTTCACAGAAACTATTTAAGAAAATGTACAATGAAGTGTTGGTGTAAGGGCCATCCTTAGATTAATAGGGAGAATATGTATGTATTTTGATGATCTTGATGAATCTCAATTCTGATTTTATGTCAGGGTTTCTCACAATGCTCAATTTTCATAGAAACTATTTTAGTAAAACTGTATTTTGAATTATGTGAATAAATAATTGTAATATTTGGTATGATTATGATGATGTGAACCTTGGAGGTAGAATCAAACCTTGATTGCTTTAATGTTGATTTGTTTTACAAGTATGATGACTTAATTTTTTCTTTTGTACTCGTATACTTCTATCTTTTCTTGTTCTTTTTTTTAAAAAGAAGAAATATAAACATAAAAATATATTGCTAATTGATGTCAATTAATAATTAAATTGACTAAATATACTACCAATTGACTTTTCTTGTTTAAAAAAACAAAGAAATGTGAACATACTAAATATACTGCTAATTGATGTCAATTAATAATTAAGTTGACTAAATATACTACCGATTGACAAAAATCTGTGATTAAATGACTAGATATATGACCAGTTGACAGCAAAATAATGATTAAAATGACTAAATATACTACCAATGGACAAAAATCAATGAATAGAAATGACTAAATATATCACTGAATTAATGACTAAATATATGACTAAATTAATGACTAAATAAATCACTACCATGACTAAATAAATGACTAGTTAACAACAATCAATGACTAAATTAACGACTAAATCAATGACTAAATCAATGGCCAAATCAATGACTAAATCAATGACCAAATTGATCGATCAAAACAACCAATAAATGACTAAAATAGTTTAGTCATAAATTTGGTCGCATGTAATGGTCATGTGATCAAATTTAGTCATTTATATGCAATTTTTGGTAGTTTTTTTAGTCATATATTGTTGTTTTTGTACTAGTGATAATAGTCTTTGTATTTCTTTGATACAAGTGAGAACACATAATTGATATGTCATTTTTTCACTGTTCTCACAAAGTGTTTGAGCTACACTTTTCCTTGTCATTCCTCTTAGTGTTATGTTACCTTTATTGGTGACTGTCTCTAAGACTTTTTACTATTTTAAGCATTGTCATTTACTTGAAATTGATCATCATAATGGTGATGACTGCCCCCTATATGTTCCATATGTTGCTTCATTACCAATGAATATGATCACTGTTTTCTGAAAACCATGGATATTTTATTCAAGACTACTATTGAACTCTACTTCTCTAGCTATCCATTTAGTGGCTTCTTATAACTATCTCTGTTATACCCTTAGGAAGATGTTGCCAATATTCATTGTCTTTAAATCTGCCCCAATACATATATATCTCTGCAAGCTTGATTGTTCTTGACAGTGGACTGTATATTGTCTTTCTGATGGTGAATGTTGCTATTGTAGCACAAAGTGTTGCTCTTGCATTCTACTTTTGCCCTTTAAAGTTCAAGATTGAATCTGATTGCGGGTTGTTGATAAGAAAGACTTTTCCATTATCATTGTTGTTCATTGTACTTATATCATTGTTATTATGAAGCTTCTCTATTCTTGTCATAGACATGATATTTGGTGGGCACCCTTACTTCTTTATGCACTATGGAAATTCTTTCTCACTTTCCCTGCTCTCATTATAGGATTAACACCATTCTCGATGCTTGTGATTATTATCTTCAAGACCAACCCTCAAGATCATTATTGTTATTTTCCACTATATATTGGTTCAAGATGGCTCAAGGCTGTCATTTTTAATTAATATCTTTGATAGTCATTGATTATTGTCCTAATATGGTTGCATTGATTACTCTATTTTTTGATAAGAATATTCTATCATTCATTGTGGTCCTCAAAGCAACTCCGATACCTTTGACTATTTTGTGAAAGCTTTCTTATATCAGACCTCTGCTAGGATTGTCTTGTGTTTGGAGGATGATATTGTACCTTCTTTGTTTATGATAGGAATTTGACATTCAAAAGATACCACCACATTGGCTTAAGGCCTTTTTGTCAAGTTGCTCTATTATTACTCACCCTTTGTCATTTGTAAGGTCGCTACCAAGCTTCTACTTTTACTAATCTTCAATGTTGTCTTAGAAAGCTCTATCGCTATTCCTATCATTACCATTATGGTAAGTGTAATGGGTGGAAAAGTGAGTGATGGAAGATTAAGAGGAAAGCCCTCCTTCCCTCCAAGGAGAGATGAAAGTTTCACTGCGGATTTCCCTTCAAACACTTTTCCCACAATTACATTTAAAAGAAGGGGGGTAATTCACTAAATCCAATCTCTTAGGAAAGAGATTGAATACTAACGAAATTGAAAAGGAAGTGACAAGCTAACCCCTCTTTTAGAATGAAAAATGATTGAATTATGCGTTTTGAGACTAAGTGTAAAGGTAGCAAAGAACTGATTATAACTTGAAATAGAAGTATGGGATGAAGTTGTGCACCTGGATCTGGCTATAATATGTCGAGACGAAGTTGCCCTATGAATTTGAGAAAAATTCATTGGGATCATGTTGAAAGTGCACATGGTCCTCCGAAAAATCCGCGAAATGAAAAAAAAAATTCTGCCTCTGCAAATGGAGCCCAAATCTACCAAGAATAGCTACACACCTATAACCTACACACAAAAAAGAGAGGAAAAGGGGTTGGGATTAGGGGTTTGCCTTCAGGTCAAACCCTAGTTTTGGAATTAACCAAATGATGAAAATAGTACTTGCAAGTAAATGTAAATGAATGACTGAAATGTAAATCACCTCAAGGGAGGTTGTGATAGAAATGTTGATAGAATTGATTGTGTGAAGTTGAATGTTGAAAGTGATCTCCTCTTCAATGGTTTAATCCTTGACTTGAATGCAACACCTAGCCTTGAAGGGAGACTTGAGATGCTCAATGCTTGAAAGGGATGCTTGAATGCTTGATTGCTCTCGAATACTTGATTGCAAATTTTTACCTTCTTGAAATTCCACAAATGAGAGGGTAAATTCAACTTATATACTCTTCAATTAGGGTTAACTGACTAATTTTTCATCACAGGCCGACACCGAGGGAGTTTTCCCACTTAATGCACAACCACCAATGCGAATTTCAGAAGGTACTGCCCCAAAATAGGGCAGGGGACAGGGGCACCATGCGATAGGCCCCTCTCCTAGGGGGAACAAGGGTGCCACGCCCTTGTCCAACCCTTTTTTCTAGGATAGGATGCAGTTCAGGAAATGTGGAAGGCAAAGCAGATGTAGTTTTCAAGGGTTGAGCAAGCCTCATGTCTTCGATCAGGCTTGGGGATTTGGTTCGCTTTCCTGAGGAACCTAATATGGTCAAAAATTGCTAGGGTCACAATTTTATGACACTACATTTATCCCCCACTGTAGCGGGAGTATAAGCGTACACCAATACTTCTGGTAAAGTACAAGGAAATAAGATTGAAAGACTTCTACCACATCAAGGAGGCAAGATACACCAAGCCCCCAGTGGACTTAGGATCTTACGACTTCGATTGAAAAAGTAAAAGGGAAGATCAAGAGAGAGAACCATGACTGCAAGTAGCAAGGTTCCCCTCACTAAGTCATGAAAATTGAGGATACCCAAAAGCTACAAAGCAAAGCTCAATTCACTAAGTAACTTTGAGTATCAAGAAGGAAAATGAACGGAGGATATGCCCCCACGTTAAAGCGATCGCACAAGTTAAATATAAAAGTTAGAATTGAGTATAAATATTTTAAAATATTTTAAATCATTTTTTTCAAATAATTATTAAAAAATTATTTTATTTTTTATTATTATTGATAATTTAATAAACTATATAATACGCTTGGTTAAAGAGGATATTTGATTGTAATTTATTATCTTTATATTATTTTGCAAGGAAACATAATTCAATACAAAATGCAAAATTGATGAACATAAATGCAAAATTGAATCTATTAAAACATTGAATAATTCATTGTTATATAATTCATGATTTTCTAATTACCAGCTCAATGATGTAGGCTTTTTACCAACTCAATTGTTTTGAGAAATCTTAGAAAAAAGAGATTTGTAGTCAATGTTTAGAAATTAAAAAACATAGGTGATAGTGATATAATTTTAAATCAAAGTTGTACTCATAAAATATGAAAGTTGTAACAAATATAATTATGTGTGAATCAGAACAAAACATTGCATAACAAAATTATTAATATTATTATAATTTAATTTAATTTAACACACATTACAAATGAAAACATTAGAATTTATCCACGTGAAAATTTATAAATTATAAATTTTTAATTTATAACAAATATTTAAGTTATATGAAATCATGTTCAATAGCAAGTTCTAATGAATAACACAATATATTTATCTAACATTTTTATTAATCATTATAAAGGGACAATTTTGTATCAAGCTATTAATGTAAGACAAACTTGATCATTGTAGTTTCCTATAGTTTTCTCTAAAGTGGCTTGAATTTCTAGATGTGCAAAGTGAAGATTCATTTTAAATAATTTGGAGTCCATGAACATTATCTTTTGCAATTTATTTAATAGAGAATTTAAGAAAATTTAGGAAATTCTTAAATGGCTATGTACAAAATTTAGGAAATTCTTAAATGCCTATGTACACATAGATATGCAACTTATCTATCATGGTATAGTAATAACAAGATTAATATTGTTATTTGACTTATTACTTTCCTTTTTTTTATAGACATGATATGTAAGTTAGTTTGACCTCTAAATTTAACAAAACTATACCATGAGAAACCAAAAAATTAAGCATTAGAATGTAAGTGTAGACACTAAACAATGATTGTTGCATTTCACGTCATTTTCAAGTTAATTCTTCTTCTAAATTAATTAAATAAATTTATTATTTAATTAAAGTTTCATTATTCTTTTATTTTTTAATTCAAATTTAAATTTCCCTTCCATTACATTTTAATTAATTTTTAATCATTTTTTTAATTTTTCATTTTTCATTTTTTTAATTTTTTAATTTTTCATTTTTCATTTTTTTAAATTTTTAAATTTTTAATTTTTTTTTTTTTTCAAAAAATTTAATTACTGAAAAAAATGGCGGCATTGGAAGGCAGCAGGATCGATAGTGGCGATAGGAGAAGGGGTACCGATGTGCGAAGTTCTAGCGCTCATGCCATGAAGGTTGGATCATGGAGCGATGAAGCAGATATTGCCTTTCCCATCGAAACAAGTAGATTGCAATATGCTCAGAAACCGGTTAATGCTGGGAAATCATACATGCTCTAGGGTAACAGATATTCCAGACCACGCATGAACTATGGAAATCTGTATTCAAGTGGTAACCAGTGCCCTATTGGCCTGCATAAATGGAAGGAAAATGGTTTCATTTGGAATAACAAAGGTTGGTTTCGCAAGGCTAAGCATCCTACTTCCGAGATCTCTTGAAACTGGTATCCATCGCCTGAATCTAGCATCCTCGGTGCGGCAATTGAGAGAGGCAATCCTCATTTTGAACCTATTCTGGTCCCTCCGAAAGCTCATGGTAATTTCCAAATGCGGAATGGGCGCTTCAAGCAAGATAACTCAAGGGCGGACCATGCCAGGTTTTGGAGATCCAACTTCCGTCCTAAAAATCGGGACCCCTGGTCGGACCGAGAGAGTAACCCCAACTTCTGAAGACGGACCTTCCTCCCTCATCGACCCTGTCATCCTAAACCGGTAAGAATAACCTCAAGATCTACCATCTTTTTGGATGAAAATAAAACTAATTCTGCTAGGTCGAGTTTGCTTGAGTTTTGCCTTTTCATCAAGTGGGGTGGTGGAAAACGGGTTAAGGACAACTTTGAATCCTGGTGTAGAGCACAATGGGGAAAGGATATTAACATTAATATTCTCCCAAATGATTTCTATATGATTGAATTTATGAGCAATGAGGAGAAATGGCAAGCTAAAAACAAAGGTCCATATATCTTGGATGGCATTGAAGTTCGCATCATTGATTGGCAGCCCAATTTCAATCCCCGAATGCATGTATTACCAGACAACAAGGTATGGATAAGATTCTACAACTGTCCCTCGGATTATTGGCACATTGATGCCATTAATGATATATGCAAAAACCTTGGCACCTTTGTATCGGTTGATGACATTTTAGAGGATAAATTATGGGGAAGCTTCCTTAGAATTTGCATTAGCATAGATCAAATCACCAAGATCTCCGATGAAGTCAAAATTATTGATGCTAGGAAGATCTGGATCCAAAAGATTGATAGAGAAGATCAATTGCATATTTGTCCTAAATTTTTCTCCTTGGACCACACCGGCTTAAGTTGTGATGTTTTGGCTACGATACATAGAAGTTATTCATGTATGCAATTTCCTATTGAAGAAAAGCTGTAACCAGAACCCCCTATCTCCACTGATACTGGGGAAGATTTTTGCAACGAAACTCACGATAATGAGAATGTTCCATTGACGGAGGCAACTCCTTTGAACATAGATTCTCCCTCCTCTGGTCAAAGTGAGAGCCAACAAGATCTTCTCATGCTTCTCGAAAAGACTAAAACCTTACAGGCGGATATTGAATCCAAATTAGCATATTCGCTTCCACCCTCTCTCTTGTGTCTAGGAATCAACTGGTAATTGAAGATTGCAATTTTCACACTCAGGGTATGTAGGCTAGTACTCTGGGGGAGATGGGAGGGAAGATTTGCTCCTCGATAGGTATTGAATTGGAAGATGGTAAAATTGAATCTTCCTCCTCGGAGGGGGATGAAGACTTTGAACCTGACTATGATCTTGTATTGGAGGCTACTACAAAAGGTTTTGGGAAGTCGGATTCAGCTATTGACAAACCAAATTTTAAGCCAAAAGGTGTGTGGGGGCGCAAATAAAAAAAATTTATGCTAGCAGTGGCTGGTGCTGCCAGTGGTCAAACCAAACTTAATTTAGGGAAGGGAAACGCCCTTCCCCAGGAGCAATGAAACTCTTATCTTGGAATGTCAGTGGCATCAATGCCCCTGACAAATGGCGCTTTATTAAGTGCCAGATTGATGACACCAAAGGAGATATTTGGCTACTACAAGAAACTAAATGGAGTAAGGCTGAGACTAATGCTAAAATGAGAGTTTGAAAACAGTGGAATGGTCTGTTTAGGCAATCGGATGGAGCCTCTGGTGGCTTGGGAATCATTTGGAATCCCATGAATGTTAAGATCTCTCTTGTTGGGGAAGATAAGTATTGGCAACATTGCCTGGTAACTATCCTTGGACGGAATGAGAATTTCAATATTTTTAATGTGTACGGACCATCTTCTGCTAGTGATAAACGTGCTCTCTGGGATCTCTTAACCATCAAAATTAACAGTATTACCGATGGCAGTTGTGTGATGGATGGGGACTTCAATGCGATCCTTTCCGGCATTGAGAAAAGTGGGGGTATTCAAAGGTCTGGTATGTCCAAGAAGGACTTTTTGGAATTTGTTGAGAAGAATCACCTACTAGACATTGTTCCTAAAAATGGAGTTTTCACATGGACGAACAGGAGAGTGGGTATTACTAATATTGCTGAACGGCTTGACCAATTTCTTGTTACTGGTGAGTGGCTAGGTCAAAATCTAGCTTTAGAGTCATCAATTCTCCCGCTTATCGGATCAGATCACTACCCGGTCTGTCTGGAGGTCGCTATGAGACAAGCGGAGGGAGGTACTCCTTTCCGGTTTGAGAAAATGTGGTTCAGAGTGCCTGAGCTATATGATCTTATATTTGTTTGGTGAAACGAATCGGTTCTTGGGAACCATTCGAGATTATTCATACTCAATAAGAAGCTCAAGTATATTAAGGTTAAGATCAAAGAATGGAATAGGAGCCAATTCAAGAATATTCATATGGAGAAATTAAGAATTAAGGCTGAGCTGGAAGAAATAACCAACTCTGTCATTACTTCAGGAATGAATGATGATTTATTTATCAAAGAAAATACTCTCAAATCTGATCTAAATGAAATCCTTCGGTGTGAGGAAATCCATTGGCGTCAAAAATCAAGGGAGTTGTGGCTAAAGGAAGGTGACAAAAACACCAAATTCTTCCACCGGTCAGCCATTGCCATTCAAAATAGAAACAGAATATCGAAGATTATGAGACCGGATGGAGTCACTGTCAGGAACTATGAGGACATTGTGCAAGAAGTTGTAAGATTCTTTGATTCTTTATTGAATGGTGATCACGAGGTCAATCATGAAGCAAGAGCCAAAATTCTTAACTCAATCCCATCCATAATATCTGATAGTCAAAATACAGCTCTCTTTACTCCTATTTCAGTTGATGAAGCAAGGAAAATTACCTTCCAGTTGAAACCTGATAAGACTCCTAGCCCTGATGGCTTCCTTGCTGCTTTTTTCCATCATTTCTGGGATATCATCACTCGAGATCTACATCTTGCAGTAGAAGAATCAAGAAAGAAAATGACTATGTTAGGTGCTATTAATCACACCTTTTTTACTCTAATCCCGAAAAAGAAAAACCCTCAACAGATGAGTGATTTTAGGCCCATTGCTTTATGCAACACGGTCTATAAGATTGTAACAAAGCTCATAGCCAACAGATTGAAGCCCTTCCTTAAACACATCATATTAGATGAACAAAGTGGTTTTGCCCATGGAAGATCCATTGTGGAAGGCATTATCATTTCTCATGAAACGCTTCACACGGCCAAGAAAACCAAGGATTCCTGTATGAATTTAAAACTAGATATTTTGAAAGCTTATGATATGGTGGACAGGGATTTCTTATTTGAAGTTCTTAATAAATTTTGCTTTTACAAGGAATGGATCACTTGGGTCACGAGTTGTCTATCTTCCCCCAAATTCTCTGTTTTGGTTAATGGCTCATCTCATGGCTTCTTTTCCTCGACAAGAGGAATTCGACAAGGTGATCCAATATCACCATTTTTGTTTATCATAATGGCTGAAGCCTTAGGTCGATCAATAAGAGCTCTTCAACAATATGAGCATTGGATTGGAGTCAATGTTGCAACAGGGGTTGAAAAAATGACTCATTTGCAGTTTGCCGATGATACCATTATGTTTGGTTCGGCTTGTAGGAGGGAGGCAAGAACAATTAAATCATGCTTTGATAATTACTGTATGGCTTCCAGGCAGAAAATCAATTGGCACAAATCTAAAGTGTTTTTTGTCAACACTCTGATTAACTTGCAAGTTGTATTATCAAGGATTCTTAATCTCAGAGTTGCAAACTTCCCAGGGAAATTTCTTGGAACCCCCCTCTTCATTGGCAATAACAGAACTCACTATTGGAAGCATCTTATTGATAAGTGCAAATCCAAGCTTGCAATTTGGAAAGGCAAGTGGTTATCCTCTACTGGGAAACTCACTATGATAAAATCGGTCCTTTCTGCGCTACCAGTTTTTTCCATGGCTTGCCTGAGATTACCGATGGCAATTGAAGATGAATTGATCTCTCTAATGAGAAATTTCCATTGGATTGGTTCGGATAACAAACGGAAATTTTCTTTGGTAGCTTGGAAAAAGATTTGCCAACCAACAAAGGCAAGGGGTGCTAGCATTCGCCAAATCTCGATTATGAATTTAGCTATGGGTGCAAAATTGGTTTGGGAAATTTGTAGTGGTGGGAAGCAAAAATGGGCAAGGCTTCTAAAACATAAATATCTGGACTCCCTGGAGCCAAAAAGGATTCTCACTATAAACAATCCCCCTAGAGGCTTGACCATCTGGAATTTTATTGTGGATAGCAGGGAAATCATAAGTGATTAGGTTACCTGGGATGTCAAGAATGGTAGGGATGCCTCCTTTTGGATTGACTCTTGGGCTAGTGAAGATGCCTTATGTCTCAATCCCTCACTACAACCTATTATGGTAGAAACTTGTCACCTTTGGGGGCACAATATCTGTGATTATGGTTATCCTATCCAAGAATATGGTATTGCTAAGTGGAAATGGAACTCCTTGGATCCCTTGGACTTGGATCAACATCAGAAAGACTTGTTTGCCGACATTCTCAGCAAAAGGATTGTTTTCCCTTCCCCTGAAAAGGATATTATTAGGTGGTGTGGTTCCTCTGATGGTAAATACAAAGTATGTTTTGGTTAAAAATTGAAAGAAGTGGGCTATAGACAAAAAAGATTGGTCTGTTAATCTTTTTTGGCATCGACACCTCCTTCCCAAAGCAGGCTCTTTTGCCTGGTTGGCTTGTCAAAAAAAGATCCTAACTAAAGAAAGGTTGTATTCAATGGGCATCAATGGACCCAGCAAATGCATTTTATGTCTAGAGCATGAAGAGACTACGTATCATCTACTTCTCCACTGCAAATTCTCCAACCACTGTTGGTGGCATTTCATGGGAAAATTGAGAATCTTTGGCCACTTCCCATCAAGGTTGGATAAGTGGTTTTCGCAATGGCCTAAACCAGTCGGAAAGGCTATTTTTGCTGATTTGCTTTATATCCTACCATCGCTTCTGATTTGGGAAATTTGGAAAGAAAGGAATCGTAGAATCCTCCAGGGTAAAGAGATGAGCTTAATGTCTCTTTGTGGGAAAATTGAGAACCACCTGACTGAGCTCTTGAATGAGGCTGCTCAATCCAAATCATTAAAGAAGAATTTGTACACGGACTGGGATTGGAAGATTAAGCTAGCTCTTCCAAATCTACTCATTCCACCGCTTTTTGGCTTGGGAACCCTAGTGGATCAGGTCAATCCAAGAGTGGGGGTGAAATGGGATGCGCCATTTAACAATGGAATGGAATGCCCTCATTTTTCCATCAAACAGTTGTTTTCTTTTCTCGGTGACTTGCTATGGAGACCCCAATTCTCCTTGAAGCTACTTGTCGCTAGATGGCTTTCCTGGGCGAAATCACAGACAGACATCTACAGGAGGTCCTCTTCTCTCGGCATCCTCTTATTCTCCACAGCCTTAAGAGGATTCTGGGAAAGGAATTCCTTATGGCTTATCACAGGTACAGAGCCAATGCCGATATCCCGACGTTTTTCCTTGCAATGGTGATATATATGGGTACTAGCAAGCAGAGAGAAAAGTTGTTAACTCAAATGATGTTGTATTGGACAATATTGATGCCAATCTGAGAATTCTGCTTCCCCAAAATTACTATATGTCCTTAGGCAATGAAGTGGAGGTGAGGAAGCTTGTGATTGTTAACTCCCTGGACTTTGATTCTCTTCAAGCAACCTGGCCTATCGTTACCAGGAACATTGAATTTCTGCTTAAAGCGGTTGGCATCCAAAACGGCTTCACGTCGGAATGGAGGGCAAAATTTCTTCGTGACGAAGAGCTAGCGGGTGTTGATGATTTTGGGATTTTGGAGAATGGAGATTTGGTGGTTGGTAATGACTGGGGGTTTGGGCTTGGTGAGGAGTGGTTCCCAAACGACTACCGACTCCCTAGGGAGAAGGCAGAATCGGCGACTCACTCAAACTGTGGCACTGAATGCCTTATTGTCCTGAATGCGGCTCATGCTCCTGTGGATGGTGTTTCTGAAGACTCCCTTTGACTCCGGTTGTCATTGTTCTCTCTGGTTTCTCTGATTTTGTTATTGTCTGTTTTTGTTTTAAAGCCTCTGTTATCTACTTCTAAGAGGTTGGTATCTGATGTCTTGTACTCATCCAGCCTTCATTGTTGGTTTTTCTTTGTTTAAAGAATAGAGCTAAGGTAGGGGGTTTTCTTCCTGGTTCTTTCCCCCTACCGCTCTCACTGATTCAGGCCTTGTATTCTCTTCTTTTGATTAATACAAGGGTGTTGCCCCTCTGCAGTTATTTACTTATTAAAAAAAATTAATTTAATTAATTAATTATTACATTAATCATCCCTTGAATTTCTAAATGTACAAGGTAAATATTCATTTTAAAGAGTTTGGAGTGCATAAACAACATCTTCTACAATTTATTTAATAGAGAATTTAAGAAAATTTAAGAAAATCTCAAATGACTATGTACACATAGATATCCAACCTATCTATCATGGTATGGTAATAACAAGATTAATATTTTGTTTTCTTTCTTGTTACTTTCCTATTTTTTACAAGCATGGTTTTCCTTGTAGGGAAATAAAGTTTAGGTTTGAACTTTTGGAAGGTTTAAATATGTTTTCAAGATGATAAGTTTCAAAATATGTAAGTTAGTTTGAGCTCTAAATTTAACGAAACCATACTATGGGAAATTTCAAAATAAAAAATTAAAATATCAAGTGTAGACAATGAAAAATGATCATCACATTTCACATCATTTTTCAACTAATTCTTCATCTAAATTAATCAAATAATTTAATTATTTAATTAAAGTAATATTATTCCTCTATTTTCAAATTCAAATTCAAATTTAAATTCCCCTCCCATCACATTTTAATTAACTTTTAATTATTAATTGCTCGAGGTTGAATTCCGGTACAAGTACTTGAATGACAATGCCACAACCATAAACGAAACATAAAAATATTTAATATGGAAATTGGAATTGTATTAATATTTAGCTCCTTCTTGGACCTCCTGCTTCACGCAAATCTACGATCCTCTTAAAATAACACTTAGTAGTCCACTTGATTTGCATAGTCACAAGGAATTATATTTTGAACTTCAGTTTCATTTTGGATTTGATTCAATTACCCTTTTTGTTTTGTCCAAATTTTCAATTATTTAGTTCAATTATAGTGAAAGTTTAGTCTTTTCAAAAATGGTATCTCTTAATGTATTTTACATAGATTTTTCAAAATACAGTTTTTATGTTGCTAATTGAATATGTCATGTTGCATATATCATTTCTTACAATTGTTGATGCACTTTGATTTAATATAAAATACTCGGGAATTCTACAACAAATGTAAATATGTAACTATCTTCTCATAATCATATTTTGAATAGGCACAAATAAAGCATTTGAAATCAAGGCATCAATAAAAATAAATATAGACATTAGATTTATGAAAAAAATGTTAAATTTTTAAATTTCTTTGATTTTTGTCATTGTATCAACATACAAAAACTAAAGCTCCTACCTTACCTTAGTTTCATAAGGAGTAATACTTCTAATGTTTCTTTTAGTTTGTGTTGTGTAGTTTCATTTGAAAATACTTCTAATGTTTCTTTTAGTTTGTGGTGTGTAGTTTCATTTGAAAGACTTATGTTTTTAACTATTTGTAGTGGCCTCTAGTATTATAATGCTCATTTTGATGTGCTTAGAAGTATAGGAGGTTTGCTTGGCTTGAAACACAAAATTTTATAGTTTCTATGGTATGAATTTGATGAAATTGCTAATAATCTACATTAGTGACAAAACTTTGATGGTAATGTAGTAACTCTTCCAATATTATATTGCTTTCTTGATTGAGGCTATAGTTTTAAGTTTACTCATATTGCAAAAATTGTTTCAATCATTTATACTATTTATTTGAAGGTACTCCAATTCAAACTTATTTTTCGAGTGTTTCTATTAATCTTAATCAATAATATATTTTTAACAAATATAATATGTAAGAACCCGTTAGCATTTAAATGTATTGTATTATCTTTCCACATTTAACATTTTCTTTTGATATTGCACAATTGACAAATTGTTTAGCATTCTACCATAGAATCTAAATATTATCTAATAGTTTCTTCTAAACCATTCCTTGGGAAGCCCCAAAATAAGCTTTAAAATATCAAGAAACAATTACAAATAATCTG
Source organism: Cryptomeria japonica (assembly GCF_030272615.1). Classification (NCBI taxonomy): domain Eukaryota; kingdom Viridiplantae; phylum Streptophyta; class Pinopsida; order Cupressales; family Cupressaceae; genus Cryptomeria; species Cryptomeria japonica. The sequence continues at coordinate 248,366,897 of NC_081412.1, forward strand.
AAACATAAGTTTGAACTACACTATACAACTATTTTTATTTCCTTTTTTTAGATGAAAATAATAAACGTAAGCAATTGCATTAGAAAATCTTTAAAAAAATATCTAAAAGATGAATAATGAAAAGCACTAGAGGTGAATTCTTTTGTATGGAGAGTCCTTTGAATCATTGTGTAGATGAGATTCAGTTGTTGCTGACTTGGACTAAGCTAGTGAACTACAAGGGAAAAACAACTGCTTTGCACTGTGATGTGCTACTATCTGTCCTATAATATTTAGGATCTGTGCACAAAATATTTTGTGTTAGTACATAATTTGCTCTTTATATATTTTGTTTTTAGTGTTTGAGTACATTCTTGTGGATGTGAGTGCCTTGCTAGGCATGTATGTAGGCCAAAACTTGTACTCCAAAAAAATCACACCCCTCACTATTACCAAGGACAATAATATGAACACGAAACCTTTGATAACCATTACAATCACACAAATTCCAAATAGAGAAATGGCAACTGCAAGTCAAAATTCAAATGCAAAAAGAATTCTAAATCTGCTACATAGAATTGAATGCAAAAGAGAGATTGCAAGAGGTTGTAAGAGATAAGAGGTTGCTACAAGATGCTCATTAAATTTGCATGTTTGTATGCTTTCAGAAGTGCAAAAATCCACCTAACTACGAAGTCTATATTGATTATGTTGGATCTAGGTAGAGTCTATAAGATTCTTAGGAATTGCCGCAAGTGCATAACTAATCATACAAGTGTATTAGATGCAAAATGAGTCTGTAAAATTGAAAACAAGAAAGTTATTTGGGATTCGATCCTCATTAATCCTATAGTAATATTTACAGAAAATATTCATTTTAAAGATTTTTAAGTGCTGGAACAAAATGGCTTGGGGTTCGGGGGTTCTTGAAGAAGACATTATACGCATCTTGGTCAATTTTTAAGTGATTTTGATCTTTCATTAAGAAGTCATGCAAAAAGTTATTTTTTTAATGGCAAATGAAGAGATGGAGTTTGTTATAACAACAATGAATAAGAATTTGACGAGCAGTAAATGAACTTCATTTAAAAAAATGGGGCTGTGTAGAAATTGAAGGGCAAAACAGAAAGAAGATAGTCGGAAGATTAAAAATGAAGTGGAGAAGATGGGAGGAATCATTCCATCTTTGAGAGTTTATCAAATTAAGAAAATCACTTAGAAAGTTGTTGTTTTAAAGGGAGTGAAAATGATTGATAGAGGAGTGGTGATGCTATAGAGAATGTGGAAAATATTTAAAAGGAAAGAGAGCAATGTTGAAGCAAATTAAATGAAAAGAAGAGCAGAGGAAATACAGACAGGAAGAGGTCATGATTTTATTTTTTAAACATTTTGCATACATTGAGTATTTGAATATGTGTTGTGAGATTGTGTATGAAAGGAGTTTTATTTTCATCAAATAGTAATATTTAAAGATTATAAATCATTTCCTGCTCTACAAAAATAATATCAGTGTTACAAAATTGTATATATTTTCAATAACAAATTGTTACATAAATATAATACACAATGTAAAACTAACAGGAATTTCATTCTAGAAAACACGAAGGCTGAAAGGAATAACCCTGGCCCATTGGCCATTCCATTCAACCTTAAAAGGAAAATGACCTTAATGGAATGAGTATGGCCAATAAGCATTCCCATTAGGCCAATAAAAATATATTTTATTAAACAATAAATCTATTTACACAGTCCATTAGCAAAAGTTAACCTACATTAAACCCTTCAATGACTTGAATCAAATGTACAGTACACTCTAGTAGCTGCTCACATATACTCCACTATAATGCACTTAAAAACTGCATCATATGCTCCACTTTAGTGAATTATTTCTTTATAAAATATGCTCTAGTGGCTGCTCCATATGCATTCACCATTGTACACCAAAGGTTTGTTTTAAACCTGCTACTGATGTGCATAATATAAATAGGCATTACAAGTTCTACATAGTGTGTTAAGCACTTATCTCCGTCTTCTTAATCTGTCATCTATAATATTAACAATTATACACTCAGCTTGTTAGTAAAATTATCGAAAAAGTAAAAACAAGTAGCAAGCTTAAAGTTTAAATCTGTCTCTGATCTTCCATAGAACCATTTTCTGCGCTGCCCTGCCCTGCTTAACCTCACTTAGTTTTCTCTATACCATTGGAAACTACGCCAAAAGTACTATTTGCAGTGAAGATGAATGTAGTTAATGACAGCAGCTCCAGGTTTGGAAACCTATCAATTGAAATTTGAAAACCTATTTCATCTTTAGGGCTTCTAGCATCCCATTTGCAATTCTGCTTACCAACTCATTCTGTAGTTATCTGTATTTATTTCAAATTTCAGTTCTGATGTAACTACCGAAACTAGTGCTACAATGACAAGTCCTCCTCATATGCAGCATAACAATGCAAATAAGATGTAAAGAAACAAAGAACAATGAACAAACATTCCATTGGACATTGTTATTGTGGGCAAATAATTCTCAGGTCTTATTCGAAGAAACACTCAACATTTTTTCTTTCCTTTCTGAAATCAGATGCACTAGCATATGCTTGAATTTCATAATTACTTTTCTTGTATGATTGGGCAATCTCAACCAGAAACTAAATGTGTGTGTGATTGAGCAATCTCAGCCAAAAATTATACATCACTAATGGCAGCATTATTTTGTTGGGCAATCTCAACCAAAAATGCTGAGATTGCTCAATCACACACACATTTTTTCTTTCCTTTCTGAAATCAGATGCACTAGCATATGCTTGAATTTCATAATTACTTTTCTTGTATGATTGTGCAATCTCAACCAGAAACTAAATGTGTGTGTGATTGAGCAATCTCAGCCAAAAATTATACATCACTAATGGCAGCATTATTTTGTTGGGTAATCTCAACCAAAAATGCTGGTGTCCAAAAGTTCAATTTTTTACTGTTATTTCGTTGTGGAAATTAATGAAGGATTGGATCTGGACTGTGGAACACTCCTTGGAAGATACACAAGATCTGTTGTGAAAGCAGGTAAAGTGGCCGAATCTCAGGTTGATCGAGCTCTGACCAACACCTTCACAACGTTGATGAGGCTTGGTTGGTTTGATGGGGATCCTACCAAATAGCCATTTGGGAACCTGGTGCCTATTGCCTAAAGATGTGTGTACCGAGGGCAATCAAGAACAAGCCTTGGATAGTGCTGCTCAAAATTACTGGTGCATTGCCATTGGCTAATATATGCTGGGGATTCGGTCAGACCTTGGCTGTCATTGGACACAACGCAAATGCCACCAATGCCATGATTGGTAACTATGCACCCATTCATGAGGGTGACTATTCAGGGGACCAAACTGTGATAAATGTAGCACAATTACATGAACAACATATATATAAGATGTGTTAGAACTTATGCTCAACTATCTGTTGCAAATGAGGGGACTTGGAGAAGAATTGGGTGTCGTACAGTTTGTCTCTGCCCATACACATGAGAGTACATTATTGCCTGATTGACCTTGATAGTCATGGTCGCCATTTATGGCTCTGCTGCCTCAATTTCCTTTTTATCCTGCTTTCAAAAACAAATTTTAGCCTTCTTAAAGCAGCTTTTAGTTTATCGACTGGGAAAGGCACAAGATTGATTTTGCTCTGTTGGTCCTTAAAAACTTATTAACTTGGTCAGTGTGGTCAGGCATTCTATGAAAGTATACATCATCCCTCAACGGGCTTCCAAGATACACTGCAATCCTTTTTGCCCCAGGCCGTCCAAACGTGTTATGTGGTGGGAATGGTTTGCTGGCTGCAGCAAAATGAGCAGATGCAACAGTGTCAGTAGTAGGCGAGGACTCGAGTAGCTGCTCCAGTTCAACATCTATCATTTACATTAGAGATTGAGGGGCTAGACAGAACAAGTTTGTTGTGGGAAGTGTATCAACAAAAGCTTGTATCCCTGGCTGCAAATGAAGCTAAGGGGCCTGTAATTCTTGTGATAATGTCAAGGGGTTCTTTTCATATATTCTTTGCAAAGAATAATGACAAAGTTGCAGGAATCCTTTGGGTGGGTTAACCTGGACAAGCTGGAGGAGCAGCGATTGCAGATGTAATTTTTACATCATATAATCTAGGTAGAATCTGTCTTAGTAATTGTTTATTGTTCCTCTGTACAACCTGAGTTGGCCTAGTGGTGGAGAACTTGTGCTCTTGAGTCCAAATCCCAGAAAGGGGGTAGGGTATGTACACCTTATCGACTTCGGCCCATTAACTAAAAAAAAAAAGTTGTTTATTATTCCTCTGGCCAGTGTTAAGATTACTCAGTAAACACCATATGACTCGGAAAATTTACAGATGAACTTATATAGCATCAAGGTTTGAATGATAAACTACCCTTCTTAAGTGTTGGCTGAATTGAAAATAAACCCACATCAAATGTTTCTAAAATATTCAAAATTGGGGATCAATTTTATTAATTAACAGTACTCTTATTGTCACATTCCTCTACAAGTTATATAAAGTCAGTGGCATAATTATGCGAGTACACAAGATTGCTAGCTGATACTTGTTTTCTTTCTGTTTCAGGTGGGAGATTACCTATGGCCTGGTATCCACAAGAATTTGTTAAATTTCCCATAACTGTTATGAACATGAGGGTAAGTCCACTACACAGGACCAACTATCTACAATTTTGGTTATGGTCTTAGTTAAACTTACTTCAAAACCACTCTGGTTAAGGCACCTTTGTCAAGTTTTTAACTTTTAATTTTATCAAAAGTGGCTGCCCGAACCTTTTCAGTGGTTCTCTTAAAATAATGCATTGCATGAATGATTCCTTCAGGCAATGAATGGCACTTCAACTACAGAATTCCTGTCATAAATTATATTATAACTTGCTCTGCCTCATAAATTCTGTCGAGATAATTCTATTTCTACTTCCCCTGTACCACAGATTCTAGTGGATCTATAAAAAAAACCACAAGTACTTCAATTCTATTTCATTCTGAAGAAAATCACCTACCTTTAGAGAAAATGAGTGTGAAAGTTGGTTGAACAGCTCCAAGATAGTTGATATTTTGACGATGACTCCAAATCAAACAGAGATTTAAGGCAGATTCCACACTTCTTCTTCGTCTCCCATGACTCTGCCAAGTGCGCCAAAAAATAACAAGGTAAAGTTTTGAGTTTCAACCCCAAAAAGTCCCAAACAAATGCCCAAAGAATGGTCACGAGCTAATCATTTGCCGATGCAAATTTTTAATGCCACAACTTTGAATTCCATGCCTTTCTCCAAATGATTCAGATCAAATACAATAGTGGAATTGGGCAGGCCAAACTTCCTAGGGAAGATCAAATGACAAAACAAAAAACATAGTTGTTTTTAGAAGGATCCAACTAGCAGGTCGATTTGATAGGGGATGCAAATTATTGCTTAGATGCTAAAGGAATGTCACTCACTGCCACCGACATAAAATTTATCCCAGACTTGCAGATTGTTGTCAAAGAGGTGAAAACGTTTGCAAATTTAACAAATATTTGTTTGTTGATGCAAATAAAGGTATGGAAGGATCATGCTAATGGATACTGATAGAGAGAATGACAAGCAAGAAGCTTTAAATTGCAAAACACTTGTAGTGGTTAAATTTACATGTCACTGGCCAAAAGATTGGGGAATTGGAAAATTCGTGTGTGCAAGAATACACAAAATTTTCAGATCTAATTGGAATTCAACCCTTGCCAAAAAAATTATTGCAAAATCGAGCAAGCTTTTGCAAATATTGATCTGAATTTTGCAGCATCAACATGTGTTGGAGTGTCCCACCTCAACATTCACATGATCACATTTCTGAGCAGTATTAAAATTACTTTAACCACATTAAATTTCATGAATAAATTTAAAAAATTCCAACTTCCCTATACAAGGATTTATTGACCCTTTCAAAATCCAACTTCTACTCTTATCAAAATAAAACAGAGCATTTTTTCTTAAGATACACAGGCAAAGTTAAGGAGAGCTATAATAAAAAAATCCTATGACCTTCTCCGACCATTCATGAACCCCTTGTCATCACAACTTAATTGTTAGATGTTAATTGATAATGAAGTTCAATGTATCCATGTTGAATTGAAAATAAACAATGCCCTGAAGCTCAGTGGTAACAGAGTACTCATCCATATCAACATAGTTCTTATTGATAGCTTCCATTATCAGCTTCCATCATTGATAGCTTATTGCACTCATCCCTTATTACTGGACAAAAAGTGCACGGTGAGACAACAGAAAACAATGAGCGTCACCAAATGTCAGTACATTGTCATTGATGTTAATGTTGATGTGAAGAACAAAAGTCCCATAGATGGAAGCCATACACAGTACTGTGATTTTTTTACCTTGTTCTGAAGCTCCAATTCTAACAAATGTTGGGAAAGGTTGCTGGGTTTGATTTTAGCAATTCCAATTGCAGCAAAGATCCACCCCTGGACTGTATTTACAGAGCTGAGAGACTGGAGCATGACTCTTTTACTCTAATGTTTTGTATACAGATTTTGATTTAATCGCCATGAGATAAAATTGGGCAGGCTTTTCATATTCGTTAGAAATCACACTACCAAATTTTGAACTAGACTAAATTACCCCAAATTTTTGAAGTCTTATTGGGTTATAAAAACAAACATTAGGAAAACCCTCGACACTAACAATGAAGGCAATGTGAATCCCCCGAATCCATAGAATTCCTCTATCAGAAAAACACCACACTATACAGAAATGTTTTGCATACGCATTTAAACGCCATGAGATAAAATTGGGCAGGAAAAGGATTCAAAGGAGGTGAAATTGGATCCAAGGTACAGAAAAAACACTAACAGAATTCCATTAACAGAAAAACACTACAACACTCTACAGGAATGTTTTGCATCCACATTTAAACGCCATGAGATAGAATTGGGCAGGAAGAGGATTCAAGGTACTAACCAAAAGCAAGTTTGATGACATTCTCCACCACGTGCCCTGTTCTGTTGCCATCCCCCTGCTGGCCGCAACCTCCTCCACCATTCTGAAGAGAACACAACACATTCCGAAGAAAACACAACATGCAAACAAATTAAAACAAAGATACAGAAATCATCACAGAACACAAGAAATCATCACAGAACAATCACAGAAGACAAGTAATCATCACAGAAGGAGAAAAAATACAGGAAACATAACACGCAGCAAAAGAAATAAACAACAAACATAGAAAGCAAAAACAAAACTCATAAGAAATGACCAAATGATACCCACATATATAACAGGGAATGATGTGTGCTTTTAATCTTGAGTGCCGTTGGGAACAGTCATATATGAATCTTTAAAAAGCAAAATTAACAGATAAATCTTGAAAAAAGAAAAATCAAACAGCCATCTTCTATATTTTCTTCATTGATTTTGTATTTGCTTTTTTCATTAATTGGTTTAGGAAATATTGAAAAAAAACAAATCTATTTTGTCAAAATTATTATTTTTTTTTTTTTTTGTTATTTTTTAATTTTCAAACAAACTTATATTCTAATCTTTGTGCAAGCCCACTCAAAATTTGGTTGAGTGGAATCATAATTATTTATTTGACATTCCACTTGTCTAACTTGAGTAGTTATTATGGGAGAGGTTGGTTAGACTTACTTTCAAACAAGGCTTCCTTTTGTGGCTCTATTCAAATAGTTTATCTACACTTCTCTAACACGTTTTTGTTTATAGGGTTTGCCAGTCATATGGGAAAAGAAAAATTAATTCCAAAAATCTTATAGAGCTATTTCTAGACTTCAAAATTCACTCCTTTCTCATCTATTATATTCTAATCAACAACTTCTATGCACACACTTAAATTGGATTCGTTGTAGTTGTATGTTTTTTAAAATCTTAAAAATTATTGCAAATGTAACTAGAGTATCCCATTATAGAAATTTAGCTTTTATTCATAGTTATAAATTTTAAAGATAAAGTAGCTTATATGTTAAAAACAAACAATAAATAGTAGAGGGATTTCATTAGGCATAGCAGTTGTCACTTTCTTGATAGGCATGTATACAAAATTCAGAAATATGAATAATGCACATGAGTCATTTTGCACCTTTCACATTTGGAAGTTTGTGCAATTTTAAGGAATTTTCGAGAAATTTGGAATTTCTTATGAGAGCAATAAACATTAATTTGGATAGGTACAGGTGATGGTCATAGACTACCTCAAACACTCAATTTTGTTTGGACTATTTATCCTAATTAACTAACACACCATTGTGAACAATGGTTTTAGCAAATCAAATACATTTTATAATGTATACATGATTGTATGTTCTAGTGAATATAATTTTAATCAAATGGATTCAAAGGTCACTTTAGAACTCTCATGTAAGTCTTGAGAAATGTCTGTAGTTTCTCATCTAACTATTTGATGACAAGTTCATTGTGCCACATCCACTTAAATTGCCTTGCCTAAAAGAATTCTAATTCTAGCTTTGGTTTTATTGGCATTTCCAACTAATTGCCCAAGGATTCTTATAAATTAGCCAGATTCAATCAATAGATCCTTGGATCAATGGCCAACGAACGATATTTTAATCAAATGATTGAAATATCTCCCACGCTTTAGGCTCTGCTAGACCTAGGTGGGTGAACCTTGCAATATTTAAAGTTTTAGCACAAATTCACAAATATTTCATATAGAGCAAATAAACCCCAATGAAACTATACCAAAGAAATGATGATTTACTTTAGAATGTGGTTGCATACTTGGTTTCTCATCATCATTCAACAATTGGGATGAATTCTAAACCCAATCCTACTTTTACAATAGAAATGCAAAATGAATTTGATTAATTGAGTGCTTTCTAAACAAGTATTAGCCATCAAACAGATCGATGCCTAAATCCAAGGGTATGGAGTCAAGTATTGAGTCATGCATGCAACTGTTTGACAAAATTAACTCAAGTTGTTAGAATTAATCATTTATGCATTACATAAAATGAATCCACTTAAATGATCATAAAATTGTACTTATAGATCTATATTGCAGCTCTCAATTTCTCAATTAAATGCACAGAATTTAATCCTCTCATTAGAAGAACCCACACACATGAAACACAATTATAAGGAATTTGCAATGACAAATCATATTATGTTTGATCATATTATTGATTCATAAGAAAAGTGAGTAAAATATAGAAACAAATCTGCAATTTTCTCATTATATTCAAAATGACTGAAATTGTCTTATGAAAGTATACATTCTTCGCGACTATTCTTCCTATGTCTCTTGACTCAAACACTTATCTATTTACTCTCCCAATATAAAGTTGCAAAATCCTTCTATATGGTCTTGGGTTCCCTTTATAAAATAAGTGAAGCAACAAGCTTTAGACCATGTACAATTTTCATTTTTCATTTGAAATTTTTTTAAATTGTAGAATATGCCTTAGGATCTTTACATTTCATGTAGGACAAAAACCATTTACATTAGGAGAGGGAAACATTTGAAATGTTGTTCAACCCACTGATGTTACTTTAGCTCATTCTAATTGAATGTTGACATGATGAATCCTCAAGCTAAAGTTGACAAGAAAATAAAACTAAATACCCATTTGATAGGTCGCACTTGGAAATTGCATACCAAAGCACTAAAATCTAATGACCCATTGAAATTCAAATCAAGCATATTCAACTCCGTTTGATAACCATTAGGTACTTGTGATCAGCTGATCTAGCAAGGTCTAATCTTAAAAAGTTGAAATATAATTTGAAATTGCATTTATCCCTTTTTCACTTTATCTATTTTGAAGTGCCTATAACAAGTTGCAACAAGAAATAAAATGAAGAAAATAGAAATAAACCCTATTTGAGCACCTATTGAATATATTTCCTTTTTTCATTTATGCTCCATAGAAACGTGGGGTCTGATAACTCGCAAGGTTCTATAATATAATTTGTGAAACATAATTCAATTGCACTTGTTGGAACCTTAAAATATGAAGTGCCTATGATTAAAAAGTTAATTGCAACACTTAGAAACACATTTACAAATTCTTTCTGACTTGCCTACTTTGAGGGTGAATTCATTGATGTCATTTGATTGTCATTAAAATCCATTTGGTCATCATATTCACCTGACATGAGCAACTGTGCACATTTATTTTCAGATTCCCATAATCATATTTGATTAGCTTTCGAAGCACCAAGTTTGGGGGTTCTGCAAAGATTTTTTGTTTGCACATTGACTGATATGCTAGAGTAGTCCACTTTGGAGATTGATATTTCAAATACAGATGATTGTCATGTCAAATGAATAGGTTCTAGTGATTGTCCTCATGTTCCTATGCTCATCTATTCAGTTGCAAAGTCTTAGAGTAAAGTTTAGTATTTTTACAAAGCTAAAAGAAAATGGAATTTGTTGAAATTTGTTGTCTACATGTTCTAGAAAGTTTCAGAAGGGTCATATTTGACCATAAAAAATTTGCAAAATAAGTAGAGTTAGGAAAATACTTTTAGCACAGTTGCTCATTGTACCTTAATGAATTTTCCAGCCCAACCCAATGATAGATAGGTTTTCTATTTTTTCAAGGCACATGGTTAGTAGGATTCAAGTGGATTTTGACATGTATATTTTTTGAAATTTCCTAAGTGACCTACTTGGAGTACTAAAATCTTGCACCTTGGGTCACATCATACAAATCTGTTTGGCAATCTAATTCCCCTATCATCAATCAACATGCTTGTTCAAACTAATGGTCTTAACAGATAACTTGAAAAAGCAAAATTAACAGTAATATAGCAATATGACTCAAACAGCCATCTTCTAAATTTTCTTCATTCATTTTGCATTTGGTTTTTTTCTTTAATTGGTTTGGAAAATATTGAAAGAAAAGAAATTAATCTATTGTGTCAATACTATTTTTCTATTATTTTTCAATTTTCAAACAAACTTATATTCTATTCTTTTTGCAAGCCCACTCAATTTTGGTTGGGTGGAATCATAATTATTTAATTGACATTCTACTTGTCCAATTTGAGTAGTTATCGTGTGGAAGAGGTTGGGAGAGCTTGGTTAGACTTACTTTCAGATGAGGCTTCCTTTGATGGCTCTATTCAAATAGTTTGCCAATCATATGGAGAAAGAAAAATTACTTCCAAAAATCTTATAAAGTTATTTCTAGACTTCAAAATTGGCCCCTTTCTCGACTATTATATTCTAATTAACAACTTCTATGCACACACTTAAATTGGATTCATTGTAGTTGTTTTTCCTTTTCAAAATCTTAAAAATTATTGCAAATGTAACTAGAGTATCCCATTATAGAAATTTAGCTTTTATTCGTAGTTATAAATTTTAAAGATAAATGTAACTAGAGTATCCCATTTTAGAAATTTAGCTTTTATTTGTAGTTATAAATTTGGATAGGTACATGTGATGGTCATAAACTACCTTAAACACTTAATTCTATTTGGACTATTTATCCTAATTAATAAGCACACCATGGTGAAAAATGGTTTTAGCAAATCAAATACATTTTATAATGTATACATGATTGTATGCTCTAGTGAATAGAATTTTAATTGGATGGATTCAAAGGTCACTTTAGAACTCTCATATAAGTCTTGAGAAATGTATGCAGTTTGTCATCTAACTTTTTGATGACAAGTTCATTGTGCCACATCCACTTAAAATGCCTTGCCTAAAACAATTCTAATTCTAGCTTTGGTTTTATTGGTGTTTCCAACTAATTGCCCAAGGATTCTTATGAATTAGCTAGATTCAATCAATAGATCCTTGGATCAGTGGCCAACGAACAATATTTCAATCAAATGATTGAAGGATTTCCCACTCTTTAGACTCTGCTAGACCTAGGTGGGTGAACCTTGCAATATTTAAAGCTTTAGCCTTTATTGTAGGATTTTTTAGCCTTTTTATTATGGCTTCGACTAGTCCCTATCCAATAGTTGATGTTGGTGCTGGTGCTTTGGCATCCAGAGACCATGGTTCCTCTAAACAAATGCCCTCACAAGTTCATTTTGAAAGTGTTTCATGAGGTAGTGTTTCTGGTACCCTTGATGTTATTTTACCATTGCAAGATTTTGATAGTGCATGCGAATGGCTTGAAAAGTTTACTTTGATTGGTTATTTTGTGGGAGGGGTTCCACCTAAAAGCATGCTTCATGACTGGGTGGCCAAAGATCGAACCCCTCATGGGGTCTGGCTTGATGGCATCCAGAATCTTACCAAAGGTATTTTTTATTTCGTTTTTCAAACCCTTCTCATGTTGAGGATGTCCTCCAACATGATCCTTGGTTTGTGCGATCATCTTTGTTGGTTTTTCAACCTTGGTCTCGAGACTTTACAGTCTCCGATGAAAAAAGGCCTAAGGTCCCTGTCTGGGTCGAATTTCCTTGTCTCCCTCTTCCTTGCTAGCCATTTCTGCAAACAAATGCACAATCTCTTGGCAAGGTGGTTTGCATGGAGCCAAACCATTTTCAATGCTTGACCTCAAAAGAGGGTTTGTATTGAAATAGATTTGTCTTAGGATCTCAAGGAGACCATTGACATTCGGGTTGGTGGTCATATCTTTTCTTAGTGTGTGTTGTATTTAAATTTGCCCAACACTTGCTATCAGTGCCAATTCTCAAATCACAAGATTAAGAATTACTCGCTTGTTGCTCCTTGAGCCAAACAGTTGCAGAAGGATAGTGGTTATTCTCGCTCTTCAGAACCCAAGTCTGATGAAGCCTAGACCACTATGGGTCAAAAGAAAAAAGCTAAGCCAGAGGCGTTAGCTACGATGTAGCCCTCCTCTCAGCCCGTGGCTTCTGCGATGCCCACTCCAGTTGCGGCACCAGCTGTTGTGCAACTGGTGGTTTCAAACCCCACGGATAAGGGGTAGGATTTTGTTGAGAGTAGCTCTCACCTTGCATGGGTGTGTACTCCTCATGCGACTTCCTCTATTGCAGACCAACACACCTATTCACTGTGTTATTCTCGCAGCCCTAATGGTTGAGTTGACGATGAAGGTAAAGGTTGCGATAAATGCAGGATTCTCTTAGGGGATTATTACCCTGGTTTTTTTCCTACTTCTAATTTCTTACTGAATAGTTTCTCCTCTCTTGAGGACAAAGAAGGCATGCAAGATTTTGAATGATGAATTTTTTCTCATGGAATGTTTGGGGCCTCATTGACCCTGCCAGAAAATATTCAGTGAGGAATATTAGACAAGCTCATTCGGGTATTGATGTTTTTTTGCTTTCAAGAAGTTAAAATTTCAGATTTCTTGTTAGCTATTGCGTGTTGTGTAATATGGCCAGATGGCCTGGTTTTTGCTTCAGAACATGAAGTTGATCAAGGAGGTGTTGTCACTCTTCTCTCGCCATGTTGGCTTTCTACTATTGTTGACCATGAGTTAGATACCACTCAGCGGGCGGTGTGGGTCCTCATGTCTGTCGACGATCATTCTTTTGGGATCATTAATATTTATGCTCCCAATAAAGTTGTGGAGCGATCTTCTTTATGGCGATGGATTGGTGATTCCTTTCCACCTGCCACTTGGGTTATATGTGGGGATTTTAATATGGTTGAAGTGGCTTCCGATAAAGATGGCCTTATGCCTTTCCGATGGATAGTTGGCGAATGTGAAGCCTAGTTTCACATGCACAATAAATTGGGCCTTTTTGATACCGATACTTCTCGTTGCCCTTCACAGGGTGTCTGGCACACTTAGTGTAATTACAGAGCTGGCCTTGACAGAATTTTTAAATGCCTTGATCATGCCATGATCATTGCGCATGCTTTTTTTTCTTTTGGGGAAAATCAATCTCTTCTGATTTTACCGCTTGCTGAGGTCACCCTATTAGATCACTTTCCCATCAAATTTAGTATTTAATGGATGCCAGGTTGTAGGCGTGCTTTGAAAATGCATTTTTTTTGTAATACTTCTTTGTTGAGTCATCCTCCCATGTTGGACCACATCCAACAGGTCTAGAATCTTGAGAGTTGTCCTACTCAGCTCACTAGTTAGATTACGTGGTGGAATGATACTATCCAATGCATCACTCATTTCCTTCGCATCTATGGCTGACAGTTGACCTCGTACCATAGGCGATCCTATGAGGCCACAACCAGAGCCTTGAAGTATGCTACTGAAGCTTTGATGGTGAACACTTTTATCCCTGAATATCAGATTTAGGTGGCTCAACTCAGGCACAAAAAGCAAATTGCAAACTCTCATGTTTCTAGAGGAGCTCAGATTAAGGCCAGATTAAGATGGCTTAAGATTGGGGATCGTGCTTCTACAGAATATTTTCTGGTTTTCAAAACTCGCCATTCCTCTCCAGGGATTAAAAGAATTAAAGAAGGAAAATCAATGCTCTCTGAGCTTGCAGATATTCTTCAATCTTTTGTCAGACATTATGAGAAGGTGTTCACAGTGCAAGAAAATTCTCCTGCACACGATAATGCTCTGCAAGAATGCTTGGCGATTGTTCCCGCTCGGCTCTCTGATGTTGAAAGAGTGTTTTGTGATCAAATTCTCACTCTTGAGGATCTTAAGGAGGTCATTTTTCTATGGCAGATGAAAAAGCACCTAGGTGTGATGGTTTCCCTTGTGAGTTTTACAAGGTGTTATGGCCATATGTTGGTGCAGACCTACATAAGGTCTACTTAGAGGCTTTTAATTCCCACTCTTTGGGGCCGCTTATCAACAAGGGAAATATCAAGTTCATTCCTAAAACTGGTGATCTGGAGGACATTTGTAATTGCCGACCAATTACCTTGCTGAGTGTTTCCTATGAGATAATTGTGAAAGCCTTGGCACTCTAAATCAGACATTTGCTTCTGTTGATTGTGCGACCTGAGTAGACTAGTTTTATCGAATCTAGGTTTATTCTGCATAATATAATTACGGTTTGGGAAGGCATGGAATGGGCTTGACGTTCTTCATAGAAAACCCTTTTTCTTAAGATTGATTTTGCCAAAGCTTATGGTCGCATTGAATGGCCTTTTATTCTTTCTATGCTTAAATTTTTGGGGTTTGGTCCCCACTTCATTCAGTTTGTGCAAATACTTTTTGGTGATGCCTCTGCTTGTATTGCCATTAATGGTTGCCAATCTTCATCTTTTGGTCTTCACAGATCTGTCTAGCAAGGTTGCCCTCTTGCACCCTCTTTGTATGTGCTTGTTGCTGAAAGTTTCGAGTACTTGCTTGCTTCCACCATTTCTGTTGGGCATGTCAGGGGGATTTCCCTACCCGAGTCACCTTCTCAACTTGTTAATGGCCATTTTGCAAATGATTATTTTCTTACTCTTCTCGAAGAAGATAATAATGTTAAAGAAGTCCTTCATTGTCTAGACATTTTTTGCTTAGCTTCTAGGTCAGCTATTCAATGGCACAAAACCTAGTGTTATAGGTAGTCTTTCCTTCTGGCCCCTCCTTGGTTGCTCCAGTTTGGTTGGAAATGGATTCGACACGAGGAAATTTTTTGTTTCCTAGCATTCCCTTTGCCTTTCAAGGGTCTGTTGTGGCTCTTTGGAATGCGGTGCTTGCAAGAATTGAGAAGAATCTTGCTTACTAGATTACCAAGCCTCTTTCTTTGGTTGGTAAATTCCAAATTTGCCCTAAAATCCTTGCAGCTACTCATGTTTATTATTCCTTGTGTTGGGCTCCTTCTAGAGTGTCTTATTCTAAATTGGAGAATCTCTTGAGAGACATTCTTTGGGCCAATGGCGTCGATCATCATGATTTTCACAGAGTTGAATGGGATTTTTGTTGTCTCCCTTGAGACTCTAGAGAGCTTGGCCTCTTGTCCACTCAGAAACAAGGTTTATCCCTCTGTGCCAGATGGGTACTCAGAGCTAGTTCTGGCAATGAAGGTTGGAAAATGTTTCTTTGAAATTGCATTTCTTCAAGACACCCAGTTAACAAACTAGTCAAGGTACTTTTTTTGCTAAAAGAATTTGGCATGCTTAGGAAGCTATGAAGCCTTGGCTTTGCTAGGATGGTTCGGGATTTCATGATGGCCTTTCTTTCAACCAGCACAATATTTGGTGGTCCCCTCTCATTCAGGTTCTGGGGCTCCTGTTGGCCCACGTCCCTAGTGTACATGCTCTGTGTTTTCATAAATGCAACATTTGTGCTCCTTGTGACTTTTTTCTCATGCCATTATGCTTCTCCACTTGGGAAGATTTGCAGGCCCAATTTTACCTCGCTCGACCAAAGCGACAAACATTTGAGTTGGTACTCTCTACTTTGCCTTTGAATATGCTACACAAAATTGGTATCCATTCTATGAGACCTTGGTGGAAAGATTAGCATTGGTTTCCCAACACTTCCTTTTGTAATTATAAACCCAAGATGGTGTACCACTAGCTTGTGCCTCATTTGCCTATGGTTCCCACCTTGAATTCTAGATGGCATTTGCAGTTTTCACAGAAAATTTGGCATCGCAGATTTCAGACTCTTTAGACTGCCATTGTTGAGCCTAAGGTGGCCCATCTTTCCTGGTGTATTCTTTTCCAAGGCTTTGCCATTGGCTCCCATCTTAGGTATCTTGGGGTGCCTGACCCTCGTTGTCCCTTTTGTGGGCTGCCTGAGACCTTGATGCATCTCTTCTGGTTCTATAGAAGAGCCCAACAGTTGTGGATTTGGATTCATGACTTTTTCAAGCCATTTTGGCCCGAACCCTTTTCTTGGCATATGGTTTTGTTGGGAGATTCCCCATGGCTTCCTTTCAAATTCACCCATATTTGGCATGCTTTCAGAATGAAAATTCTCTTCTATTAATGGAAAGATAGAAATATTGTTCTATTTTCTCACAACTCTCTTGATATTCATGTATCTCTATACACTAAAGCTTGTATATGCAATAATGTGATGTTACAGATCCAAGTGCAAGTTAATAAAGTGGCTCTGGAGGTGGCCCACTTGCAGACCTTACTTGATCATTGGGGTAATGCCCCTTGTATGGTTGCCAGAGTTTCGTTGAATTCTACTGCCTTCAGTGACCGTTCTCCGACCTATGGTCGTCAGTGCAGCCTTAGCTCTTCGGTCAGTGGTTCCCGCACTCCTCATTCCTAGGCTCCTCGCCACCACTCTAGCGGGTAGAGGGATTGCTCACGTCACTGCTTTTCTCCTTTGGTTTATGGTGGCTCTTCTTATGGGTGGCCTACAAGTGGTCGTAACTCTTCGGCTCCTGGTTGTTCCGATTGGTCAAACTCTGGTTGGCCCAGCTCCGCCAATGTGGTTCCTCGGCTTGCACTGGCGATCTATCCTTCTCAAAAAGATAGAGAGGATAATGATGCGGCTAATGATGAGGGGTGGACATTACCTGACTCCCCTTCCGACCCCACTAATGTATGGGGTTAAAAAGATTATTTGGATCCCCCTCCTCCTTCCTCTGCTACTGTTGTAGCTGCTTAGGTTTTTTTTTATGTTTATGGCATTTTAGTTGTTTTGTTGTTTCCGGGTTGGGCCCGTGTGACTCTTGGGGAGTGATTTTTTTCTCCCACCCCTTTTTTGTGAATGGTGTAAACTTAATACTTTTTTAATAGGATGCCTATTCATCAAAAAATTCTAAGGTAAGTATTGTGAAAAAACCATAAATCAAATTTTTGTAAGCATGTTCTAAACAACAAAAGCAACTTTTTTCATGTGGAAAAATTATTAAATGTGCTTGAATTTAATGATCAAAATCATTGCACAAGCCATAAGCTATCTCACTCTGATTTTCTAGGCTTAGAATGAATTTTAAATTTTCAAATAAAAGAACGATGGTTGTATTCTACTTCCTTTGGCCGCCATTCCAAAATTGCTACATTGTTGGTATGTTGGGATCGAATTAGTTTTGGCAATGTCTTCGAGCACTTTAAACAGAAGATTATGGTATGATGAGGATGAATGAAGCCACGTGTTGTAGAAATGTTTATTGGACCCATTGCTTTCTTAACATGTGGAATTTTTGTGGTTTCCTCACACACAAATCGATGGGGATGTAGAAAATTTCATGTGTTTTGCGGAGTCTATTGTGTGTTGCTTTGAGACAGTGTAAGTGTGGTGTCCCAAAGAAGATAATTGACATGGAATGTCACTGGATACAAGATGTGATTAGATCAGATGCAAAGTTGTGTAGTAGATGCATGGATGCAATCAAAGAGGCACGCAATTGTGTAGTAGATGCATGGATACAAGATGTGATTAGATCAGATGCAAAGTTGTGTGTAGTCCATGGACAGATTGAAGAAGGACGAGCTTGGGTGAAGGGGTGCAATCACAACATTGTTCATTGTTCTCGGCAAATTAAGTACTTCCAATGGATTATGAATTGAATGTACAGATGACCAGTCTCGTTTAACCTCATGAAAATCCCATGTGACTACTAATTGTTTGATTGCTCAATGTAGAGTGGAATATTAGAGCATTGTTGCATATGCAAAGAACTTATGTATTACTCATATGTTTGATTTTAACACATGCAATGGGTATTGTTTATGGTGCGTGCAAGATTTAGAGATTTATGCATATCATATTTAGTAGCCAGACATTTGTTATGTTGAAGTTTATATTTTATTTGGTTGAGTGGGATTGATTTCTTGTTTCAAAGAAGGATGATGTTGATGTTGTAAAGTATTATCTCTCTATTGTTCTAGATGTGAAGTTGAGAGTGTGTATGTGGCAGTTATTGTGTGTAATGTTGTTCATTTTGTAAAGAATAGTTCAATTGTAGTATTGCAAAAGGCTTACCATGTAGAGGTTAAAGTGTCAATAGAGTTTCCTTCCATCAAGCATCAAAATGAATAAGTTAGAAGACAAAAAAACATAATGCAGATTTTCAAAAGCCAAAGTGGGAAATGCAATTACATGGTAATTATTTTCACTAAGATGAAAAAAAATTTAGATGGAAGGTAGAGTCTAAGGTGAATGGATATGTCTTTACCCAATAAGGTATTTGCTCCTTGTTTTTGCTCATGGGTAAGTACTTTCATGAGAAAGATTAAGCAAGGTGTACAAGGGTAAAATTTCAATTAAAGTAAAAGCCAAATGAATTGTATTCTTCACCAAGGCAATGGGAAACTTATTTATCAAGTGAAACATTCTTCACGAGAGTGAGAGGAAGACATAAAATCAATTATTTCAAGTGCACTTGCAAAAGGAAACAAAGAGAGAATGTTGGAGCTCCTTCAAAATGCATATCAAACACAAACACAAACGAAAGACAAAAGAAAGAGGAGGGAAAATAAATATTTAGTTGCAAATAAATTATGAGAAAGAAATCGACAAGTTTTAGTAGCAAATTTAATTTGAAGGCTCTTATTCTTCAATTTATTCTTTCACTTTCTTATTGTAACAAGTTTTGAACTTTTGATTCAGGTATATAGAATAGACAATGTTTGGCCTAGAATTAGATAATTTTCACAAGGATTGAATGTATAGGTTCTTGTAGTAGTGTCAGTTAGTTCATGAGTAGTAAATAAAAGTCTTGCATAAATTATCTCCAAATTGTATTTTCTGATTTCATATGAACCAATAAATATTAATCATATTTCTGCTTTGTCATTACAATTTCCTTGTAATTATGTAAACTTTTTATATGGGTTCCTTTCAAGGAAGCTCTTAAATGCCTTGCGCAGATTGTTGTGAGTTGGAAAAGAAAATGTGGATATGTAAGTATGATTGTGCAACAACATGAGGGGTTGCATTGATGTCAAGGATTGATGCTAAAAGGCCCACTAATTTTAAATGATTTGATATTTGAATTTGCATTCATAACTTGAGATTTTATTCCACACCCTAGGGATTAGGTATTGGTCTATGATACTTTCCGAATTTGGTTTAGAAACATTCAATGATTCAAATCTCTTTGTTTTTTGTTGTTTTATTCGCTTTCTTGTTAAGTTATTTGAGTCCTTGTATCTTCATGATGTTTAAAGAATAGAGAGGTTGAATTGGAAAGAGTTTTGTCTATAATACCTTTATGTGTTTGGGATGAAGATGCTTATATGTGAAACACCCATCACTCATATGTCTAAGAACCATTCACATTCATAGGTCTAAAAGTCTCTGCTCACCATATGTTTATCATACACACATACCTACAAATAGGAACACCCTCTTGATTCTTGTGGAGCTCAAAGTGTAGAAGGATTTTAGAGCCTTGTTTGTTGGCTTTTTTTTTCCTCATTTTTTTGATTGTATAGATCCTATGTCCTAAATCCCTATTCATATGGTTTAGGTATTGTGCATCTCCTTAGGAATGAGGATTGCAAGAAATAATGAGAAAAAATTGGCAATTGTACTGGGGAGAAAAATAGAAGATTATCATTGGGATGAGTCAAAGAGTTTTATGGTTTGATTTGGTCTTTATTGCAGCTTATTTAAAGATTGTAGAAGGTGGCTCTGCTGGAGTGATGAACCTAAAAAGCAGTTTGATATTTTTTCGTGATCAAGATGTGACGACTCTAAAAATTGTTTGTGGCTATAGTATACTTCCAGGTACTTGATTATTCTTAATTTTTATTTTCAAATCAAATAAAATGATTTTTCAAAGTGGTAGGAGAGACAAGGCTTTAAATTTTAGTGGTATTCATGGATACCCAAATACTATTCCAATTCAATGGTGGTAAGCATGAAATAACATATAGACATTTTTAACAATTCAATGATTTAATGGATGCCAATGAAATTGACTTTGAGGATGTGATCATGAGACTTTTTGTGAAATACTTAAAGGATGATGCAAAAGAATGGTTTTGAAATTTACAACCATTTTCTCTTAGCTCTTGGAGTGATTTAAAAATAGCTTTAATTGGTCAATTTGGTGAAAGAATTGTTGAATCCTTACCATTCAATGAGTTCGTGGACATTCGCATTGGGGAGGATGAGCTAGTTCTATCCTTCAACCTTAGATTCACAAAGATTTTTTAAATAATTCCTAAAAATATCAAACCTCATGATGCAATGGCACTAGTCATTTACTGGGGAGCCTTTGGTAAGAAGATGAGCCATAGATTGCAAAATGAGAACCTAGAAAGTTTACATGAGGCTTTTGGAATTGCAATAAATACTGGAAAGGTTTCAAAATATGGAATGAGTATAAGCCTCAAGCCAAAAAATAAAGCCTCTCATGCAAGAAAACAATGCAATCCAGAGGTTAGTGATTGTGTCCCAAATAGTTACTAGCTTGCTACCCCAATTTAATATTCATTCTACAATGTTGGTCATGTTTCTCTTGAAGCAAAAATAGAGCCAAACTATGATACAATGTACATGAATGAAATGAATATGCTCCAAACAATAGTCATACCTCATGCACCTATCCAAAATTATGCATGTGAGCATCTAAAAGATGTGTATACATATTAAAATGATATCTCAAATGAATGTGAGACTATTGTTCCAAGTCAAGAATTATCTCATAATGCTAATCAGACTGAACCTTGTGATGAGTATCAACAATATCCAAGAAAAAATGATTCTATGGTTCATATTCAAGCACTATTTGGCATGAGAAGATATGAAGGAGAGTCAGGGTGCTCTTTATTTGCAAGATTTATTGATGCCTTCATGAAGATTTCCACTAGTTTCATACCTCAGGAGGTTAAGTGCATTGATTTTTTATTGAAATATATGATTCAAACTTGAGGTCATTGTCTAAAAGGTTAAATCCAACTAGTATTTGTCATATCCTAGATTGGGTAAACATTTTTGAGAATATAAAGTGTCATGATGCAAGAGACATCATATCTCCAAGTGTTGCTCATGTTGATCCTATTATGAATGGACAAAATGATGACATAATGCATGAAACAGATGTGTTTCAAAAGGAGAGTGCACTTGAAGTTAGTGAAAGCATATGTTGTGGTCAACCAATAGAAATGACATCTGCATCTTGTTAGTGAAAATTTTGTAAACTGGGGAAGTGTACAAAATTGTGATTTCAACCATAGTATGCGAGATTAAATCTCTCCTAATTTATAAGGGAAGGCTCCCCCTTTTGTTTACTACTCTCTTAATTTACAACACAATTCACACTATGATGACTTTGACTTGAGTGATGGAATCTCTAAGGCTCATGTAGCGTTTCTTGTACTTTTTCAAAATAGAGGCTAAATCATCTAGATTAACATGGATATCTAGTAACTTTCAATTGAAGATAATGAGAACACCTGCTTATCAACTTCTTCACCAACAAGAAAATTGAATTCTTTGATAATAGCATCTTGGTGAAGAGGCTTTTGATCCTCATCAAGGAAGGTGCAAGGAAGTGCTGGTATCTTTTCAATGATGTCCTTTCCCTTATCATTACATTCCATCTAAGTTTTTCTCATATCTTTGATAAGTGTCTCCAGGGTTTTCATTTGATGTTCTAGTACCTTCCTTTGCTCAATATACATGTCTCTTGAAGGAAGTACTCCATTGTCAACCAGAACATCTAATTAAAAATATTCTAACTTCAACCAAGAGTTGAAGTCCTTCTCATATGTCTCCATTTTATTTGAGAATAGATCCAAAGTTTTATCTATCCCAATCTTTATCTCCTCTAGATTATTCATTAGGGTAACTTCTGAACATAAGAGATGAGTCCCTTGACTCAACAATCTATCCATCCACTCACCAATTGTTCTCCCATGAGAATTGACCTGTTTAGCTTTCTTAATGATCTGCTCATCCACTATTGAGGTGACTAGCTCAACTAGCTCTGAAGACTTTGTTATCTTAATTAAAAATTTAGTAAGTTGATCCACCTATTTCTTCAATTTATCTTTCTTGACCTTTTCTTGATTAATAATTGTGACAAGATAGTCAAAAGATGCTTGAGCATCTTTGATTGCTCCATCATGTGTCTGCTTGACTAGGTCAATCCTATTGATGACATAGTCTGTCGGCTACACTTTATTGAAATTTGTGTCTGGAGGAGGAATTGTCGTCTCTACATATTTATTCTTTGACTTATCCATTCTCACCTTGGATAAAGTCTTGTCCTTTTTTGTACCTTTGGGATTAACAAGAATCAATTGATTGAAGTCAAAGTCATCTGGATAGATGGCTTTCTTCTTTCTCTTGGGAGTGTTAGAAACTAGCCAGGGTGGCTGAGGTGTATCATCATCAACTCTAGTGGTTAACACTTGTGATGCCATTTTTTGAGACTGAATTCTTGTGGTAACTATGGTGGAGTCAAGGTAACAATAGCTGGTGGATTTTGAGCAATAGAAACCTTAGGAGAAAGTTGATTTTTTGACATAAACTTATCAAAATCTTCCAACATTGAAGAAATTACCACATACAAATTAGGAATAAAAATACTTTCAATGTTATCATAAGGTGTGGAAAGGGAAGACTCACTATAACATCATATGACGTAGGAGGAACACCTTCTCGTGTCTCTTGAGACTAGGAAGTACTTGGGATTTATGGTAATCCCACCCCGTCAAATTCTTCTTCTTCTTGTTCCTTTTCTGAATCTTCTTCTTCTTCTTGCTCAGCTTCGTCATCTTCTTCATCAACTCCATTATCAACTTGAGTCTCTTGGGTAGATTATTCCAATTGACTCTTACCTTTTCCCACTGTGAATTTGAACTTGGGAGCCTTCAGAGTTTCTATTTCCAACCTATTTTTTGTTCTCAACTCTAAAGCCTTTCCCATAGGCCTTGTAGTCACATCTTCAGCTCTGATCTAGAAAAGCTTCAATTGAATTCCTTGCTGAGCTAACCAAACATTGGAATTGGAAAGAATATTTTGGAACCTGGCCCTTATTGAAGTGTTTTCCTTTTGGGACCATTGAATCAAAGGCAAAGGATAATTAGAAATTTTATTTTTTCTCATACCTAGGATCCAAAATATCACCATCATCTGCAAAACCTTCAGGGATATCGGAAAGATTCAAGTTATCAATTTTTTCTACTACCAAATAAAAGTAATCAAGTCTCTTGATATCCTCTTTTGTTCTACAGTCAATCCACACATCCTCAATCTAATGAACATGAGTGCAATTTTTCTTTATCTCATTCTTCATGCCCCTGTAGTCAAAATGTTTCTTGGCCTTCAAGAATTTCATTGTTACTCTCCTCATTTCCTCCTCCATGTCTTTATCCTTGTAGACAGAATTGATAGAATATATACCAATGGTGATGGAGAACTTAAGGCCAGTCTTGTCTAGCCCCAAATTGGCACTCATGTACTGCTATCATTTGTTGATCCATCTCCATGAGAATGATTTTGTCAGATGGGTACCTAGGAAGCATGAAAGATTCACCATCGAAACATCCAATCTTGAGATATGTGATTGTAGGGGATTGTAAAAAGATACTTCCATATTGGTTCACAACATTCTAGGACTCATCTTATACTCTCTTCATTTGAATATCTGTGTCAAATATCCACATCTATTGAGTGAAGAAAGCATCATTAGCTCTTGTAAAATGATGCAAACTCTCCTTGAAATTCAACTATGTGAAATATTGATAAACAAGAATCTGACTCATGTCTCCTATGGTGGATGAACCTATAAAATGCATCATTGAGGCAGCTTCATATACAAGATATGAAGTCATGTAGAACTTCAAGGTGGTGGGAACTTTGGTCAACTGCTCACACAATGCATCAACAATCTGCTTACCCCAGTATATTTTCTTCTTATTTTGCATAATGATGTGAATGTATTGATACATCTAATTGTGATAAGTGCCCTTTTACTCTACTAAGAATATTAATCAGATCATTTACCTCCTTAGTGAAGTCACTTTAGGGAATAGTCTCAGACCACCTTGCAATTATGGGCCTTGGAATCTTCAACCAATTCTCATTGATATTTCTTTTGTGTTTGTTTGAGTTGTTATCATAGTAGGTCACTGCTGACTGCATATCAATGTTGGCACATTGATCTATTTGTGGAAACTTGAAAATAGTGTCAAATAAATCATCATCAAGCCTGATGAGGATCTTCTTTCCTTTTGTGTGTTTTACTAACCTACTGGCTGGATCATATCGGTTAGCTAAAGCTAAAACAAACTCAAGGTTCTGTGTCGACATAGGAAAGGCCACAACCAAATGAATTCCACTGTTGATGGTAGGCTCCATTTTATAGGACACTAGTGACTCTTTAACTCTTTTCAAGAATTCATCAAAGTCAACATGTCTTATCTCTGTATCTCTTATATTTTCAATGTTGGATGATACAGATGAAGGAGGAAAGAATGGATGAAGCTCTTTATTTTTGAACTTCATTTCTCTTTCACTAGGTGAAGGCTCTGTCATTTGAGAATAATTGCATGGAAACATTTGAAAGGATAATCACCATATTCGAGCCAATTAGCCTTCTTATAAGGATTCCAAAAATACCAATTTGATAGAACAAAGTCTCTCAATTGAGTGCAAATTGATTTACATTTTCAATTTTGCAAGTGTGTGCACTCAGTGCAAATCAAACTTATAAGTGTGATTTACACTAAAAACTAGTGAAAAATACAAAGAAGTGCATATCAAACTTATAAGTCAGATCTGCACTTAAGGGAAGACCAAAAACCGAAAAGAGGTGCATACTAGGCTCATAACCCTTATATGCACTCAAAGGAAGACCAAAAATCGAAAAGAGGTCCATATTGGGCTTGTAACCCCGATATGCACTTGAGGATGGTCGAAAAAACATAAAGGTGCATATCGGGGTTATAACCCTAATATGCATCTGCATCTTATGAAGAGCACCAAAAAAGAAAGTAGTGTTTGGTGCAAGTCGGGTTTGTATCCCCGACTTGCACCTAAGAAAATATCATGGTGTGAGTCGGGGATACAAACTCGACTTGCACCTAGAAAAACACTTCACAAAAGGCAAGCATAGGGACAGATTATGACAAGGCCATGGCCTCGCCATGCACCATGGAGAGATTCTCTAGTGCATGGCAAGGTCACTCATGACCCTTCCATCCACCATGGGAAGGGCACTAAAAAAAGGAGTGATGTGGGTTGGGTGAAAGCCTGACACACATCAAAGCTAGGGCTTTGGTGTGTGTCGAGTTTTCAAACCTGAATCACACCAAAGATAAAGGACTTATAAAATATATGATGTGAAACATGGAAAGGAAAAATAATAGGATAATGCTGGTAGAATATTTACAGTATACATCGAAGTTAAAACTTTGGTGCATATTGTACATATCAACCCGACACAGTTGATAAGCCAAAGAGTCGATAAAAACTTAGAAATCACGAAGGAAGGGTAGAAAAATTACATATCGTGTAAAGGATGAACTCAGCCTTGCATCAATAATCTTCTCAATCTCACAAACCTCAAGCAAAATGAGGGACAAGAAAGATTGAAAATGAAAATAAAGGAAAAGGAGAATGAAATCAAATCAAACACTCAAAAACATTAAATGCAAATCGTGCTCCATTATGGTGCATTTTAGACTTACAAGTCTAATTTGCACCATAATACCTAAAGAGGTGTAAGTCAGACTTGTAAGTTTGAAATACACCTAAAAATGACTACTAAGTGCAATGCTGGGTTCTAAATCTAACTTTACACCTAGGAAGCCAAAGATGGTGTAAAATCGAACTTAGAATCCAATTTTGCACTAGAATGGGAAAAACTTAATCTAAGTTAAAATTTTGAATTAGAAAAATGCAATTTCAAAAATGAATACCAAGTATTCAAGACCAATGAGGTGACAAAAATGCCTCAAAAAACTAACTCTTAGAGAAATGAGGACTAGTTTATCAAAAATTCATAGGGGGTTATCATGTTTTCTTTGAAATGAAAACATCGATAACAATTGGCTCTAACTAGGTAACATCTTCTAATCGTTCGTAAGAATAATTTGAAGATGAAGAATCTTAGATCTCCAAGTGACTTCCTCCATTCCATTGGGCCACAAAGTCAAAGGACAAAAAACTCAAAACAAAACCAAGAAATACAAGAAAAGGAAAGGAAAGCACAATTGTACAAGGAATTATAACATCTTGAAACTTCATTGAGTGAACAATTTGAGATGTTGTCCACTATGAGGTAGTACAAATAGAGTGTCCTCCTGATATGCTAGGAGATAACTTGATTCTCCACACACTTGATGTATTATAAAAGGACCAGTCCACAAGGAGTCAAATTTTTCGTGCATCCTTTTTGGTTCATGTCTCTTATCCCAAAGGAGTACCATTTAAACAGAAAATAATGTAATTGTGCCCCCATTCTAATGCCAACAAAGATTTTACTAATGTAGACACTATGTAGAAAATATTTTGAGAAGTTTCTTATACCACAATGCATATAGCCAAGAATGATTTTTTGTTTTTTTAAGATCAATAAGAAAAGATCTCTAAATTTGATGAAATTATGGTTGAACTTTAAAATTTTGGGCTTGTTGGATACAATGGTAGTGTCAAATGTGACTTTGAAATACTAAAAAAAATTATATTTCTTTTGGATCTAACACCCACCTCCTAACTTCAAATTCTTGTAGATATTTCCTCTAATGTCTAATTTAAAAAAAAATCCAAATGCTACTCTAATTCTAAATTGAAGCTATTATTCAAAGCCATGGAAAAAGGTCCTTTAGAATGGGTAAGTGCACAAAGATGGTGGTCAAAAAGGGGGGTATAAGTGGACACTTTTTTTTCTGAAATCAGGTGAACCTGAACTTGGAGGCAAAATTTGAAAGTCATCCACTCAAGATATGAAGATAATCAAAGAAAAAATATTGTAGTACTCTGAATCTAGTTTCCAAACTACTAAACTCTTTCAAAATTGGATAAGATTAAGGGGGTCAAATCCTTCGTGCACGAAAAAGAGACCCTAATTTTTCAGAAAAACATAACATAGTGTCTGACGTGCGCATCAAAAAAGTCATATTTAGATTTAGTATTTTGACAAATCCTTTGGCTGAAAGATAGTTAAGAGTGAGCACTAGAAGATGTGTATTTTTTTGTAATTTTTTGTTAAGTATTTTTTTTTTATGATTTTTCCGATAGAGCACATCCTGAAAATTAGGTACATGTTCGTGCGTGAAGCATAAATTGCACTAAAAAAATCGAAAATGCAATTTTTTTTTTAAAATTGTAAAGAATCAAGTTCACTACAATAATATATAATTTTTTAAAATTTGGACAATTATATCAAAAGTTATTAAAAAAATGGTGCACATATGTCTGTGAGAACTATGGAGACACTGGTAAAAGAAATTCAATAATAATATGTTATTGTTGTTCAAATTTTAAAAAAATTATATGGTTAGAAAGATCAGAAGATGGGTGAAAATATGGTGGAAATTTTAGAAATACCCACTTGATGATGTGTAAACCCGATGATGACAAACTCGAGAAACCAAGTTGATAAAATAAAACACGCCAAAAAGGAGGGAAATGGAGGGAAATCAAACTTCCAAACTGTAGCTTTGTCATCCAGGCCTATTTCCAAGCCTAAACAAACAAAAGCGCGTACGGGGTACCTATGGTATAAAAAGCACGTACGAGGTACTTATGGTGTAAGAAGCGTGTACATTCTATCTTAACTATAAAAAGCGTGTACGCGCTATTTGTACTATAAAAAGCGTGTACGCGCTATTTGTACTATAAAAAGCGTGTACGCGCTATTTGTACTATAAAAAGCGTGTACGCGCTATTTGTACTATAAAAAGCGTGTACGCGCTATTTTTACTATAAATAGCACGTACGGGCTAAGTTTGTTTGAATTTTGGGAGTGTGTATAATATGCTATTGTGTATATATATGTGTGTGTGTGTGTGTGTGTGTGTGTGTGTGTGTGTGTGTGTGTGTGTGTGTGTGTGTGTGTGTGTGTACATATAATATATAATTTATATATAATATAAAAAATAAAAAATATATAATATTTATATATATAATATATTAAATATATATACACACATATGTGTGTATGTATGTGTATTGTCTCCCTCTCTCCCCCTCTCAAGCGCGTACAAGGTGCCTCTCTCTCTCTCTCTCTCTCTCTCTCTCTCTCTCTCTCTCTCTCTCTCTCTCTTCCTCTCCCTCTCTCTCTCTCTCCCTCTCCCTCTCCCACTCTCCCCTTCTCCCTTCCTCCATACCCCATCTCTCTCTCTCTCTCTCTCTCTCTCTCTCTCTCTCTCTCTCTCTCTCTCTCTCTCTCTCTCTCTCTCTCCAATATATCTTCTTTTTGTTTGCATATATATAGGGTGATAAGAAGATTGACAAGGTGGTCAGTTTTTTTTGTTTTTTTAAAGAAGATAGGATATAAAGTAGAACGTTTGAAGAAAATTAACGTATTGGTTTATTTGGATTGTGTGGATGTATTGGTTGGATAATATTTATGGGTCATATGGTTTATTATGACCCCTTAGGTGTCGTTATGGGTCATATGGTGTTCTATGATCCCTTAGGACACCATATGACCCCTTAGGACTCCATATGGTGTCATTATCGGTCATATGGTATTCTATGACCCCTTAGGATACCATATGATCCCTTACATGTCATTAGAGGTCATATTGTTTCCTAAGAGGTCATATGGTGTCCTATGACCCCTTAGGACACCATAAGGGGTCATATGATGCCATATGACCCCTCAGGACACCATAAGGGGTCATATGGGGTCAGGACACCATACAACTCATAACAACACCATATGGTGTCCTAAAGGGTCATTTGGTGTTTTATGACCCCTTAGGACACTATTTGGCATCATTATAGGTCCTATGGTGTGCTAAGGGATCATATAGTGTCCTATGACCCCTTATGATACCATATGACCCCTTAGATGTTGTTAGGGGTCGTATTATGTTCTAAGGGTCATATGGTGTCCTATGACCCATTAGGACACCATATGGTATTGTTATGTGTCTTATGTTGTCGTATGACCCCTAAGACACCTTATGACCACTTAGGACACCATATGGTGTCATTAGGGGTCATATGGTGTCCTAAGGGGTCATATGGTCTCCTACGACCCCTTAGGACTCCATATGGTGTCATTATGGGTCGTATGGTGTCATAAGAGGTCATATAGTGTTTTATGACCTCTTAGGACACCATTTGGTGTCATTATGGGTTGTATGGTGTGCTAAGGGGTCATATGGTATCTTATGACCCCTTAGGACTCCATATAACCTCTTACGTGTTGTTATGGGTCATATGGTGTCCTAACAGGTCATATGGTATTCTATGATCCCTTAGGACACCATATGATCCCTTAGGATTCCATATGGTGTTGTTATGGGTCGTATGGTGTCCTAAGGGGTCATATGGTACTCTATGACCTCTTAGGACACCATATGATTCCTTAGGTGTCATTAGAGGTCATATTGTTTCCTAAGAGGTCATATGGTGTCCTATGACCCCTTAGGACACCATATGATCCCTTAAGACACCATATGACCCATAACGACATCATATGGTGTCCTAAGGGGTCATAGGATGCCATATGACCCCTCAAGATACCATACAACCCATAACAACACCATATGGTGCCCTAAAGGGTCATATGGTGTTCTATGACCCCTTAGGATACTATTTGGCAACATTATAGGTCCTATGGTGTTCTAATGGATCATATAGTGTCATATGACCCCTTAGGATACCATATGACCCTTTAGATGTTGTTAGGGGTCATATTATGTTCTAAGGGTCATATGGTTTCCTATGAGCTATTAAGACACCATATGGTATCATTATGTGTCTTATGTTGTCGTATAACCCTTAGGACACCTTATGACCACTTAGGACACCGTATGGTGTCATGAGGGGTCATATGGTGTCCTAAGGGGTCATATGGTCTCCTACGACCCCTTAGGACTCCATATGGTGTCATTATGAGTCGTATGGTATCCTAAGAGGTCATATAGTGTTTTATGACCCCTTAGGACACCATTTGGTGTCATTATGGGTTGTATGGTGTGCTAAGGGGTCATATGGTGTCTTATAACCCCTTAGGACTCCATATGACCTCTTACGTGTCGTTATGGGTCATATGGTGTTCTAACAGGTCATATGGTGTTCTGTGATCCCTTAGGACACCATATGATCCCTTAGGACTCCATATGGTGTCATTATGGGTCGTATGGTGTCCTAAAGGGTCATATGGTATTCTATGACCTCATAGGACACCATATGATCCCTTAGGTGTCATTAGAGGTCATATTGTTTCCTAAGAGGTCATATGGTGTCCTATGACCCCTTAGGACACCATTTGACCCCTTAAGACACCATACAACCCATAACGACATCATATGGTGTCCTAAGGGGTCATAGGATGCCATATGACCCCTCAGGATACCATACAACCCATAACACCACCATATGGTGCCCAAAAAGGTCATATGGTGTTCTATGACCCCTTAGGACACTAGTTGGCATCATTATAGGTCCTATGGTATTCTAAGGGATCATATAGTGTCTTATGACCCCTTAGATGTTGTTAGGGGTCGTATTACATTCTAAGGGTCATATAATTGTGTGTCTTATGGTGTGGTATGACCCCTAGGACACCTTATGACCACTTAGGACACCATATGGTGTAATTAGGGGTCATATGGTCTCCTACAACCCCTTAGGACACTATTTGAACCCTTAGGACTCCATATGGTGTTGTTATCGGTCGTATGGTGTCCTAAGAGGTCATATAGTGTTTTATGACCCCTTAGGATACCATTTGGTGTCATTATGGGTCGTATGGTGTGCTAAGGGGTCATATGGTGTCTTGTGACCCCTTAGGACTCTATATGACCTCTTATGTATCGTTATGGGTCATATGGTGTCCTATGACCCCTTAGGACACATGATTGGATCCCTAGGATACCATATGACCCTTGAGAATACCTTTTGACCCTAGAGAGGGAGAGAGGGGGAGGAGAGGGAGGCAATGGGAGAGAGATACACCTAAGAGAGGAGGAGAGTGAGATAGAGAGATCGAGACTGAGAGGGAGAGAAGAGATAAATGTGAGAGAGAGAGAGAGAGAGAGAGAGAGAGAGAGAGAGAGAGAGAGAGAGAGAGAGGTGGATAGAGGGATTGGGAGAGAAAGAGATACCTAAGAGGTGAAGGGAGGAAAGGTGTCAGAGAGAGAAAGAGAGGGTGAGAGATAGAGAGAGTCTGAGTGAGAGGGAGGAAGGGGTGGAAGGATATTACAAGAGACTAGAGAAAGAGAGAGGTCTGAAGAGAGGGAGAGAGTGAGAGAGTGAGAAAGAGAGGTAATGAGAAAGGGAGAGAGGGAGGGAGAGGGGAGAGGAAGAGAATGAGAGAGAGACACCTGAGAGAAGGAGAGAGAGAGATAGAGAGAATGAGGATGAGAGGGAGAGAGTTCAGAGATAAAGAATGAGAGAGAGAGAGAGAGAGAGAGAGAGAGAGAGTTTATAGAAGAGGAGAGAGAGAGAGATAGATAAAGGTTGATAGCCAGAGATGTGATAGAGAGAAGGAGAGAGACTTGAGAGAAAGAGAAATGGAGCGAGAGGGGGAGAGAGAAAGAGAGTTAGAGGGAAATAAATACTTGACAAAGGAAGAGAAAGGGAGGGGGAGGGAGAGGGAGAGAATGAGAGAGAGAAACACTTAAGAAAGGGGGAGAGAGTGAGAGATAGAGATATTTGAGAGAGGGAGAGAAAGAGAGGGATATATGAAAGAGAGAAAGAGGGTGAGGGAGATGAGAAAGAGATAGAGAGATACCCGAGAGAGGGAAGAAAGTAGAGAGGGAGATGCCTAAGAGACAAAAAGGTAGGGGTTAAGGAAGAGAGAGGGGGAATGTAGGGAAGAGATGAGAGACATAATGCTGATATGAGCATGTTGATTACTGCAATTTGACTATCTGAAATTTACAAGAATACTAAAAAAACTAGGATTTGCATTATAACTCTTAGAGATCTGGAACCACTCTCAAACATCCTGACAATATATACATAAAATATAACTTAAATGTTATATTTTATGTATATATCCTACTGAAAAACCTAATGGAATGCTAAGTGAATTGCATTTTATTGACAAACAGAACCGCATACGCGGTTTTAGTTTTTAAACCACGTACGCGGTTAGTATTCTTTAAACCGCGCACGTGGTTTAGCTTTGGTTAGGCTTGGCAAAAGGAGCCTAAATGCGTACGAGGTTCTTTAAATTTGAAATACACCGTACGCGTTTTGGTGTTTTTCATGTGTTTTTTTTGTGTGTCCACTTTTCTGACCATCATCTTTGTGCACTTACCCGAATCTTATTTTTTATCAATTTTGTTTGGATTATCTAGATTACCATTTGATGTGAGAGAAAAACATATTCGACTTTTGAAGAACAACCAAAATTTATAACCTAAATTTCTCAAAAGACTAATTTAAAATAATTCTACAAGCTTAGATATCATGTGGTTGTTCGTAGCTTTATGCTATACATGATTTACCGATATAGATAGCCATATATGATCTAGTAAAGGAAAAAGGAGATTATTTTTATTTTATCAAAGGATATGAATGTATAATATATACACATAAATATTACAATGGAAAAACCTTTAATTATATAAGTCAAGGTGGAACATAAAACAATATAGAATTATAATGTGTGTATTGTTCAAGCATGACTTGAAACAAACATTTATGACATTAAAGGAAAATGAATTTCATATCATCAAAGTTGCCATGGGCATTACCCTACTATCATTAATAGTGATTATCTACTCTTTTATTTCCAATTGAGATACCACCAATTGTCTACATGTTCCCTTCTTAAACTTAGATTTAACACTTTATCTTATCTTTCTTTACACATAAATATGTCTCTCAACTAATTTAAAATCTTATTCAAGGAAAACTTATTGTTTGTTTAACCTCATTGATTATATAAATATATGTATATTCATATATATACATATACATATACATATACATATACACACATATATATACATGTGTGTGTATATATCTATATGTATATATACATATGTATGTATGCATGCATGTATGTATGTATGTATGTATGTATGTATGTATGTATAAATGTATGTATGTATGTATGTATTGCAACATCCTAAAATTGCACCCTTTGCAATTTAGGCCACATTTGGGGCTCTCACTTTAGTGTTCACATCCTCATTCTTGATCAGGACCTATCTATGCTTGTACCATGCAATAATGGCCATATTTTCACATTTCACCTTGTTGGGAGCCTTAGCCCTGGCCCAAATATGGGATAGGAATAGGGCGTGGCACCTTGATCCTCATTGGGATCATGGTGCCACGCCATGGTCCTCCCTAATTGGGCCTTGATTTAAACCCTTTTCCCTATCAAAATTTTGAGCAAGAAACCTTGCTTCATGTCGACTTATGTCAAAAAATTAATATGTTTGACGATGGGCAAGTATTTAAGGTAGATTTCCCCTCTCATTTTAATGACAAGAGAGATATTGGAAGAACTATAATAAAGCAATCAAGCATTCAAGAAATCCTAGAGATCTCTAAGGCTACATATTCTTCATCTATCAATTGTGGAGTAACTTTACATCATTCATTCGCAAGCTTGTGCGTGTGATTAGAGTTTTTTCATGTTCACGCAATTTCATACAACATATGTGATTGCATTCAAGAAGCAAAGCATCATTATTATTCATTGCAGATTTGAGGTATACCTTTCCATCATTTATTTCAAGTACTTGCAATATTTCATTCAAGGTTGATTCCAAACCGGGGTTTGACTTAGGCAAATGCCTATTCCCAACCTATTTTCCCTTCTTTCTGTGTGCAAGAAATAGGTACGAAGTTGTACTCTTCAGGATAGACATTATTTGCAGAGACGAATCAACCCTCTTTGGCATGCGAAAAAGTAGGACTAGGGTGACCACCACCACGGTCCCGACATTTTTGGAGCTTTTTCGGGGATTAGATCAAAATTTGCATATACAGCTCAGATTTGGGTGCGTGCAAAAATTATGCATCTATAGCTCACTGTTTTCTAAGTCTTACCTTCATTTTTCAGCATTTCAACTTACAAAAGAGAGTCAATTAATTCACAAACCCCTTAAATCCATTTAGTATTCAGTCCCTATCATTCCTAATTTGGGATTGGATCTATTGGATTCATCCCTCTTTTGAATGCAATGGTAAATTAGTGGCTTTCATATATCTAATGGTGGAAACCCTAAATTTTCACCATTATATATATGTGTGTGTGTGTGTGTGTGTGTGTGTGTGTGTGTGTGTGTGTGTGTGTGTGTGTGTGTGTGTGTGTGTGTGTGTGTGTGTGTGTGTGTATGTATATGTATATGTATGTATGTATGTATGTATGTATACATGTACATATACATATACATATACATATGTGTGTATGTATATATATGGATGCATATATATATATATGTATGTATGTATGTATGTATGTACATGTACATGTACATATATGTGTGTGTGTATGTATATATGTATATACATGTACATGTACATATATGTGTGTGTGTATGTATATATGTATATACATACATACATACATACATACATACATACATACATATATGTATGTATGTATGTATGTATGTATACATACACACACACATATTCTAGTTGTCCATTATATCCAATTTATTGGCTTTACAAAGTCATTAATATTCCAATTACGAGAATAAATTGCCACCCAACTAACCAACTTAACAATGAATTTATTAAATATAAAGCTTAATTTACTAATAACCCACCCTTAAGGTTTACATAATGATAAAAGAAAAACAAGAAACCACTATATTAGAATTAACCTAACTTTCTTTGTCTAGGCAATTGGCCTAATTATGCAACTCTGGATCAGGATGATCCCAAACTCCTCTTGTTTGGGCGAATGTTTTGATTACCCAACTCTACATTAGCATTAACCCAAACTCCTCTTGTCTAGCCAAATATTTTGACTATCCAGTCAAAAATTCAATCATCCATATCTAGTATGTGGATTCAACTATCCACATACCAACAAAAAATCACCAAGTTTGTGAATTCAACTATCCACAAACCAACAAAATACTACAAACATCTACACAACATGAGAGAACAAAAAGTGTTCCCTACCTCCTTGCACAATGGGACATGTTTTCTTTGAAAGTCCACATCTTCTTTGAGTGTGTCTAATGCCTCCTCTAATGTTGTGGAAATAGTCCCTCCTCTATTGTACAAAATACCAACCAAAATGAGAATACACCAAGTGCACCTATAAGAAAATCTAACTCCCCCTTTCTCCTTGAAAGGACACATGCCATGCCAAGCCCCTTCTTTTCTTTAGGTATACAAATGAAAAAGTGCTTCTCATACAATAAATCACCCCTGAGCGAGAAGTTAGCTCAGGATGATTGATCCTCCTCCCTCCAACCTCCAATATACTCATGTTACACTCTATCTACCAAATACACAAAATGAGTCTCCAAGGGCCCTGAATTGGACCTTATCAAGTGTAGTACATATGACCCTTAGAATACAAGAAATATATGTAATCGTGATAAAATTGTAAAAATTTTACATGAAAATCTCAAATCACATTTCAATTACAATAATTTTATCACTCAAAACAATCCATAACAAAAAAAAATACGAACCTTTGAAACAAATCTTTTCATATTTAACCGATAGGCTATTATATGTGAAAAAGTATGTTAATTCTATGAGGATCCAGTTAATACTGAGAGGGGGGGTGAATCAATATTAAGACCAATTGAAACTTTAACTCAAAATCAAACTTATTTCAGATATGAGATATCTCAACTTCTGTAATCAGATCTAATTACCTCTTTATAAGATTTTCTTAACACATTAATTAAATCATTTACCAATACTTTCACCACCAAAGTAATCATAAAAAAATTGATCAATTACCAACTCATTAACCTTATCAATAAGATCAAACACTTTCTCAAACAACTTCTTATCAGTATTGGTAACCTCTGATAAACTTCTGATAAAACATCATAACCAATGTCTCAGAAATAATGCATGAAATGAAATATAAACAATAACATCACATGAAAAAAATTCCACACATGAACACCATAAGTTTTTGACGTGGAAACCCAAATAGGGAAAAACCATGGCGGGAGTTGGCACCCACAAATATTTGTACTCTTTCAAAGTACGCCCTATTAGGAGCTTACAATACGCCTGGTTAAGAGCAGACCCTGTTAGAAGTCACTCGGTTAGGGGATTTGC
Source organism: Cryptomeria japonica (assembly GCF_030272615.1). Lineage (NCBI taxonomy): Eukaryota > Viridiplantae > Streptophyta > Pinopsida > Cupressales > Cupressaceae > Cryptomeria > Cryptomeria japonica. The sequence continues at coordinate 248,404,033 of NC_081412.1, forward strand.
CTTGCAACCCGATTAGGAGATTGATGATCTGTTAGGATCAACCTCGTGGGAGGATTTAACACTCTTTTGAGAGTTTCCCTGTTAGGGGACTTAAATATTTAAGGCATGTTAGAACCTACCCGATCAAGGGATTTAACCTGTTGCAACTGTTAGGGAACAACGGTAAGAAAATGATTTGTTACTGCACTTCTCTACTTACTTGATCAGATATAGTAATGCTCAACACTTTGCAACTCTCAAGAAGATCTCACACTTCACTTGAACGACTTAACACATTCTTTAAGACCACCGACACAATAAACATCAAGTGTGTCAACATAAATAGCCATCTCAACTAGGTCGGCCACAAAACCTAATTTTATCATGAATTTACAATTAGATCACAAGAGATCATCATAGATCATTGTCCAAATCATTACAACAAATTACAATGCAATATCAACTGTTGGTTGATCTTAACCCGTCACGGAAATCCAATCTGTATCCTCAAAAAACTCTACTAAGCGTTTCACTAGTTCCCAAGAAAATCTTCCTTGAATCGCGCTAAAACATCTATTAAATCTTTCACGTGGGTTGTGTCATGTTACCAACTTTATGTAGACTCATTGTCGATCACTGTCATAACAGAAATCATTACCGGTTTGATGATTTCTTCACCAGTCCTTAAAACCCACTAAAACCTTAGCAAAACTTCATCAAAAATTTGAAACATGCCTTTCGGTAATCATCAAAAGTTCTGGTTCCAATCATATACACCTTTCCATGATACAAGTTCACCATACAAACCACAAATCACCAATCATCGCCAATCGACCAATCCAATCAAACAATTCTCCTTTACCGGTTAAAGTCCTATTTCACAGACTTTAGTTCACTGCCGGTAAACCTTGTCTTCCGGTAAACCAAATCACTTAGATGACAAAACAAAATATCAGGAACATCAGTTGTCGGTAATGAACAACACAAATAACTGATCATGTCATCATATTCATAGAATCTCAATCTCTTCATCACAAATAGACTTCTATCCTTTACCGGTGCAGTCATCCAACTTCAACTACATCACCTGATCTGCATTAGTTATGCCAAATGCCAACAAAGTTAACCCAGAATGTAATGTCTCATACCTGAAAAATATTTTCTGACAAACAATATTCCTAGCTAAACAAAGTTGATGCCTTTCATTCATGATTTTCCCATCTATGCCTACATCTGTTCAGAAAGGAAAGCACTTAGTACTATGTGAACTCTGTCCATTTTATTGCATGTTCTATTGTGCAACATTTGTTTTAATTGATTTGTTGGCATGACAAAGGATCTATGGATTCGTAGCATGCTTGGCAGGTATACTTCTCTGTACACTCCTGGTAAGATCTACTATTTTCTTCTCCCAACAATTATACCTACCCTGACGCCCAATTTATTTTGAATGGAAAGCATGGCTTGTTTTTATCTGTTCTTATGAGAAACATCCTCCTAGTTTGCACAATTTTTTTGTGTGAAAATCTAATTTGAAATTAAATTGATAAATCCTTGAAAATGAAATGCACTTATATTATAATCAGTTTGTGTTAAATTCTCTGTACATGTTGAAACCACAAATTTTACACTAGTATAGTGAAATTTATGCCACATTTAGTTCTGAAACGGAAAAAATGGAGACATGCTATACTTATTGTAGTCAATTTCCGTACTGAGTATTTGAATTGTTAGCACATGCCCAAAAAAAATTCATGAATAGTTAGTGCAATTATTTAATGTTTATCTCGTCTCGCATATGACCGCCTTCTCCCTACATTGGGTCTATTTATCATTGAAAAAGACCAATGATCAAAGAGCGACGTTGTTTCAACTATACTTTTTGTTGGAAATTCCTCTCTTAATTTTATTAGTATTTGTCATTGGGCAATACTCTTGTAATGAAAATTCATTTCCTATGCTTGAATGGTTATTAAAAAAACTTATTTAGACCAATTATAAACAAAAAAAATCCTTTTTTTAAAACTTTTTGAAGTTATTTTAAAGTATACAAGCATATTTTTCAACTTTATAATTTTAAAAAACCATTTATCTTCTAAACGATTGGCTAAGTCTTTTTCGCTTGTTATAGATAGTTATTTCGGCATGATCTATGTTATTTTCCAGGGGAGTCTCATTTTTGTCGATGTCACTCCTCCTTGCAAGCTTTGTTGTCTACCATGCAAATTCTCTTCCCCTCATAATCATTTTTTTTTTTCTATTTTAGGTTTTTATTGGAATGGCATTAACAACTTCACATTCTTACCTTGGGAAAGCACATTCTTTTGAGAAGAATCATCAATGTTACTATTATCACTTCGACAAATAACCTTTTCTATCTTTTGAGCATTGTCTTGATGCTCCACCAACACATTCTTTCCCTTGCGAGGTAAATTATAATCAACAGGTGATAGATTTTTCAAAGGATTTTCAAAGGATTTTCACTATCACGATAATTTTCAAGACACGGTTGTTGTTTCTTCAAAAGATTTTTTCACCATTTATCATTTGTTGTTTTCTTATATGCACGATTTCATTAAGACACTATTTATATATCTGAAATAGTTGTGTAGAATTCAAATTTTGTTTTTTGTTTTTATAAATTTTATACACTAACATAATATATTTTTGTGGATAACCAAGTTTAAAGATTTAACACAAATTTTATATGGTAGTCATGTATGAAACATCATGCAAAGGTTAGAGACCTAACACAAATTTGTATGGTAGTCATTTAAAATTCCTCATATGTCAAACCCTGGCACTTTCATTTGGAAAAGCCCTAGCATTTCCCTCAGTACAAACCCTACTTTCTTTGATGTTAACTGGTAAACTATCCATCTAAATCATTTGAAACCCTAACACAGATATTACTTGTGTGATGTTCTGTATAATTTATTGTTTCTATCAGTTGAACAAAGCCCTGTGAGATTTGTACAAGTTTATTCTCAGTGGCTTGGTGCTTTTTGCGTACCTCGTTTCGAAGAGACACCGTATCGTTAAAATTACTTTTACAGAGGACTAAAATGAAGCAGAGTTTTGCACATACCTTTTCAATTGATATCCACTAGGTCACCAGATCGAATCCCCAGAGGGTATCTCATTGCACAAACCCATAATTTTTAATTATTTTGACAAAGTTTGAATTGGAAGGTTTTGAGAGGTTTAGCAATGGATACAAGTTGTTGGTTCATGAATCACTTATTTAGATATTCATTATATACCGTCATTGACATTGCAGCCAACAAAAAGTCCAATGCCAATGATTGAATGGCCAAATATCAGTGCGTCTCCTATAAACAAGTATACTACATCAGGAATTTTTGATATAGCATTTCCGATGTTATTTCCTACTTTTCAATGCGATTGGTCAGAACCTAGAATGAAACAAGTATATTTGCATGAATATGTCAAACATTTGATACGATACAGAGACAATTATTTTGGAAAATATTCACAATTCTGTTACTACATGACAAACATGATCATGAGACATCGTGCACAAACATCAACTGTGGTTTTTGTCAAAAGAGGTTTTCATGAAATGCCAATCACTATAATGGAACATCGAAATCACATAGAAAGTATGTCATAGTTGTACCTTGGAAGATAGATTGATATGATTTGGAACTTTTTTAAGGGGTACAAGATCATATTGGACCAAATGTTGTGTCGAACTAACAAACATGCTTCACCAAATTGGCACACCAACAATTTTCTTTACACTAAGCACATCAAATTTATATTGGCCAGACCTACATGCACTAATGCTAGGAACATAACCGACAACTCCACAAGAAGTGCATGCTTGGCAAAAATAAAATGTTATTGAATACCCTCATATAGTTGCACAATATATGCATTTACGACATTACACGTTTAGGAAAGACATTTTAGAGAAAGGAATGCATGTCATAGACTATTGGTGTAGATATGAATGGCAACATAGGGGCTCAACGCACATACATGGGTTCTTGTGGCTACATGGATCACCAGACATGGATAAAATTGATTGGTCAAATGATGAACAAAAAAATATTGCACAAGAATATTTCAGCTCCATTGTTCACGCATGGAATCCGAGGGAAGATAGACACCAAAGAAACATACAGGTACTTTAATACTCTTCAATACAATCATATACACATTCATTTTTCTCCTAGATGCTTTAAAAATTTGATAAATAATAAAAGGAATTTTTTTTGTAGTCAATCCATAATTTGGCTTCATGAAAAAATACAAGAAAAATTATGGAAACAAATATGGACGATGACTATGAGGAGATAGTGAACACTGTAGAAAGACATACAATGTGCAGAGAATGAGCATGTTTACGCAGAAAAAGAGGAAAGATGTCTTGCAGGTACATATCTCTATTAAGACTAAACATCTCATGATAATAACAATTATTAACATATTTATTAACATCATATAACTCTATGCGACTTATGAAACCTATAGGTATGGCCAATAAATTTAGAAGGATCAAAATTGTATGAAGATTTAGAAACTAAAGAGAAGAAATTTGAACCTGCAAGAAATGATTATAAAATGAACACACATAATCGATAAATATTACAACTATGGAGGGAAAACATAGATTGGCAACCTGTTCTTTCTAAACATGTTGTCATAAAATATATTGCGAAGTACGCAACAAAAGCATAAATAAAGCTCAGAAATCTACCAACAAATGCTATTACGACTCGCAAATGTTGAAAATCTAAATGATCCAACTTCTAAAGCCTATAGAAAGCTTTTAACTGAGACAATAATAGAGAGAGATATTGGAGCAAAGAGACGAGCCATATGCTCTTAGAATTACCATTGGTAGAAAGCAACAAAAGATTTATCAATCTAAATGTATCAACTGAAGTTTTCAAACGTGTAATATAGAATGAAGAAAACATCAATGAAGAACACACAATATCTTTCATAGATGCATACAAATGTAGGCCACCTTCTATGGGAGCGATCTCGTTAATTGATGCTTTAAAATCTTGGATATATAATGCTCAAAGAAAAGGACCAAATAAATGGAACTCGAGAAAAAAAGCAAGTATTGTAAGAGTCTTTCCAATATTTACAACTATTCCTCCACGAAATTCAGATAAATGGGTAAACTTTTGTTTATCAGAATTACTTCTTTACAAACCTTTTCATGACATTGAAAGGGACATAGGTCATGATGATGATACAATAGTATTGAATTGGGAAAACTTCAACTACAATCCACGGCATGTGCAAAGAATACTAGAGGATGGAACTATTGAAAATAATGAAGACTCTGAACATGAAGAAAATGAGGTTGTAGAAGAAGCTACAATAGAGAATGAATGGGAAATTATATCAAGGCTTCATCATGATCAGATAATGCAAATTTCAGTAATAGATATGCTTGGAAGAAGGGATATATATAAAAAAACAAATTGGTCTACTGAAGTCCAAGGTGAACAATATGCAAATGAAGCTATCAATTTTATTCATACTATGATAAATGTCGGTTGTCTTATTCATGACGACATTCCTCGATTTGTAAGCTATGGTAATCTTACCAAAAAACAAGAGCAAGTAGTTAATACTATAATTTCACACTATCAGAGAACTACAAATGAATGCTCATTATTTATGATAATACAAGGGACAACAGGAACTGGTAAATCTCACGTGATTGGCGCTATACACCAAGCACTTCAAAATGTGTCAATACCAACTTGATCTCCTCTTATTCTCCTTGCACCAAATGGAGTTGCAACATTCAATATTGGAGTGTCAACAATTCATGCCAAATTATGAATCCCAATAAGAGATTTCAAAGAACTTGAGGGAACAAGATTTACAAGCTTCCAAGAAGAAATGACACATGTTAGATACATATTGATTGATGAAATGATCTTTATTTGCGAAAAGTTAATTGAAAACATAGATTCGAGATTACGTCAAGCTTTTCCACAAAGTGCAAATCAAACGTTTGTAGGTATGCCATTGAATCAATCTTTTTCTATTAAATTCTTATGAATTTCAATTTTTTTCAGTAAATATGTCAATTACTACATACAATATATACGAACTCAAATACTTAATCTTCCAAAACTATTTTTCAGGAATATCTATTATTTTGGTTGGGGATCTTAGACAATTGCCACCAGTCAATGATAGGCCACCATATCAAAGAAAAAGAAGAGCAAAGTTATTGTGGGAAAAATTTAAAACTATTATCACTTTAGATCACATCTTTCGGCAAGATGGACAAAACAATGAGAAACAAAAATTCCACCAACTTCTAACAAATATAAGGGATGCAAAACCTACCATAGATGGATGGATGTTGTTAATGATGTGTTCTAATACAACAATTGATGCAACAAACAACCAATACACCTGGAAGTGGTCCACCACAACCACCAGCATATGTAATGGCTGAATTTGACAACTCGGGCATACCATTCGATGATCACCATCCATGTGTAGTTCCAATTACAACAATTGAAAGGGGTGGTTCTTCACAGTTACCATTGTGTTTGGCATGGGCGCTAACGATACACAAATCTCAAGGTTTAACACTTGACAAAACCACTATTGATATAGGACCAACAGAAAGAACATGACTTACATTTGTAGAAATATCTCGTGTGAAGTCCTTACAAGGACTACGAATTATGCCACCATTCACATTTGAAAGATTTGTAAAAATGAAAAAGGGAAAACAAATTGAAAGCAGAAAGAGAGAAGAACAGAGGTTGAAAGCAATGGAAAATAACTGATGTACAATTTTTTTTTTATCAATACATTATATTTCATTTGTATATAAAAAAAATAAAATTAAAAGCAATATTCAATACTCATTACAAATATCATACTTAAATATGTGTTCAATTGACTATTGCATGTTGCATGTTGTATTGTAATTATTATTTCCAATACATCTTTTCTAATAACAGTTCAAGATTTCTGATAGATTTATAATATTTAAAATCATTTTTTGTATGCAACAACTATCCCTAATGGTGGCTATACTTATCATAATAGTTTATATAACATGTTTTCAATCCAAAGTTCACTTATCATTATATATTGTATATTATTTTAAACAAAATGTTACTGCAATAACATCAAATTTTGAAATCTTGTAGGTATCATGGACAAAAAAACAACAAAATGCATGTGGGACAACCTACTCGAATAGTTGTTGTTGATGATTTTGTCAAAATTATCTACAAGGCAATTATCAAGAATGAGATTGGTTTGTAGGAGATGGAAAGAGTTACTTTCTTCACCTGACCATCTTGAAACCTTATTTCAAGATCATTCTCCTCGTAGATGTAATTTCCTGCTGCACTTTTTTCCTTTTGGGTCCAAAGCGATACAATCATGGATTATTGAAGGTGATGCAAATGTCTATATGTTACCTACAACAAAGTTTCCAAGATATTGTAAATGCATTGAGGCGGTTTCAGATGATATATATTGTTGTTTGAAATGGAGAAAAGACAACGATTGTTATTTCTACATATATAATAAATCTGATGCAAGTAATCCAACTTGGATAGAACTGTCGAGTATAAGACAAATCACAACCACTTTACGTATTGATTTCACGACAACCAGTTTTGTTTCTTCCAACAATCAAATTGTAATCTTGCTTGGACAATACTACAAGAGTACAAATGGTCGATGCTATATTGAGATTTATGAGTCAAAATTTGATGATTGGACTCAACTATTTGTCGAAAATTGTTACTATCCTTTTGGAAGAGTTTTTTGTTATAAAGACTAATTTTACTGGATGATAAATCATACAAACAATGGTGAGGTCATTGAATTTGATTATGCTACATTAACTTGGACGATATTACCATCGTCGGTGGATCCTATGACAAAGTACCTACCAATAACAAGTTTCAACTCAGAAGAAGTACAAAGTAAAGCTTATGAAAACTATTAAGATGTTATGATTCATTGGAAGAGTTTTACAACATCTTGGGAACTAGCTGGATGTGACAATTACTTGCTATTGATTGACAAAGAATATCATAAAATATGGAAGTTAGACAAAGATAATAAAGAATGTGAACAAATAAATATATGGTCTCCTTTACACATCAATTTACCCAAAACAATCCTCAGAGTAGCAGTCCATAACAACGGAAGCATATTAACTCTGGGAGAAACACTACCATTATATAATATTCAAGGAAGGGTAATTCAAACAATCCAATTGTCAAACTTTGACCCACAACTTCTTACTGAAACAAATAAGTATGGTAATTATATACCATTATTTACCATGCCAATGGATTGTATGAATGTATGGTGGCCACAATAATTAATATTTTCATTTTAAATATTTAGCAATGCAATTTCTTTTACTTGCAATTTTTTGTAAATCTCCTGTTTTCAAATATACTAAACTTTCTACATGTTCATTCTTATATTAACAAAAATCTGATCCTTATGAATATTATTAAAATTGTAAAATGATTATTATTGAACAAATGTTAACCTTCTCAAATGTTATATAATTGTGAGGTAGGAAATCGGAAATCATCACAAACATTATAAAAACTAATCTAGATCAAATCACGAAAGCTTAAATGTAATGATCTATCCTAAACACACTCAATAGAGACATGAAAATTGAAACATTCAAAAAGATTATGCAAACCAGATGTAAATCCAAATGCTTCCTTCATGCGGCTCCATTGTTCTTCTTTCTTCTCCAAATAGTTTTGTTGTGGATCTCACCTACTAGTGCATGATCATGATATGAAAGCAAGTAAATAAGATATTGGTGCAAGAGTACTCGAAGTGTGATTTGACAAAGTGATTATAAATTCGATAATCTGATTAGGGATTAGATTGAAGAAATTCATCCAATTTATAGACAAATTGGATAGATTGATCAAATTAGCATGATTCAAATCAAATAGAAATTGCAAATCAAAAATGTCAATTATGACAATTTATGACAAATTATGCACCTTCTATGCAAAATTGATTGATTGATGATTATGACAAAATATGACAAATTTCTATATCAAAATTGATTGATTGTCAATTATGACAAATTATGACAAATTGAAATGTCATTCCCATGGAATTAGGAGATGAAATAGGAGGGAATAGAAATTAGATGAATTAGAAATTAGAAAATTAGAAAAAGAGGAAAAATTAGGAATTAAGAATTAGGTAAATTAATTAATAATTTGTCATTTATTAATTAATTCACAAAAAGAGGAATAATTAGCCAATTAAATGAACATTTAATTGTGATGAGAAGACTTAGGATAAATAAATAATTTATTAATCCTAGAGGAAGAAATGACACACAAGGTTAAATGATTAAATCATGAAACCCTAGAAGATGAATTAGCAATGCAAAGAAGACAATTAGGTCTTGATTGAAGATAATTGATATCGATCATGATTTTGAATTGATAAATGACCAACGTGATAAATGATTTGATTGATTGACAAACTAACCGAGATTGATAAAGAGACCAAATTGATAGGCGCCAATTGACGAAGAACAATGACTAATTGATCCAAATTGACATGATTGAGACAGACAATGATCGATGGCAAATTAATCGCAAAATGACAAAATTGACAAGAGGACAAGGATCGATGACAAAATAGATTGCAAGATGACAAGATTGAAAATGACCACGATCGATGACAAATTGATCGCAAGATGATAAGATTGATAAGAGGACAAAACCCTAATTAGGATTGACGATGTCCAAAATGATGACAAATGAATACGCACATAGATGCAACAGGATAAGATCGACCAAAATCATGACTGGAGAGTGTTGTCGACAAGACCAAATTTGAGAGCGAGACGAATGAAGAATGTAGAAGAATGACTCGATGCTCGCAAATGATAAAAACCAAGTGCGTGACATAGGAGAAATGTTAATGCGACGCAAAAACCCTAAAATAAGGCAATGCACAAATGTTAAAGTATGACTCCGCAAGCGTTGACCATTTTTAGGTGTCTACAATAATACATTCAATTTACTATATTCTATTTAATACAATGTATTCTATTTAATTATTACTTCAATTTCATTGGCATTTAAAATTAAAATTAACTGAATATATCATAACAAAATATTGAAGATATATATACTTTACAATCTTACAAATTCAAAGTATCAACTCATAAATTACAATAATGTAAATCATCATTAAAATTCATATTGAAAATATATTTCAATTAATAAATACTGAACATATCAGTTAGAATATATCGTATAGTTCATATATATATTCTGTCATTGCAAAAAATATTCATCTTTAAATATCTCTTAATTAATCATATGATTTATTTTTATTTATTTAATATCAAACCAATAAAAATAAAAATTAAATAACCTATCAAAACAAAAAATTCATTAATAAATTAATATATAAAAAATGTATCTAAATTAAAGATATAATATATAACTTACATATACATACATATTCATCTTATTAAAACTGTTTTTCGTAGTCATCTCTCATTCCTACTAGCATATATATCTTATATAATCTATATAAAGTACGCTGAGATATATCCTTCTGAGGCGTCTATTTGACTTTACCATATAAAACTAATAAAAAATAATAGGTGCCTCCATAATGATATATCTGGACGTACTTTATATATATATATATATATATATATATATATATATATATATATATATATATATATATATATATATATATATTAACTTATTAAGTACATCATTATTTTTTTAAATAAAAAAAAATTCATTAATAAAATTTTAAAAATTCATAAAAAAAACAAATCAGAAAAAAAATTCATAAAAAAAACAAATCGGCAAGAATACTAAACAAGAATTTATAAATTAATGAATATAAATTATTTTTCAAACTAATCATTATATATGTTCTCTCATACCCATACCTAGGATTTTCGTCCCCACTGTATAAATTACCATACCGTATTCATATGCATCTAGAGCCTTCCAAATTTATTTATTTTAATTACGTTAGAATAAGTTCGCAAAGTTAAAGCCTACGAAAATATTAACAGAGAAAAATATAATTCAATGGATAGTATTTTTGTCCTCTTTAGTAGTACTATGTAGCCACTACCCATACAAAATATTCAAACCATTAATATTTTTAATGATTAAAATTATATCTTTTTACTTTTTATTCTAAATCTGACTTTTGCAACGTGGCTGTATGAAAAAATAAATATTGATATATTTAATTATATGACTACTAAATTCTAGGGAGGAAAAAGTGTAAATATATTTTATTAATTTCTCTCTTTTTATACCAATACTAATCTCATTTATTTATACAATTATGAGCATTATAAAAAAATCATTTTTCTCCATGGAAGATGACACACTTGTTTAATGTGGGCCACAAATATATTAAAAAGATTGGTAGCTCCCAAATATTAAAAAAAACATTAAATCAAAGTGCATTGTTCGTTATTTATTATTTGTTATTTGTAATGTTTTTAAAAATAATAATTGATAGATAATAATATTGATATTTTAATATTATTATTTAAAAAAAATATTTGTGTTATTTTTATTAAGGTGATTGTAAATTGAATATATATATATATATAAGAAAATAGTATCATAAAAAGGGAAAATTTTCAACAATTTGACAAAAAATCATAAATAGATGTATATTTATCTATTTTATGACATTTATTTTTGAATTAGTTATGTTTTAACATTGAGAAAACAATTATAAATAAGAATTTGTTTACTGTTGGTGATAATAATTAAAAAATTTAAAAAATAGTTATTTTAATATTATTAAATAATTTTTTTTAATAATTATGCATCATTTTTTTATATGAATGAAGTGAGATCATTATATTGATTATTTGAACATTTAATGTTTAAATAGAATAAAATAAGTTTAAACAGAATAAGAATCATATAACAAATAGTTTACTACATTTTTTTTCTATTGATAATCATGAAAATCATACATATAAGTCAAAATACTGCCTCAGAAGGCATCTGAATCATTTCCAACAAAAAGATACTAAAGAAAAAGGAACAAGACGGTAATGTATAGTAAGTTTGCCATAATCACATATCGAGAGATCTGAAAAACTTCCTAAATATGCTACTGTTTACAACTATGCAGTCAACAGGGCTATTGCCATCTAGACAAACCGAAACTCTCCATCAATGGGGACAAAGGAGACCTCCAACTAGATCCACGATGTCCAATAGACCGGCCCCTCCATCCACACTAGCACTTTGTCCTCATGTATTTGGTCTAGGTATGGGTGAACCAACAACTGGGCAATAGGGAGTTCAACTAGTTTTTGTCCTTCTACATCTCCTTTGGACGTCGACAGATCTCTCATGAAATTATGTAGGGATGTCTCAAATTTAGAATTGGTTGTGTCCTTCCTAGACCATGTGAACCTGCGGGACACTTCCCACCTGAAAAAAACCTAACTACCCCATCTGTCATGAGGTCTTCAAATTTCTTCTTGTTGAACTCAATCACCATGGAGACCTGCAAAGAAACATCATAAGAGATAAGCCTCCTCAGAGACTCAGTAAGAGATCTGGATCTGCTATTAAAAACACAATAATTCCTATTCTTCCATATGGCCCATAGAATATTGATAGATAAAATAAACCAAAAACTATTGCTAGATTTCCCGATATTACCAATAGAGCCACTAATGACATCAACTACATTAATATTAGTGTCCAACTTAAACCCAAACATGGCCCAAATTTCTTTAGCCAGCAAGCAATCAAAGAAGATGTGATGAACATTATCGAGTTATACAACAGGAACAGGAAGGGATATTGCCATCAGCTTGACACATCATAAGCTTATTAAGCAGCAATTTCCAAACAAAGAACTTCATCTTAGGTTCTACAGGAGAATACCAAAGACGGGACAAGATCTTGCTCCAATTGCCAATGGGTAGAGGGGGACAAGTATGTGAGAGGTGAGCAAGAACTTCCTGAGAATCAAAGAGGATGAGGGAGATGGTCTTTGAGGAGACTTTAGATAAAGGAAGGTCAAAGAGCCAAGTATATGAATTGACAGGGTCAAAATTTGTGCAGATCAAGAGGGGGCTCGGGAGAGGGTCAATAGCAGAACGAACGATGGTGTAGGTGTGGTATTGGGAGGCGGGGATACTAAATTTGCTCATCAACTCCTACCAAGAAAGAAATCTTCCATCTTGAAAAATATCATCAAACACACAAATCTCTTTCTTCGCCCAAGCTCTAGCTGAACACCCTTGAAGCAGAGCTAGAGGCCTATCCTTATGTAATAGATTCCACCAAATAGATTTATGCCCCCAAATAGTACTATCCTTTTTTAATATGCCATTGTTACTAATGAAACTTTTATCCCATTCCCAAGATTTCCAAAGAGAATTAAAGATAGGAGAACCCATTGGTTTCACTGCAAAGTTCCTTGCAACCAAGTCACAAAATGGTAGTCCTTTCCATGAAGGAGCACGTTTAAGGACAATTTTTTTAATGTAATGTCTTATGAGGACTTTCCAAGGTTCATCACCTTTTAGGGTTTTGAAGATCCATTTACAAGCAAAAGCAATACCTTGGGTTTTTAAGTCCTTTAGTCCAATGCCCCCCTTGTGTTTGCTCATAATGCACCAATTCCATTTCACTGCATGCCTTTTCCTTGCTCCCTTTCCATTTGACCATAGAAAATCTCTAATTAGTTTCTGAATGAAAGAGAATTGATAGTTACTGAATAGCCATGTTGATTAATAGAAAATATTGTACGAAGATAAAATCTTTTGGCATATCTGAAATCTGCCTACCATAGAAAGATAATTTGTGTTCCACTTCCTAAGCTTCTTGTCAATCTTACTCTTAACCCACTCCCACATCTCCTTTAGGTTGGGGCTAATAGCAAAAGGGATGCCAAGGTATCTCACTTGGTGATCTGGGCCACCCTAGGAGATAGAGTATTTAGCAAACCAAGGAGGAGGATGAGATTTTCAACTCAGCATTATAGACTTGGGGAGAGAGATTATGCTCCCTAAAGCGTTACAGAAGGTCCAGAGCTTCATCATTAGTGCTTCCAAATTGCTCTCTGATAAGTTCAGAAGAATGGTCATGTCATCAGCAAACTGAACATTCATGATTTCCGAATTATTAGGAAACTTTGTCCCCAATACTCTAGTGGAAAGGGAACAATCTTGGAGAAGGTAGTGCAGGGCATCTGCTACTATGACAAATAGGGCAGGGCAAGAGGACACCTTTGCCTAATTGATCTAGGCAAGGTGAAGATATCAAATTTTCTGCCATTAATTTCTACACAAAATGAAACATCCCTTAGTACTGTTTGCACCATCTTGCAAAAGAAAGGAGGGAACCCAAGACTTTCAAGTATCCTCAAGACAAAATTCCATTCTATCCTATCATATGCCTTTTCAAAATCAGTCAGCAACATTGCCCCATTTTGATTGGATTCCTTTGCCCAATGAAGGGATTCCCAACAGGTAATTAGGTTTTCTAGAATGTATCCCCCTCTAAAGAATCTAGTTTGGGTGGAATTGATAATTTGGGGAAGGACCTGTACCAAACTGTCTGTGAGGATTTTGGCCATTATTTTGTTGGAGATATATAGAAGGGTTATGGGTCTCTAATTCTTGATAAGGGTTTTATCTCCTTTGGGAATTATCTTGATAGTGCCACTATTAATCTTACAGCCTAGGGATCCCTGGTCTATAACTGCTTGATATAATTGTAGCAGGTCTTCACAGATTCAATCACAGTTCACTTGATAGAATTATGTTGACAGTCCATCAAGTTCAGGGGCTTTGTCTTTCTTCAGGGCTTTGATGGCCAGAGAAATCTCCCCTAAAGTGATGTCCTTATCAAGCATATTTGCATCTTCCTCCTCAATCCACTTAGGTATAAGAGAACAGACATTATGAGCAACCATATTCAGTCCCAAATCCTTTGAAGTGAACATGGTCTTATAGTAGAGTGAGAAGGCTAATAGGATATCTTCCTGCTCTATAATCAACTTATCCCCTTCCTTGATCGAACCCACCGCCTCTTTTTTCTTGAAGAAATTAAAGAAGAACTTAGATCCCTTGTCTCCATTCTCCACCCAATTAAATCTAGCTCTCACCTTAGTCCACTGAATCTTCTTATTCTGTAAAAATCTCAGGGAATCTCTGGTAACCCTGATGCGAAAGGTTGCCTCAGTGTCATCAGGTTTTTTTTTTAATATAATCTTCTTCTTCCAATAGTTGATTGTGCAATTCCAGTTCCACCTTCCTGCCATCCATAACTTTTTTCTTTCTTACAATCTGGAACAAGGCTCTCCAGCTATCAACATTTTGATTCCATTTATCAATTGTGTTCTCAAAACTTGGGAACCAAGCATTGTATTCTCTAATGAGGAACATCGCATGGGTAACACATTCATCTTTCAATAGGCCAACATTTAGTACAAAGCAATGATCTGAGGGGCGACGGTTTGTGATGGGGGATAAAAGGGGGTGAATAGAAATGGCAATGGGATGATGGTCAGACAGGATGTAGGGGATGGTCTTGACACTGACATTATGAGGCCCAGTGATCTCATTGAAGGCACTTCTGTTAAAGTAGAACCTATCCAATCTGTTGTAGATCCTTTTAGACCCCTATTGATAGTTACACCAAGTAAACCAAATTCCCCCATCCTCATGTTTCCTACAAGCTATAGGATCCACTTAGCTCTACTTATTAATCATCCTATTCCAATAAAATCTCTCATTTGGCTTCCATTCAAATTTAGCTCCACTTTTGTCCTGAGCATTTTCAATCATGTTAAAATCTCCCCCAACAATCCACGGGATATCTTCCAATTCAGCGAATCACTTCCATAATGAAATGCGTTGTCTGTGGTCATTAGAGACATATAGTGAGATGATACCAAAAAAGGTACGATTGAAGTTGATCTTGAGCCAAACAACTCTATTGCAAGGAGAAATACCCCACAAATCTACAAACTTGGACCACTTACTAGACACTAGAATAGTTGTACCACCCTTCCCTTTTTTGTGCTTAGTGCTAAATTGAGTGGCCTCCTTCCAAATACATTTCAAATTGATGTCTAGAGAAAAGTTGACTTCTTTCAACTCCCGCAACATCAGAAAATCTACCTCTTTCCTTAGTCTGAGAAATATTTTAATGACATATTTTTTGTTTGGGGACTCCAATCCCCTGACATTCCAAGAGATGAGATGCAAGGTCATAGAAACAAATCTAGGGGCTAATGTCCATTGGGGTCTTGAAGGACTTATAGCATTTTGGGATGTTCTTCTTGGGGGGGCAAAACTGTTCTTTTTATTGGTTGACCCCAACGGTCTACCTCTGTGTTTTTTTAAGGCCGACAAATTGATCAGCCCCTAAAGGGGAAGTGATCTTCTTCTTGGATCTCTTGTAGGGTCTATGAGTCTTCTCTAGACAACTCTAAAGTCCAATATCGGACATAACTTTTTCCAACATCCTTTGAACATAAAAGGGGGCATAAGGCACTATAGCCCATTGTTTCCAATCCAAACCTTCCTTGTTGAATCCTCTATCAATAGCAGAGGCCCCTATTTCTATGGTATTAACAACAAAAACATTTCTAATGGTGCAAGAGGGGTCACCCACAAGGTTCGAGTCCTCACTCATATTAGGGTTACTAGGGAACCTGAAAGGAGGAGTGCTTGAGGGCTCAACAGAAATCAAGATATCAATAAGCGGGACCTCAGGATTATAAGCCCTTGTGATCTCAAAACTAGCTTCATCTGGGTCTTGAGGATTAGCCTTCAAGGAGACCTCAGACACAACTTGCTTGTCCCTATTTCTCCTCACTTTAGGAACCTCATTAGCACTACTAGGAGTGTTGGCTTGGGCACTTGTAGCCTCACCCCTAGCCACAAAAGAAGTGACGTTGTTGCTAATAACATTAGCAGTTGTGTGCTTGTTATCTTCTACGAAAAGTTTCTCAATTCTATTTCTAGTAGTGGCTATGCTCCTTAATTTTTATAAAACCAGTTGTTGAGCATTCAGAGGGAGGGAAGGGGGCGCCGATTCAACCGAGTAGCCCAACGAAATTGGAGGGGGCAGAGGGGGGGATGGTGGAAGGTGGAGAGGGAAAGACAGAGGGAGAAGAAGAGTTGGAAGGTGAAGCACAACTGGAGGCCGAAATGGAGGTGGACAAGGAGGGCGAAGGGGAGAAGGTAGGGGCCAATACGACAGAGTCATTAAAAACTGAAGGAGGCAAATCCACAGGGAGACTGGAAGGGGGCTTGGGTTTACAAACAAAACAAGCATTGAAACCCCCTAAAAATTTAACAGGGCAAGAAAAAGACTCCTTTTCGAGGTCAACAACCAACTCACTAAGGCGATACCAGGGTGAATGGAAATAAGCATCCTAGTGTCTAGATGAGGTGGGAGAGTAGATAAATTATCAACTCTCAACAAATCACCCAGACTAGCCACTGCTCGAGGAAGAAGGTTTCAGAAGAAAGGAGGAACATTTTGAACTAAGACCCATCTAGGGCATGACACTGCCATAGCATCTTCTTTTTTTGTCTCGGGTGACCAACTTAAAGCCCTAAAGCAACACTCCCCCACA
Source organism: Cryptomeria japonica (assembly GCF_030272615.1). Classification (NCBI taxonomy): domain Eukaryota; kingdom Viridiplantae; phylum Streptophyta; class Pinopsida; order Cupressales; family Cupressaceae; genus Cryptomeria; species Cryptomeria japonica. Next base: position 248,421,670 of record NC_081412.1, read on the forward strand.
TTCCAAAATTGTTTTCTAACTACTTCATACTGATGTTTAGGGAAATTGAAGAAAATAATGAAAAGCCCTCTTTGAATCATTCTGCCAAAAGATACAAAAAACGTTAGTTTCTTCCCCCATATATTTTGGAACCAATTATTAATAAAATTGTGTGAAGGGAGAGCATTCAAATCCAAAGCTGCAAAGAAAATAGCAGAAGCCTTAAGTCTATTATTTTCTAGAATAATAGCCCGAGCCATAAGAGAATTAGGTCTAATTGTGAGTTTAACAATAACAAACCCCTTACCTTCTCCATCTCTATCGGGGTCGAGGGGAGTCGCTGGTTACAAGAGGAAGTGCACACCGGGCTGATCAATAAGGGCATCTTTGAAGTATTTGTCTATTGGCAGAGAAACTTCACCGCCCAAAGAATGATGGATCATCTACAAGAAACAGAAGAAAAAGCAACCAACAACAACTAAGGGCATAGCAAAGAGGGACCGTATAGGCCTCCAGTAAATGAGGCCCGTCTGGTCCTCGCATTGATGAGAGGCTTGCACATACGCAAAAACCCTAGCACGAGCGAGTTGCAGAGCCTCTGCCTCCAAAGATTTCCTCAAAGAAGTGTTGTTGAAATCAAAAGACCGTTTACTACATTTTTTATTTATTAACAACAATATTTATATATAATCTAGTAACACTCGACAATTAAATATTTATTTATATCTCTATTTATCTATCCCTTTATCATAGTGCCACATTAGATCTCTATCTCTCCATTTTTATCTCTCCCTCTCCCTCTCTCTATCTCTCTATATATTTCTCTCCCTCTTCCTCTCCCCTATATTCATCTCTACTTTTGCTATTGGTAGGAACATGATGCATTGCATCCCTTGTTCTATAGTAGGGATATTTGAAGAATTATTTATTTGATATATGATATGCTTTTTCAAGTAAGATATATTTTAATATTTGACTTATTTACTATTAAATTTAGGTTCCATATTATATTTGGATCATAATATTATTTTAAAAAAATCATCCAAGATAAATTCAAACTAACAATTGTTTTAAAGAGATTTGATTTAAGTTTTCTATTCTTCAAATGTACATCCATTTATATGTGTTTGATAAAAAAGCAGCCAAAACTAGGGGGCTGACCCAAAAATACACAACAAGCCTCAGAGAGAGCATTAACAACACACACACACAACAACCAAATGGAAGAGCCTCAACCAATCCCTATCTTAATAATAAAAAATATAAACCACCTGCAGCTAGAGAATATCACAAGATTGATGTCAATCCCATCCATATAGCGACTTAAACAATAGATATCCATAAAGAAACTAACATTAAACCACCTATCCCTAGAAGTAAGCATATTGTTCATATTGCAATAACTAAAGAAAATAAAAAGAGTCTTAACAAGCCACACAGGGCTGATGATGAAATTAAACATAATAAGGATCCAGCCAATCTTGTATCGAAACCTTAAACAAAAAAGGAAAGCAACACCCATTAATATTTTTTTCCAGTCCCCATGTGCTAGGAGAGCAGCATACTGGTCCAATCATCAACAAGGAATTCGAATAGATCCTTCGTGGTGTCACCTCCCAAGCCTCCCTGGTTCTCTTTGTCCTAATGCAAAAGGCACAGAGTAGTGGCTGAGGAATGCATGACCTTCAGGGAAAATTTCACAATTTTGTTGACATGGGTATCCAGAGAGTCAAGCTTTGTTTTCACAATGTTCAGATCCTCGAAGATAGCTTTACAACTTGCACATCGAACAACCTCCTCCTTTTCACCTCCATCAACAACAGTTTGACCACCCTCAGACTTCCTCCCATCTTCCTCAGAGATTGGTGTTCTTATTATCTTCCTGCAAGGTCCTAGAGTCAGGAGCGTTGGTGTCCAGCTTGGAAGACTCCGAACCCTTCGTGGCCTCCATGTCATCCTCAGCCTTATCATTGTCCTCCTTCTCTGTATATTCCATGTCATCTTTAATATAGTTCTTTCCCACAACAATTTATTTCATACGGGGTTTACCAACAAATCTGTTGGACTTATGAGGGGTCACACCATCTTCTGCGTCAGACTCAACTAATAGGACCTTGGGTTCATTTTTGGGTTTTTTGGAGGCGACTTTGGCAGCAGAAGGGTTACATTTGTTTTTTTCCCCAATTTTAGGAGGGGAAATGAGGGGGGCGTGGCTAGGGGATTAACAGGGGGTATTAGGCTTTTTCGAGGTCTTTTTATTTCCCTTTTTAGCATTAGCAGAGGGGCCCGGGTAGGAGGGGGCGGGCTGGACAGAGATAGGTTTGGGCGGACAAAGGGCCTGGTGGAAATTGTAAAGACGAAACATTAAACCCTGGTGAAGGATGGTGAAATTGATGTCCTGACTCATACATTGACAAACATCCTTGATAGTGGATTCCAAAGCATGAAGTAAAAAGAAAGGAAAGGAAATAATATAATGGTTGTAGAAATGATTAAGCAATGAGAAGTGGTAGTAATAGAAAACCTCGTATCTACCCTCAAGGGTAAAATACTTCATGATAATTTTACACACCTGGTCCCACGGATAAGGAAGACAATCTTTGTTGAAGCCCCCCCGCAGCTTAACTGGCTCCTCACCCTTTTTGTAGAATCTGTTCATATTGGTTTTGTCCGTGACCTTGGTAGTCTTCTTCCATTTCCTTCCCTCAGTAGGCAGACCCATAGCCTGGGCAATGACATCCTCATTAATTTCAAAAGAGATATCCCCCATGACAACTCTCCTGTCGTTCCAACTACTGACAAACTGCATGGAAAGACTTCCATCGAACCCAGTCATGGCTTCCATGAACGGAACAATGCCCCCTACCTTGACATACATCCACACACAAGGGTCATTGCGGATGCAGTCATCAATAATGTCCGGCTCAACCCGAACTAAATCCCCCCCCATATTAGTTTCCTCCAGAGTGATGTTGGTAAGTAGCACTACCAACATATTATGGACTTCTAGAGGGAGAAATCAGCGCGAAGAGCAAGAATGATCAACATAATGTTAGCCGAAGTGTGATAAAAATGACAATAATTATCATTTATGGTGCTTCCCAAGGCACATCCATTTATATGTTAAAATACTTATTATTATAAGAATAAAGAGATTACTATTATTTAATAAAAATTACAACTATAAATATATTCAAATAAAATAATATAGAGTTAAAAAATAATCATTTTTTGTTTATTTAAAATTGATTTTAATGCACAATCTAAATTTATTTATTCTTTGATAAAAACATTTCAATTTAAAATTAAACTATGATATATAAAATCCTAAATCTTATTAAAAAATATATTATACATTATGAGGTTTAATTAATTACCTTTCAATCTATGAATGAATTGTTTAAAGTGTTATGATCGGGAAATAGGTAGATTTTATATTAATTGACTTAAATGCCAATTTTTTATATTTGATTTTTAAAAAATTATAAATTGATGTATTCTTTTGTAGAAATATTTTAATTTGAATAATATATTTTAAATTATTATATACTTATATAAACCTAACAAAAAGAATTTTTTTTTTTTTAATTCTTATTAAAAAATATATTCTACGACTTTAGATTATATCATATTTTTATTCTATCTTTTCTTTAAATTAAGAATATATTATTTTTTTAATAAATGTATGATCATTTTCTAAATAATAAAATAAACCACATTTTATGGTTTATTATTTAAATTGTTAATCACGGTTTCTAAATAGTCTTAGATAATTAATTATGTACATCAATATCATCACTACTTTCACCTTACCAAAATTGAAAATTGAGTATTAGGATAGTTATTTTTATTTTGTGTTTACAATATTTACAGTGCCTTATCAAATTATTTCCAAATAAATATTAACTTAGCTTTTTATCTATTTTCTAAAAACAATTGGTTATTATTATTATTCTATCAACATTTTTGCACAAAATATTAGCTATTCAAAGTTATCATATGGAAAAATTGAATTCAATATAGTCAATTTCTTAAGGCAATTGCGTTCATTCATGTGATAAACAACAATAATAATAATAGAAAATTAAATATTTATAAATCACATTGGTTTGCAATATTTACACATTATATCATGCTCTATATTTTATTAAAATATATATTATTTATTTGACCTATATTTTATGTATAATATTTTGAGAAAAATAATCTAATAATCTAAATATAATAAAATATTGTGTAGGTTTAAACTTTGGTCTAGTGTTACCAAATTTTATTATAATTTAATAAATACAATTAAGATTAGGCCAAGGTAATGATTTACTTAGGGTTCAATAATTTGAATTATATATATTACATTAAATTTTGTGTTTGCCTTTTTAATCATGTAGAGCTATCAACAATGGTAGCATTATTAGAATTGGCAAGATATTTAGCTTGTTTTTTTGTTGAATTATACTTTCAGGTCATGGCAAACTAAAGAACACCCGAAGAGGTTATTATCATTCCACTATTACAAATTTTCCTTTTGCAAAATTCTACTCTAGGTCATGACAAAATCAACTATAACGAAATAGTCTATATTCAATACAATCACCTCTTAAGGTAATCATGTTCATAAAATAAATAAAAAATCACGATTAAAATGTCTCTAATTTTCTTGCTATATAATCACCTATTGATACAAGCTATATAATTGCTTCAGAAAATAAATCGTCTTGCTATGCAAGTCTCCTTGAACTACAATATAGCCCCCAATGCAACATAATCCCTACACAAATATTTGTAAAAAAAGAGGGAGCTCATAACTAAAACCATGTCTCCAAGAAATGAAGGTACATACAACTATTCATCCTCTCTCTCCCAGATGTCTCCCAATTATTCTTAGAATGTGATTTCCATGTTACATATGTCTCTTTTGCAGAAAACTACTTCAGGCCATGGCAAAATCAAATCCAACAAGGCAATATCAACACTCAAACATACATATCAATAAACAACATCAACTACACTCCACTCAAAGATATGAAGACATCATATTGCTCTTATACCACAAAAAAATCATCCTTGAATCCACTTGGGTAATCGTTTTGAGGCATTATTAAGTGGTTTTGTACTATAAAAATATTTTCACAATATTTTCACTTAAATTATATTACAACAACTTACATTTCTTGTAGTTTTACCCTCCACTTCAACATAATACTAGATTATATCTTGTTATCGGCGTAACCATTGCACCTTGTCGAGGTGCAAGTTCTAGTAAATAAACAAGTGGGTCAAAATATAAACAACAATAATAAATAATAAATAAACCCATTAATCAATAAATAAAATAGAAAGGGCTAATAAATAAAATAAATAAATCAAATGCCCCAATAAATGTTAAACCATAATTTATAGTACAAATAAATAAACAAACAATTAAATAATAATATCTTCACAATCATAACTTCCAAGAGGACCAATCATAACAAGGAGTAAGTACATAAATAATAACAAATAAATAAATAATCAAAATAATAAATAACCCAACAATAAATAAGAAAAATAAATAAATAAACAATAGACAAATAAGCAAAATGGATAATGAATAAGTAAATGTACGAACAAGCATAAATGCTTCAACCAGTAGTTAAACAATAAATAAATAAATAAATGTATAGATAGGCATAAATACTCAACCAATAATTAAGAAATAAATAAATAATAATTCACACATTAATATCGAATATTAATGTCATTCATTAATTTAATTTAATACTAAATAAACTATATAAACCGATTAATTATTAATTAATAAATAATTACAAATTCACAAGGCAACCTGGGTGGTTCGGGGGGTTCTGGTTCTTCCCAATTGGTTTCTCCTCCCTCTTTGGATGCTCGACTATCGCCTTCAGCGCGGGCTATTCCCTCTTCAGGGGTGGGTGTTGTGTCTGCTCCGCCTCCTGGGGGTACCAATGTTGGGGTGAAAAAGAAGTTTGCCCCTGTGGCTAAACCTTTTCCTGTCTGGAGGTCCATTGTCATTTCCCTGGAGGAGGATACTGAGGCTGAGATTGATCATGTTGCCTCTGTTTTTGCTGCTCATGGTATTATTTGCAAATTTAGGGGTTTTTGGCCCAGTCTCCCAAAACTTCATGCATGGATATCGAAGCACTGGGAGCCCATTTTGTCCACTACAGTTCATAATTTGCCTTTGGCTAAAGGTTTCTTCATAGAAATAATTAAGAATGAGGAGGACAAAAACTCTATTTTGTGTGATCACTTCTTCAGTTGGGATGATCGTTTTGTGTTACTGGTTAAGCCTTGGCACAAAGATTTCAATCCCTCTTCTGAAACTTTCAACAAGATGCCTATTTGGGTTAGGCTCCCTAACCTTCCACTTCATCTTTGGGTGGATTCTCTTCTAGAGGAAGTGGGTGAGGCTCTTGGGGACTTTCTAATGTTCAACACTGAATCTTTTAATATTTACCATTCTACCTATGCTCGCCCTTTGGTGGACATTGATGTGTCTAAGGGTTTGCTTGTAGAGAGCAAGCTTAAGTCTTCTAAGGACAATTGGATTCAGCCTTTGGACTATAAAGGGATTCCCTTTAGGTGCAGAAAGTGCTTTAAAATAGGTCATGTGGTTGCTAAATGTGACCTTGGTGCCACAAAGAAATGTTATGTGTCTTGGTGGAATGATGCTTCAAATCAACATTATGTTGTTGTGAAGAATTCTTCACAACGAAGTTTCTCCCAGGTGGTTGCTCAGGCTAGCCTAGCTGCTATTGTGGCTCCTCTAGCAGATGGGGTGGCTTCTTCTAGGGAGGGTGGCTCTGATTCTTCATAGCCTATGGTGGCTGCTAGGGCTTGTGGATCATAGCCTGGTGGTTCTTCTGATGAGGTTATCCTTCCCGTTGTTGACAGGGAGGAAGTTGATACTGCTGGCTCTTTGGATGTTGGTCCCTTGGGCTTGCATGACTCTTTCTCGAGTCCTTTGCACCTGACTTCTTGGATGGATTCCACTGCAAAGGTGGAAGAAGGGTGGATATCAATGAAAAGGAAAAAATCTAAATCTGCGACTACTTTTGATATGACCCTTCGTTCCCATAAACGGAAGAAGTAATGTGTTGTTTGATCTTTTTTGGTTGACATGTGATAGAGAATCACAACACCACATCATGCTCGCTATGAGTGATATGACATCGTCTCTACTCATGAAGACAATCACACAATATAACATCAAAGCATCACATAAAATCATGATCATGAAATAGGGTTAGTACCATCATAACATCATAAGTCATATAAATCTCCAAACACGATGGGTCATAGCATAAATCCACATAGAGTAACTAGCATTATCGATACCCTCTAAGATATCAATAGAGTCATAAGTAATCATATAAGCATCAACCAAATGTCTAAATAAGTTTATCAATATGTAAATCAAAATGCAAGCCTGGGAGGGGCACTACAACATAAGAAGATCCAGTAATGCAAACTTAAAACACATCGCATCCATTAATAATGTGAAATTGTCTGTTTATGAGCACATCAATAATGTAGGTGAGGGAAACTCCATAGATGATATAAAAAGTCATTTGGTTGATTGTTGATGGTGTATGCATCATAATCATTTGGTAAAGCTCCTCTTTGAATCGTATCTTCTAGTACATCAAACTTAAAAGTCCCCTGATTGATTGTTGATGGTGTATGCATCAGAATCATTTTTTAGTCATCTATATAATTTTTTAAATACTATACAAAAGATCAGAAAAGAAATAAAAAAGAATAAGAAAAAAAAATGTATTTACGCAAACACACACAAAAAAAATTTATTAAAGAAAAAAACTATGCACACTTATAAAAAGAACACATTCAAGAACTAAAGAAGTGTTTTAGGTTTTTTTCAATAAAGCACACTAATAAATCTTGACCTATGATTTTTTTGAGTCTAAACAAATTCTCATCAATAATCTTCACCTATGAGTATATAAGTTGGAAAACGTAATTTAGGCTTCTTTCCTTTCATTGACTCTATCACAAGGGAGAACTAAATCATAAATTTTGAAAGATTTGACTTTAGTAAACTTATCAAACCGTCATTTCACAAATCCTTTATTTTTAAACAACTTTTCTAGATCCTAATTTCTTATTTCTTTAAGGTTTAAATAACCTTTTGAGCAACCACGTTATTTATGTCCAAATTTTTGTAAATGTGCTCCAAGGTAGTTATGTTTTTATTCATAGGGAAGAGGTGTCCTTGGTCATAGACAAGATGGTAGGTTGATGTGCACAGAGAATGTTTAAGACACAATCCATCCACAAGACATAATTGAGTTGATGTTTCCAATCTCATGGGTTATCATACAACAAATTTCCAATCATCATAATGAAATTTTTGTTTGTTGATTCTATTGTACCATTTCCGTATGAATAAAAGTTAGATGAGAATTTAATTTTTTTCATTGGTTATATAATCATTTTGAAGGAGTTGAAGAGATGAAAGTTGGCCCATTATCACATACTACATCAATAGGGAATGTAAACCTTGTGATGATTTTCTCTTGTATAAATTTGATGAATGTTTTAATGGTATGTTATTTGAAAGCTTGAGATTTCGTCCAACATGTGTAATAATGAATGGTAATCAAAAGAAATCTATGTATAGACAAGGAAGTAGGATTAATGACTCCAATGAAATAAATCTACATTTGGCGAAAGGTTGAGGCTCAATGACAAGATAGATGCCATTGTCAAGTACATTTTTAAATTAATAGTCATCTAACATTTTAATTAATTTTATGCATTAACACATCTCTGACGTCTAATGCTTTGGATCATTTTTTGGGGATCTTCACACTTTTGAATCACTATGAACATTGCTTGGAAGATTCTCTGTTGGTTTCCCCACTTTTAATTGTGCCTTCATGTGCTGAGGATTTTGCTTCTTTTCTAGATTCTGGACAAAGTTATTTCTCTAATACTCAAGTGGATTCGGTGTCATTCTTTTTGAAGGGGGATCCCATTATCTCCTCTTCTCCTCTCTCTGATCTTGGTACCAACTCTTGGTAGTCTTCTTCTAGGATAGATTTTGGGATCTTTAATTTCCTTCGTTGGCCTTTGTTTGGTTGGCCAAGTATGTATGTAGTAGCTATATAAGTGTATTTTGTTGGTATATTCAGCTTGGGGGTGGTGGGTGGTTTATTTTACTTTGAGATAATTTTATCAATATGGATGGGACTGATACACTTGAACTTGTTTTTGCATCCTGACTATCCATTTGGTCAAGGTGCAATTTTTTTATTTTTTTATTCTATATTAATATAAAGCTATTTTAGTGACTTCGGTCACTTTTATTAAAAAAAATTATGCATTATCATGTGAGTCTCTTAAATTATATATGGCTAATAATAGACCAATCAAAAAATTTGATGAGCCACTATTATTCTAGAACTATGATTGGTCCCAACCTTTTTAGGGAAACTTCCAATAATCTCAGTAGCCTCTTATTTGTTCCCACATCTAAGTTATAGTCCATCCTATTTTCTTTGTGTATACGATGTCATATCTCATCATGAAATGTGTAGCCTTTATTTTTAGAGCATGTCTTTGGACATAATGTAGATATCTTGGGAATTAACCATTACCAAGGTATTATACAATACTATCATATTATTCCTCATATCATGTGTTCTTATTTTTTCTTTATGCTTAAATATATCATAGTTACATTGAAATCAGTTTCATTCTATCTAGGAAGTTGAAATCACATACATAGGTATGTCAAATGAGGAATCGAATGGAAAAAAAACTAGAAGTGCATGGAGATGTTCACTTTAATCGAAGGTCATCTTTAATCATGTGAAATAATTTTCCCACTTATCTCAAATGTTTGGGTGCACAAGGACACAATTTAGGCTATGGTTGGTTTAAGAAAATGACTAAGAAACATGTGAAGACATATAATTTGTGACATTATGCATCGGCTTATAATTTTCCACATGGTGGGCTAAAATTGCACCAATTATAATTATTTTTCAAAGTGTTCAATGCTCTATTGTGAGCTCCTTAATTCTTAGAACTACTTAGTGATGTAGTCTGGAGAACTATTTTAGTAAAATGAGAGATTCCTAGAACCACTTTAGAATTAGAGCCATTATTGAGAATCATTTAAGTAAAAATAAGAGGATCCTAATGCCACTGCAATGTCCAAACAAATCCTATGAACCATTTCAGATGATGAGAGGTTCATGTGTTAAGATATAGCCCTCATGAATCTAACTAATGGTAAATCGGTTATTATCTGGAGAGTGATATATTAACAGAGCATACAGTTTGGAAATTAAACATAAACAAACTAATTGTTATGAACGGTTGCCTCCGTAGGGACATGTCCATATGTGGCAACTGCCACGTATGGACATGTCCCTACTTAGGCAACCTTTCCTCTTGTATTTAAACTGGATTCAATGATGGAAACGATCTATAACTCACGACAATCAGTCTTCCAAAATCGATGTCATTTTTCTTCGATCCATATTTCACAACATGGTATTAGAGCCAGGTTATTAAGAGAATAAATTAGACAGCCATATTACTCATGAGCATTTATCGGAAGTAAATAACAAATCAACGCAGAGGCTATATACGCAGAGGATATATCTGACTAGAAAATATTCAAAATGTCAAGTAATATGAGAGTGGAAGATAGACTTGAAGGAGCCTCCAACTTTGTTTCCTGGAAGATACGAATCATTGCCATTCTTGAAGAACTAGAATTAGAGTCTTACATAGAAGAAAATCTAGACATGCCAAATGATGAACCAGAGAAATCTACCTGGAAAAGGCGTACTAATAAAGAAAAGAAAATAATTATCAACTCAGTCAAAGATCATATTCTTCCATCTATAGCCAAACTGCCTAAAGCATATGAAGTATTTAAAACCATTAAAAATACATATGAAGTTAACAATGCGAGCAGAATGTTAACCTTGAAACAACAACTTTTAAACATAAAGATGAATAAAGATGATACAATATCTACATACTTTTCAAGGATATCTGAAGTAAAAGACCAATTACAAACTATTGGAAATGAGGTAGATGATCAAGAAATCTCTCTCATAGCCCTAAGAGGATTACCAATTTCATGGGAATCCTACATTCAATGTATTATCAGAACACCCCCCTTACCCAAATTTGAACAACTTAAGAATGAGTGCATTCAAGAGGAATCTCGACTAATCTCAAGAGGATTAGGGACAAATAAAGAAGGAGAAATCCAAGCACTTAATACAAATACCTTCAACAAAAAGAAAAAGTTCTCCAAATGAAAGAGAGGAAATAAAAACCATCAGAAAAGAGATATGTCTAAAATTTAGTGTTACAAATGCGACAAATATGGCCACACTCATAGGAATTGTCCAAAAAGGAAGAAAACACAAGCTGCTCTAGCCGAAGTCAAAGGAGAAAACTCACTTTTCTTCTTGGCCCTATCAAGCGAAATAAATACAAATAAAAACACTTGGATCATAGATAGTGGAGCATCAAGGCATATAACTGGATTCAGAAATCAGTTTGAAACACTTAACAGGCACTCAAGTGAAGAGGTTACTATTGGAGATAACTCCACATATCCTGTGAAAGGAATTGGGACCTGTACTATCAAACTAAGAAATGGAGTATCTCTACAATTAAAGGATGTTCTGTTTGTACCTGGAATAAAAAGAAATCTAGTCTCAATCTCAGGCCTAGCTGATCAAGGATATTGGGTTACCTTCAATGAAGATAAAGTTCTACTCTGGCCTAAAAATACAAATATCAAAAATGCCATAACAGTAGGTTCAAGAGATGGTAGCCTATACAAACTATGCAGTGATCAAAAGGAAGCACTAAATCTTGAAGTTTCAAATAATAATGAATTATGGCACAAAAGATTAAAACACCTAAGATATAGTGCTCTATCCAACATAAAGAAGATTACTTCAGGACTGCCCCAACTAAAATCTGAACACACAGGCATTTGCAAAGGATGTGCCTTGGGAATGAATGTGAAAGTTTCTTTTCCCTCAAGCGAGCACAAATCAAAAGTTATTTTAGAAATAATTCACTCAGACCTATGCGTTCCCATGTCAACACCATCCCTAACTGGATCCTTATACTACATAATCTTTGTTGACGACTACTCTCGAAAAACATGGATATATTTTCTAAAGTGCAAAGACTCAAATGAAGTACTATCTAAGTTCAAAGAATTCAAGGCACTAGTAGAAAACCAGTCAGGGAAGAAATTTAAGGTGTTAAGATCTGACAATGGAGGAGAATATACATTTGACAACTTCAAAGACTTTTGTAATTCTATTGGGATTAAGAGGGAGTTTACTGTACCATATAATCCACAACAGAATGGAGTAGCAGAAAGAAAGAACAGAACCATAATTGAAGCAGCAAAAGCCATGATGCATGACCAAAACTTACACACTTCATTATGGGTAGAAGCTTCAAATACAACAGTCTACATTCAAAACAAGATGTCCGCACTCAGTTCTAGAAAACATAACTCCTGAAGAAGCTTTTATAGGGAACAAATCAGACTTAAGTCATTTAAGGATATTTGGTTGTCTCATATATATACATGTTCCTAAAGAAAAGAGGACAAAACTAGAACCATCCGGAAAAAGAGGTATCTTCATTGGCTATAGTGAAAATACTAAAGGATATCACATTTACATTCCAGAAAAAAAAAATCTGTTGAGATAAGTAGAGATGTAAAGTTTGAAGAAAACACTACACTCAAAGAATCTGAGGATGATAACATTACTAAAGAAGAAGAAGATCACATAACTGAGATTGAGAGGGAGAATATCATAGAAAATTCCAAACCTTCAGACACTGAGAGGGAGGACATCATAAGAGCTTTTGAACCTCTTGTTGATGAAAATATTGAAACACTCAATAACAAGAAAAGACCTCTATGGGCAAGGAAAATGATTGAAGAGAATAATGTAGAACCAAATGAAATTTCCAAAGAAAATAAGAGAACAAGAACTCTAAAATGTTATGCTGCACTTCTAACTGAACTCACAAATTCTGAACCAACAAATGTCAGAGAAGCCTTATCAAAACAGGCTTGGAAAGATGCTATGGTTGAATAATATCAATCTATACTAAAGAATGATGTTTGGGATATAGTGCCTAGACCAAAAGACAAATCAATTGTCGCATCCAAGTGGTTATTCAAGATCAAATATGCATCTGATGGCAACATTGAAAAACATAAAGCTCGCTTTGTGGCCAGGGGATTCTCTTAGAAAGCAGGAATTGATTATGAAGAGACATTTGCCCTAGTTGCCCAGTATACGTCAGTAAGAACAATCATTGCAATTGCAGCATCCAAAGGATGGAAAATTCACCAAATGGACGTAAAGATTGCCTTCCTAAATGGTTCAATTGAAGAAGAAGTATATATAGAACAACCAGAAGGATTCACCATACATGATAAAAATTGCTATGTTTGTAAACTAAAGAAAGCTCTCTATGGGTTAGAACAAGCACCTAGGGCCTGGTATGCAAGGATAGACAACTATCTCTCCAAACTAGGGTACTCCAAGAACCTAGCAGATCCCAACATCTACTTCAAGGCTTCAAATAACAATATGATTATATTGGTCCTTTACGTGGATGATCTTTTGATAACAGGAGAGGATAATCTCATTGAGAAATGTAAGCAAGATCTGGCAGTAGAATTCGATATGAAGGATCTAGGGCTTCTACATTATTTTCTGGGATTAGAAGTATGGCAGAAGAAAAACTACATCTTCCTAAATCAAGGAAAGTACACCACAGATATTCTAACTAGATTTGGGATGATGGAGTGTAAGCCATTAGCTACACCAATGGAAACTAATTTGCACAAGCTAAAAATTGAGGCAGAAGATTCAGAACCTACAGATCCCACACTCTACAGACAAATCGTAGGTTCACTCATGTATTTGGTAAATACTCGTCTTGATATCTGCTATGCTACAAATGTATTAAGTCACTTCATGTGTGAACCTAAGAAGATACATATAATGGCTGCTAAACACATTCTAAGATATTTACGAGGCACAATTGGACTTGGCTTAAAGTATGAAAATGTTGAGACTCAACTTGAAGGATATTTTGATTCTGATTGGGTCGGAAGTACCACTGACCGTAAAAGTACTACAAGGTGTTGCTTCAGTCTTGGTTTTGCTATGATATCTTGGTTTAGTAGAAAATAGTTAGCAGTTGCACAAAGCTCCATTGAAGTAGAATATATGGCAGCCTCCATGGGAGCTCATGAAGCGGTATGGCTAAGAAAGTTATTATTTGGATTATTTGGAAAAACTCTGAATTCAACAATAATTCACTATGATAATCAGAGTTGTATCAAGCTCTCAGTAAATCTAGTTTTTCACAATCGATCCAAACATATTGAGATCATTTATCACTACATAAGAGATATGGTAGATCGAAACATCATAAAACAAGTGTACATCAGTACTGAAGAACAAAATGTTGATATCTTCACCAAGCCACTTGCAAGATTGAAGATAGAATACTTCAGAAGTAAACTTGGTATGACTAGATTATAATTGAGATTATTAGGATGAAATTCCTACCATGTGTAATTTGTTCATGAATAAATAAATAAAACGTATATTGCAATATTCTAACTGTGTTCAAGAAGATGATGATCTTCTTATGTTTAAGGTTACTATTTCAAGGTGACGATCTTGACAATAGTTGACCAAGTGTCAAGATTGACTACATTAAGTTACTGCCCCAGACTGTGCCGGATATCTTGATCCTAAAGTATGTGATCATCTCATGATTGACTTCTTAAGTGATTGTCCCAGACTGAGCCGGATATCATGATATTGAGTTTATTGTCATGACAAGACTATATTAAATATTGTCCCAAATTGTGTTGGAAGTCATGACAGAATATGCTCCCAAGAAAATTACTTAGATCCACTCCTGCTTAGAGGGAGTGCTAAGATATAGCCCTCATGAATCTAACTAATGGTAAATCGGTTATTATCTGGAGAGTGATATATTAACAGAGCATACAGTTTGGAAATTAAACATAAACAAACTAATTGTTATGAACGGTTGCCTCCGTAGGGACATGTTCATACGTTGCAACTGCCACGTATGGACATGTCCCTATGTAGGCAACCTTTCCTCTTGTATTTAAACTGGATTCAATGATGGAAATGATCTATAACTCATGACAATCAGTCTTCCATAATCACTGTCATTTTTCTTCGATCCATATTTCACAACATCATGGAGCTGCTTGAACATGTAAAGTGTTTTTAAGAACCATTTCAGTAAAATGAGAGATTCCTAGAATCAATTTGGTATTCAAACATTCTTGAGAACCATTTTATCTTTTTAATGAGATGTTCCTAGAACTAATGTTGCATTTATATAATTCCCAAGAATATCAAATTAGCTAATATTCCCTTTAATTTCACAAAAAACAATTCAAATTGTGATCAAATTTTTCACCCAAGTTAGGAAGAACAAAGTCTTCCACT
Organism: Cryptomeria japonica; assembly: GCF_030272615.1. Lineage (NCBI taxonomy): Eukaryota > Viridiplantae > Streptophyta > Pinopsida > Cupressales > Cupressaceae > Cryptomeria > Cryptomeria japonica. The sequence goes on from NC_081412.1 coordinate 248,437,206, forward strand.
AATGATAAATCTTGTAACAAGAATATCAATTAAAATGGAGTTCCTTGGAATACATGTTTAGTAAATACCATGGTTGTAAATGTATACACCTAAAAATGGTCTGAAGATAATTAATTAAATAATCAATTATTTAATTAATCTCCCTTCTCAGTTTAATTGAATTCATTAGCAATTTGATTAAATTCTCCCATTCATCTACTTATTAATAAATCTAAGGATTTATTTAATAGGTTCATTTCAATAGTCCCCTTTGATTAATTAATCCTCCCCCCATTTAAATCAATTCTTCTAATCCTCTAATTAATTAAAACAAATCAATTTATAAGTTTGTTGAAAGTTAATTAACCTTTTCCTATTATTTGAATTTTAAAATTCAAATTACCCACATGCCTCCTAACTTCTAACCACCTAACCTAACCACCCCCTAACCTAACCCATTCCACCTAATCCTGGGTTTAACTAACCCTGTCCAATCTTGCACATCCTAACCTCCTTATCCTAACCTCCTATGGTGTGGATATTCTCCCCTTGAGACACATGGCACTTATGCCACATGTCTCCTCCCTTGGACACTTGCCCTCTTATGAGCAAGGCTCCTTGACACTTGTAACCACAAAGATGACAAGTGTCCCTCCCTCCAACCTCTTCTCCAACCTCTTCCAATTTCACCCTTGATATCTTCAAACTCAATCTTGACCGTTGATTCCTGCAACCTCACCCTTGGCCTTGGAAATCCTATAAATATCCCCCATTTTGGAGCATAAAGGATCCCATCTCATATCAATTTAGGCATTGTTACTATAGGCATATCCCTTCTAGCATATCATTTCAACATTGTTATCATAGGCAATTGCATCTTAGATCTAGCTTAATTTGATAATTTTCTAGAATAATTGTTGAATCATGTAGCTTAATCAATCTCTATTCTAGCTTCATTGCATCATCATCATAGCTTAATCATGCATATCATTATCTTAATTAGACTCTTGGATCAATCTATCATAATCAATCTCATCTAGCTTGCATATCATATCATTTCAAATCCTCCATCTAGGTGTAGTCAAGTCACTAGGATTGCTTATCCAGATCTGAGAGCAAATCCATACTCGCATCTCTTAGGAGGCGATAGGTCGCTTTGTCATGGTTTATATTTCGTTTGATTTCAATTTTCTAACCATGCTTGTAAAGATCTATTCAGTGTTTGTGTTGCAGCTGCAGGTACCCTACTTCACACACACGACAGTAATAATTCAAGTTCCCAAGATGGAATGATTTATTGATGCTTCAAGAGTGATAACTTAGATTATTTAATTCGGAAACTTTCTTCTTTTTTGAAGTGAAATCCTATACAAAGAGTACCGAAGGCTTGAAAATATGAGTTTAAGTCTTTCACTTAGATTTTTAGTTTGAACATCTTTAGCTCAAGATCCTTCCAAGGAGAAAAACCAAAACAATGAAGGGAAAGTGACAAGGCACAAAAAATGGAAGGTAAAGGCATTACAAAAAAATTTACAGGAGCCAAAACATTATCTTTGATAAGATATCAACAAGTGAACCTATAGAAAACCAAACCAATCTGAAAAGCATCAATACATATTGAGCCTTCATTCAAAGGATGATGTGCTCATTGTAGTTCCTATAGTGTTCTCTAAAGTGGTTTGAATTTCTAGATGTGCAAGGTGAAGATACATTTTAAATAATTTGGAGTCCATGAATATTATTTTTGTAATTTATTTAATAGAAAATTTAGGAAATTCCTAAATGACTATGTACACATAGATATGCAACTTATCTATCATGATATAGTACTAACAAGATTAATATTGTTTTTTAACTTATTACTTTCCTATTTTTTTACAAGCATGGTTTTCCTTACAAATATTGGGAAGGTTTAAAGATGTTTCCAAAATCATAAGTTTCAAAATATGTAAGTTAGTTTGACCTCTAAATTTAACAAAACCATACCATGAGAAACCAAAAAATGAAGCATTAGAATGTCAAGTGTAGACACTAAAAAATGATTGTTGCATTTCACATCATTTTCAAGCTAATTCTTCCTCTAAATTAATTAAATAATTTCATTATTTAATTAAAGTATCATTATTTCTCTATTTTTAAATTCAAATTTAAATTTCCCTCCCATTGCATATTGATTAATTATTTTTTAATTATTTAAAATTACATTAATCATCCCTTGAATTTCTAAATGTACAAGGTGAAGATTCATTTTTAAAGTGTTTGGAGTGCATAAACAACTTCTTCTACAATTTAGTTTCTGTGATTAAAGATGTTGTGATACAGGATGTTGTTGTCTCTTTTGCTGAAAATGGTTTGTTGTATCTTACCCCGCCGACTGCTTCACCATGTGTTGACACAACTATTTCCCCATCTACTGGATATGGTACTGTGTCCGCAACGATTGTTGATCCCTCTACTGATGTTCTTTCTTCCATTCCAAATAGATCGATGTTGGGCTCTTTGGATTGGTCTATTGCAACAACTAAAGTTGAAGAAGGATGGATTACTATAAAGGGGAAGCATTTAAAGACGTCCATGCCTTTTTATGATATGACTCTTTGTTCCCACAAGGCCAGTTTTAAACCTTGAGGGCCCTTGTAGTTGGTTGTTTGGGCTGGTTTTTCTGGCCCTGTCTTTGGTTGGGTTGCCTGTTGTCTTTCAAGGCAAACTGTTTTTTGGTTGTGGCTCTCTCCTCTTTGTTGAGCGGTCAAGTTTTATCCCTTGTTTGATTTGTAAAGGGTTTCAGGTCCCTTCAAAACCTTTTTTTCACATAATCAAAAACATCTTCTACAATTTATTTAATAGAGAATTTAAGCAAATTTAATAAATTCTCAAATGACTATGTACACATAGATATGGAACTTTTCTATCATGGTATGTGTAGTGTCATAAAATTGCGACCCTTTCAATTTTCAACCACATTAGGGTCTTCACATTGGCGAATTGAATCCCCAAGCCTGATCGGAGACTCGAGACTTGCTCAATCCCCGAAACTGCACTTTTTTCGCACTTTGCACTACCTAAAACTGCTTCCTATCTTGAGTTAAGGGCAGAATAGGGGCATGGCGCCCCTGTCCTTGCCCTATCTTGGGGCCCCTTCTTTCAAACTATGCATTGAACGTTGCACTTAAAGCGGGAGAACTTTCCCTTGTGTCAGCCTCTGACGAAAAATCAATATGTTAACCCTAATTGACAAATATATATGTCGCATTTGCCCTCTTAGTTGCATAAGTTGGATAAGGTGAATATTGGCATAAGTTTGAATACATGAGATCGCGTACTCAAGAATTCCTTTCAAGCATTGAGCATTCTCAAGTCTCCCTTCAAGGCTAGGTGTTGCATTCAAGTCAAGGATTCAACCATTGAAGAGGAGATCCCTTTCAACATTCAATTCCATACAAACAAATATACCTACATTTCTATCACAACCTCCCTTGAGGTGAATTACATAATTTCAATCTTTCATTTACATTTACTTGTAACTACTTTCTTTCTTCATTTGGTTAATTCCAAAATCGGGGTTTGACCCGAAGGCAAACCCTCAATCCCAACCCCTTTTCCTCTCTTTTTCGTGTGTAGGTTGCAGGTCTGCAACTGTATTTGCAGATTTGGACTCCATTTATAGACGCGGAAAAACCATTTCATTTCGCGGATTTTTCGAAGGACTGTGTGCACTTTCAACATGGACAACTTTTCCTCAAATTCGCAGGGCAGCTTCATCTTGACATATTATAACCAGATCCAGGTGCACAACTTCATCCCACGCTTCTATCTCAAGTTATAATCAGTTCTTTGCTACTTTTACACTTGGTCTCAAAATACATAATTCAGCCATTACTCATTATAAAAGAGGAGTTAACTTGTCATTTCATACCATTATCAATTCATTTAGTATTCAATCTCACTCCTCAGAGATTGGATCTAGTGAATTATCCCCCTCTTTTAAATGTAATGTGCATGAGGTGATTGAAGGGAAATCCGTAGTGAAACTTTCATCTCTCCTTGGAGGGAAGAAAAACTTTCCTCTTGATCTCTCCATCATTCACTTTTCACCCCTTTACAGTATGGTAATAACAAGATTAATATTTTGTTGTCTTTAACTTATTACTTTCCTATTTTTTACAAGCATGGTTTTCCTTGTAGAGAAATAAAGTGTAGGTTTGAACCTTGGGAAGGTTTAAATATGTTTCCAAGATGATAAGTTTCAAAATATGTAAGTTAGTTTGAGCTCTAAATTTAACAAAACCAACCTCGAAATTAAAAATTAGAATGTCAAGTGTAGACAATGAAAATTGATCTCCACATTTGACATCGTTTTCCAACTAATTCTTCCTCTAAAATAATTAAATAATTTTATTATTTAATTAAAGTAACATCATTTCTCTATTTTCAAATAAAAATTTTCCTCCCATCACATTTTACTTAAATAACTTTTGATTATTAAATCATTCCATTAATCATCTCTTTCTTCTTTGGCATCTATGGAATTCATTCTTTAATTTCAAAGCTTGGATTAAATTGCTCGAGGTTGAATTCTAGTACAAGCACTTGAATGACAATGCCACAACATAAACATATTTAGCTATTGTCTCAAAATTAATATGGAAATTGGAATTGTATTAATATTGAGCTCCTTTTTAGACCTCATGTTTTGGGCAAATCTATGATGCTCTTAAAATAAGTCTACTCAAGAGTCCACCTGCATCATGTATTAAATAACACCTAATATTCCTTTTGATTTGCATAGAGTCACAAGGAATTATATTTTGAATTTTAGTTTCATTTTGGATTGATTCAAGTATCTTTTTTGTTTTGTCAATATTTTCAATTATTTTAGAAAGAGATGGATATTGGGATGGTTCAATTATAGTGAAAGTTTAGTCTTTCAGAAATGGTATCTCTTAGTGTCTTTTACGTAGATTTTTCAAAATATAGGCATGCTAGTTAACATTGTATTTAAAGAATGAGTTTATTTTTCTCTTATTATGTTGCTAATTGAATATGTCATGTTGCATATAACATATTTCTTAAATTTTTTTTGATTGATAAAGGCATAGCCAAGATATTTATATTAATAATAAAAAGTTATTTTTTACAAAATTTAAACAAAAAAGGGTCCTTACTGACCAGGATGATGGCTAAACCACGAAACAGTTTTAGCCACCATAAACAAATTGACTCAGATCTCTAATCTTATCTTCATCATTAGACATTTTCAGATCAACATGATCTGAACTGTTATCCAGAACATCATCAATTGTAGAAAATTACATATAATAGCTCAACCCAAAGGGTTCCAAGCAATAAACCAGAACTTAATCATATAGCTATAGATAAAATGATATAGAAAACTCAAAAACCTCAAACAAAGGTTGAAATTTTCAAAACTGGCTTGATCAAGCTTGAAAAAATGGCAAGGCCCCAATTAGCTATCTAGACAAAGATTGTGACAATTATGAACTTAGGCTGGAAAGAGTCTCCTTTGGGACCTTTCTTTTTTTCTTCTAACTTCCTGCCATTCTACCCCTCCTGGGAGGGAGACTCTTGTGTTGGGAAAAGGGAGACCCCTGAAAGTCCCATGCTCAACACCCCATCCTTGATGGTGTCCTCACTCCTGCTTGAAGAACCTGTCTCGGTCCTAGCCTTTGGGATCAATACTTATTGTCGATTTGTTTTTGCAACCCTTCTAGGTTTTGAAGGTGAGGATTTTGAAAACTGTTTATCCTTTTTGCCTTTGCCAATCTCCTAGTTCAAGGCATTTAAATATGATTTCTCCTATCCATCCACAGAAGATTCATTGTCTGTAATCGCTTTTTGGATGTTCCCTACATCCTTCTCCACCGAATAATAATGAAGGGATACATCCTTCCACCAAGAGGCCCTCCTATTGTTATTTTGTTTCTCACATTTGGCTACCATATGCCCAATTTGGAAGCATTTCTTGCATCTAAAAGGGATACATTCATAATCTATTGACTGCACTCAAGTCCCATCTACAAATTTTAAAATGAGTTCTGCAAGTGGGATCTTGGATGAATCCATTTCCACTAAGATGCGTGCATAAGTGGTATGAAGATAATCCAAGGAGCCCTTATCAACCCCTAAAAATTTCCCCAAAGAATCACCTGAAACTTTAAAGCAAGATTCGAGCCAAAACTGAAGTGGTAAAGTAGGAAGTTTTACCCAAATCAAAATCTGATCAAAAGATTCAGTAGCTGGGTTAATGTTGGATACCAAGGTTTGAGCAACAAAGTATGTTTCTCCTCCCAGCTCTAGAGTGAAGTGTAGAAGATTTTAATCCTATCTTCCACCTTGTCAAAGATAACCACAAAGAAGCCTTGAGCTCTTGGGTAGATTTGCACATTACCCTCCATAACAGGGCCCTAGGTCTCTAAAATCCACTTGTAAAGATCCCCAAGATTTGGCCAGAATCCTTGAAACCTCCCTATCAAACCCCTTTTAGCAAAATATTTTTCATTTTCAAAAACCTTCTTGGTTGCATCTGCATCCAAATTTATTATTGCCCTAGCAACAACATCCTCTTCCCCACACCCATGATCGTCTCTGTTGTGGGCACTCCCAAAACTAGAGGCCAATCGCTTAGCCCTTTGAACCTTTTTCCCATTTCTCAAGGGCAATGCCAATGGCCTTTGGTCCTTCCTTCCCATCTCCGATAAGGCCTCATTTTTTTGTTTGCAAAAGCCCCCCTTCACAGAGCCACAACTCTACACCACTCCAACTGACACATTATGTCGTTGCCCAGATGGGGGTAGTAGAGTCAAAGGGCCATCGCCATCCTTGATATGGGAAGCAAAGGGCGCATTCAAATTTGGCAAGGCGGGAGAGTCGTTGGGGAGAGGCATCGTTGACATACTTTGATTTAATATAAAATACTGGGGAATTCTACCACAAATGTAAATATTTAACTATCTTCTCATAGCCATATTTTGAATAGGCACACAAAGCATTTGAATGCCAAGAAATCAATAAAAATAAAAATAAACATTAGATATTGTCACTACCACTTTCCTAGTACTCATCTATGAAAAAAATATAAATATTTTACATTTTCTTTGATTTTTGTCATTGTATCAACATGTAAAAACTAAATCTCCTACCTTACTTTAGTTTCATAATGGAGTAGTACTTCTAATGTTTCTTTTAGTTTATATTGCGTAGTTTCATTTGAGAGAACTATGTTTTTGACTATTTTTAGCGGTCTCTAGTATTCTAATGCTCATTTTGATGTGCTTAAAAGTAAGTATAGGAGATTTGCTTGTCTTGAAACACAAAATTTTGATGAAATTGTCAATAATCTACATTAGTGGCAAAATTTTGATGGTTATATTATATAGTAACTCTTCCAATATCAACTCAAGGATTTCCCTAAATTTTTTGTTAATCTCAAATGGCTTTCTTGATTAAAGCTGTAGTTTTATGTTTATTCATATTGCATAAATTGTTCCAATCATTTAAACTATTCATTTAAAGGTACTCCAAGTCAAACTTATTTCTCGAGTGTTTCTATTATTCTTAATTAATAATATTTTTTTAACAATAGTAATATTTGTGAACCCATTAGCATTTAAATGTGTTGCTTTCACTTTCCACATTTAACATTTTCTTTCCATGTTTCACAATTGACAAATTGTTTGGCATTCTACCATATAATATAAATATTATCTATTTGTTTTTCCCCCAAAATTAAGCATTAAAATGTCAAGAAACAACTACAAATAATCTGAAACATAAGCTTGGATTACACTACAAAACTATTTTTATTTCTTTTTTATTAAATGAAAATAATAAATGTAAGCAATTGCATTAGAAAATCTTAAGAAAATTATCTAAAAGATGAATAACCAAAAACACTAGAGGTGAATTTACTATCTGTCTTATAATATTTAGGATCTGCGCACAAAAATACTTTGTGTTAGTACATAATGTGCTCTTCATATATTTTGTTTTTAGTGTTTGAGTACATTCATGTAGATGTGAGATCCTTGGTACACGTGTGCAGGCCTAAACTTGTACTCCAAAAAAATCACACCTCTCACTATTACCAAGGACAATAATATGAAACCTTTAATAACCATTATAATTGCACAACACAAATTGTTCCATGTAAAGAGCTTTAAAATTCCAAATAGAGAAATGGTAACTGCAAATCAAAATTCAAATGCAGAAAGAATTCTAAATTTGCTACATAGAATTGAATGCAAAAGAAAGATTACAAAGAGGTTGTAAAAGGTTGCTACAAGATACTCATTAAATTTGCATGTTTGTATGCTTTCAGAAGTGCAAAAAATCCACCTAACTACTTGAAGTCTATATGATTATGTTGGATCTAGGTAGAGTCTATAGGATTCTTAGGAATTGTTCAAGTGCATAATTAATTTAACAAATGCATAGATGCAACAATGAGTGTGTAAAATTGAAAACTACATAGCTAATTGGGATTCGATGTTCATTAATTCTATAGTAATTATACAATTTTATAGGAGATTTTTAATTGCTGGAACAAAATGGCTTGTGAGGGAGGGGGGTTCTTGGGGAAGACATTATACGCATCTTGGTCAATTTTAAAGTGATTTTGATCTTTCAATAAGAAGTTATGAAAAAGTCGTTTATTAGGCTACATGGCAAATGAAGAGATGGAGATTGTTATAACAACAATGAATTAGAATTTGAAGAGCAGTAAATAAACTTCATTTAAAAAAATGGGACTGTGTGGAAATTGAAGGGAGAAACAGAAAAAAGATAGTTGGAAGATAAAAAATGAAGTGGAGAAGATGGGAGGAATCAAATTAAGAAAATCACTTAGAAAGTTGCTGTTTTAAAGGGATTGAAAATGATAGATAGAGGAGTGGTGATGCTACAGACAATGTGGAAAGAGAGCAATGTTGAAGCAAATTAAATGAGAAGAAGAGCAGAGGAAATACAGACAGGAAGAGGTCATTATTTTATTTTTTAAACATTTTGCATACATTGAATGAAATGAATAAAATTAATTGGAGTATTTAATATGTGTTGTGAGATTGTGTATGAAAGGAGTTTTATTTTCATCATATAGTAATATTTAAAGATTATAAATCGTTTCCTGCTCTACAAAAAAATAATATCAGTGTTACATAATTGCATATGAGTAACAAATTGTTACATAAATATAATACACAATGTAAACTAAAAGGAATAACCCTGGCCCATTGGCCATTCTATTCAACCTTAAAAGGAAAATGACCTTAATGAAATGAGTATGGCCAATAAGCATTCCATTAGGCCAATAAAAATATATTTTATTAAACAATAAATCTGTTTACACAGTCCATTAGCAAAAGTAAACCTACATTCAACCCTTCAATGACTTGAATCAAATGTACAATACACTCTAGTAGGTGTTCACATGTGCTCCACTATAATGCACTAAAAACTGCATTTTAAACTTATTTACACAACACATTCTTAGGATTTCATCTAAATTCAAAATCTTAGTGACTTATTTCTCTATAAAATATGCTCTAGTGGCTGCTCCATATGCATTCACCATTGTACACCAAAAGTTCATTTAAAACCTGCTACTGATGCGCATAATATAAATAGACATCACAAGTAGTATATAGTGTGTTAAGCACTTATCGCCATCTTCTGAATATGTCATCTATAATATTAACAATGATATACTCAATTTGTTAGTAAAATTATCAAAAAAGTAAAAACAAGTAACATGCTTAAAGTTTAAATCTGTGTCTGATCTTTGGAAACAAGTAGCAGCTCAATGTTTGGAAACCTATCAATTAAAATTTGAAAACCTGTCTCATCTTTAGCTTCTACCATCCCATTTGCAATTCTGCTTACCAACTCATTCTGTAGTTATCTGTATTTATTTCAGTTTTCACTTCCGATGTAACTACCGAAATTAGTGCTACAATAACAAGTCCTCCTCATATGCAGCATAACAATGCAAATAAGATGTAAAGAAACAAAGAACAATGAACAAACATTCCATTGGGCATAGTTATTGTGGGAAAATAATTCTCAGGTCTTATTCGAAGAAACACTCAACAATTTATTCTTTCCTTTCTGAAATCAGATGCACTAGATATGCTTGAATTTCATAATTACTTTTCTTGTATGATTGGGCAATCTCAACCAGAAACTAAATGTGTGTGTGATTGAGCAATCTCAACCAAAAATTATACATCACGAATGGCAGTATTATTTTGTTGGGCAATCTCAACCAAAAATGCTGGTGTCCAAAAGTTCAATTTGTGACTGTTATTTTGTTGTGGAAATTACTGCAGGATTGGATCTGGACTGTGGAACATTCCTTGGAAGATACACAAGATCTGTTGTAAAAGTAGGTAAAGTGGCCGAGTCTCAGGTTGATCGAGCTCCGACCAACACCTTCACAATGTTGATGAGGCTAGATTGGTTTGATGGGGATCCTACCAAATAGCCATTTGGGAACCTGGTGCCTAAAGATGTGTGTACCGAGGGCAATCAAGAACAAGCCTTGGATAGGGCTGCTCAAAATTACTGGTGCATTGCCATTGGTTAATATAGGCTGGGGATTCTTCGGTCAGAACTTGGCCGTCATTGGACCCAATGCAAATGCCACCAATGCCATGATTGGTAATTATGCACCCATTCATGAGAGTGACTATTCAGGGGACCAAACTGTGATAAATGTAGCACAATTACATGAACAACATATATATAAGATGTGTTAGAACTTATGCTCAACTATCTGTTGCAAATGAGGGGACTTGGAGAAGAATTGGGTGTGGTACAGTTTGTCTCTGCCCATACACATGAGAGTACATTATTGCCTGATTGCCCTTGATAGTCATGGTCGCCATTTATGGCTCTGCTGCCTCAATTTCCTTTTTATCCTGCTTTCGAAAACAAATTTTAGCCTTCTTAAAGCAGCTTTTAGTTTATCGACTGGGAAAGGCACAACATTGATTTTGCTCTGTGTTCTGTTTTGGTCCTTAAAGACTTACTAACTTGGTCAGTGTGGTCAGGTATTCTATGAAAGTATACATCATCCCTTGACGGGCTTCCAAGATACACTGCAACCCTTTTTGCCCCAGGCCGTCCAAATGTGTTATGTGGTGGGAATGGTTTGCTGGCTGCAGCAAAATGAGCAGATGCAACAGTGTCAGTAGTAGGCGTGGACTCGAGTAGCTGCTCCAGTTCAACATCTATCATTTACATTAGAGATTGAGGGGCTAGACAGAACAAGTTTGTTGTTGCAAGTGTATCAACAAGAGCTTGTATCCCTGGTTGCAAATGCAGCTAAGGGGCCTGTAATTCTTGTGATAATGTCAAGGGGTTCTTTTCATATTTTCTTTGCAAAGAATAATGACAAAGTTGAAGGAATCCTTTGGGTGGGTTATCCTGGACAAGCTGGAGGAGCAGCGATTGCAGATGCAATTTTTACATCATATAATCTAGGTAAAATCTGTCTTAGTAATTGTTTATTGTTCCTCTGGCCAAAACATTGTTTATTGTTCCTCTGGCCAGTGTTAAGATTACTCAGTAAACACCATATGACTCGGAAAATTTACAGATGAACTTATATAGCATCAATGTTTGAATGATGAACTACCCTTCTTAAGTGTTGGGAGATTACGTATGGCCTGATATCCACAAGAATTTGTTAAAGTTCCCATAACTGTTATGAACATGAGGGCAAGTCCACGAACTTACAGATTCTACACAAGACTAACTATCTACAATTTTGGTGATGGTCTTAGTTACACTTACTTCAAAACCACTCTGGTTAAGGCACCTAAACTAGTGAACAGAAAATATTCAGTTACTTTATCAGGTTTTAACTTCTAATTTTATCAAAAGTGGTTCTCTTAAAATAATGCATTACATGAATGATTCTTTCAGGCAATGAATGGTACTTCAACTACAGAATTCCTGTCATAAGTTATATTATAATTTGCTCTGCCTCATAAATTCTGTCGAGATAATTCTATTTCTATTTCCCCTGTACCACAGATTCTAGTGGATCTATAAGAAAAAAACCATGAGTACTTCAATTCTATTTCATTCTGAAGAAAATCACCTACCTTTAGAGAAATTGAGTGTGAAAGTTGGTTGAACAGCTCCAAGATAGTTGATATTTTGACGATGACTCCAAATCAGACAGAGATTTAAAGCAGATTCCACACTTCCTCCTTGCCTCCCATGACTCTGCCAAGTGCGCCAAAAAATAACAAGGTAAAGTTTTGAGTTTCAACCCCAAAAAGTCCCAAACAAATGCCCAAAGAATGGTCACGAGCCAATCATTTGTCTATGCAAAGTTTTAATGCCACAACTTTGATTTCCATGCCTTTCTCCAAATGAATCCAAATCAAATACAATAGTGGATTTGGGCAGCTAAAGGAAATAAAATTTCTGCAAATTTTAATACCACAGGGCAGGTCAAACTTCCTAGGGAAGATCAAATGACAAAACAAAAAACATAGTTGTTTTTAGAAGGATCCAACTAGCAGGTCAATTTGATAGGGGATGCAAAATTGTTGCTTAGATGCTAAAGGAATGTCACTCACTGCCACCGACATAAAATTTATCCCAGACTAGTAGATTATTGTCAAAGAGGTGAAAATGTTTGCAAATTTAACAAACATTTGTTTGTTGATGCAAATAAAGGTATGGAAGGATCATGCTAATGGATACTGATAGAGAGAATGACAAGCAAAAAGCTTTAAATTGCAAAACACTTGTAGTGGTTAAATTTACATGTCACTGGCCAAAAGATTGGGGAATTGGAAAATTCGTGTGGAAGAATACGCAAAATTTTCAGATCTAATTGGAATTCAACCCTTGCCAAGAAAATTATTACAAAATCGAGCAAGCTTTTGCAAATATCGATCTGAATTTTGCAGCATCAACATGTGTTGGAGTGTCCCACCTCAACATTCACATGATCACATTTCTGAGCAGTACTAAAATTACTTTAACCACATTAAATTTCATGAATAAATTTAAAAAAATCCAACTTCCCTATACAAGGATTTATTGACCCTTTCAAAATCCAACTTCTACTCTTATCAAAATAAAACAGAGCATTTTTTCTTAAGATACACAGACAAAGTTAAGGAGACCTATAAGAAAAAAATCCTATGACCTTCTCCGACCATTCATGAACCCCTTGTCATCACAACTTAATTGTTAGATGTTAATTGATAATGAAGTACAATGTATCCATGTTGAATTGAAAATAAACAATGACCTGAAGCGCAGTGGTAACAGAGTACTCATCCATATCAACATAGTTCTTATTGATAGCTTCCATTATCAGCTTCCATCATTGATAGCTTATTGCACTCATCTCCTATTACTAGACAAAAAGTGCACGGTGAGACAACAGAAACAATTCTTCTTGTCGGTTCATCCTAATGAGCGTCACCAAATGTCAGCACATTGTCATTGATATTAATGTTGATGTGAAGAACAAAAGTCCCAGAGATGGAAGCCATACACAGTACTGTGATTTTTGTACCTTGTTCTGAAGTTCCAATTCTAACAAATGTCGGGAAAGGTTGCTGTGTTTACAGAGCTGAGAGACTGGAGCATGACTCTTTTACTCTAATGTTTTGCATACAGATTTTGATTTAATCGCCATGAGATAAAATTGGGCAGGCTTTTCATATTCGTTAGAAATCACACTACGAAATTTTGACTTAGACTAAATTACCTAACATTTTTGAAGTCTTATTGGGTTATAAAAGCAAACATTAGGAAAACCCTCGACACTAACAATGAAGGCAATGTGAACCCCCCGAATCCATAGAATTCCTCTATCAGAAAAAGACCACACTATACAGAAATGTTTTGCATACGCATTTAAACGCCATGAGATAAAATTGGGCAGGAAAAGGATTCAGAGGAGGTGAAATTGGATTCAAGGTACAGAAAAAACACTAACAGAATTCCATTAACAGAAAAACACTACAACACTCTATAGGAAGGTTTTGCATCCACACTTAAACGCCATGAGATAGAATTGGGCAGGAAGAGGATTCAAGGTACTAACTAAAAGCAAGTTTGATGACATTCTCCACCACGTGCCCTGTTCTGTTGCCCTCCCCCTGCTGGCCGCAACCTCCTCCACCATTCTGAAGAGAACACAACACATTCCGAAGAAAACACAGCATACAAACAAATTAAAACAAAGATACAGAAATCATCACAGAACACAAGAAATCATCACAGAACAATCACAGAACACAAGTAATCATCACAGAAGGAGAATAAATACAGGAAACATAACACGCAGCAAAAACAACAAAACAAAACAAAACTAGTAAGAAATGACCAAATGATACCCACATATATAACAGGGAATGATGTGTGCTTTTAATCTTAACGGCCTTTGCTTTTAATCTTGAGTGCCGTTGGGAACAGTCATATATGAATCTTTAAAAAACAAAATTAACAGATAAATCTTGAAAAAGCAAAATTAGCAGTAATATAGTATATATTCTTCATTGATTTTGTATTTGCTTTTTTCATTAATTGGTTTAGGAAATATTGAAAAAAAAAAAAATCTATTTTGTCAATATTCTTTTTTTGTTATTTTTCAATTTTTAAACAAACTTATATTCTAATCTTTGTGCAAGCCCACTCAAAATTTGGTTGAGTGGAATCATAATTATTTATTTGACATTCCACTTGTCCAACTTGAGAGGTTGGTTAGACTTACTTTCAAACAAGGCTTCCTTTTATGGCTCTATTCAAATAGTTTATTTACACTTCTCTAACACGTTTTTGTTTATAGGGTTTGCCAATCATATGGGAAAAGAAAAATTACTTCCAAAAATCTTATAGAGTTATTTCTAGACTTCAAAATTCACTCCTTTCTCATCTATTATATTCTAATCAACAACTTCTATGCACACACTTAAATTGGATTCGTTGTAGTTGTATGTTTTTTAAAATCTTAAAAATTATTGCAAATGTAACTAGAGTATCCCATTATAGAAATTTAGCTTTTATTCATAGTTATAAATTTTAAAGATAAAGTAGCTTATATGTTAACAACAAACAATAAATAGTAGAGGGATTTCATTAGGCATAGCAGTTGTCACTTTCTTGATAAGCATGTATACAAAATTAAGAAATATGAATAATGTACATGAGTCATTTTGCACCTTTCACATTTGGAAGTTTGTGCAATTTTAAGGAATTTTCGAGAAATTTAGAATTTCTTATGAGAGTAATAAACATTAATTTGGATAGGTACAGGTGATGGTCATAGACTACCTCAAACACTCAATTCTATTTGGACTATTTATCCTAATTAACTAACACACCGTTGTGAACAATGGTTTTAGCAAATCAAATACATTTTATAATATATACATGATTGTATGTTCTAGTGAATAGAATTTTAATCAAATGGATTCAAAGGTCACTTTAGAACTCTCATATAAGTCTTGAGAAATGTATGTAGTTTCTCATCTAACTATTTGATGACAAGTTCATTGTGCCAGATCCACTTAAATTGCCTTGCCTAAAAGAATTCTAATTCTAGCTTTGGTTTTATTGTTGTTTCCAACTAATTGCCCAAGGATTCTTATAAATTAGCCAGATTCAATCAATAGATCCTTGGATCAGCGGCCAACAAACGATATTTTAATCAACTGATTGAAATATCTCCCGCGCTTTAGGCTCTGCTAGACCTAGGTGGGTGAACCTTGCAATATTTAAAGTTTTAGCACAAATTCACAAATATTTCATATACAACAAATAAACCCCAATGAAACTATACCAAAGAAATGATGATTTACTTCAGAATGTGGTTGCATACTTGGTTTCTCGTCATCATTCAACAATCGGGATGAATTCTAAACCCAATCCTACTTTTACAATAGAAATGTAAAATGAATTTGATTAATTGAGTGCTTTCTAAACAAGTATTAGCCATCAAACAGACCGATGCCTAAATCCAAGGGTATGGAGTCAAGTATTGAGTCATGCATGCAACTGTTTGACAAAATTAACTCAAGTCGTTAGAATTAATCATTTAAGCATTACATAAAATGAATCCACTTAAATGATCATAAAATTGTACTTATAGATCTATATTGCAGCTCTCAATTTCTCAATTAAATGCATATAGAATTTAAGCCTCTCATTAGAAGAACCCACACACATGTAACACAATTATAAGGAATTTGCAATGACAAATCATATTATGTTTGATCATATTATTGATTCATAAGAAAAGTGAGTAAAATATAGAAACAAATCTGCAATTTTCTCATTATATTCAAAATGACTGAAATTGTCTTATGAAAGTATACATTCTTCGCGACTATTCTTCCTATGATTCTTGACTCAAACACTTATCTATTTACTCTCCCAATAAAAAGTTGCAAAATCCTTCTAAGTGGTCTTGGGTTCCCTTTATAAAATAAGTGAAGCAACAAGCTTTAGACCATGTACAGTTGTCATTTGAATTTGAATTTTTTTTAAATTGTAGAATATGCCTTAGGATCTTTACATTTCATGTAGGACAAAAACCATTTACATTAGAAGAGGGAAACATTTGAAATGTTGTTCAAACCATTGATGTTACTTTAGCTCATTCTAATTGAATGTTGACATGATGAATCCTCAAGCTAAAGTTGACAAGAAAATAAAACTAAATACCCATTTGATAGGTCGCACTTGGAAATTGCATACCAAAGCACTGAAATCTAATGACCCATTGAAATTCAAATCAAACATATTCAAATCCATTTGATAACCATTAGGTACTTATGATGAGCTGATCTAGCAAGGTCTAATCTTAAAAAGTTGAAATATAATTTGAAATTACATTTATCCCTTTTTCACTTTATCTATTTTGAAGTGCCTATAACAAGTTACAACAAGAAATAAAATGAAGAAAATAGAAATAAACCCAATTTGAGCACATGTTAAATATATTTCCTTTTTTCATTTATGCTCCATAGAAACATGGGTTCTGATAACTCGCAAGGTTCTATAATATAATTTGTGAAACATAATTCAATTGCACTTATTGGAAGCTTCATATTTTATAAAAATATGAAGTGCCTATGATGAAAAAGTTAATTGCAACACTCGAAAACACATTTGCAAATTCTTTCTGACTTGCCTACTTTGAGGGTGAATTGATTGATGTCCTTTGATTGTCATAAAAATCCACTTGGTCATCATATTCACTTGACATGAGTAACTGTGCACATTTATTTTCAGATTCCCAGAATCATATTTGATTAGCTTTCGAAGCACCAAGTTTGGGGGTTCTGCAAAGATTTTTTGTTTTCACATTGACTGATATGCTAGAGTAGTCCACTTTGGAGATTGATATTTCAAATACAGATGATTGTCATGTCAAATGAATTGGTTCTAGTGATTGTCCTCATGTTCCTATACTCATCTATTCAGTTGCAAAGTCTTAGAGTAAAGTTTAGTATTTTTACAAAGCTAAAAGAAAATGGAATTTGTTGAAATTTGTTGTCTACATGTTCTAGAAAGTTTCAGAAGGGTCATATTTGACCATAAATAATTTGCAAAATAAGTAGAGTTAGGAAAATACTTTTAGCACAGTTGCTCATTGTACCTTAATGAATTTTCCAACCTAGTGATATATTATCAAAGTTAGGTTTGCTATTTTTTCAAGACACATGGTTAGTAGGGTTCAAGTAGATTTTGACATGTATATTTTTTGAAATTTCCTAAGTGACCTACTTGGAGTACTAAAATCTTGCACCTTGGGTCACATCATACAAATCTGTTTGGCAATCTAATTCCCCTATCATCAATCAACACGCTTGTTCAAACTAATGGTCTCATGATAAGGTTTGATTAGTCTTCTAGGGTAGTTTTGGAGGCCACCTTGCTTGTTTTGAGCACTGAGCAAAAATGCCAGGAATCAAATTTTATTGGTTGCCCACTTCATGTTTTTGCTCCAAATGTATTAAGTTGTGATTTCAGAGTAGTTTCAAGATGAAGTTGTTTCAAAATAATAAAAATATTATAAAAGTTGGGCCCATTAGGGGACCCAACATACATCACAACATCTAAAGTTATTTTAGGTTGGATCTCAAAAGTATTGTTATTTAAATCATTATATGGTTTACAAAATATGCTCAGTGTGGTTAGTAAGGCAAGGTTTAATTGGCTTTTCATTTGATGTCTAGAACTTGTTGCACTTAAGAAGTTAATGATTTAAATATATTGTCAATATTGGTTAAATGGTGGAAAATAAAACATTAGTTTTAGTCATCTTAAAAGTGGTTTATATCTATTTGGGCCAATATGAGTGGTTACATTTTTAAAGGAAAAATATATTTAAATGTTGGTGGGGCTCCCTTGTTTTCTCAAGAGACCTATTTCATTAGCTCATTGAAATATTTTAAGGGCTCCATCAATAGCTATAGCCCTAACAATATGCTTATTGGCAAGGGTCAAATGTATTGGTTGACCAAGGAAAGAGGCAAAGCTCAAACCCATAGTTGGATCAATGGGAACATGAAAGGGCTTCAACGATATTGATTGTTCCCACCATGAATAAAATGAAATTCTAAGGTAAGTGTAATGGGTGTGAAAAGGGTGATGAGGAGATCAAGTCGAAAGCTTTACCCTCTTCAAGAAAGGAGTGAATTTTTCACAAAGGATTATCTTCAACCTCTCACACACATTACATTTAACAGAGGGGGTTGAATTCACTAGATCCAATTTCAATGGAAAGAGATTGAATGCTAAGTGAATTGACAATGAATTTGGAAAGTAAAGTAACCCTCTTTTAAAATGGACAAGTTGAATTAAACAATTTGAGACTAAGTATGAAGATGACAAATAAATGATAATATCTGGAGATAGAGATGTGGGATGAAGTTGTGCACCTGGAATTAGCAGTAAAATGTCGCGACAAAGCTCCCCTGCAAATTTGAGCGAAAGTTGTTGGGATCGGGTTGAAAGTGTACTTGGTCCTCCAAAAAATCCACGCATCGAAAAGGGTTTTCTTGTATCTGAAAATGAAGTCTAAACCTGCAATTATAGTTGCGCACCTGTAACCTACACACAAAAAAGAGAGGAAATATTTTTGGGATTGGGGGTTTGCCTTCAGGTCAAACCCCGGTTTGGAATTAACCAAATGATGGAAAATACTTGCAAGTAAATGAAAGGAAATGTCTGAAGTAGAATCAACCTCAACAAAGGATGCAATTGAAATGTAGATAGAGTTGTTTGAAAGGATATGTGAGGTTGAACGTTTTGAATATTGAAAGAGATCTCCTCTTCAATGATTGAATCCTTGACTTGAATGCAACACCTAGCCTTGAAAGGAGACTTGAAATGCTCAATGCTTGTACTTGATTTTGCTTCTTGAACTTATTTTTGCTTAATTGTACTTGATTGAACTTATCGAGCTTATGCATATAGGAGGGGAAGTGCTCCTTATATACTCGCCAATTAGGGGTTTTTAACTGATTTTTCGTCTTAGGCTGACATAGGAAAACTCTTTCCCGCTCATGATTAACAAGCCCAAGGCACAATTTGAATGAAGGGGGCCCAAAATAGGGCAGGGACAGGGGCGCCACGCCCCTATCCTGCCCTAATTCAGGGCAGGAAGGGAGAGCAGGCAGTGCGGGGTGCAAGAAAATGCAAGTTTTGGGTGGTATGAGCATGTCTCGGGTCTCCAGTCAAGCTTAGGGATTCATTCACCAATGTGAAGACCCAAATGTGATAAAAAATTGCAAGGTAGCAGTTTTATGACGCTACAGTAAGTATCGTGTGAAAACCCTAAATCAAATTTGTGCAGGGATGTTCTAAACAACAAAAGCAATGTTTTTCATGTGGAAAAATTATTAAATGTGCTTTAATTTTATGATCAAAATCATTGGACAAGCCAGAAGCTATCTCATTCTAATTTTCTAGGGTTTGGAATGAATTTGATTTTTTTCAAATAAAATAACGAGTGGTTGTATTCTACCTCCTTTGGAGCTACCATTCCAAAATTGCTATGTTGTATGTTGGGCTTGAATTAGTATTGGCAACGTCTTCAGGCACTTTGAAGAGAAGATTATGGTACGATGAGGATGAATGAAGCCATGTGTTGTAGAAACATTTACTGGGCCCATTGCTTTCTTATCATGTGGAATTTTTGTGGTTTCCTTACACATAAATTGATGGGGATGCAAAAAATTTCATGTGTTTTGAGAAATCTATTGTGTGTTGCTTTGAATGAATAGCATAGTGTGTAAGTGGCTATAGATGTGAATGTGTAGTTCCATAATGAAGAAGGATGAGCTTGGTGTAGGTTGATTGGGTGAAGGGGTGTGATCACAACATTGTTCACCGTTCTTGACAAATTAAGGACTTCAAATGGATTTTGAATTGAATGTATAGGTGACCAGTCTCGTTTAACCTCGTGAAAATCCCATGTGCCTACTAGTTGCAGTGTCTTTTCTCTACTTTGATTGCTCGATGCAGAGTGAAATATTAGAGCATTGTTACATATGCAAAGAACTTATATATTACTCATATGTTTATTTTTAACACATGCAATAGGTATTGTTTATGGTGTGTGAAAGATTCAGAGATTTATGCAAATCGTATTTAGAAGCTAGACATGTGTTATGCTTAAATTTATATTTTGTTTGGTTGAGTGGGATCTATTTCTTGTTTTAAACAAGGATGATGTTGATGTTTTAATGTATTCTGTCTTCATTGTTCTAGATGTGAAGTTGAGAGTGCATATGTGGTAGTTAATGTGTGTAATATTGTTCATTTTGTAGAGAATAGTTGAATTGTAGTATTGAAAATGCTTACCATGCAGAGGTTAAATTGCCAATAGAGTTTCCTTCCATCAAGAATCGAAATGAATAAGTTAGAAGACAAAAAACATAATGTAGATTTTCAAAAGCCAAAGTGGGAAATGCAATTACATGGTATTTATTTTCACTAAGGTGAAAAAACTTTTAGATGGAAGGTAGAATCCAAGGTGAATAGATATGTCTTTACCCAGCAAGGTATTTGTTCCTTGTTTTTACTTATGGGTAAGTGCTTTCATGAGAAAGACTAAGCAAGGTGTATAAGGGTAAAATTTCAATTAAAGTAAAATCCAAATGAATTCTATTCTTAACCAAGGCAGAGGGAAATTTATTTATCAAGTGAAATATTCTTCATGAGAGTGAGAGCAAGACAAAATAAATTATTTCAAGTGCACTTGCAAAAGGAAATAAAGAGAGAATGTTGGAGCTCCTTCAAAATGCCAAATGCCACATATGGGAAATAAGACAAAGGAACTCAGTTGCAAGGGAATTTGAATAGGATGTAGATCAAAGGAAAGCAAAAGACAAAAGAAAGAGGAGAGAAAAGAAACATTCAGTTGCAAATCAATAATGAGAAAGAAATTGACAAGTTTCAGTAGCAAATTTAATTTGAAGGCTCTTCTTCTTCTATTTATTCTTTCACTTTCTCATTGTAACAAGTTCTAAACTTTTGATTCAGGTACATATAATAGACAATGTTTGGCCTAGAATTAGATAATTTTCACAAGGAGTGAATGTGCAGGTTCTTGTAGTAGTGTCAGTTAGTTCATGACCAGTAAATAAAAGTGTTGCATAAATTGTCTCCAAATTGTATTCTATGATTTCATAAGAATCACTAAATATCAAGTATATTTATGGTTCTTCTAATTATGCAAAGATTTATATGGGTTCCTTTCTAGGAAGCTCTTTAATACCTCGTGTAGGTTTTTGTGAGTTGGAAGATAAAATGTGGATCTATAAGTATGATTGTGCAACAACATGAGGGGTTGCATTGATGTCAGGCATTGATGCTAAAGGGCCCACTAATTTGAAATGATTTGATATTTGAATTTTCATTCATAACTTGAAATTTTATTCCACATCCTAGGGATTAGGTATTGGTCTATGATACTTGCCGAATCTAGTTCAAAAACATTTAATGATTCAAATCTCTTTGTGTTAGAATCAGAGATCACTGAGAGGGGGGGGGGGTGAATCAGTGATCTACCAGAATTCAAATCCTCAAACTTATTCTTTATCAATTGGTTAGCAATACATAACAGAAAAGAACATAAACCTGCAACAAAGAATACACAAATCCACAACGTTAAAATTTTTGTGCGGAAACTCGGAAAGCGAAAAGCCATGATGGGGCTGGAACCCACAATATTCATATACTATGGCCAGGAGTGCATAAATATTACATAGATGGGGAATGCACTTGTATTCAGGCTCACTACCTAGAGCTCACTGCTCAATTATAATTGCCCAGAAGGCTACAACCTTTAAGGATGTCTCACTGACTTACAATTTGATTACAATGAGAAAATACAATGAAATGAACTCTCAATTAGCATCTGACTATGCAATAATGAGTTCCGGTTAAGCACTGAATCTCTAACTATCTTCGTTCTGCTAAATAATCTATTTCTGTCTCAGTCAGCTACTAGTTGGTCTGAAAGAAAAGTGTGCACGTGAAACTGCGCTCAATCACACCAAAACATATCACCACACTACTAACACACAAAAAATCAATCGCCAAATCGATCTTATATATCTAGTCATAACACAAAAGCAATCTCCTTCAAGTCATCTTCAATAAGTGTAACATGTAGCTCCAAGTCGACTTCAATATTGAACAAAACATAGCACTAGACTAAAAAGTTATAATCACATGCTTCCTAAGGGTCTTCCCAATCACCGAGATCACAAAAACAATCACCAAAAACACCGCAATCATCGGAAATCATTATGAATCAAAACATTACCGAAATGCCTTATTTTACCGATTAACTGCCTATCAATTAACTCCATCTTCCGGATAAGATGATTCACGACTACCGGATTGAATCTCCAAGAATATTTGCCATCAATGACAACCCTAGACAAATATGCAACTACCGGAAGTCATCTAAAATCATCGGATGAGTGTCAATTGCCAACACTTTGTTTTTGTTGTTTTCTTTGCTTTCCTTGTTTAAGTTATTTGAGTCCTTGTATCTTCATGATGTTTAAACAATAAAGGTTGAATCGGAAAGAGTTTTGTCTATAATACCTTTATGTGTTTGGGATGAAGATGCTTAAATGTGAAACATCCATCACACATATTTTTGAGAACTATCACATTCATAGGTATGAAATTATTTGTTCACCATATGTTTATCATACACACATACCTACAAATAAGAACACCCTCATGAGTCATGTGGAGCTCAAAGTGAAGAAGGCTTTTAGAGCCGCGTTTGTTAGCTTTTCTTATCCTCAATTTGTTGATAGTATAGGTCCGATGTCCTAAATCCATAATCCCTAATAGAGGTTGAATTGGAAAGAGTTTTGTCTATAATAGCCTTTATGTGTTTGGGATGAAGATGCTTAAATGTAAAACATCCATCATGCATATGTCCGAGAACCATTCACATTCATAGGTGAAATTCTTTGTTCACCATATGTTTATCATACACACATACCTACGAATAGGAACACCCTCATGAGTCTTGTGGAGCTCAAAGTGCAGAAGACGTTTAGAGTCGTGTTTGTTAGTTTTTCTTGTCCTAAATTTGTTGATAGTATAGGTTCTCTTTCCTAAATCCCTAATCCCTTGATTTAGCTATTGTGCATCTCCTTAGGATTGAGGATTGCAAGAAAGAATGTGAACAAATTGGCAACTATGATGGGGGGAAACACAAAAGATTATCATTGGGAAGAGTCAAAGAGTTGTATGGTTTCATTTGGTGTTTATTGTAGCTTTTTTAAAGACTGTAGAAGGTGGCTCTAATGGAGTGATGAACCCAAAAAATAGTTTGACACTTTTAATGATCAAGATGTGGCGACTCTAAAAATTGTCAGCGGCTATAGTATACTTTTAGGTACTTCATCGTTCTTAGTTTTTATTTTCAAATCAGATAAAATGAATTGTCAAAGTGGTAGGAGACACAAGGCTTTAAATTTTAGTGGTATTCATGGATACCCAAATACTATTCCAATTCAATGGTGGTAAGCATGAAATAACAGACAAACATTTGTAGCGATTCAATGATTTAATTGATGATGATGAAATTGACTTTGAGGATGTGATCATGAGACTTTTTGTGAAATTCTTAAAGGGTGATGCAAAAGAATTTTTTTCAAATTTGCAACCATTTTCTATTATCTCCTAGAGTGATTTCAAAACAATTTTCATTGATCAATTTGGTGAAAGAATTGTTGAATCCTTATTGTTCAATGAGTTCATGGATATTCACATTGGGGAGGATGAACTAGTTCTATCCTTCAACCTTAGATTCACAAAGAAATTTTAAATAATTCCTAAAAATACCACACCTCATGATGCAATGGCACTAGTCATTTACCTGGGTGCCTTTGGTAAGAAGATGATCTAGGGTGAACCCACAATAGTGGGTTGCACTTTTTTGCCAACTTTGACACTGCAATATTCATTTTCAGAAGAAAAAATAAAAATAAAATTCAAATTCAGAGACTTATTACTGCTAAATCGTAAGGAATTTGTAGATGATGTGAACTAGTGATTTGTGTCATTTTGTATGTATATTATAAAAAAAAAATTGATATTTTTTGGAATCAATTTGCTTCCATTTTTCTATCTCCCTC
Organism: Cryptomeria japonica; assembly: GCF_030272615.1. NCBI lineage: Eukaryota > Viridiplantae > Streptophyta > Pinopsida > Cupressales > Cupressaceae > Cryptomeria > Cryptomeria japonica. The sequence goes on from NC_081412.1 coordinate 248,461,856, forward strand.
AAAAACTAGTTTTTTTCAAAAAACAACATTTTTAAAGAATGATACTCACTCTATATAGCATAACTTTTTTTCCATAATAGATATGAACGTGATTCTTTCAAATTTGGTTTTGTAACATCCATATCTATTGTTTGCAATTGGTTTTTTAACATTATCTTCAATATTTTATATTTTATTAAGATTTGAAGTCGAGTTAACTGTAATTTTGACATATGTCCATTTGATATTACATAACTTGTTGTATATGTAATGAAAATCAATTTTTTTTTTGTTGGAAAGAGGACTTAAATACCTAGTGTGTAAATATTTTAAAAAAATAAATTCACTTGTTTACTATTATTCCATAAGTGTTGAACTCGAAAGTTGATGTTTGGTGTGAAACCTATGTTCAGTTAACCTAAAAAAATAAATCTTAATAAACTTAATATAAATTAAAATAATAATCATTGGAAAGATCACTTCAAGTACTACTATCATGCATTTGGGTTTGTCAAAATTCATCCATTTAAGCCCCCAATTTGAGCTTTGAAGACAAAAAATTTGCAGAAACTAGGAGAGTTTGGGGGGGAGATCTCTAGCAAGCAGGTTTGATAGAACATATGGTCTATTGAAAGGGGTTCTATCGAACCCACTAGGGTTCGATCAAACCCCTTTGACTAATACTTTTTTAAATGACCATGTTCCTTTTAAAAAACCATTAAAAAGGGGGGTTTGATGGAACCCCCTTTTTTTAATAATTTAATATTCAATCGAACGTATTTAAAATAATACGTTCGATCGAATCATTTTTTTTTTTCCGATTGATCATGGCTTTCGATCGAAAGTGGTAAAAATTATGTTTTTCTCTCTTTAAAGAGAACCAAAACCGCTATTGAAAAGGAGAGATAGAAAAAACATTATCACATTTCTAGAACTTTGAGAATGCTTGTTGGTTTTCTTCCTAAAGTTGTGAATGAATACAATTGAGTACTTTTAAATTTGGTTTCATCTGTTATATTGGTTAAAGTAACCAAGGTTTTTTGATATCTCTATATGTGCAATATATGTATCATATTGATTTGAATGCCAAGGGTATCTCAGATTGATTGAAAACATCTTTCTTTATGGTTTATTTTCTTGGTTGTTTCAAAGAGGGATTAAATTCATTCAGATAAGTCATAGTAACAAAAGACAACTCATTTTATTAAGGGAACAAACAGTTGGCAGATTCATATAAGATATGGATATAAAAATTGTCTAATAGAGTGATACAAAACCATTGAGAAGGAATAAATTGACTTTGTTCCAGCACCCAGTGGAAGGAAGGCACCAAGCATAGAAACTTAAACTACACAAATAAATTTAATTCCATTTATTTTCTTTTCATAGGAGTAGAAACCAACTTTTATATTAGTATATCATATGCCAAAAACATTCTCTATATAATTATAATTTGCTATATCTATTCTCAAGGTATACCTACCTAGGCCAAGCAAATCTTGAAGAGCAGGGAATTGCAATTGGTTCATTCCATTCATTCGCCAAATTTAATTGTCAAACTTGACCATAGAGTCTGGCATACTCTTAGAGTTTGACAAACTTGCAATTTTGGGAGCCAACACCACCTAAACCTTGTTAACCATGTGCCTTGAAAAAATAGCAAACCTGACTTTGAGTTGTGACTGGCTGGGGGAGTTCATTAGGGTACAATGAGAAAGTGTGTTAAATATATCTGATTAATTCCACTTCTTTTGCAAAAGATTGATAGTTAAAAATGACCCTTCTGAAACTTTTTGGATTATCTAGACAACAAATTTCAATAAATTCCATTTTCTTTTGGCCTGGTAAAAATAGTAAACTTTACTCTAAGACTACAATTGAATAGAGTATAGGAACATGATGAAAATCACAAGAATCAATGAATTTGACATGACAATAATCTTAATTTGAAGTATTAATCTTCAAAGTGGACTACTCTAGTAGATCAATCAATGTGCAAATAGAAAATCTTTGCAAAACCCCCAAACTTGGAGCTTTGAAAGCTAATCAAATATGATTCTAAGAATCTGAAAATGAATGTGCACACATAGTTATGTTAGATGAATATGATCCCCAAGTGGATTTTCATGATAATCAAAGGACATCAATTAATTCACCCTCAAAGTAGTCAACTTAGACTTCATATTTTTGCTAAATATGAAGATGCCAACAACATCTCTTGCTTAGGGATGCATGCCCCTTATGGGCATGGAAATAATTCATATGTCTGTTGGAAGAAGACCAAGTGCCTTATTCATTGAGCTTGTTGTCCATTGTATTCTCTACTTTGAAAATCACACCTAATCTTCATTTCATGGCCCAGGGCTACCAAAAATGTAAAACTGATATTTACCTTTGTCATATATCTTATTTTCATCATATAACAATATGAACAATCTAAAAATATCACTGACAAATACTTGATCATACACATTATTTCTGACTTTTCTCAAAACAACATTGTACTTATTATTACCATTTTTCTCTCTATAATGTTGCATTGCATAATCAAGTCTAAATTGAACACTCTTTTATATTCATATGACGCACCATCATCAAATTCCTGATACAAAGCATGTTCATACTAAATGAAAGATACTTCATTGTTTAGCTCATTGTCATGCTTCATAAAAAACTCATCTAGAGATGCATTAAAAGAAAAACATTCATATATTGGTTCCTACTGCAATTGTATTATATGAGTATACATTTGAATTTCGGTCTTTGCCCCTTCATTGCACGTTTTGATATCTTGCAAGTAAAAAATTCCCGTATCATCAGTATTCATATCATACATAAACACATCCATCTCTGGTTTGGGGGCACAATCAACATTCTGCAAATCATTAGACCACATTTACAAGGTATTATTGATTTCATCTTTGTCTCATATAAGTCATCTTGAACAAGGATAAACATAGGTTCTTGATTAGCTTCAAGGTTTCCTTCATCATTGTGAAAACCATGCTTGGGATCATATGAATTGCATTCACCTTCATCGAATTTAGCATCACAACAATACTTAGGGTCATTAAAAAAAGACAAATCATATATATCAATTTCATCAACATAGCTATTTACTTCACAAATTGATGCATTATCCCTTTCATCTAAAAAATGGTCTTTCCTCATCATACAATGAATTTTAAAATTCTTGAAACCCACTTTTAGATGCAGATGCCATTTCTATTGGCTAACCACAACATATGCTTTCACTAACTTTAGGTGCACTCTCCTTTTGAAACACATTCATTTCATGCATTGTGTCATCATTTTGTTCATTCATAATAATAGGATTAGCACGAGCAACACTTGGAGATATGATGTCTCTTTCATCATGACACTTTATATTCTCAACAATGTTTACCCAATCAAGGACATGAGCAATACTAGTTGGCTTTAACCTTTCAGGCAATGACCTCAAATTTGAATCATATATTTCAATAAACAAATCAATCCACTTAACCTCTTGAGGTATGAAACTAGTGGGGACCTTCATGAAGGCATCAATAAATATTGCAAACAAAGAGCACCCTAATTATCAACTTGCAAATGCTCCCACCAAAGATATGCATGACCTTTCAACCGGGTACAGGCATATTTCACCTTCATTTCCTTTGCGGTGTTGTCAAAATCAAAATACTTTTTCATCTTTGAGTTCCAATCCATCAATTTGTTCGAATCTAACTTTCCATCATATTTCGGTGGGGTAAAATGTGGTTTAGTATTAGCCCTATTCAAAACCCTCAAAAACATTTCTTCATGTGTATCAACCGCTGGTGGGTTTACTTGTTCTATTGGGGCTTCTTCTCCTTCATCTTCACTTACATCTTCAATATGTTGACCTCTTCTTTGTGTTGTCTCCACGACTTCTAACCAGGTTGCTATCCCTCGCAACATCTCCATCCCAGCAAGGTCTACATTCCCAAGTGCTCCACAATTCCTAGTTCCTCTTCGCACCATCTTTTGCTAGTCCTCTGCAGCTGCAGATCGAATCCTTATTCTGCCACCCTGCAAAAAAATCTCAGGACAACTGAAACAAAAACTCACTCTGATACCACTTGGTGTACTCACCGGTAAGGAGAAACCTCAAAGAGATCAGTACAAACCAGTCAACAAGAGTAAACACAACAGAAACACAAAGATATGATGGAGGCAATGCAGAATAGATTGTATTATAACATGAAAACTGATTACAACCAACCGATAACAACCGGGTTACATAAACCGATACATAGGCCTGCTAGAACATGTAGAATAGGTCACAACCGAGACCTTAAATCTCAAGATCTATCTTCTACACTCGGTCTAGCTACTTGATTCTACATTCTAATGTGCAATTATAATGATATACGATCCAAGAGGATCCAGTTAGCCCAAAAAGGGATCAAAACCCGAAGAATAAGACCTAACGTGTAAAACCAACAAGGTCAACCTTCGCCAAGAGATTCCTCCAGAACATCCAAAAGATGAAATGTAGATCATGGGGAAAAGGTCGGCCACAACCCAAGGAACATCAGAATCAACGCCCAAGGCTCTGCAAGCTTCAAAAGGGGTTTCGGTAGATCACCAAAATATGTCCAGGCAAACGGTAACAAAGAAATATCAAGGAAATCGATAGCGATCACTTGCCGGAAAAAGATCCAAATGCAATGCGGTCTGGAAATAAGAAAGATGATCAAGTATTCAAGTAGAATCCAACTCCAGAGGATCCGATGAGCCAAAGCTGGTACACACAGAAATAAATGTTGAAACTGCAAACATTTATATCAGAGCTAGAAGAGCTTGAGTGTGTGGGTAGAGCGTCGAAGGAGGCAATCCACACCAGGACCCAGCCCATGAGATTGTTTATTTGATTCTTGTGTTTAAAGTTTCTTGGTTGTAGGTTTGGTGTAGGTTCACTCAGCTGCAAGTGGGTGGATAGGAAGGTCTACCAAAGGGGGCCATAGGAGATGGTCCAAAGGGCTTGAGCATCATGAAAAACCCTTCAAGAACCCCAAATCAACATGGAGTTTCAATCTCAACACAACATCTTCACTTGTATTAGAGGCATAATCTGATCATAATCATTATTCTAAATTCCAAAAAAATATTAATATCAACCAACCAATACAATATCAAATCCATCATATCATTTTACAACCCTTTGAACATTAATCAAGACCAAAACAATGCATTATGCTATCTCGGTTAATGACATTTTGATATACCCGTACTCAGTTATTAATAACTTTAAAATCTGAGCATATTTGGTAGATATCTTTGGTGAGACTGTAGAAAACTAGATTTATAAAACCATATCCAAAATTGAGAACGATCCAACGGTGCAATAAAAAGTTATTATCTCTGCACCGAGACCAATTTTGACTGTCATAAATCTGGAAAATGTATGCTTGCTGCCTGCTAGGGCATCATATTTCACAACAAATACTTAACCAAAATAAAACAATACTATACTCAAATTGAATCCCTCTGAGTCTACTTTCATAATATTCAAGTCATTAATCTTTCCAATGGTGAAATCACAAGATAAGTACAAACCCTTTCCAGCAACTCCATTTAAGACAATTTAAAACCAGTTTTCACCAAAATCTTCATAACTTCCACAAATAAAAACCAAAATGCCTCAAACCAAAGGGAAAAGAAATATGATTCACATATCTTTCCAATAAGTCTATTTATAGGTCTTAATAATATCATATGAGTTCATACCATACGCTGCAATGTGACTGTTCTCAGGAAGTATCAAATCTGCAATTAACAACTTTCACCAAAACTTCCATATCTTCTTCATTTCTAAACATAATAACTCCAAAAAAAAAGGAAAAGAAAGCTAATTAACATGTATAACTATCCATTATACATATACAAAGGTTTCTAGGCCATACATGGTCGTACAAGGCCTGGAACCAACACAAAAACTAGAAAGCCAACCAAAATAACAATAGTAGAATGCACCAAAATGTATCCAAAATGTTCTCCTTTCTTCTCTATTCTTCCAATAATGATTTGGTTTGACCAATACAAAATATTTATAGACTCTTTGGTAGTTATAAACCATCCAACTACCTTTATGACCCTTCATCTTCCCTTTTACAACTTTATGTGCAATTTTTGCACTTTTACATTTTTGCAAATGTTGCACTTTTGCAATTTTCTTGCAACTTTGACACTTTTTCCTAATGACTCTCCAAATTGTAAAAACCTCATAAACATGTCCAAACAATATATTTAATACCTTTTACATACTTGATATCCTTCTCATGTCCTTTTATACAATTTTGACCATCTTGACCTATAAGGGCCTATATGGACAACTAGGACATAATCAGGACTTGCTTACATTTTTAGGCTTCCAAGCCTTACAAATCATTCCAAATGGATTCAAATACATTATAAATGACTTTCAAATATCAATTATATTTCAAATGATGACTTTGACCATATATTTGACTTACACCATGGGTGCTCCTGCACCAAGCTACCGGCCTTGAAAGATTTCCAAGTCTCTTGGAAATGAGTAACATGATGCCTCTGCTACATTCTACTTCAATCAAGACTCCTATCAATGGAGTTTATACTGGTTGCTTCCAATGGTGCATCTCTCATCTGAAGTTCACTCCTCCAAGCTGCTACAAACACCCAACAACTTCTGTCCCTCACCTGGGAGTCATCTCTTGCCTCTCTCCCCAAGACTCTTGGCGACACACTGGACCTCCTTCTCAGGCCCTTTGGACCATCTCCTATGGCCCCCTCTGGTAGACCTTCCTGTCCACCCACTTGTAGCTGAGTGAACCTACACCAAACCTACAACCAAGAAACTTTAAACACAAGAATCAAATAAATAATCTCATGGGCTAGGTCTGGGTGTGGATTGCCTCCTTCGACGCTCTACCCACACACTCAAGCTCTTCTAGCTCTGATACATCCAAGAGTCCACCTGAGACCAAGGAGATTATAAACATGAACAAAGACCCCAGAGCATCCTTGAAAGTGAATTGGAATGTTTTGAAGCCAATAATGGCTCTATGTAATGCTCAATTTGATTTAAATGTAATAAGTCCTGATAAGGGACCTAAGACAAAATATGGTGTCAAGTAGGCCAATAGTGTTTCAAGGGTCTAGAATGGTTAGTAGGGTCTTTGGTAGGGTTATTTAGGTATATGAAATAAAATTCCATTGATTTGGAATGATTTTAGCAAATAGAATGTATTAAATAAAGTTGGAAAATTCAAATCTTTGTATTCCAACGTTTAGTAGCATTTTTGAGGGAAACTGAGTTTTTAAGTCTTAATGAATTTGTATGATGCAGGAGCATCCAAGAGTCCACCTGAGACCAAGGAGATTATAAACATGAACAAAGACCCCAGAGCATCCTTGAAAGTGAATTGGAATGTTTTGAAGCCAATAATGGCTCTATGTAATGCTCAATTTGATTTAAATGTAATAAGTCCTGATAAGGGACCTAAGACAAAATATGGTGTCAAGTAGGCCAATAGTGTTTCAAGGGTCTAGAATGGTTAGTAGGGTCTTTGGTAGGGTTATTTAGGTATATGAAATAAAATTCCATTGATTTGGAATGATTTTAGCAAATAGAATGTATTAAATAAAGTTGGAAAATTCAAATCTTTGTATTCCAACGTTTAGTAGCATTTTGGAGGGAAACTGAGTTTTTAAGTCTTAATGAATTTGTAAACCCCTCCAACCACCTTGGGTTGGTTGGGGAAGTTGTATTCATCATTTATGATGGAAAAAAGAGAGAAAAGTACAGATGGTACGGACTGGAGGTGCTGTTGTACGGATTGAGACAGTTTTAATGCAAAAAACTTGATTTTCCTTGCAAAACTTGCATTCCCTTGATGATCTTTGAGTTCTAATCATCGAGGAAGGTTGATAGGAATTTAATGTGCATGATCTGAAGCATTTTATATCATTTTTAATCTGATCTAAGGATTTATATTGATTTCCCTGTTTTAAAAGTCTGATTTTCCTTGTTTTCTCAAGTATGAATATGTAATCCATCCCCTTTATGTGCTTATTGTGACTTGGGGATGGAAACTAATGTTGTATCATATCAAAATAACATGAAAGTGCAGGATTGAAGTGGTTTTGCAAAGTGATCACTCACAAATGGTGAATTTGTTGGTTGATTGGAGCATGGGGATGGTGGCTAGAGTGTAGCAACCACTAAAGTAGCCATTGGAGGGCTATATTTTATGATTGGAATCAGTAGAGGGCACCTATTTAATGGTGAAACAACCTTCATTTGATCAGAGAAGTGATTGGAGGCATGATTTTGAGCAAGCCCTAGTTTAGAGGGTGATTTAAGGAGGATTTTAGAGTTTGGACACTTAGAAGTTGAATCAAGCCATAAAACCTAGAAAATAATTTGTTTGGGAACTTGATTGAATATTGTACAAAGTTTTGTAACCTGGTGTTAAGTTTTGTTGGTAGTTTCTTTGTAAAGTGGGTGGTTTTTAAGGCTAAAAAGGGGCACATTTGAGGACAACAAAGGGTCCATCCAAAACAACCTATATTGGTTTTCTAATATGTTGTGTAACATCCAAATGGGTGTCTAAATATGTAATTTTTGGGGGAATTTTTTTTGGAAAAGTTTTGAGTTAAAGGGAAATTACCCGATTTGAAGGGCTAGATGCTTGGTTGAATAAATGTATTGAGTTTGTGTTGAAGCTAGAGAGGCTTAGGGGTTTAGAAAGCCTTTGAATCATGTTTTTTGAGGTCCTTTGAAGTATGTGGAGGCAGGAGACACACCTGGTTTAGGTGGTGTTAGGTTTTGAGCCTATTGAGGCATTGAGTGCATTTGAGACACTTGAGGAGTGTAAGGGGTTTGGGTCCAAAATACAGCTTTTATTTGCAAATTTGTATTAGATTCTCTTGTCTCTACATCATATTGGTATCAGAGCATAGTAGTTTGTGTTTAAGAAGGTTCTTTGAATTCTTGTGGGTTGAATCCTTTGTAGAAGACTTCCAGAGTTGATTCCCTACAATAGGAAAACAAAGATGGCTGAAGAAGAAGAGATGCCTCAGAGGATGACAAATGTAGAGCTTGCAAAGTTGGTAAGAGAACAAATAGCAGAAAATAGAAAGATGAAAGAAAATATGGAAAGATTGAGGAACTTGGTAGATAAAGGAGGAGAGGAAGAGCATGAAGAAGAAGAAACACCAAGAGAAGAGAGGTTGGATCCTGAAGAAGCAAGGATGGCAAAGTTGCTCAAAGCAGTCAAAAGTGGAGACTCAAAGACAAGAACTGATCTACCAATGTATGAAGGTAAGATGGATGATGAAATTTTACTTGATTGGTTTAGTGCTCTTGAAAATTACTTTGATTGTGAAGATGTAGAAGATAAGTACAAGGTTAAGATTGCTAAGTCTAGGATGAAGGGCCATGCATTGTTGTGGTGGGATAACTTGCAGGCAGATAGAGGAAAGAAAGGATTGCCTAAGATCACCTCATGGCCAAGGATGATGGACAAGATGAAGGACAAGTTCCTTCCAGATGATTATAAGGTGCAATTGTACAAAAAGATGCAAGGGCTGAAGCAAAAGGACATGGATGTTCAAAAGTATACTGAAGAATTTCACAAGTTAGATATCAGGGCAGCACATGATGAAGATGTGGAAGAGAAGGTAACAAGGTATCTTGGGGGTTTGAGGTATAACATCCAGGATGAAATGACAATGGCTACACCAAAAACTTTAGAAGAATGTTACAAACTAGCCATGAAGGCTAAGGACAAGTTGAAGAGAAGACAAGAAAGGCAAGGTGGTAGAAGAGGACAAACAAATAGAGGTGAGGAGGAAGATTCCAAGAGAGTCAAGAACCAAATGACAAGGGTAAGGAACAAGTTGCAGATCAGAAGAATGGACAAAGAGGAGGTGGCAGATTTGGGGTAGGAAGAAGCTTCCAAGGAAAGTGCTACAAGTGTGGGGAGGAAGGACATCCTTTCTACAAGTGTCCAGAGAAAGAGAACTATGTAAAGAAGACTGATAAAAGAGTGAATTTGACACAAGGGGAAGACTACAAACAACAAGATGAGGAAGAAGGAACCTCAAAGGCATATCCTGAAGTTGGAGAGTGTCTCATAATGGGGAAAGCACCTATGCAACAGCAAGAGAAGCCCAAGGTATCAATCTTTAGGACCAATTGTAAAAGTCATGGTAAAGTTTGTAGGATGATTATAGATTCTGGTTCTTTTGATAATTTGGTGTCTTATGAAATGGTAAACAATTGGAAGTTACAAAAATTTCCTCTTGATAGACCATATAGGGCATCTTGGGTCAGCAATGAACAAAACATTGTCATTAGGGAACAAACTTATGTTGATTTCTCCATTGGGGGATATAGTGATAGAGTTTTATGTGATGTGGTTCCTATGACATGTTGTCATATCATTCTTGGGAGACCATGGCAAGTGTCACATAGAACAATCCATTATGGTTTTGAAAATGTGTATAAGGTGCATAAGGATGGAAAATCTTTCACTCTTCAGCCCCTTCCTAATGATGTTAATGAAGGAGAAAGGATAATAGTTTTTGGCACAAAGACATATGTTGATTTGCAGGGGCAGAAGATGCATGAGTCAGAGGTATCAGACCTAAAGCAAAAATCCTCATTATTGGTTGTGAAAACTGAAGTTCTTGACAACAAATGCAAGGGGACTGTGGGGCAGCAGACTATGATGAAAGATGGGGTGATGGTGGGCACTTTGTGGTGTCCTATTGTGTCACCATTGAGGGATGATCAAGGAATGTCCATGAAGGACAGTAATAGGGGTCATTCTGATCCTAATATGCAGATGGAAAGATAGTTTATGCAGGCTAAGGTTGACTGTTCACAATAGCAAGTATCCACCAAGGGTGGAGATTCCAAGTTTTCATATTATGTTTCTAACATGTTTGGTGCAAGTTGTAAAGGTTGGAAAGATGAGTTTCAGACCACTCAGGGGACAAGTTGCAAACTCCCCTCAAGAAGAATGCATGGAAGGAAGACCAAGATGTTCCACTCTTGGGACAAGAGTTCTTTTGTTGGTGGGGTGTATGATGCAGAGCATCATGAAAAACCCTTCAAGAACCCCAAATCAACATGGAGTTTCAATCTCAACACAACATCTTCACTTGTATTAGAGGCATAATCTGATCATAATCATTATTCTACAGTCCAAAACAATATTAATATCAACCAACCAATACAGTATCAAATCCATCATATCAGAGGCATAACAAAAGGAAAATGTTTTTGGTTGATGCAAGATTGCCATGAACCGGGGATGCTCCTGCATCAAAGATTTACAGCTCCAAGGTGATCAATGTATTTCGATCTTTTATAGGTGTTAACATTTAGAATCAAGTGCCTCATGGTATACTCTAGGGAATACATATCATTCATTTTGGTTTCTATGTTGCCTACCACATTACCTTCATCATTTATGTTCTCCAAGGCCTCAGACAACATAACTGCTATCTTTTCTTTCCATTCTGGTTGTGCTATTATTGCACCTTCATCATCCATAACAAGTGACAACTCCACATCCCTCTTCTCATTGAAGTAGCTCAAGTCTATGATTATTTCTTCATGAAATTGTTGATGTTTCCTCAGTAATTTGTTTTCCCTTTTGATTAGTTCTACATTGAGAGGATCATTTTCTTGTATTTCCTTTATTATGTCTTTCAACCTTCCATCAAGCTTGGTATGCTCATCAAATTCTTTAGTGGTTCTAACATATACACTCCAAAACTGATTAGCAAACACTATCATCTTCTTATACCTATGTTTAACCAATTTTGAAACAACACCAAAGACATCAATCTTTGCTTCTCTCTCTCTCTCTCTCTCTCTCTCTCTCTCTCTCTCTCTCTCTCTCTCTCTCTCTCTCTCTCTCTCTCTCTCTCTCTCTCTCTCTCTCTCTCTCTCTATTCTAGCTTCCTCTGGAACTTTTCTACTTTGACTCTCCAATAAGTTGCATCACCTTGTACATCTAAAAGGACTATATTTGATTATTGTTTCCAAAGGGTCCTGTGCATATTTTAACTTATCTTTGAGCTTTCCATTTTCTTGTTCCATCAACTCACTTCTTGATTTGTCTCTCCTTAACCAGTTGTTGAATCTGAGCCTTATTGAATTTTGCTACATTGTGACTCAGTAGTTTCTATTGGATCAATTTCTCCAACTTGTTGCAACATCAAATTGTTAGAGTAAAAGGTTTTATTTACTTAATTAATTTAATCATATTGATTAATTAATTAAGCCATCTTTTTTTTTCACTTAAGCTAAATTTAGGAATCTTTTTTAGGCATTTCATAATTAATTTATTTCATGCATTCAACCCTTAGGGTTTGCTTTAGGGTTTTGATCTCCTTTATTAAAGGATTGAGCTCATTGTAATTATTCATTATGGCAAGTTAATTCAATTTTGATTCTTCTTGCAATTGTCTCCAATTATTCTTGCACTCTCTTGTTTGTGGGTTTTTCTCTTGTACATGGCAAGTATTTGCATGAAGGTGATTATTGGGCATTGTAGAATTCATAAATCATGAATTCTAACATGGTATTAGAGCTCCAGACCTGATGCATCCTATTTGTCAAATTTGAGATTTTCCTTACAACGAGGTTTTTTGTGCATCTTGGGTCAATTTGAATCACAAAATCAGATTTGTGAGGGTTTGAAAATTCATTTTTTTTATCCAGGGGGGTACCTATTTTTTAGAACAATTTGGGCCCAAAAGGACCTCACAGTTGGCTTCAAGAGGTTGATTCGATGAATTTTGATATATAATTCGATATATTTTGGTGCAGGGATCTCAAAGGCAAAATAAATAAATTTTTGGCCGTTTAGGGTGTACCGTACGAAATTCTAAAAAAAATCCGTCAAAAAAAATAAAAAATAATGTTATCGACATTGTTGAAACGCTGAAGGTTTTTTTAAACTACCAGCGATTTGAAAACCGCTACCGACAGTAGTTAACTATCTGACAATGATCTTTAGATGCAGCGGTCATCGCCGATGGCTTATTGCCAACCAGCGGTAACTGCTAGCGGTTTGAAAACCGTCGCTTGACCGCTGACAGTTAGGCTCCTCCGTCGTTGCTCTAGCCCTTTGGGCCACCTCCGCCTACGCGCCGCCGCCGCTCAGCCCCTTCAGGCCACCTGCGCTTGCACACCGCCGTCGCTCATCCATGGGCCACTCTGCCTCTGCTCCGCCCCTAAGAGCCACTGCTGCTCAGCCACGTCCGGTGGCACCACCCAAAGGGGTGGTAATTTGTTTTTCCATGCCCTACTAACCTAGGGTTGGTTTTTTTGCAATATCTTGAGCATACAGAGATGAAATTGGACATATCATATATCGTCGGAAAGTTCTTTCCAAGTCGAATTCAAATTTGGAAGTAATATTTTCTGGTTTTGCCAGTTAAAGTCAGAGCTGACTTTTAGCTTCCCGAGGCCATATCTTTTACATCCGGAGTCCGTTTTCAAAAAACTAGATATAGCCAAAAATCTCTTTTCGAGCTCTATCCAAATCTATAGTCCATTTTATCATAAAATTCATCAGGTACACAAAGATCAGTCATTTGTGTTTTTTTGCTTTTTCATACTTTCTAGCTTTCAGATTTGTGCTAGGGTTTGGGTTTTTGTATTGTGGGGGGCATTTTTCCTCTATTTCACATGTAAGACCTTTCCTCTATTGAGAAACTCACCCCACACAATTATCACACCTGGAAAGCACATATGACTCACCTTCTCATGGCAAAGGGGTTATGGTCCTGTTTGGATGAGGTTCGACCTTAATTGACTCGTGCATTTGAGATCATTAAGCATCGAAACTGCATAGATGAGGCCATGGGAATGATTTATTGAATATTTTAGATAGTCTTTTATTCCACCTTGAGGGTTGCACTGCACCTCGAGCCATGTGGATTAAGTTTCAGACTCTCTTTAGCACCATCAATAAGATCTGGGCTCTACAGATTGAGGCAAAGTTGACTTCTTTGGCACTTGATTCCTTTCCTACCATTGATGACTTCTTCATGAATTTCAAATCACTGCAATCTCAATTGGAGGGTGTTGGTACTACAAAGACAAATACAAAGTGCATCTACCTAATTCTCACTAAGATTCAAGGTCCTTTTCAAATTTTCTCTTCTTGTTTTTTCTCCACCATGGATGCTATGGGGGCACATCAAACCATGCCCACTTTTGAGGTGTTTTGTGATCGTCTAACTCATGAGAAGGCCCAAATATCCCAGTTGGACTCTCACACCAGATCACAAAACCATGCCTTGGTTGTGCAGTATCTCTGAAGCCACATAAGCAGAAACAAAAGTCGAAGACCGAAGAGCATGGGAAAGATTCTAGTTCACAACAATCCTTTGGCCCACCTCCTCCTAAGGGGGGAAATCGAAGAAAGATAGACCTAAGTGTTCTTATTGCAGCAAGCCAAATCATGATGATTATCAATGCTATGAGAAGAAGATTGATGGATATGCAAAATAGGTTTCATATTTGACAACTCTTGTTCAAAAGAGCAACATTGATATTCCTTCTTCTTATTCTTCATTCCAGACAGATGGATAGGACAAAATTAAGGGTCATGCATTATGTGCAACAATTAGTCCACCTTCTTTTAGATGGTTACTTGATTTAGGTGCTTCACATCATATGTCATCTTCTCAAGATAATTTCTCATCTTTTCGCGCTTCTCCTACACCACAATTTTTGATGGGTAACAACACTGTTATGATTGTATGTGGGAAAGGTTCTATCGACATTGATGATGGTACGTTTCATGATGTATTATGTGTCCCATATTTGTCCTCTAACCTTCTCCATCTATATAATTACTCATAGTGGAACAGGGAAGACAATTGAGTTCACTCGGGATTCAGTGCACATCAGAGATAGTGAGACTAGCAGTATTGTTGCAACAGGGACAATTGATCATTCGTCCTGCTTGTACTCTTTCTCTCATTTTGATCCAACATCTCCACTATCCAAGAATCACTCTCTTTCTCCAAGAGAGCATGTTGAAGTGAATTCAGGTCACTTGAACTTGTGTGTTGTTCCTAAGACTAGTGTTGTGACTTCTACACCTCCACCTCTTGTTGAGATTTCTTCTGTTTAGTAGGATTCCTCTTCAACATTCCCTGACATTGTAGATACACGCATCAAGCCACCTATTCCAGTTGTTGAGGATATTTCAGAGGATTTTCATTCCCTCTCAGATGATAGATTTAACACATTTGTTGTCCCACCATCATTGGGCATTCCATTACAGCATCATCATGCATTCTCCTTTGAGCATCATCCAGGCCTTCCAGTTTCACCTCCTGTTCAGAGATATCCTCTTCTTTTTCTACAACCTTTGTTTCTTCCGTATTGGAAACACATTGGGTTGACTATTGGCATAGGGGTTCTATCATTTTGGGGGGATTTGGTGTCTCAAACCTCTCTCATGGGGGGGTTGGTTGTACACATGTTCTTGAGAGTCTCTTGAGACATGCACTTGTACTTTCTTTTTTCCATCTCATTTTGGAGAGGATTTTTTTCCCACTGGGTTTTCTCCTTTTCTCTACTTTACAGAGATTTGCATGTTGTGATTGGGTACCTCATCAGGCCTTATTGTCGGGACCCAAATTTGCATTGTTGCATATAGTTGCATTTTTTGCATGTAGCTGCTTTCATGTACTTAGCTTTTTGGCTACTCCCTAAATTCATCTTAAGGGGGGGTGTTAGAGTAAGGTTTTATTTACTTAATTAATTTAATCATATTGATTAATTAATTAAGTCACCTTTTCTTTTTTCACTTAAGCTAAATTTAGGAAGCTTTTTTAGGCATTTAATAATTATTTGATTTCATGCATTCAACCCTTAGGGTTTGCTTTAGGGTTTTGATCTCCTTTATTAAAGGATTGATCTCATTGTAATTATTCATTCTGGCAAGTTAATTCAATTCTAATTCTTCTTGCACTCTCTTGTTTGTAGGTTTTTCTCTTGTGCGTGGCAGGTATTTGCATGCAGGTGATTATTGGGCATTGTGGAATTCATCAATCATGAATTTTAACATAAATGTCTAAAGACTTTACCAGCATCAATGATTTTTGGCCTTTTATCTGGAGGATATAGTGCCCATGTAAGCAAACTCTTTTCATCTAGGTTAAAACTTGATCCAACGTATATTCTATCCACACATTTTGAGTTCAATTTCATCTTTGTGTCGTGATTCCTTACAAAGCTGTCAAAAACAAGAGTAGAACTTATATCCCACCCTAAGAAGATCATAACACCCGCTTCTTGCAAAAGTTTTCTTTCCCTCTTTGGAGTCATTCTACTCATTTTTAAATCAATATTCTTATGCAATTCCTGTAGTAATTGAGACTCATTGGTAGGTGTTATATAAACTCTTTTTCTTACTTTCTTCCCTTTATATTTATACAAAAAGGCTTCGAATTCTTATGTCTTCACAAAATCCTTGTCAAAAACAAATTCATTGAATGCCAATTGCCTCACATCATCAATTAAGTCATCTAATGATTGGTCTATATTTCCACCATTCTATCTAGTGGAGTATAATACTCTACAATCTCTGGCCTTGGAATTTTCTCATAATGATCACTAGTCATTACATCCCCTTCTTGTGGAGTATTTGGGAGAAACTAATTTTTGGCGTAGGTTGGGGGGAAATGTGTTGGATGGGGGATTCACTACCTGCCTTTGATCTTTGAATTCCTTTCCCCTTTGGTTCACCTATCTTAGATTTGAATACAAAATATGGCACATCCTTAAATAAATCATCATGTGAGATAAGTGCCTTAACCCTGGCAATGGGATCATCAATCTCCAAGAAAGCACCATGGTAGGATGAATCATAACTCTCCTTCCATGCCTCTGCTTGCATAACTTTTTTATATGTTTCAATATTTTGAATAGCCCGAGACTCATCTAGATTCCTTATAAGATCATCATGCACATAAGGCTTATGCTTATATGAGCGCTCAAATTTTCCCTTATTTTGATGTCAGTAATAAAACCCTTTCCTTCCCTTTTCATCCCTTGTGGAAAATTATAATATGTTAGTTTGCTATCAATAAGATTATATCCTTCTGTGGCCATTATAGTAAAATATCCAAAGGGGAGGGTGCCTAGCATGAGGGTTTGTTTGCTAAATGAACTCAAGTTCATGAAACTAGAATAAGCCAATTGTCTAACAATCTCCAAATAAGCAACTCTATTTGGCATAGTCCTGGGAAGGAGGAAAGGAGTATCTTTAAATCCATATACCTCGATCTTTGTGCAACCTTCAAAAGAATACCAATCTCCTTCATTGTGGCCCACTTTCCTCTCTAATCCTTATCTTTTGGCCAAAGGAACTTTTGAATCTCAAGTGTCAATGCATAATCACATGGGTGGCCAAAAATTTTATACAGTGGTTTCACAAAATATTCTTCAAAGTACATGAAATGAAACCAGGTGCATCTATTGTCCCATAGTGAAATCCACATTTGTATAGGTCTCAAATTATCATTCCTATCACAGTCCATAATTTTTAAATGTTATATCCATATGTTCATCTCTTGGCCCACATACAAAAACATATGCATAAGGAAGGAGTAATGCTTAAAATGCATACAATTATAGTTATTCTAAATTGAGCGAATACCTGCATCAATATTGTGTGCCAAATATGTTGCATAATCAAAAGATCGGACATCATGACTTTGTATATCGGTTGCTAAAACCATTGGAATGAGTGACATAAGAGGAGTATCCAAACTTGATACTTGACAAACTAAGTAGTAAGTATGCTGAAAATATTCTTCAAATAATTCCACAGAGAAAGGATGCTTGTCATCAAAGTAAAACTTTCTAATCTCTTTTCCATTTATCCTAGGTCGATGCAAAGGCAATCTCCATCTCTTATAAGTTGTGTCCATCTTGTGATATTCCTCCTTGAGATCTCCTAACATCAATTCTTTATCACAACTATCATCGAACCCAAAAAACAAAGAGATATACTCTCTAGTGATTTCCACAACGAGTGCTCCGTGAGCATCACATATCCATTTTGTCTTTAGGTTATAGTTTCTTGCAATCACTTCCATCAACTCTATATTTACATATACATTGGACACAACCAATCTCCCTAAATTTAGCCACCATGGGTTACACATTGGTTCATGTCTAAACATTCTTTTATAATAGAACATAAATAATTCATAGCCCCTCTTAGGCATCCATATATCCCCTAAATCTCTTTGTTTTTCTCCTAATTTATCAACATCAAGGTTTAATTGTTGGGTCCTTCTTGATTTAAGACTAGCACGAGGCATTTGATCTATTAGGTCTTGGTTTGCATGTATTCCTTCTTTTTTTTGCCTTTTGGATTTGGGTTTCTCGGGTATGTCCCCCATGACTCAATTATTCCCCTTTTAAATTGAAACAAACAACCCTAGGGTCGAACCTCTTTCAATGATCAAAATTACACAAGGCAGGTTCCAGATGCTTAATTGTAATTATATTCTGAAATGGTTTCTCTCGACCCTTGACTTGGTTCCTTCAATTTAGCTCTCTATAAATTGTGTATCCTTTTGTGCCCTTCAAATTATGTTTATAGTTTTTTCCCAGGCCTGTGTGTAAATTACTACTCATGCAACCATTACTGTTAGCAAAACATCCATTAATGCATTTAAATTTTTGAATTGTGCCTCTGATGTGACAACCCTAATCGGCCAGATGAGAAATTTTTTTTATCACATTGTATTTATTTGGCGTCATCTCTTGTATTCTTATACTCGATCGAGAAGACAACAAAATTATCTCCTTGATATCAAATGTCTCCTCGTTGAAGTTTTCTCACCCTCCTTGTGACTAGTCGATGAGACTTATCAATCTCTGTTCGATGTGATGTCGCCTAATTGATGATCATTTTTTATAATCTTCCTTTTAACCCCCTCTCTAATTGATCGACAAGACTTATAAAAAGTCTTATCAATTTTGAAACTCTCTTTGATGAGATGTTATAAGTATACAATTAGTTTCATTGAGGAGACATTAAAAACTGTTGGATTTTGCCAAGATCAAGAGCTCAATGAAATGTACAAAATGGAGACATAATATGGGACAAGAATAAACTATATTCTCATCAATAGAAATGATCAACAATAATCAACTGGATTCACTAGTTACATACAATGTAGAAGAGTCTGCTTATATAGGCAAGGCTAGGGATATGTGAGCACACAAACATGACATGTGGCTCAATAAGAAACAAGGGTAGGTAGGAAATAGGTGTGGGTAGGTAGGAGAAATAATATAATAGTCCACATGAGGTGGATCACCCACTGAATGTGGAGTGTAACAACAAGAGTGGAGTGTAACAACAAAATCAACACCATAAAAAGGTGGAATTTCTCCTACACACACTATCCCAATGTGGCACAAACACCCAAGTGTCTCATATCCAAACTAATATGAAATGCATTATCCTAAGTAAACTTAAGTAAGTGTAATAATATCCATGATGAATAATTATTTACACCAACACCCCCCCTTAAGTGCAACTTAGGGGAATGCACTTAAGTCTACAATGCAACTTGTGTGGGGGAAAAAGCGAGACTAGGTTAATCATGCCCTAATCCTACCTCTTGACACACATTACGGAATACGAAAGAGCCTAGAGATATCGCACAATTGGCTACTTCTTTTGGTGAAAGAGAGAGCCACGGGATATCTATTAGGATTTCTATTCCCTTGTTGAAATTGTAAGATCAAGTAATGCAAGTTCAAACCCTAATCCCAAAATGCAAGTATGAGCTAACAACAAGATTACAGAATTGAACTTAAACAATGGAAAGCTGTAAATACAAGGATGAAATAAGAATGCAGATGTGTACCCGGAGTCAAAATCGGACTGAAAATGTGCGGGACGGGGGCGCGGGCGCCACTGTCCTGAAAACTGCATCGGAAACTGTCGTTCTGCACTCTGAAACACTGCCGGGAAGCTGTCTGTCCGGAGGACCAGGGCGCCCAGCGCCTCTGTCCCAGGGACCAGGGCGCCCAGCGCCCCTGTCCTGTCAGGACCAGGGCGCCCAGCGCCCCTGTCCCAGTCTTCTGCTCTGCAATTTGATACAGAGTGCTGTCTCAACCTTCTCTCTCCGGATCTGTATCCCGCGGCGTCGTCCAAATCCCGAAACCTGCAATGATATCTGAAAAAGGGGGTATGGGTGGCTATATAGGGTTTTGCCCAACCCTCAAGGGAGGAGTACAAGCCAATCTTCAGTCGGTAATCTCCTATTGTTCTTCAATGTCTTCCAAGCCCTAAATGGATGAATGGAATTGATAAATGCTTGATAGAGGGATGTTGTAAGATGTTGAAGTCTTCAAAGATCTGCTCTTTCGCTGCATATGAAGTTCCTGAAAACCAAAAATCTGATCCCTTCAAATGAAGAAAGAGAGTTCTTATGTATGAAACCCTAGGTCACAATTTCGTCTTTTGGCCGACCTAGAGATTGAATATCCCGCCAATTTCTTGGGGTTAAGCTTTATTTTATGATTGGATCGTGCTCCTAAAATTTCAGAAAAAATGTCCAGGACCGTGTGCACTCCGGGCGCCATGGTCCCGACAACTTTTCACCAAATTTTCAGGGCCGTTAGATATGATGATTTTAGAGAGAATCCCGAAGTTACAGGTGATTTCGAGATGTTTTGACCCCTGAAATCAAGCCCCCAAGCTCAGAATAGGGCCTAATTAGGGTTTTTGATTAAGTGATGTATTGGAGGAATAAAATGAAAGGGGCACGCTTTAATGAAAGGCCCCGACTTTGTGATGTGGAAGATGATGAAATAGAACCTTTAGACCTAATTAATTTGATTAATTAAGTGCTAAAGGGGAAATGCAATGCAAAATGCAACTGTGCCAAGGCGGGTGCTAAACTAGGTGTTAAATTGTACTGCTTTAGCAAGTGCGTACAATTTATGACGTTACATTTAGCCCCCACTTTAGCGGTCATATGAGTACTACGTGCATATGCAAGCTAAAGTACAAAAAGTAAACATTATTTGAAAAAGGATATATCCATAAGTTGTCGGACGAAGCCCCCAGCGGCATCTGCAGTACACAGTTAGGAACCGCACCCTACAAAACACACGTTAGATCACAAAAATCACCTAATGCTTACTAAGGAAAGTGATGAAATTTGTGAGTAGCTGTATGCCCCCCCCTGTTTCGACTTGCTTATTAGGGAGGTGAAATAGGGTAGCATGTTTACTTACGACAAATTGTGTAAGAGAGTATTGATGAGGGATGTTCACTGAAAAGGCTTCATCAGAGCACTTTTTGGAACATCTCGAGAGTAGGGGAATGAAAATATGATTCCTATGCAACAAACGGTTCAAAAATCGCATCTCCCAAACTCAAGTTATGATGAAATCAGTGAAAGAGGAAAATTAGGGTTTTGAAAATAAAGGTACAAGAATGAACATATATACCTTGAAAGAGACACTTGCATTTGTCACTTTGTTGATTATGAGTACTGTTCATTGTAGCGAAGCCCACATAGCTATCATCATGCCTTCACGACGACCGGAGCGTCCCATGAGGGTTGAGATCCTGCGCCAGGCCGTGATTGACGACGAGCCACTGGACGAGGTGAGTTGACTGAACTTTGACTTTTGATTTTCTGCATTTTGACTTTTCTGTGATCGTATGCGGGCCCTGAAGGCTGACCCGGGGCCCACCCATAGCGCCATGGTCCCTGACAAGGGCGCCATGGTCCCTTCAGGGCGCCATGGTCCCTGACAGGGCGCCATGGTCCCCAATCAGGGCTTGGCGAGGGGTTTCAGGACTAGCACACGATGTTCGACAGTTTGCATTAGCGATTTTGATGATCGAGTACTGATTACGGTTATGTTTTTGTGTTGCAGGGCCTTCCGTACATGAGAGAGCATACAGCGGGACATATTCTTCACAGTTTACGAGATCAGATTCCGCGGCTTACTCAGTCAGAGAGAGACACACTGTCGATAGTAGGATTATGGTATGTGATCCTCATGCCAGCCATTCGGTTCCATCCTGCGATGCTGATGGCATTGATGGAGCGATGAGATCCTGACACATGCACATTTCATCTTCTAGTAGGAGAGCTGACGGTTACACTCGAGGATGTGTACCGTATACTTCGTCTTCCTATCAGAGGAGCGACTGTTACATACGCGACCGATCGGTCAGCGGAGGATCATGAGAGAGAGCAGGTGTATTGCATAGGGAGAGTCATGCCGAGCGAGACGAGAGGTCGCATCATGGTCAGCTGGCTCTTACATCCTACAGGGGAGGTACCCCTTCTGAGATGCCTTATGATAGCCATCATAGCACTAGCCATCTGCCCTAATGGGCGAGGCACGCACATGCATGGGGGTCTCACATGGTGCATCAGAGCGATGGAGAGACACAAGAGAGTGTATGCTTGGGGTCGGAGTATGCTTGCACATCTCTATCACGACCTTGAGGAGTATGTATTTGGACAGGGGTTCAGTTTGATGACATGCACACTTCTACAGGTGTGGATTTTAGAGCACTTCACATGCACCAGGCCCGTCGGCTTTCCGCTGAGTACAGCGAGTGAGCGACCTAGGGTGTTCGCTTATCCACTTACCAGCGAGTGGAGATTTGGAGATTTGTTATATTGGAGAGTGATTTTTGACAGACTGACAACCGAGGTGACAGTGTGGAGACCTTACCTACAAATGCACAGATGGGATGGGATGGAGAGACAGTTAGCGTGCCTACAGAGGAACCGCCTACTGCGGGGACGGTATGCACACATCATAGTCCCTTTCTACTTTGACCGAGTACGGAGGCAGTTCGGGCTAGAGCAGTGTGTTCCAGCCGATGTGCCCATCTATACTCGACACTCGCGGGGCCTTCCCAGACCTAGAGCAGTAGCGAGACCGACGATAGATGATATCGAGACTATTGACTTAGAGGGATCTGATCAGGATGTAGTCACTGACTACTCTGCAGAGCCTGGAGCACAGCGCAGGTACGTCTCATGGTTTATGAGATCATATCCGGGTCCTATCTTTCCACCAGATCATCCGACAGGCTATCCAGGCCCATGGAGACATGGAGACCAAGACGAGGACCAGGGATCCAGGTCAGAGGAGCCAGAGGAGGGAGAGGGTCATGAGGAGGCGGGAGATCCTGATCCACCTACAGGCGATCAGCCCAGTGCCGAGGAGGAGGAGGAGGATACAGATAGAGAGGAGGACGAGGGAGATGCAAGTGATGATGCAGATGAGGACGAGGATGAGGATGACGAGGAGGACGAGGAGGAGGAGGATAGAGATGATGAGGAGGAGTCAGATGCAGCTCCCCACCATTCAGGAGACGATACCATAGCTCTGGATCCACCTCTTATTCCCCAACAGGGGGAACATGAGGCGATACGGAGACCCATTCCTAGTACCATCCAGCCCACACCCATCGTGCACAGATTATTTGAGCGAGGGGAGCCTAGTGGTGCCCAGGCACAGATGCTACCATATCATGATCCCTACTGGCGTGAGGGAGATCTAGGTATAGTAGTTTTATATTGATTGATTAATGTTTTGATGATATAGAATGGTACTAACAAAAAAAAAAATCTGTTCTACTGCCACAGCTAATGTGCAGGAGTGGCGTTCCTTAATTCAGCAGGCAATGACAGACATTTCCATGATAGCACAGATCCCCAGTTCCTCACAGATTGCCTATAGGCCTCAGGGGAACGCGGGTCGGCATGAGGACTTGTTTTCCCCATTCCGAGTACAGGTAGATATATGGAGGGAGAGAGAGAGAGTCCTATCAGAGGACCTCCAGCAGGCACGACAGAGAGAGAGAGTCCTATCAGAGGACCTCCAGCAGGCGCGGTGAGATCTAGTAGCAGCTCAGGCCGAGGCTACCACCTATCATGCGATCCTTATGGATAGGGATCGTAGGAGTTCCTCTCGGAGTCACTCATGGTCTGTATCGCGCTACACACCCATGGGTCCACCTTCACGGCCAGATCAGGAGGGAGCGTCCAGTCGACACTCTCCAGCCACTAGCCCTAGGGACAGGAGATGATTTTATGATGTAGGAGAGGTCACATTTTGGATATACAGTGACCTATATTTGTATACGATCCACACATATATATATGTATATATACATGCTTCTCTTTTGTCTCAAATGTGTTATCTTTAATGCTTAAAACAATGTATGTTTTGCTTTGATTAAATCTAATACATCTGGTAAATGTACATGTATGTTCAGAATTTAATTTCCATGTGATTGATTTCTCAATGCTCCATGATTAAATTGATACATGTGTGACTTAATTAAATATTTAATCAAGTACTACATTGATGATAAGGAAGACATATGCATTAAGTCTAAGAATCATATAACTAATGTGATTTAATTTTGAATTTAAACACAACATGATACGATTCTACTTAACACATAAAGACACTGTATAATATGCTAGCATAATGGAATGTAAATCTTTCACAATTTACATAAATGAATTCAAGACAAACCATAAAGTAAGAAGACACGCTTGTCAGGAACGAAGCAATATAGATTAAACAACATAACATTTAATTCTATTTTGCTTTAATTAAGAGACACTAACATATTATCCAATGTTTGAAGAATTGAAAAGAAGATAGATGAAGAATGAAGAATTAAGCATAATATCTACGCAAGTGCATAGCATTGATAGGTTCTTTAAGAGGCGTACCATCTACATCCGCTATTTTGTAAGCACCTGATCCATAATCCTCAATAACGATATATGGTCCAAGCTAATTAGGACTAAATTTTCCCTTTTCTGCAGGTAAGGCATTCACATTGCGCTGATTCTCATAAAGGACTAAGTCACCTACTGAGAAGGAACGTTGAATAACCCTATCATTATAGCTTCGTTGTAGAGTTTTGTGATACGCTTGAATATGCTCAAGAGTGTTTATACGCTGTTCATCAAGCATCTCAAGCTGTTGAAGTCGTTGTTCTCTATAAGAGTCATCATCTACTATACCTTTGAGAGAAACCCTAAGTGATGGAATCTCTAATTCTAAGGGCATAATAGCGTCAGCACCATAAACAAGATTATAAGGAGTAGTTCCCGTAGCAATTCGTACACTCGTTCGGTAGGCCCAAAGAGCATAGATTAGCTGGTTACTCCAATCCTTACCATGCTTATTCACAGTTTTGTGAAGAATTTGTTCAATTATCTTATTGGATGATTCGACTTGACCATTTGACTGAGGATAGTATGGTGTAGAAAATCGATGTTTGATATGATACTTCTCGAGGAATTTCTTCACATCCTTGTTCTTAAATGATGTCCCATTATCTGAGATTATAGTAGAAGGTATCCCGAATCGAGAAATGATGTTTTCTAGAAGAAATTGACAAATCACTTCAGCAGTGGTAGAGCGAAGGGGAATAGCTTCTACCCACTTCGTAAAGTAATCTGTTGCGGTTATAATGAAGGTGTGTCCTTGAGATGAAGGAGGAGAGATTTTACCGATAAGATCCAAACCCCATGCGGAAAAAGGCCAAGAAGCTACTTGAGAACGGAGTTCTTGGGCAGGAGCATGAATCAGATTATTGTGTTGTTGACATTGATGACATTTTTTAACAAATGAAAAGGAATCCTTCTACATAGTTTGCCAATAGTATCCCATACGAAGCAATCTATGAACCAAGGATTTGCCCCCAAAATGCCCCCCATAGGCACCTGAATGTGCCTCTTCAAGAGCAACAGGGATTTCCAACTTGTTAAGACAACGAAGGAGAAGACCATCATAACCCCTTCGGTAAAGGACATTAGAAAGAATGATATACCTAGCAGACAGCTTGCGGATTCTAGCCCTAGTGTTCCTATTAGCGAAATCAGGAAAGGTACCATTGGTCAAATATCTTACGATATGCGAGTACCATTCATTTGAGTCTATAAAATCACAACATGTTACCAAGCTAGAATCGTCTACAATAGCTGGAGAAATAAGGTTGTGAATAACAAATTTAAGATCAACCACAGGGTCCTCTAAAGATACAAGAGAAGCCACACATGCCATTGCATCCGCATGTCGATTATCTTTTCGAGGAACAGGTTCCATGGTATAAGAATCAAATTTTTGTAATAAAGAGATGGCAAGATCTTTATATTGTGATAATTTGTCTTGTTTTGCTTGATATATTCCTGTTACTTGTCTTATAATCAATTGCGAATCTCCATAGATATGTATGTGTTTTATGTTCAGAGCTAAGGCTGCTTTTATTCCCGCTATAAGAGCCTCATACTCAGCAATGTTATTGGTACACAGGAAATTTAGACGATAGGATAAGGGAATGGGTTTCTTTGTAGGAGAAATCAGAACAACACCTGCCCCCGATCCCGTATGACACTTAGAGCCATCAAAGTATAACTCCCAAGTTTCATCTTTCTCTATAGAAAGAATGAAGTCATCAGGAAAAGACTCAGGGTTAGGGAAGGAGAAAGGTGAAGGGGCCTCAACTAAGTGATCGGTCAACGCTTGTCCTTTAATTGCTCTTTGTGAAACAAATTTAAGGTCAAATTCAGTTAACATCATAACCCACTTAGCTAGACATCCTGATAAATCAGTTTTAGAGAAAAGATGCTTCAAAGGATCAAACTTTACCATGACATGGACTTCTGAATTTAAAAGATAATGTCTCAATTTCTGAGTCGCAAATACCAAGGCCAAGCATTGTCTTTCTATCGCAGAATATCGGGTCTCATAATCGAGTAAGGTACGACTTATGTAATAAACCGGACATTCCTTACCATCTTTATCATGTTGTACCAACAATGCTGCGAGAGCATGAGAGGAAGCAGCTGTATACAGAAGGAAGGGTTTAGAAGGTTCGGCAGGTTGAAGAATAGGAGGACTAGCCAAATACACTTTTAAATCTTCAAATGCTTGCTGACAATCCTCATTCCATTGAAAAGTGATATCCTTTTTAAGAAGTTGAGTAAAAGGAAAGGTACGATCCGCAAGCTGAGACACAAACCTACGAATAGCTTGAATCTTTCCTTGTAAGCTTTTAAGTTGAGACACATTTCTAGGAGGTGGCATGTTGACAATAGCATCTATTTTCTTAGTATCCACCTCAATCCCACGATGCGAAACTATGAATCCTAATAGTTTTCCACTATCCACACCAAAAACACATTTTTGGGGATTCAAGTGCATGTGATATTTACGAATCCTTTCAAAGATTTGACGAAGGATTTTAACATGATCCATGCGAAGAAAGGATTTGGCCAAAATATCATCAACATAATCCTCTAAAATCTTATGCATATAATCATGAAAGATAAGGGTCATCGCTCATTGATAAGTTGCACCGGCATTTTTAAGTCCAAAAGGCATCATTATCCAACAAAACGTACCCCAAGGAGTGGTGAAAGCAGTTTTGAATTGATCTTGAGGGTTAATAAAAATTTGATTGTAGACTGAAAAACCATCCATGAAGGATAACAAGGCATGTCCTGCCATAGAATCAACTATCATGTCAATGTTTGGAAGAGGGAAATCATCTTTTAAAGAAGCCTTATTTAGATCCCGAAAGTCAGTACACATTCTTATTTTGTTGTCTGGTTTAGCCACAGCGACAATATTTGAAATCCATGGGGAATAGTCAATAGGGCGGATAAATCCAGCCTCCAATAATTTTTCAATCTCAGCCTTAACAAGCAGAGCCACCTTAGGATTCATTTTTTGAATCTTTTGTTTCACGAGCTTAGCATCAGGAACTAAGACAATATTATGAGTAACGATCTTAGGATCTATACCAGGCATGTCAGAATATGCCCAAGCAAAGATCTCAGGGAATTCATGCAATAGTTCTTCATATTGTTTCTGTTCCTCTTCATCCAAACATTTCCCAATTTTAATGACTTTCTCTTTATTGCAAGGATCCATCTTAACATCAGTGGTGTCACTTATGAGAAGATTACTTTGTTGAGGAGTATCCTTTAACTGAGGGAATTCTTTCACAATCTCGTCATTATCAATCTCTTTTCCAAAATAGGCTTCAGTGTTCAAACAATAAGGGAGTCCCCTATTGTGATGATAACGAGGAAGAGTGTCATAGGCTCTGAAGAACTCAGCTAAAGCATCGTCGGTAGGGAAGATATCCAAAGCACAGGCACACGAAGGATCCCCATCAATATACTCAGGATGTTGTATTGATAAAGATGTAGAGATAGCATTAACACTAATGCATGGTTTTTTAGAAGCTTTAGTACGTTTGCAGGGATTAAAGCCAAGTCCAAAGGCATAATTGTGAAAATTAGTCTCTAGAGGAACTCTTATCCCTTGTTCATGAGCACCACAACCTTTTCCATGATACCCATGCTTAGCAAAAATGTGAAAACCACGACCATAACGATCAGCCATTTCAGGAAGAGAAGGTGGTTTTTCATAAGACAAAGAATCAAACTCTTCATAATTAGAGATGTGAGGAGAAGAAGTTTGAGAGGCGGCCACAAAATTATTACTCATAGATTCAGGTAAAGTTGATTGATTTTTAGTTTCTTCTTTCTTTTCAACTTTATGATTTTCAGCTTCTTCCTTCTTTTCAACTTTAATTTCTCTAGAAGGAACCTTATATTCACCCACAAAGGTAGGATTAAAATCAAGGGATCCCCAATCGTCATCTTCGAGGATCTTCCCAGGATCAAAATCATTCTTATGTGTAGTTTCAAGTTGAGAAGAATCTTCTCCAAGAGCTCCAGACTCATCCAAAGAATTTTGATCATCAGAGAGCGAGGATTCACCGATAGGTATCTTATTTAAAGATTCATCACTAGATGAGGACGGCTTAGAAGAACCCCCCTTAGAAGTGGATGTTTGCAAACAAGCTTGAAAATTAGTATCACCTATCAAGGTATATGTCTTATTGTTATAAATAAATTTAACTTGTCTATGCAATGTAGAAGGGACAACTTGCATACTGTGAATCCAAGGTCTTCCCAGTAGCAAGTTGTACGTTAGATTTCCCGACATAACATGGATAGGTGTAGGCAAAGTAACAGGCCCCACTGTGATGGGTAAGGTGATAATACCTAATGAAGTTTTAGCCACATTATCAAAGCCTCGAATAGGACAAGAGTCCGGTTCAATTAAGGATGTATCCACATTCATCTTATGCAAAAGATTAATGCTACACACATTAAGACCAGAGCCATTATCTACTAGTGTTCGCCTTATAGCCATGTCTTTCATGATAACCACAATCATCAAGGGATCATATTGATGTTGGATTTCACTAGTAGGCAACTCATCTTGGGTAAACACAATTTGAGCTTTAGGATTCATCACAGAGTTAACCAAAGATGCTATATTACTAGATGTATTCAGTGGAGGAACATTCAAATCTTTCAAGGCATCTTGTAACATTCCATGATGAGCGGAAGAAGTTTGAATCAAATCCCAAAGGGATATCTTAGCAGGGGTAGCTTTAAGTTGTTCTATGAGATCATATTCCTTTCCAAGAACTTGTGAAATACGTGGACCTTGAGGAAGAATTGGTTGAGGATTAGGAAGGGAAACTGGAATAACAGGAGGGGGATTAGGTTGCCTATTATTTCTGGTATGATAAGTATGGGCAACCGCATGATAACTCTCTCTAGTTATTTGCTTGGCATAATTATAAGGACTTATAGGTTTTCTTCCTTGCACCGTGATGATTGGTTTACTCGGAGTACAAAAGGAATCACGATCATACCCTCCTTGGACAGTAAGGAGAGGTGTTTTAGGACTTTGAAAGGTGGGAGAAGGATAAGCTCCTTGGACTTCAAAGAGAGGCTTTTTATGCTCATTCAAGTTTATCATGTTAACCAATTTAGAAGTCTTGTTCTTGTTTAAAGATTTCGATAAAGCCACAAAGTCATCAAGAGCATCATCCAACAAAGCATGATCATATCTATTAAAAGGTTTATCTTTTGATTCAAAAGGAGACATCTCCTCATGGAGGGGATTGGTGAAAACAACCATGTTACTAGATTTAGTGGAAGAGTTGATAGGAATGTACCCTTGAGAGGACTCATTCAACTTATCTTTCTCATCACAACGAAATGGCATAGTAACAAGGTTTATGAGTTTTTGGTAAAATGAAGGTTTGGCATCTTTAGGGTTTAAAAACTCATCTAAAGCTTCATCTAATTCGTCTTGGCTATACTCATAATAATCATCGAAAGCATGAACATTTTGCAAATAAAAATCTGACATTTTGAAAAGATTACACAAAACTTAAACACCCAATGCAAAGAAACACACTTTTTTTTTCTTTTTCTTAACACACTAAATCTAGATCTAGATCTAACAAATGCAATGCAAGAGGAAGCAATGATAGATTCACGTCGGGTTCACCAAAATGTGTGGGGGAAAAAGCGAGACTAGGTTAATCATGCCCTAATCCTACCTCTTGACACACATTACGGAATACAAAAGAGCCTAGAGATATCGCACAATTGGCTACTTCTTTTGGTGAAAGAGAGAGCCACGGGATATCTATTAGGATTTCTATTCCCTTGTTGAAATTGTAAGATCAAGTAATGCAAGTTCAAACCCTAATCCCAAAATGCAAGTATGAGCTAACAACAAGATTACAGAATTGAACTTAAACAATGGAAAGTTGTAAATACAAGGATGAAATAAGAATGCAAATGTGTACCCGGAGTCAAAATCGGACTGAAAATGTGCGGGACGGGGGCGCGGGCGCCACTGTCCTGAAAACTGCACCGGAAACTGTCGTTCTGCACTCTGAAACACTATCGGGAAGCTGTCTGAAAGCTGTCTGTCCGGAGGACCAGGGCGCCCAGCGCCTCTGTCCCAGGGACCAGGGCGCCCAACGCCCCTGTCCTGTCAGGACCAGGGCGCCTAGCGCCCCTGTCCCACTCTTCTGCTCTGCAATTTGATACAGAGTGCTGTCTCGACCTTCTCTCTCCGGATCTGTATCCCGCGGCGTCGTCCGAATCCCGAAACCTGCAATGATATCTGAAAAAGGGGGTATGGGCGGCTATATAGGGTTTTGCCCAACCCTCAAGGGAGGAGTACAAGCCAATCTTCAGTCGGTAATCTCCTATTGTTCTTCAATGTCTTCCAAGCCCTAAATGGATGAATGGAATTGATAAATGCTTGATAGAGGGATGTTGTAAGATGTTGAAGTCTTCAAAGATCTGCTCTTTCGCTGCATATGAAGTTCCTGAAAACCAAAAATCTGATCCCTTCAAATGAAGAAAGAGAGTTCTTATGTATGAAACCCTAGGTCGCAATTTCATCTTTTGGCCGACCTAGAGATTGAATATCCCGCCAATTTCTTGGGGTTAAGCTTTATTTTATGATTGGATCGTGCTCCTAAAATTTCGGGAAAAATGTCCAGGACCGTGTGCACTTCGGGCGCCATGGTCCCGACAACTTTTCACCAAATTTTCAGGGCCGTCAGATATGATGATTTTAGAGAGAATCCCGAAGTTATAGGTGATTTTGAGATGTTTTGACCCCCGAAATCAAGCCCCCAAGCTCAGAATAGGGCCTAATTAGGGTTTTTGATTAAGTGATGTATTGGAGGAATAAAATGAAAGGGGCACGCTTTAATGAAAGGGCCCGACTTTGTGATGTGGAAGATGATGAAATAGAACCTTTAGACCTAATTAATTTGATTAATTAAGTGCTAAAGGGGAAATGCAATGCAAAATGCAACTGCGCCAAGGCGGGTGCTAAACTAGGTGTTAAATTGTACTGCTTTAGCAAGTGCGTACAATTTATGACGTTACACAACTAAGCAATGGAAGATGGGTCCCGGCTACTAGGCCATGTTAGGTACCCATGTACAAATGCAAATGCATGCAAACCAATGCAATGAAATCTCTCACAAAGTGGGGAAAGAGAGAAAAACCCAATGGGAAAAAACCCTCCCCCAAAAGAGAGATGAAAAACATACAAGAGAACTCTCATAGAAGAATGTGAGGAACAAAACCCCATGTGAGGAAAAAGTCCCCCCCATATGAGAGAAGAAGAGAAGTCAAACTGTGACCCCCCCTCAATGGAGAATCTGCACTAATGATAGAAGCTCGATGTATGAAGAAACTGCTCCACGAACGTCGAACAACATTCCTCCCCTTAGGAAGAAACAAAACCAAAGGTGTATCCATGAAGTCTCCCCAATCATGAAGGGAAGATGAATGAAGAAAACTCATGATGAAAGGAATCTCTGAAAACTGCTCAAGTGTCCCCATGTCGATGCTGAAAGATACCCCTTCCAAAGGTGTTAAATTGTGCCACACTGCTGAAAAAGGCACTCCAAGATCTAGTGGAGATGGATGTAGAACATGTCCCAAAGACTCACATGTCTCCTCAAAACATAAAGAGACCTCCTCCAACTATTGTACATAAGTATCCACAATCATGTCAACCTCGAAAGAATGATCATGTAGAGAATGAACAAGAGGGTCAGAGTGTTCCCTCGCAACAATCGAAGAATGATCATCTTCATCAAAGAGAAGATGAATGTCATCAATGATGTCTCCCAAATCTGCAATGTAGGATTCCACAAATAAACCTGTAATATCTGTCAAGCAATCATCCCATGAATCTAAAGCTGGAAGACAATGAATATCCTGCTGCACTGAATCACATGAAGGTAAAACTGTCGCACTATCTGCATCATCAGGTGCAATAGGTGATGTGATATCAATATAAGGAGATGAAATACAAGACTCAAGAACAGGGTCACATGTGAGAATCCCCATGTTCAAGTGTCCAAAGTTCTCCTCAAAATCTGAACCATCACAAGAAGTGTGATCATCATGTGTAGAATCATCAAATGTGAAATCATCATCATCAACAAAATCTGAAAAGGAGTATAACCGAGATGCATGATCAACCACCCCAGTTGCAATGCTAGCTCTAGTCTCCATGTCTCTAATGAAAACTGAGTCAGGTGTGAACTCCACAACTCTCTTAGTTGCGCCATGTGTGATTTGATAGATAGAAAGGAGATTGTTTGTCAAGTGGGGTACACACAACACATCATTGAAGGAGTTATCCCCAATGTCAGTAGATCCTTTCCCAATCACATCCATGTATGTATGATTGCCCATCAAAATCTGTGGCATGGTGCAAGGCTCAAATGTAGAGAACATGGACTGCGAAGATGCCATATGATGAGAAGCCCCTGAATCTAGAAGCCATCTCTCTGAATCATTACTGATAGTAGCACATAGAGCTTTTCCTTTTCTTGTTCCAAAAGAGTGAGTTTTTCCACTTGTTGAAGCCATGAATGCTTGCCCTTTTCCTTTTGAATGTGAGGAAGTGGAAGTTGATGAATCATCCTTCTTGTAGACTTTAGGCAAATCAATGTTATGCTTTTTGATGATATGTGTGAGCTCATCAATCTTCTTAGAATAGCAATGATGCTCCTCATGACCAATCTTTTTACAATAAGCACAAGTAGGTCTTTCCCTCTTTGGTGAATTATCTCTCTTGGAAGAGGATGAATCTCCTTGTTGTGGAGAAGATGGTGCTTTTTCTTTAGGCTTTGATTGCCATTTCTTGTTTGAGTTGTCCTTTCCTTGATTTCCTTTGTTTCCTTGATTTGCCACTAATGCTTGAGACTTAGAAGCCTTAAGAATGCCCATGCTTATCAACTTAGTTTGTTCCATCATCAACATTTCATTGAAAGCATCAAATGTAAGCATTTTGTAGCTTGAACCCATTGTCATCCTATGAGTTTGGAAACTAGAAACAAATGCTGCATATTCTTGTGGAAGCTTGCCTATCAAGTTGAATATTTATTGAGTATCCTTTTTATCAATGCCACAATCTTTGAGTTGTGCCCTCAACTCATTTGCCTTAGTGACATAATCTTGTATAGTATCAAAGTTTTTGGGATCTAACATGGTGAGATCACTATCAATTTGATATCCCCTAATCTCATCAACTTGACCATACAAGTCTTGAAACTTTTGCCAAGCATCCTTGATTAGAGTACACTTCTCAATATGAAAAATGAGATCCTTTGATACATACTTTCTTAAGGTACCAATTGCCATGATATTTTTAGTGAGCCAATCTAAGTGACCAACTGGATCAGCCTTAGGATCAACTGGAGCAACAATAGTTCCATCAATGTAATGAGTGAGTCCTTTTTCCATAAGTTTACTCCATGCATCAATTTTCCAAGTAGCATAATTATGTGGAGTTAAGAGAGGAAACTTAGAAGAACCCATAGCAGCAAAAAGGAAGGAACACAAGAGCACAAAAGCATAAGAGACACCCCCCCAAATTCACTCAATCAAAGTACCCCCCCTAAAGTGATGATTTTGGCACTTTATACTTAGTACGATTACAATGAGCCACTTGCAAGACAAGGCAAAGTGGAATTATGATGCAAATTTTACAACTTCTCAAATGAGATACAAGAGACTTCAATCAATAGTGCAATGAATCTAACTGAGATTCAAGCAAATATACAAGTACCAAAAGACCCAAAAATGGCCAAGATCTGAAAGTAAATTTTCTACTTACAATGACATCAATCTGATAGCATCATGTAAAAGTAGACAAAAAAATACGCACTTTAAAAAAAAACGGCACCTAAAAAGGAGGTCGTATGACCCCAAACAAAGCCTCTGAAGTTGCAAAAACTGGGATTACTCAGGTACAATCACCAAAAACTGCATTTTCTGAAAAATCCATGCATCAAAGTCAAAAAATTTCTTCACCACTGTGGAGAGCACGAAATTCTAGCCCATTTCAAAAAAAATTGCACCAAAAAAGGAGCAAAAATGAGCAAGTTATGGCCATTTGAAGTTAAACAGCAAAATCAAAAATGCAAATGAGAGGGGGGTCCAAAATTTTCAAACCCTGCTGATGTGGCGTTGACGTCAGCAAGTCACTGGGTTAAATTTGACGACCGTATGACCGTCGCAAAAACTTCGCCCTCTGCTGACTGGACGTCCGTACTGTACGGATAGATGGCGTGGCAAAGTGACTGTGTATTCCGTACCGTATGGATTTGCTGACTGGGCGGGCTGATTTGGCAGATGATGTGGCGGTCCGTGCGTATGTGTCAGTGTACAGATTGTACGGAAGGTACTCGCGGGCCAGTGGCCGCCTGCCACGTGGCAGACGTGGGTTTGCCGGTTTGGTTGACCTGTCGGCTGTCCGCGTTGGCGCTGGGAGGCGGCGGGAGGCGCCGGTGCTTAGGTGGCGGCAACGCAGCAGGTAAGTCGGCCGGCGGGAGATTCTGGCGACGGCGAGGGCACGGGCGGACGGCGACAGGACGGAACTGTCTGCAGAGTCCAGTAGGCAGGTACGCGGCGGTGGCGGGAGGTGACGCGGCGGTCGGCGGCGTATGGGCGCTCTGCAGACCTGCAGATGTAAACTGCAGGTACGGGGTCACGGGGGGGGGGGGGGTTTGCGGACCCCCCAAAAAACAAATTTTTTTGATTTTTTTTTTTTTAATTTTCGACTTTTCAAATTTTATTTTTTTTAGATTTTTTTGATTTTTGATTTTCTGAAAAAAAAAATTCGAAAATAATTTTTTTTTTTCAAAAAATATTTTAAAAAAATTGAAAATCCGTACGATACAAGCAAAATTGGAGAAAAAAATTTTCTCACCAAAATAGGCCGAATTTATAACCAAAATTCATGGAAACGGCCTTTTGGACGCAATGGCGGGGTCGGATCTGGTCTAGGACGCCTCCAAAAGATGCTGCTCCTCAGATCTACCTCTTGACGTCGCAATAATGCCTCTTCAAGACGAATCAATGAAGCCCCAATGGCTCTGATACCATGTTGGATTTTGCCAAGATCAAGAGCTCAATGAAATGTACAAAATAGAGACATAATATGGGACAAGAATAAACTGTATTCTCATCAATAGAAATAATCAACTGGATTCACTAGTTACATACAATGTAGAAGAGCCTGCTTATATAGGCAAGGCTAGGGATATGTGAGCACACAAACATGACATGTGGCTCAATAAGAAACAAGGGTAGGTAGGAAATAGGTGTGGGTAGGTAGGAGAAATAATATAATAGTCCACATGAGGTGGATCACCCACTGAATGTGGAGTGTAACAATAAGAGTGGAGTGTAACAACAAAATCAACACCATAAAATGTGGAATTTCTCCTACACACACTATCCCAAAGTGGCACAAACACCAAAGTGTCTCATATCCAAACTACTATGAAATGCATTATCCTAAGTAAACTTAAGTAAGTGTAATAATATCCATGATGAATAATTATTTACACCAACAAAAACCTCTCCTTGATTTGTCATGTCTCTTCGATAGCTTCATTTAATGTGTCGAGGTGACATTCTGTTTCATAGAGACAATTTTCTCCTCTACTCAATGATAGGAAGTCTCTTCGATGAGTTACTTATGTCCATTGCCTTCTTCTACTTCATCGAAGAGACTCAAGAAGTTTCCCTTCGATATACAATGTGTTCATTTGTGCATATACTCCATAGTACAAATCTTAGGGTTTCTTTTTATCTTGTTAAAAAGACATATTAATCCTCTCTTCGATCTATCAATGTCTCATCAATAAAAAATTATCTTTATATCTGTTCAAGAATATTCTTAAATTTTCTTTATGCAATCGAAAAGAGCCAAATAAAGTCTCTTCAATATCCAACGATGAATGGTCTTGCTCTACAACATTCCTTGTCGAAAAGAGTTAGACATCTCTCCTCGATGATTTATATTTTATATACACCTTTTGGTTAATACATAATCAAAGAGACTCATGAAATCTCTCCTCAAACTCTAATGTCTTGTTGATGAGATATATCCAGCAGCCAGTTCTTATCGAAGAAACTCATGATTTTCTCTTTGATGGGTGTCTTCTTTTAAGGAGCTTTCTAGTTGAGGAGACTCAAAGTTTCTCTGTAATTGAACATGTCTCTTAGATGACATTCCTTTTGGGCTACGACCTTGCTCTGTTCTTTGTCATTGAAGAGACATCCAAATGTTTGTTCGATATTGACCATTTAAGTTCATACTTATGTGATTATTCCCGCCCATTTTGAATATATGTCATCACAAATCTGATATTTGTAGTTGTCCTGATTAAGACTTGGGTAACATAATTTGATCAATACACTAGACTATAACAAGGCACAAAAGGAATGTCTTCTTTTCAAATTAGTTTTTTGGTAATGAATGAACAAGAAATTTAATCTATTTTGTTGGCCAATGGTATGGACGATAGTGGGAAAATTATATAGATATAATAACATGAAGTATGTATTGACTTGAGGACTTTTGAATAACAAAGTTTGTTATTTTAACCGATGTATTTTATACTCCAACAGGTGGATTTTAACATGTACATTTTCTGAAATTGAGTGACCTACTTTGAGTATTAAAATATTGCACCTCAGATCACGTCATACAAATCCATTTGGTGATTTGATTCCCCTATAATTAGGCACCATTCTTGTTCAAACCCATGGTCTCATGATGAGGTTTTATCAATCTTCTAGGGTAGTTTTGGAGGCCACATGACTTGTTTTGAGCACTGAATAGAAATGTCAAGAATCAAATTTTACTGGTTTCCCACTTCATGTTTTAACCATGGATGTAGTTAGTTATGGTTTCAAAGTAGTTCCAGGATCAAATTGTTTCAGAGCATTTTTTTTTTCTTTCAAAAGTCAGTCCCACAAGGGGACCTGACATACATCACAACATCTAAAGTTATTTTAGGTTTGATCTCAAAAAAATTGATATTTAAATCATTATATGGTTTAAATAATGTGCTCAATGTGGTTAGTAAGGCAAGGTTTAACTGTCATTTCATTCAATTTCCAGAACTTGGTGCACTTAAGAATTTATTTAAATCATTTTAACGATTTAAATATATCACCAATATTGGTTAAATGGTGGAAAAGGAAATATTGTTTTAATCATTTTTAAAATGATTTACATTTATTTGGGCTAATATGAGTGGTTTCATTTTTAAAGGAAAAATACTTTTGAAGGTTGGTGGGGCCCCCTTGTTTTCTCATGAGATCTATTTCATTGGCTTGTTGAAAGCTATTAAGGGATCCATTAGTAGATATAGTTCCAACGATATGCTTTTAGAAGGGTTCAAATGTATTGATTGGCCAAGGAAAGAGGCAAAGCTTGAACCCATCATTGGATTAGTGGGAACATGAAAGGGCTTCAAAGATATTATTGATTGTTCACACCATAAATAAAATGAAATTCTAGGGTAAGTATTGTGAGAAAGCCCTAAATCAAATTAGCGTAGGCATGTTATAAACAACAACAACATGGGCGTTTTTCATGTGGAAAAACATTAAATGCGCTTGAATTTTATGATAAAAATCACTGCACAAGTCGGAAGCTATCTCACTCTGGTTTTCTAGGGTTCATAATGAATTTTAATTTTGCAAATAAAAGAATGAGTAGTTGTGTTCTACCTCCTTTGGCTGTCATTCCAGAATTGTTATGTTTCTGATATGTTGGGCTCGAATTGGGTTTGGCAATATCTTCAAGTACACTGAAAAGAAGATTATGGTATGACGAGGTTGAATGAAGCCATGTGCTATAGCAACAATTATTGGGACTATTTCTTTCTCATCATGTGGAATTTTTGTGGTTTCCGCACCCAAAAATCAATGGGGATGCATAACATTTCACGTGTTATATGACTTCTTTTGTGTGTTGCTTTGAGACAACATAAGTGTGGTGTCCCAAGGTAGATAATTGACATGGAAATTCCTAGGGTTATTTGTAGTCAAAGAGGCACACAATTTGTGTAGTAGATGCATAGATACAAGATTTGATTAGCTCTGATGCAAAGCTCTGTGCCATCCATGGACAAGAGGAACAATAGAGCTCGTAAACCACTATGGATGTGAATTCGTAGTTCCATCATGAAGAAGGACGAGATTGATATAGGTTGATTGGGTGAAGGTGTGCAATGACAAAATTCTTCATTTTTCTCAACAAATTAAGGACTTTGAATGGATTTTGAATTGAATGTACAGGTGGCTATTTTGGTTTAACCTTGTGAAAATCCCATGTGACTACTAGTTGTTGCGCCTTTTCCCTAGTTTGATTGCTCTAAGCAGAGTGGAATATGCACAAAACTTATGTATTACTCCTATGTTTGATTTTAACACATGCAATGGATATTGCTTATGGTGCATGCAAGATTTAGAGTTTTATGCATATCGTATTGAGAAGCCAAACATGTTTTACATTGCAGTTTATATTCTATTCTCTTGAGTCAAATCAATTTCTTGTTTTAAACAAGGATGGTGTTGATGTTGTAAAGTATTATGTCCCCATTGTTTTAGATGCCAAGTTGAGAGTGCATATGTGGCAGTTACTATGTGTAATGTTGTTCACTTTGTAGAGAATAGCTAAATTGTAGTATTGAAAAGGTTTACCATGAAGTGGTTAAAGTGTCAATAGAGTTTCTTTCCATCCAACATCGAAATGAATAAGTTAAAAGACAAATACATAATGCAGATTTCAAAAGCCAAAGGGGGAAATGCAATTACAAGGTTTTTTTTTTCACTAAGGTGAAAATACTTTTACATGGAAGGTAGAATCCAAGTTGAATGGATATGTTTTTACCTAACAAGATATTTGTTCTTTGTTTTTACTTATGGGTAAGTTATTTCATGAGAAAGACTAAGAAAGATGTACAAGGGCAATCTTATCCATGATTTTTACACAACCATTCCATCACCAAACACAACCATAGTATACTTTCCATCGCTCCCATGATGGTTGTGAGATTTTGCCAAGATCAAGAGCTCAATGAAATGTACAAAATAGAGACACAATATAGGACAAGAATAAACTATATTCTCATCAGTAGAAAATGATCAATAATCATTATTACATACAATGTAGATGAGCCTGCTTATATAGGCAAGGCTAGGGATATGTGAGCACACAAACATGACATGTGGCTCAATAAGAAACAAGGGTAGGTAGGAAATAGGTGTGGGTAGGTAGGAGAAATAATATAATAGTCCACATGAGGTGGATCACCCACTGAATGTGGAGTGTAACAACAAGAACAACACCATAAAAGGTGGAATTTCTCCTACACACACTATCCCAATGTGGCACAAACACCCAAGTGTCTCATACCCAAACTATTATGAAATGCATTTCCTAAGTAAACTTAAGTAAGTGTAATAATATCCAAGATGAATAATTATTTACACCAACAATAGTTCTTCTATCGAGGTTCTCATACTTAAGAATGTTATAGACATCATGTAATCTTATAGAGTATTTACCATGGTATCAATATTTTGTCATAATTAAAGATACGATTAATGAAGTGTGGTTGTAGCACCACAAACCAAGTTGACCTTACTATATTATGCAATTAAGAGCCAACTCTCATATTAATTATATCTTTCTCTTGGATCATGTTTTAAGGTTATCTTTTATCTAAATATTTCTCATTAATGTATAAATATGATCAAATAGCACAATTTGGTATATCATACCAAATTGGATGCTCACACCATCATGTGCATAGAGATAAAATAATTGATTACTAATTTCTCCATAGTGATAGTATATTAATGAGTATCTAATCGACAATGATAACATACAATTCCATATCCCATTTTCTACTCATGATTTTAAATGAACTCTTACAATATAATTCATTCAACTAAGATCAACATATTTGGCCCAAAATAATAATAGTACATTGTCCTATATATTGATATATTATAACTAAGGGGATATCATAGTATGTGTTAACTACAACTAAAGTATCTTTGCAATACCCCTATCAAGCAAGCCTTGGTATGGCTTCATGGCATGTCTTTTCATAAGGAAAGTAAATCAATTTATTCAACCAACCAAAACCACTATTGATATTTAACTTTCACAATACTTCTAGGATTATAAAAATAGTAGCATGCCATGATCAATTAATATATAGGTTCTTACCTAAAGAACATTTAATTACATAGTTTAGAATATCAAGGAGAGAGTTGCATATGCTTGCAAATTTTTATAAGGAACATGTCCTAAACATTTACAATGCCCAATGTAATAAAATTTATTCTTGACATATTCGTTTGTGTTTACCATTGACATGCACTAGGGTATTATAAGCTATTCTCATATAAGGCCAAACGTGTGTTACACAACATCATATTTAATATTACTACTCTCAAATCACCTCACAAATAATATTACATAGCAATTTAACAGTGATGTCACTATGTAAGTGTAAAGTGGAAAATTGAACCCTAGTGGTTCCCCACCTAGGAGAGAGAAATGAAACCACTAGGATGATTTTCACTTGGGAGATACTTTACATTCAAAAGAGGGGATTGAATCCACTAGATCCAAATCCAAGGGGAATAAGGATATGAATACCAAGTGGATTGCAAGGATTGAATTGCAATTTGCCCTCTTTTGTAAATAGATATGTTGATTTGTTGACTATGTAGAAAAGGGAGACAAAATGGATGAAACAAGGATTTATGGGTTCAGGATTGTGTTGTAACTTCAGATCTAAGATATTTAGACTGATACGGATCTACCCTGCAAATTTGGAGAAAAGTCACCTGGACCAGGTTGATAGTGTACTTGGTCCTCCAAAAAATCCACACGCCAAAAAGGGTTTTTCCGTCTCTACAAATGAAGTCCAAACCTTCAATTACAACTACACACCTACAACCTACACACATAAAAGAAGGGAAGAAGGGTTGTGGATAGGGGTTTGCCTCACTCAAACCCTGGTTGAGGAATAAACCTAGAAAGAAAGTAATTGCAAATTCTTAAATGCAAATAATGGAAATGTATACCTTGTAGATATGCAATTGGTTGATGATGGTTGATTTGCTTCTTGAATGTAATCACAAATATTGTATGAAATGAAATGTAACATGATGAAACCCTAACACACATAAATGTTTGCAAATGAATGTTGTAATGTTTCTCCAATGGATGAATGAAGAAGACACGTGAAGAAGAGAACTTGATAGATGCTTGAAGACTTGAATGCTTGATGACGATAATGAAGACCTTTCGCTTGAATTTCACTTTTTCCCCTTTTATCTTGTATTTGCTTGTATATCAAATGAGGGAATTGAATCTCCTTTTTATACATGCTTAAGAGAATTATTTTTCATCTCACTAAAAGCCGACATCGGGGAGATTAAATCCTGAAATCAAACTAGGTTCAAGGGTCAGATGGACCTATCTTAGGGTCACCTAAAGAGGAAGGGATAGGGGCACCACATCCTGTCTTAGGGGGGACATGGTTGCCACGCCCCTGTCCTACCCTATTTTTGGGGCCTGGACAGGGTCCTAAGATGATATCAAGGCTAAGACGGGAGAAGTTCAGAATGAAGGTGCAGAGGGGGGTCTCAATCAAGCAGGGAGATGCAGTCGCAAAGGTGAGGACCTAAAATGCAGTCAACTTGCAAGGGTTACAATTTTATGATACTACATTTAGCCCCCACTTTAGCAGGAGTATGGCTTATGCCAATACTGTCGATAAAGTAGAAGAAAGAGAGAGATGAAGATGAGAGATGTAGAGAAATACCACAAGGAGTATAAGACATCACTAATCTTGAGGAACAAAAGCCCCCAATCTTAGGATCTTAACTCACTCAAATATATGTAAGAACACACAAAAAGAACCGGACCAACAAAACAAGACAAAGAACACAAGACGTACAACAAAAACCAAAACACAAGACCACACATCAACTAGCTGAAGAGACCTCAATACTCAAGTGTCTCAACAACTAATTTAAACATAAAGACAAATGTCATCACATAAACATCAATAATCACACATAAAAGAGAAAATTTGACATCATTTGTGAACCATCAATAGTAAAACTATGAGCTCATGAGAGGAAGGAGAGAGAGGACATGAATACACACTTTGGTGATCTATGAGAAGAAAGGCGAACGAAGGGAACCATGGACATCTCGCCCCTAGAATTAGGTGATCCAAGGAGAAAAAAGGACATGGAAAACTAGCCCCTAGATTTTGTCTAGGTGAACCATGTAAGGGAGGAGGGTGAGAACGCCGTTAGTTCCACTCAACCTCGTGTGCGTGTAAGTGAGGTTTGAAGCACCTCATAAGAATCTATGCCCGAGTATTCTACAACCTGTATAAGATGTATAGTACAAATGTCAAGAAAGTGGCGACATCTCTATCTAAGAGGCTACCCTCTGGTTCCAAGAATATTCCACTGTATAAGAGAAAAGTGGCGACATCTTGCTCTAAGAGGCTGTCCTTTGGTTCCAAGAATATCCCACTGTTTAAGAGGAAAAGTGGTGACATCTAACTCTAAGAGGTTGCCCTCTGGTTCCAATAATGACCCATTGTATAAGAGAAAAGTGGTGACATCTCACTCTAAGAGGCTACCCTCTGGTTCCGAGAATGACCTACTCCATAAGAGATACAATACGTGAGAGAAATATAGTACAAAAGGAGTAGTGTGGGTGCCCCCCTCCTTAAGATGTCTAATAGTTCAATGTTGATATTTTAAGGAAAGTAGAACAAGGATACCTTCCTTCGACACCAAGAAGATATCCATTATGCAACAATATCATAAATCCAAGTAAGAGAGGGAAAATCTTCAAGCAAGGATAAGATAGTTGAAAAGAGATATCTTGTCGTAAGTGTAAAGGAGATCCTTGGAGGAGAAGAGATCTTTGCTCAAAATATATCTACCCCCCAAGAGGAGTTGTCTTAGACAAATATAACATCTTCTAGAATGAAGCACAAAAGATAACAAGACTTCAATCCTTCCCTCTATTGCTAGGTGAAAGGGATTCTTGATGAAGGATGACTCACTTTTATCCCAACAGGGATGGGTAAATTCATTATAGATGTATGTTACCAAGTGTGAAAGAGGTTGTAGTCAAGGAATTACACCTCTTGTATAAGAGAGAACCCCTGAGCAAACAACAACGATTTCTCACAAGGAACAACATCAAGTAATGAAACACACACCATCCACAACATAGGAAAGGGTGGATCCTTATAAAGAGAGAGAGAGAGAGAGAGAGAGAGAGAGAGAGATCATTGCCCCCCAAGTGTAGGAACAACGAGAAGAGCTTACACAATCTTCTAGAGGGAGATTAAACATAAGCAAATGCACAATGAACTTACATGAACACATGCAATAAAATACATTAGTAGATGTAAAATACATGTCTCAAGAAGTGGTAATCTTCTAAGAGAAAATAGAAAGAGAATCACATATTCCCCAAGAGGGATTAGTCATAAGAACATACCCTTGTAAGAAATGATACACACATATAAAAAATGCAGCCTCCAAAGGAAATAATGATAAATGAGATAGAAAGAAAGAGAAAGGAGCAAAATCCTTGCCCCCCAAGTGAGAAGAACAAGGAGAAGTGTTACACATTTTCTAATAGTGGTTATTTTCAAGACATATGCCTTCCTAATGGAACAAATCCTCTCAAGGAAGGGACATGTACTTCACGAGAGATCATTCCATGCTATAGGGGGGCATATCATACTTGTGAATAACTGAAACCACAGGAGAGGTAAGTTTTCCAAGAGAATGAAGGCAAGAGAAGAAGTGGATTACTGATTCAAGATGCTCCTCTCCAAGCAAAGAGGAAAACAAAAGAACAATTATATGCTCACATAAGAATAACTCTATGCAAAAAAAGGATATCTAATAATGAAGAATGCATAAAGATCCATAGAAAGAAGAAGGAAAGTGAACTTCATGTTGCTACCCCAAAGTATTTAAAATTGAAACAACACCACCACAAATTTTAAAGAGCCCCCAATTAAGTTGGCTACTTAGGTCATAGGGGGAAGAGCAACATGAAGAAAAAAGAAGTGCTAAGGCACTATGTTTTTGTCAAGG
Source organism: Cryptomeria japonica (assembly GCF_030272615.1). Lineage (NCBI taxonomy): Eukaryota > Viridiplantae > Streptophyta > Pinopsida > Cupressales > Cupressaceae > Cryptomeria > Cryptomeria japonica. Next base: position 248,506,820 of record NC_081412.1, read on the forward strand.
AAGACAACTAGATCTATTGTAAGACAAATTTGTGCACGATCATATTGCTTTTGAACAAATTTCTTAAATGCATGACATTTCCTAAGAGAATGCGAATATGAATCATGAAAAATGTAATATTCATCACCTTTCACTTGCTTAAGATTTTTGTTTTGGTTTTTAGGAGGAAAGGAAATGTTCTTATCATATTTCAATCTCCAATAGATTCTTGTAGCTAGTCTTTTAAGATGATAAATATGTTTTAACTCATTGTCTTGGCATGGAGGAGAAGAATTATTAGAAGAAGAAGGATTATATGATTATAATTTTGCCACTATCTATGCCATCTTGAATAGACTTTTAAAAATCAGGGCAATCATCAACATTGTGATCATGGGTTTGATGAAATGAACAAAAAGGATATTTTGAAGAAGAAGCATTCTTGCGGCCTCTTTTGATTTGTTGCCTTTGGTGATGATTTTTAAAGTTTTGGAGCCTAAGGAGTTCATCCATAGAGAGAGGAGTCTCATTTCCTAGGCCTTTTGTAGGAGCTTGTGTGCGAGGGTTTATAGGGACACGATTTCCTTGTTCAAATTTCCCAAATCCTTGTCCTCTAAAACCTTGTTTTGTTATTATATGAAAGCCATGACTATAAGAATGTTACAAATGACTAGGTGGGGGAATAGGATCATGAATTAATTTGAAATTTGATGTGTAAGGAGGAATAAAAGGATTTGTAGATGAAGAAAGAATATCATGTGAAAGGATACTCTTCTTTCCTTTATCATGCTTATCCTTTTTGGGAGATTGGGAATGAACATCTTCATCATCTAAAGGCCCATTTTTACTTACTTCTATGTGAGGGGAAAGATCATGAATAAAATGCATAACATCATCCTCTCTACATATATTTTGATGTTGAAGATAGGTCTGGGAGAATAAGGAGGGTCTAAAGATGTAAGAATGTTTATATTTTGATTTTACCCCCCTTGCTCAAGGGTATGTGTATGAGAAGAAGATGGGTCCATATTGTTTTCCAATGCTTTCTCTTTTTCAAAAAGATCATTGGTTGATATAGTAGCTCTCATCTTATTCACACAAGATACCCTAGAAGAGGTGCAAGAATTAGGATCTCTAAGATTGGGATCTACAAAAGCCTTAAGGTGATTAACATATGAAATGCATTTTGTTAATAACATCACCATAATGCAACAAAAAAGGTACATCAAAGCTTTGAGATCAATTTGAAAAGAAAACGACTTTGAAACCCTAGCAACGCAATATGACCAAGTGCTATGAATGAAAAGAAGCAACATATGAAATGAAAGAAGCCATTATCCAACACATGATTGTAATAAATAAATGTTAAAAATAATGTAATCATATGTGAAATAGCAAATAAATCTAATCCCTTGATTTCCATTGAAAGTCTCTTAATTAAAATCTTAATTTACTTGAAAAGAACATCTAAAATTAGGATAAAATTAATTTAAAATTTAAAAGTGTTGAAATTTGAATTTGTATCCGACCTTAAGGGGTGTAAAATTTGATAAAGTACGCCAATTTCCTGGATTTAAGCAGAAAAATACAGTCAATTCCGACTCCCGAAATTTTGGGGAAAAAGCCAGGGATTGAGTGCAAAGTGTATCTGGTTCAACCAACTTTTTCCGAAACTTTTTAGGGATTATAGAAATTATGATTTTATTGAGAAATCCAAAAAAAAAGCTGTTGAAGATGTCTAGATCGGTCAAATTGGCAGTCAAAGGTCAAAATAGGAGATTCTTAAAAATTAGTGTTTTGCCTTTTAACCAATTAATTTTTAGAATGAAAAGATAGATTTGAATTATAATTTTGAAATAGAAATCAGATCTGAAACAAGCAACTAAAAATGCTACACTTCACAAGCTCAATTTTCTCAAAATGAAAAATTAGGGTTTCTATGCAATTAACCTATAAATTTGCAAAAAGATCAAACTTGGAAATGAAATTTTGAAATTTAAATTGCAATTATTCAGATCTAATAACAAGAAATCAAAATTAAGGTATAAGGACGCCAGGTTCACCAAAATGTAAAGTGGAAAATTGAACCCTAGTGGTTCCCCACCTAGGAGAGAGAAAGGAAACCACTAGGATGATTTCCACTTTGAAGAGGGGCTTGAATCCACTAGATCCAAATCCAAGGGGAATAAGGATGTGAATACCAAGTGGATTGCAAGAATCAGAATGCAATTTTCTCTCTTTTGTAAATATATATGTTGACTTGTTGACTATGTAGAAAAGGGAGACAAAATGGATGAAACAAGGAGTTACCAGTTCGGGATCACGTTGTAACTTCAAATCTGAGATATTTAGACTGATGCAGATCTACCCTACAAATTTAAAGAAAAGTCATCGGGACCAGGTTGAAAATGTACTTGATCCTCCAAAAATTCGTGCGCCAAAAAGGGTTTTTCAGTCTCTGCAAATGAAGTCCAAACCTGCAATTACAACTACACACCTGCAACCTACACACAAAAAAGAAGAGAAGAAGGGTTGTGGATAGGGGTTTTCCTCAGTCAAACCCCGATTGAGGAATCAACCTTGAAAGAAAGTAATTGCAAATGCTTAAATGTAAATGATGGAAATGTATACCTTGTAGATCTGCAATTGGTTGATGATGGTTGCTTTGCTTCTTGAATGTAATCACAAATGTTGTATGAAATGGCATGTAAAATGATGAAATCCTAACACACACACTTGTTTGCAAATGAATGTTGTAATGTTTTTCCAATGGATGAATGAAGAAGACACATGAAGAAGAGAACTTGATAGATGCTTGAAGACTTGAATGCTTGATGACGATAATGAAGACATTCTCCTTGAATTTCTCTTATTCCCCTTTTATCTTATATATGCTTGTATATCAAATGAGGGAATTAAATCTCCTTTTTATGCATGCTTAAGAGAATTATTTTTCATCTCATTGAAGGCCGACATCGGGGAGATTAAATCCCGAAAGAAAATTGGGTTAAGGGTTGGATGGACCTATCTTAGGGCCACCTAAAGAGGAGGGGATAGGGGCACCACGCCCTTGTCCTGCCTTATTTTGGGGCTTGGACAAGGTCCTGAGATGATATAAGGGTTGAGGCGGGAGAAGTTCAGAATGAAGGTGCAAAGAGGGGGTCTCAATCGAGTAGCGAGATGCAGTCGCAAAGGTGAGGACCTAAAATGCGGTCAAAATTGTAAGGGTCGTGATTTTATGATGCTACAATAAGGTGCAAGTTTTTTGAATGGGGAGTTTGAGCGAGAACTTGGGGAGGCAATCTGGCCCTTCGATCTTGGCAAATCTACAGGGGAATGCTACAGTTGTTGGTCCTCAAGGATAACAAGTGGGTCAAGGCAGTGAAAAGACAAGAAGCGACTAGGATGATGGCCCAATTTCTAAATATGGGGACCCATGAAAGGGGGGGATTCCAGATGATCCTAGCAAGGGACCTTCTGATATGGGGGGGCAGGTTGTTGACAAACCTTGGTCCTCCCTCTTTGGTGTTAAACCTGGTGGTAAGTCGGCATTCTCTTTGGTTAATAATATTTCGAAACCAGCTTCTGGGTCTTTTGTGATTGTTGTCCCTAATCAAGTGATAGATCATAACATCTCTAGTGTTATGGTTTTATCATTAGTTGGAAAATTCATGGGTTCTAGGCCTAACATTGATGTCGTTAGAGATTTTGCTAAGAGGAGATGGCGCCTGAAAGGTCAGATTGAAATAACAACTATGGCTAAAGGTTTTTTCTCCTTTGCCTTCTCTTGTGAAGAAGATTTGTCTAATGTTCTTTGTGGAGACACTTAGGTTATCGGGAAGAAATCTTTGGCTTTGAAGCGTTGGTCCCCTAATCTGGATCTGAATGACAATATTTTTGCTTCTGTTCCTGTTTGGGTTAGATTGCTTGGCTTTCCCTTGGAGTTTTGGCATGACAATGTGTTTAAGGGTTTGGCCAACTCTTTTGGGGAACTATTAGCTATTGACCCAATGAGGACGGCCGAGAAAATAATGGTTTATGCTAAGATCTATGTTTGTGTTAGCCAAAATACTAATCTCTCGTCTTCAATGGATATCATTTCTAAGTTGGGGAAATGAACTCAGCCAGTTGAATTTGAGACTATGCCTTTTGTCTGCTTTCATTGTAAAAAATCTAGGCATTGGGCTAAGAAATGTCCTCTGCAGACCAATAAGAATGTTGCCCCCACTAAATCGAATATCGGTCCCAAGAGTGACCCTCAACAACAGATTTGGAGAGAAAAAATTGCTAAGGTGGCTCAGGATGAAGATGGTAGGATTGAGACGGTCAAGGTTAATGCTACTCAAGGGGATCCGAAGAGATCTGATGCTACAGTTCCGGTTCAGTTGGAGCAAGATGGGGCTAATGATGTTCTCAAGTCAAAGTCTCAAGCCTAGTAGGAGGAGGTTATAGTCATGGTAAAAGGTAATAGGGATGATGGTTCTGATAAAGTGGAGCATTGTATTGCTGAAGATGGCCTGATGCCCAATCCTGTTGTCCAATAGCTTGAGGAAGGAGAAATAGATGCAGGAAACAATGTTGTTGGAGCTGCTTTATCCAGTCCTCAGTGGATGGAAAGGGAGGATCTATATGAGGTTGTGAATTGTTTATGCTCTAAATCTGAGGAATGTGTTAAGTCCACCTATCTTGTGGTGGAGAGGTCCCCTCTTTCCCAAACCTCATTAGAGATCAATCGAAGAGAGACTGGTGGTGGGATCGACCCACTGAAATTTGGGAAAGAGAATAATTTGTTGATTTAGGCAGTTGTGAGGGGTGAAGCCTTGTTTATCAAAATGGAGAAAAAGAAGTCTAAGAAATCTGGATAGATTATTGGGGCTTCACAGGTTGGTGTTTCTACTAGGTAGAAGTCTAAAGCTGACACTGGGACCTCGAATACTACTCCTATTAGAAAATCTACTAAATGGATACAAGATCAAGAATGTAGGCATAATATAGCGGATGGTAGTCAGAGGACCATCTATGAGGTATGTTCTCCTAGTAAAAAATGAAATTCATTTCTTGGAACATAAGGGGACTCAATGCGCCCCATAAACAAGATATTGTTCGCAATATGGTTAGGGATCATAAGCCGGATATTGTCCTTATACAAGAAACTAAAATGATTAAGGAAAAGGTAGAAAACTTGAAGTTTTTCGAGCATGGTGGGGTGGTTGGTAGTAGTTTTGAAGGTGCTTTGGGTGGGATTGCTATTTTTTGGTTTTTTGAATTATATAAGGGTGAAATCTTGGATGTGGATTTCAATTTTGTCTCTATTAGATTTCATCATATTAGAGATTATTTTTCCTGGGTTGTCTCTAATACTATGCTCCCAACTCTAAAGCAGCTAGGAATAAGTTTTGGAAGAAATTGGAGGCTCATTGCTCCAAGAATTGTAATGAAAACTAGATTATTATGGGAGATTTTAATACCCACCTTCAAAATTCTAAAAAATTTGGAGGTTCTCAAATCCAAATGGATAGTAGGATGGACATGATGTCTTTTATTGATGCTCATTCTTTACATGATATTGACCTTCAAGGTGCCTCGTTTACCTGGACCAATAGGAGAGTGGGTGATGACTTGATCCAAGTTCATCTAGATTGGTCTCTTATCTCTAACAATTGGCTGGTCAAGTACGTTTGCTCCTTCACGACCCTCCCTAGGGTCGGTTCTGATCATTTCCCTCTCTTTTGTTGCGGAGGCTATTGATGGTAAGAGAAACTATCCCTTCAGATTTGAAAAAAAAAAGGTTGTCTTGCCCCTTGTTGGAAGATAGTATTATGTAGTAGTGGAATATATTTGTGGATGGGTCTACTATGTTCAGAGTTGCTAAAAAAATCAGATTTGCGAGACAACATTAGAAGATGGAATAAAGAGGCATTTGGCAACCTTTTTGATCTAAATCAGCTATTCAGTGTGAGCTGAAAGACATTCATGACAAGATTCAAGTTGAGGGTTATTCTTCAGGTTATTTGGAAAGGGAGAATGACATTCTGAAGAATTATCATGATATCATTGCAAAGGAAGAGGTCTTTTGGAAGAAAAGGTCCAAAGCTTTTATGGTTGTCTGTTGGGTATACGAATACAAGATTATTCATTTAACTGTCTTTAAACATAAAGCTGCTAATAGGATCTTTAAGTTGGTGGTGGATGATAGAATGTTGGTGAAAAACGAGGAAATTTGTGGGGAGGCATCTAGTTATTTTGCTTCCCTTCTTTCGACTGAGGCTAATCTAGACGTTAAAGCTCAAAATTCTCTTTTGGAAGCCATCCCCTCTATCCTGAAAGAAGAGCAAAATAAGTTTTTGACTGATATTCCTTCTAAGGATGAAATTAAAGTTGCAGTGTTTTCCTTTGAAGGTAACAAAGCCCTGGGTCTGGATGCCTTTCCGTTGTTTTTGTTTCAAACCTTTTGGCATATTGTGGGGAAGGATGTTTCATATGAGGTGAAATAGTTTTATGGGGCTAGATCATTGCTCAAAGAACTTAATTCTACTTTTATTGTGTTGATTCCTAAGTGTGTTGGGGTCGATTCTATGGACAACTTTCACCCTATTAGCCTATGTAACTCCTTTTACAAGATCATTTCTAAGGTTCTCACTCTAAGGCTTCTGTTTATTTTGTGATAGATTTATTAAGGTTATTTGGCAGTTGATCTGTACGCCCTCCTTTGTTGTCCTTGTTAATGGCTCCCCTTCTCGTTTCTTCAAGTCTTCTAGAGGTTTAAGACAGGGGGATCCGATTTCTCCAATCCTCTTTACTATTATGGCGGAAGCTCTTGGTAGATATTTGTTGAAATTGGTGTCGGATGGTTCTTTCGAGGGTTTGAGGCCGTCTTTGTCTAGTCTTGTGTTCTCCCACCAACAATTCATTGATGATACTATTATGTTGGGAAGTTCTTCTATTAGGGAAGCAAGAACTGTGAAGAATGCTATTAATCTTTATAGTAAGGCATCTGGTCAATTGATTAATTTGTATAAAAGTTCTCTTTTCTTTTTCAACACTCCTGAGATTAGACGGAGAAGGATTGCGTATATTCTTGGTTGTGCTACTGGTTCCTTTCCTTCTACTTATTTGGGCCTTCCCCTTTGTTTGAAATCATCTGATACCTTTCGGTTGTCTTTGATTGATAGATTCAATAAAAAGTTGGCTGGCTCGAAAGGTGCTTTGTTAAGTCAAGCAGGGAACAAACAACTTCTGAAATCCATTCTTTAAAATCTCCTTGCTTATGCTCTAAGCCTCTTCAAAATTCCTTCTAAATTTGTTGAAGTTATTAAAAGAATTCAAAAGCGGTTCCTCTAGTCTGGGGTGGAGGAGAAAAAGTGAATGCCTTTGCTTGCATGGGAGAGTGTTTGTAAACCTAAAGTGGGAGGAGGTTTGGGTATTCGAAGTATTCGGTCCTTTAATCAAGCTCTTTTGACCAAACAAATTTGGAGAATTTTTGAAAAAAATCATGAATGGAACTTGATCTGGTGCAATAAGTATTTGTTCAATTTCCCTTCTCTGAAGGATTTTTTTAATGTAGATGCTCTCCCCTCTAGTTCTTTCCTTTATAATAATGTGCTCAAGGCTAGGGAGGTTGCTATGATGGGAAGCATTTGGAAGTTGGGAGATGATAAGATAGTTAGATTTTGAGAAGATTCCTAGCTCTCTTTTGGTCCTCTTTGTGACATTCCAGATTTTGCTCTTTTTATGGAGGATTGCAAAGTGGTTTTTGGTGTTTTTGTGGAGGATTATTGGAAAGAATCTAGGTGGGTTAATTTTTCTGATGCCTTTCCCTCATTTCTTCTGATCCAATTGTCTCTTTTCTCTTGCTTCCCTTGTTTGAATTCAAAGGATTCTTTGATTTGGAAAGGGACTTCTTCATGTCACTTTTCGGTGGCCACTGTTGTTTCTTTGTTGATTTCAGACTTAGACAACTATTTGGTGTATTTGGTGACTGCCCTTTTAAAAAGTTAAATGAATATTTGCCTATGTAATCAGCAATATGAATATAAACAACAAAAATCTATTTTCTACAATTCATGGGTTAAACTCCTTGTCTCAATCGCAATGAAAGTCTTGGATCACTTCAAAATGGCTTCCACTTTTACTAAATTCCTATCAATAGTTGGATCTCTATCTAATAAATTTTGATCTTAGCTACTTCATAGACTTATCTAATACCCCTATAAAGCTCCTTGTCTCAATCACAATGAAAGTCTTGGATCACTTCAAAATGACGTCCACTTTTACTAAATTCCTAACAATAGTTGGATCTCAATATTTGCTAATCAGCAACATGAATATAAACAACAAAATCTATTTTCTACAATTCATGGGTTAAACTCTATTTTATTTACTCCCTATATCTCTATGCTATGGAAATACCCTTAAGTTTTTAAAAAAGTAGTTTGTGTCTATTTTTCTACAAATTTTTACGATTTTTTAAAATCCAATTTATTGCCCATTTTTTCAAAAAATCTTATACTTTGGTTTGCTGGTTTTTTCCCCAAATGATTTTTATTACTATGATAAAAAGCATTGTAATTGTGGAATATGATTTGATAAGAAATCTAAAATATTGAATTAACCCTACAAAACTCCTTGCCTCAATCACAATGAAATTCTTGGATCACTTCAAAATGACTTTTACTTTTACTATTTGTTTGTTAACTTTTGATATCAATTACTTCATTAACTTAGTTAATACTTAGACAACTATTTGGTGTATTTAGTGACTACCATCTTAAAAAGTTAAAAAAATTATTTGCCTATGTAATTAGTAATATGAATATAAACAACAAAAAAATATTTTCTACAAATTTAATGTTTTTTTTTAAATTTAATTTTTTCCCGATTTTTTCAAAAAAATTATACTTTTGATTTGCCGATTTTTTCCCTAAACTATTTTTGCTACCATGCTTTGAAGCATTGTGTAGATAAGATTCAATTGTTGCTAACTTGAACAAAGCTAGTGAACTACAAGAGAAAAACAACTGCTTTGCATTGTGAGGTGCTACTATTTGCCTTATAATATTTAGAATCTGTGCACACAAATATTTTGTTAGTACATAATGTGCTCTTCATATATTTTGTTTTTAGTGTTTGAGCACATTCTCCAAAAAAATCACACCTCTCACTATTACCAAGGACAATAATATGAACATGAAACCTTTGATAACCATTAAAATCACACCACAAATTTTACTCATGGCAAAAATGAAATTCGAAATGAAGAAATTTAAAGGGCTATTTTGTAAGGTCTTCTACATATTTATAAATTTATCAATCAATACTCTTCCATATAATGGCAATAAAATAATGGTAGGAAGTTACACGAAATTTGTAGGAATGTAAGAAAAGAGCTTAAAAATTTCAAATAGAGAAATGGTAACTGCAAGTCAAAATTCAAATGCAAAAAGAATTCTAAATTTGTTACATAGAATTGAATGCAAGAGATAAGAGGTTGCTACAAGATGTTCATTAAATTTGCATGTTTGTATGCTTTCAGAAGTGCAAAAAATCCATCTAACTACTTGAAGTCTATATTGATTATGTTGGATCTCAGTAGAAACTAATTAGATTCTTAGGAATTGCTCAAGTGCATAATTAATCATACAAGTGCATAGACGCAACAATCATTTTGTAAAATTGAAAATTCGATAGTAGTTAATTGAGATTCGATCCTTATTAATCCTATAGTACTGTTTATGGAAAATCTTCATTTTGAAGATCATAAGTGCTGGAACAAAATAACTTTGAAGATTTTTAAGTGATTTTGATCTTTTAATAAGAAGTTATGCAAAAAGTCGTTTTTAGGCTATATGGCAAAAGAAGAGATGGAGTTTGTTATAACAACAATAAATAAGAATTTGAAGAGCAGTAAATAAACTTCATTTAAAAAAATGGGGCTGTGTGGAAATTGAAGGGAGAAACAGAAAGAAGATAGTTGCAAGATAAAAAATGAAGTGGAAAAGAAGTGGAGAAGATGGCAGGAATCATTCCATCTTTGAGAGTTTATCAAATTAAGAAAATCAATTAGAAAGTTGCTGTTTTAAAGAGATTGAAAATGATAGATGGAGTGGTGATGCTACAGAGAATGTGGAAAATATTTAGAGGAAAGAGAGCAATGTTGAAGCAATTTAAATGAGAAGAAGAGTAGAGGAAATACACACAGGAAGAGGTCATGATTTTATTTTTTAAACATTTTGCATACATTGAATGAAATGAATAAAATTAATTTGAGTATTTGAATATTTAGAGGAAAGAGAGCAATGTTGAAGCAATTTAAATGAGAAGAAGAGCAGAGGAAATACACACAGGAAGAGGTCATGATTTTATTTTTTAAACATTTTGCATACATTGAATGAAATGAATAAAATTAATTTGAGTATTTGAATATGTGTTGTGAGATTGTGTATGAAGGGAGTTTTATTTTCATCATATAGTAATATTTAAAAATTCTAAATCATTTCCTATTCTACAAAAATAATATCAGTGTTACATAATTGCATACGTTTTCAGTAATAAATTATTACATAAATATAATACACAATGTAAACTAACATGAATTTTATTCTGGAAACACAAAGGGTGAAAGGAATAACCCTGGCCCATTGGCCATTCCATTCAAACTTAAAAGGAAAATGACCTCAATGCAATGAGTATGGCCAGTAAGCATTCCATTAGACCAATAAAAATATATTTTATTAAACAATAAATCTATTTACACAGTCCATTAGCAAAAGTTAACCTACATTTAACCCTTCAATGACTTGAATCAAATGTACAATACACTCTAGTAGCTGCTCACATATGCTCCACTATAATGCACTAAAAACTGCATTTTAAACTTATTTACACCACATTCTTAGGATTTCATCTAAATTCAACATCTTAGTGACTTATTTCTCTATAAAATATGCTCTAGTGGCTGCTCCATATGCATTCACCATTGTACACCAAAAGTTTATTTTAAACCTGCTACTGATGTGCATTTTATAAACAGGCATTACAAGTAGTATATAGTGTGTTAAGCACTTATCTCCATGTTCTGAATGTGTCATCTATAATATTAACAATAATACACTCAATTTGTTAGTAAAAATATCGAAAAAGTAAAAACAAGTAACATGCTTAAAGTTTAAATCTGTCTCTGATCTTCCATAGAACCATTTTCTACTCTGCCCTGCTTATCATCTTCACTTAACTTTCTCTATACCATTGGAAACTACACCAAAAGTACTATTTGCAGTGAAAAATAATGTAGTTAATGACAGCAGCTCAATGTTTGGAAACCTATCAATTGGAATTTGAAAACATGTTTCATCTTTAAGCTTCTACCATCCCATTTGCGATTCTGCTTACCAACTCATTCTGTAGTTATCTGTATTTATTTCAGTTTTCACTTCCGATGTAACTACTGAAATTAGTGCTACAGTGACAAGTCCTCATATGCAGCATAACAATGCAAATAAGATGTAAAGAAACAAAGAACAATGAACAAACATTCCATTGGGCATTGTTATTGTGGGCAAATAATTCTCAGGTCTTATTCGAAGAAACGCTCAGCAATTTATTCTTTCCTTTCTGAAATCAGATGCACTAGCATATGCTTGAATTTCATAATTACTTTTCTTATATGATTGGGCAATCTCAACCAGAAACTAAATGTGTGTGTGATTGAGCAATCTCAACCAAAAATTATACATCACTAATGGCAGTATTATTTTGTTGGGCAATCTCAACCAAAAATGCTGGTGTCAAAAAGTTCAATTTGTGACTGTTATTTCATTGTGGAAATTAATGCAGGATTGGATCTGGACTGTGGACCATTCCTTGGAAGATGCATAAGATCTGTTGTGAAAGCAGGTGAAGTGGCCGAATCTCTGACCAACACCTTCACAACGTTGATGAGGCTAGGTTGGTTTGATGGGGATGCTACCAAATAGCCATTTGGGAACCTGGTGCCTAAAGATGTGTGTACCGAGGGCAATCAAGAACAAAGCTTTGGATAGTGCTGCTCAGAATTACTGGTGCATTGCCGTTGGCTAATATAGGCTGGGGATTCGGTCAGAGCTTGGTCGTTATTGGACCCAATGCAAATGCCACCAATGCCATGATTGGTAACTATGCACCCATTCATGAGAGTGACTATTCAGGGGACCAAACTATGGTAAATGTAGCACAATTACAGGAACAACATCTATATAAGAAGTGTTAGAACTTATGCTCAACTATCTGTTGCAAATGAGGGGACTTGGTGAAGAATTGGGTGTGGTACAGTTTGTCTCTGCAAATGAGTACATTATTGCCGGATTGCCCTTGATAGTCATGGTCGCCATTTATGGCTCTGCTGCCTCAATTTCCTTTTTATCCTGTTTTCGAAAACAAATTTTAGCCTTCTTAAAGAAGCTTTTAGTTTATCGACTGGGAAAGGCACAACATTGATTTTGCTCTGTGTTCTGTTTAGGTCCTTCAAGACTTACTAACTTGGTCAGTGTGGTCAGGTATTCTACGAAAGTATACATCATCCCTCGACGGGCATCCAAGATACACTGCAACCCTTTTTGCCCCAGGCCGTCCAAATATGTTATGAGGTGGGAATGGTTTGCTGGCTGCAGCAAAATGAGCAGATGCAACAGTGCCAGTAGTAGGCGAGGACTCGAGTAGCTGCTCCAGTTCAACATCTATCATTTACATTAGAGATTGAGGGGCTAGACAGAACAAGTTTGTTGTTGCAAGTGTATCAACAAGAGCTTGTATCCCTGGTTGCAAATGCAGCTAAGGGGCCTGTAATTCTTGTGATAATGTCAAGGGGTTCTTTCAATATATTCTTTGCAAAGAATAATGACAAAGTTGCAGGAATCCTTTGGGTTATCCTGGACAAGCTGGAGGAGCAGCGATTGCAGATGTAATTTTCATATAATCTAGGTAAAATCTGTCTTAGTAATTGTTTATACTTTATTGTTCCTCTGTACAACTTGAGTTGGTCTAGTGGTGGAGAACTTGTGCTCTTGAATTAGAGGTCATGAGTTCAAATCCCACAAAAGGGATAGGGTATGTACACCTTATCGGCTTCGACCCATTACCTATCCAAAAAAAATTGTTTATTGTTCCTCTGACCAGTGCTAAGATCACTCAGTAAACACCATATGACTCGGAAAATTTACAGATGAACTTATATAGCATCAAGGTTTGATTGATAAACTACCCTTCTTAAGTGTTGGCTGAATTGAAAATAAACCCACATCAAATGTTTCTAAAATATTCAAAATTGGGAAAATCGGGGATCAATTTTATTAATTAACAGTACTCTTATTCTTCTACAAGTTATATAAAGTCAGTGGCATAATTATGCGAGTACACAAGATTGCTAGCTGATACTTGTTTTCTCTCTGTTTCAGGTGGGAGATTACCTATGGCCTGGTATCCACAAGAATTTGTTAAAGTTCCCATAACTGTTATGAACATGAGGGCAAGTCCCCGAACTTACAGATTCTACACTGGACCAACTACCTATAATTTTGGTGATGGTCTTAGTTACACTTACTTCAAAACCACTCTGGTTAAGGCACCTAAACTAGTGGGACAACAGAAAATATTCGATTACATTGTCAAGTTTTTAACTTTTACTGGCTGCCCGAACCTTTTCAGCGGGTCTCTTAAAATAATGCATTGCATGAATGATTCCTTCAGGCAATGAATGGTACTTCAACTACAGAATTCCTGTCATAAATTATATTATAACTTGCTCTGCCTCATAAATTCTGTCGAGATAATTCTATTTCTACTTCCCCTGTACCACAGATTCTAGTGGATCTAATTAAAAAAAACCATAAGTACTTCAATTCTATTTCATTCTGAAGAAAATCACCTACCTTTAGAGAAATATTTTGACGATGACTCCAAATCAAACAGAGATTTAAAGCAGATTCCACACTTCTTCCTCGTCTCCCATGACTCTGCCAAGTGCGCCAAAAAATAACAAGGTAAAGTTTTGAGTTTCAACCCCACAAAGTCCCAAACAAATGCCCAAAGAATGGTCACGAGCCAATCATTTGCCGATGCAAAATTTTAATGCCACAACTTTGATTTCCATGCCTTTCTCCGAATGAATTCAAATCAAATACAATAGTGGAATTGGGCAGCTAAAGGAAACAAAATTTCTGCAAATTTTAATACCACAGGGCAGGTCAAACTTCCTCGGGAAGATCAAATGACAAAACAAAAAACATAGGGCAGGTCAAACTTCATAGGGAAGATCCAACTAGCAGCCAGCAGGTCAATTTGATAGGGGATGCCTAAGGAATGTCACTCACTCCTCCGACATAAAATTTATCCCAGACTTGCAGATTGTTGTCAAAGAGGTGAAAACGTTTTGCAAATGTAACAAGTATTTGTTTGTTGATGCAAATAAAGGTATAATGTAGGAAGGATGATGCTAATGGATACTGATAGAGAGAATGACAAAGCAAAAAGCTTTAAATTGCAAAACATTTGTAGTGGTTAAATTTGATAGGGGATGCCTAAGGAATGTCACTCACTCCTCCGACATAAAATTTATCCCAGACTTGCAGATTGTTGTCAAAGAGGTGAAAACGTTTTGCAAATGTAACAAGTATTTGTTTGTTGATGCAAATAAAGGTATAATGTAGGAAGGATGATGCTAATGGATACTGATAGAGAGAATGACAAAGCAAAAAGCTTTAAATTGCAAAACATTTGTAGTGGTTAAATTTACATGTCACTAGATAAAAGATTGGGGAATTGGAAAATTCGTGTGCAAGAATACACAAAATTTTCATTTCAGATCTAATTGAAATTCAACCCTTGCCAAAAAAATTATTGCAAAATCGAGCAAGCTTTTGCAAATATTGATCTGAATTTTGCAGCATCAACATGTATTGGAGTGTCCCACCTCAACATTCACATGATCACATTTCTGAGCAGTACTAAAATTACCTAACATTTTTGAAGTCTTATTGGGTTATACTAACAAACATTAGGAAAACCCTCGACACTAACAATGAAGGCAATGTGAATCCCCCGAATCCATAGAATTCCTCTATACAGAAATGTTTTGCATACACATTTAAACGCCATGAGATAAAATTGGGCAGGAAAAGGATTCAAAGGAGGTGAAATTGGATTCAAGGTACAGAAAAACACTAAGAGAATTCCATTAACAGAAAAACACTACAACTCTCTACAGGAATGTTTTGCATCCACGTTTAAATGCCGTGAAATAGAATTGGGCAGGAAGAGAATTCAAGGTACTAACCAAAAGCAAGTTTGATGACATTCTCCACCACATGCTCTGTTTTGTTGCCCTCCTCCTGCTGGCCGCAACCTCCTCCATTCTGATGAAAACACAACACATTCCGAAGAAAACACAGCATACAAACAAAATAAAACATAGATACAGAAATCATCACAGAACACAAGAAATCGTCACAGAACACAAGTAATCATCACAGAAGGAGAAAAAATACAGGAAACATAACACGCAGCAAAAATAATAAACAACAAACATAGAAAGCAAAAACAAAACTCATAAGAAATGACCAAATGATACCCACATATATAAAAGGGAATGATGTGTGCTTTTAATCTTAACGGCCTTTGCTTTTAATCTTGAGTGCCGTTGGGAACAGTCATATATGAATCTTCAAAAAGCAAAATTAACGGTTATGTATCTTGAAAAAAGCAAAAATTAACAGTAATATAGTAATTTTCTTCATTGCTTTTGTATTTTGAAAAAAGCAAAAATCAAACAGCCATCTTCTAAATTTTCTTCATTCATTTTGCATTTGCTTTTTTTCTTTAATTGGTTTGGCAATTATTGAAAGAAAAGAAATTAATCTATTTTGTCAATACTTTTTTTCTGTTAATTTTTCAATTTTCAAACAAACTTATATTCTAATCTTTTTGCAAGCCCACTCAAATTTGGTTGGGTGGAATCATAATTATTTAATTGTCATTCCACTTGTCCAACTTGAGTAGTTATCCCTTTGGAGAGGTTGGTTAGACTTACTTTCAAACGAGATTTCCTTTGGTGGCTCTATTCAAATAGTTTATTTACACTTCTCTAACACTTTTTTCTTTATAGAGTTTGCCAATCATATGGAGAAAGAAAAATTACTTCCAAGAATCTTATAAAGTTATTTCTAGACTTCAAAATTGACCCCTTTCTCGACTATTATATTCTAATCAACAACTTCTATGCACACACTTAAATTGGATTTGTTGTAGTTGTTTTTTTTTTTCAAAATCTTAAAAATTATTGCAAATGTAACTAGAGTATCCCATTATAGAAATTTAGCTTTTATTCGTAGTTATAAATTTTAAAGATAAAGTAGCTTATATGTTAACACCAAATAATAGATAATAGAGGGATTTCATTAGGCATAGTAGTTGTCACTTTCTTGATAAGCATATATACAAAATTAAGAAATATGAATAAAGTACATGAGTCATTTTGCACCTTTCACATTCGGAAGTTTGTGCAATGTTAAGAAATTTTCAAGAAATTTAAAATTTCTTATGGGAACATTAAACATTAATTTGGATAGGTATAGGGGATGTTCATAGACTACCATAAACACTTAATTCTATTTGGACTATTTATCCTAATTAACTAGCACACCATGGTGAAAAATGGTTTTAGCAAATCAAATACATTTTATAATGTATACATGATTGTATGTTCTAGTGATTAGAATTTTAATCAAATGGATTCAAAGGTCACTTTAGAACTCTCATATAAGTCTTGAGAAATGTATGTAGTTTCTCATCTAACTTTTTGATGACAAGTTCCTGGGCCACATCCACTTAAAATGCCTTGCCTAAAAGAATTCTAATTCTAGCTTTGGTTTTATTGGTGTTTCCAACTAATTGCCCAAGGATTCTTATGAATTAGCTAGATTCAATCAATAGATCCTTGGATCAATGGCCAACGAACGATATTTCAATCAAATGATTGAAGGATCTCCCACTCTTTAGGCTCTACTAGACCTAGGTGGGTGAACCTTGCAATATTAAGAGTTTTAGCACAAATTCACAAATATTTCATATATAGCAAATAAACCCCAATGAAACTATACCAAGGAAATGATGATAAACTCTAGAATGTGGTTGCATCCTTGGTTTATCATCATCATTCAACAATTGGGATGAATTCTAAACCTAATCCTACTTTTACAATAGAAATGTAAAATGAATTTGATTAATCGAGCGCTTCTAAACAAGTATTAGCCAACAAATAGATTGATGCCTAAATTCAAGGGCATGGAATCAAGTATTGAGTCATGCATACAACTGTTTGACAAAATTATCTCAAGTTGCTAGACTTAACCATTTATGCATTACATAAAATGAATCCACTTAAATGATCATAAAATTGTACTAACAGATCTATATTGCAACTCTCAATTTCTCAATTAAATGCATATAGAATTTAATCCTCTAATTAGAAGAACCCACACACACGTAACACAATTACAAGGAATTTGTAATGGCAAATCATAATATGTTTGATATTATTGATTTATAAGAAAAGTGATCAAAATATAGAACAAATCTACAATTTGCTCATTATATTCAAAATGACTAAAATTGTCTTATGAAAGTATACATTCTTTGCAACTATTCTTCCTATATGACTCTTGACTTGGACACTCCTCTATTTACTCGCCCAATACAAAATTTCAAAATCCTTCTAAGTGGTCTTGGGTTCCCTTTATAAAATAAGGGAAGCAACAAGCTTTAGACCATGTACAATTGTCATATTTTCATTTGACATTTTTTAGAACTGTAGAATATGCCTTAGGATCTTTACATTTCATGTACGACAAAAACCATTTGCATTGGAAGAGGGAAACGTTTGAAATGTTGTTCGGACCACAGATGTTCCTTTAGCTCATTCCAATTGAATGCTAACGTGATGAATCATCAAGTTAAAGTTGGCAAGAAAAGAAAAATGAATACCCATTTGATAGGTGGCACTTGGAAATTGCATACCAAAGCACTGAAATCTAATGACCCATTCAAATGCAAATCAAACATATTCAAATCCATTTGATAACCATTAGGTACTCATGATCAGCTAATCTAGCAAGGTCTTATCTTAAAAAGTTGAAATATAATTTTAAATTGCATTTATCCCTTTTTCGCTTTATGTATTTTGAAGTGCCTATAACAAGTTGCAACAAGAAATAAAATGAAGAAAATAGAAATAAACCCAATTTGAGCACATACTGAATATATTTCCCTTTTTCATTTATGCTCCATAGAAACCCGTGGTCTGATAATTGGCAAGGTTCTATAATATAATTTGTGAAACATAATTCAATTGCACTTATTGGAACATAAAAATATGAAGTGCTTATGATGAAAAAGTTAATTGCAACACTCGAAAACACCTTTGCAAATTCTTTCTGAGTTGCCAACTACTTTGAGGGTGAATTGATTAATGTCCTTTGATTGTAATGAAAATCCACTTGGGGATCATAACCACCCTACATGAGTAACTATGCACATTCATTTTCAGATTCCTAGAATCAGATTTGATTAGCTTTCAAAGCACCAAGTTTGGGGGTTTTGCAAAGATTTGTTGTTTGCACATTGACTGATCTACTAGAGTGGTCCACTTTGGAGATTTGATATTTCAAATATGGATGATTGTCATGTCAAATGAATTGGTTCTCATGATTGTACTCATGTTCCTATACTCATTTGTTCAGTTGCAGAGTATTAGAGTAAAGGTTTAGTATTTTTACGTCCAAGCCAAAAGACAACAAAATTTATTGAAATTTGTTGTCTGCATGTTCCAGAAAGTTTCAGAAGGGTAATATCTTACCATAAATAATTTCCAAAAGAAGTAGAGTTAGGATAATACCTTTAGCACAATTGCTCATTGTACCTTAATGAATTTCCCCACCCAGTGATAGCTTCTCAAAGTCAAGTTTGCTATTTTTTCAAGGCACATGGTTAGCAAGGTTTAGGTGGATTTTGACATGTATATTTTTTGAAATTGTCTAAGTGACCTACTTTGAGTATTAAAATCTTACACCTCGGGTCACATGATACAAAATATATTTGGCAATCTGATTCCTCTATCATCAATCAACATGCTTCTTCAAACTAATGGTCTCATCATGAGGTTTGATTAACCTTTTAGGGTAGTTTCAAGGCCACCTGGCTTGTTTTGAGCACTAAGTAGAAATGTCAACAATCAAATTTTATTGGTTACCCACTTCATGTTTTCACTCCACATGTATTCAATTGTGGTTTCAGAGCAGTTATGGGATCAAGTTGTTTCAAAATAATTTTTATTTTTATAAAAATCAGGCTCACTAGGGGACCCGACATACATCACAACATCTAAAGTTATTTTAGGTTTGATCTCAAAAGTTTTTTTATTTAAATAATTTTAATGATTTAAATATATTGTCAATATTGATTAAATGGTGGAAAAGAAAACATTTGTTTCAATCATTTAAAAAATGGTTTACATCTATTTGGGCCAATATGAGTAATTTCATTTTTAAAGGAA
This sequence comes from Cryptomeria japonica, assembly GCF_030272615.1. NCBI lineage: Eukaryota > Viridiplantae > Streptophyta > Pinopsida > Cupressales > Cupressaceae > Cryptomeria > Cryptomeria japonica. The sequence continues at coordinate 248,526,375 of NC_081412.1, forward strand.
AAATATATTTAAATGTTGGTGGCTCCCCCTTTTTTTTCTCATGAGACCTATTTCATTAGCTCGTTGAAATCTTTTAAGGGCTCCATCAGTAGCTATAGCCCCAACAATATGCTTATTGGCAAGGGTCAAATGTATTGGTTGACCAAGGAAAGAGGCAAAGCTTAAACACATCGTTGGATCGGTGGGAACATGAAAGGGCTTCAACGATATTGATTGATCCCACCATGGATAAAATGAAATTCTAAGGTAATGGGGTTCAGATATTGGCGAGCTCTGCTAGGGTTTTCTTGCTTTCTCATTATTGTTTGTCTGTATAGTGGGTCTATTGGTTGCCATACCATATTTATTGCAGGATTTTTTAGCCTTTTATTATGGCTTCGTCCAGTTCGACCAGTCCAATAGTTAATGTTGGTGCTGGTGCTTTGGCATTTGGAAACCATGGTTCCTCTAAACAAACACCCTCGCAAGTTTATTCTAATAGTGTTTCACGAGGTAGTGTTTCTGGTACCCCTGATGTTATTTTAAAATTGGGCAGGAAGAGAATTCAAGGTACTAACCAAAAGCAAGTTTGATGACATTCTCCACCACATGCTCTGTTTTGTTGCCCTCCTCCTGCTGGCCGCAACCTCCTCCATTTTGAAGAAAACACAACACATTCCGAAGAAAACACAACATACAAACAAAATAAAACATAGATACATAAATCATCACAGAACACAAGTAATCATCACAGAAGGAGAAAAATTACAGGAAACATAACACGCAACAAAAGAAATAAACAACAAACATAGAAAGCAAAAACAAAACTCATAAGAAATGACCAAATGATACCCACATATATAACAGGGAATGATGTGTGCTTTTAATCTTAACGGCCTTTGCTTTTAATCTTGAGTGCCGTTGGGAACAGTCATATATGAATCTTCAAATGAATGCACAATCTCTTGGCAAGGTGGTTTGCATGGAGACAGACCGTTTTTTTCATGCTCGACCTCAAAAGAGGGTTTGTATTGAAATAGATTTGTCTTAGGATCTCAAGGAGACCATTGACATTCAGGTTGGTGGTCATAGCTTTTCTCAGCGTGTGTTGTATTTAAATTTGCCCAACACTTGCTATCAGTGCCAATTCTCAAATCACAAGATTAAGGATTGCCCGCTTGTTTCTCCTCGAGCCAAACCGCCGCAAAAGGATAGTGGTTGTTCTCGCTCTTTGGAACCTAATTCTGATGAATCCTGGACCACTGTGGATCGAAAGAACAAACCTAAGCTAGAGGCGTCGACTGCGATGTAGCCCTCCTCTCAGTTTGTGGCTTCTATGAAGCCCACTCCAGTCGCGACACCAACTGCTATGCAACCAACGGTTTCAAACCCCGCGGATAAGGGGAAGGATTCTGTTGAGACTAGCTCTCACCTTGCATGGGTGCATACTCCTCATGCGACTTCCGCTATTGCAACCCAACACACCTATTCGCTGTGATGTTCTCACAACCTTGATGGTTGAGTCAATGATGAAGGTAAAGGTTGCGATAAATGCAAGATTCTCTTAGTAGATTCTTACCTTGGTGTTTTGCCTACTTTTGATTTCTTGCAGAATAGTTTCTCCTCTCTTGAGGACAAAGAAGGCATACAAGATTTTGAATGATGAATTTTCTCTCATGGAATGTTCGGGGCCTCATTGACCCCACCATAAAATATTCAGTGAGGAATATTAGACAAGCTGATCTGGGTATTGATGTTTTCTGCTTTCAATAAGTTTAAATTTCAACTTTCCTGTTAACTAGTGCATATCGTGTAATATGGCCAGATGGCCCGGTTTTTGCTTCAGAACACGAAGTTGGTCGAGGAGGTGTTGTCACTCTTCTCTCGCCATGTTGGCTTTCTACTATTGTTGACCATGGGTTAGATCCCACTCAGCAAGCGGTGTGGGTCCTCATGTTTGTCGACAATCATTCTTTTGGGATCATTAATATTTATGCTCCCAATGATGTTGTGGAGCGATCTTCTTTATGGCGATGGATTGGTGATTCCTTGTCACCTGCCACTTGGGTTATATGTGGGGATTTTAATATGGTTGAAGTGGCTTCCAATAAAGATGGTCTGCTGCCTTTCTGGTAGACAACTCGCAAACATGAAGCCTGGTTTCACATGCACTATAAATTGGACCTTTTTTTTTCCCAATACTTCTCTTTGCCCTTTCACATGGTGTATGGCACACTTGGTGTAATTACACAGTTGGCCTTGACATAATTTTTAAACGCCTTGATTGTGCCATGATCACTACGCATTCTTTTTTTGCTTTTGGGGAAAATCAATCTCTTCTGATTTTACCGCTTGCTGGTCATCCTATTAGATCACTTTCCCATCAAATTTAGTATTGAATGGATGCCAGGTTGTAAGTGTGCTTCAAAAACATATTTTTTTCTTAATACTTCTCTGTTGTGTCATCCTCCCATGTTGGCCCACATCCAGTGGGTCTAGAATCTTGAGAGTCATCCTACTTAGCTCACTGGTTGGATTATGTGGTGGAATGATGCTATCCAAGGCACCACCCATTTCCTCTACATCTATGGTAGATAGTTGGCCTTGTACCATACCACAACCAAAGCCTTGAAGTTTGCTATTGAATCTTTGATGGTGAACCCTTTTAGCCCTAAATATCAAATTCAAGTGGCTCAACTCAGGCACAAAAATAAATTTGCAGACTCTCATGTTGCTAGAGGAGATCAGATTAAGGCCAGATTACGTTGGCTTAAGGTTGGGGATCGTGCTTCTAAAGAATTTTTTCTGGCTCTTAGATCTCACCATTCCTCTCCAGGGATTAAAAGAATTAAAGAAGTACAATCAATGCTCTCTGAGCTTTGGGATATTCTTCAAGCTTTTGTCAGACATTACGAGAAGGTGTTCACAATGCAAGAAAATTCTCCTACACACAATAATGCTTGGCGGTTGTTCCCGCTCGACTCTTGGATGCTGAAAGAGTGTTTTGTGATCAAATTCTTGCTCTTGAGGATCTTAAGGAGGTCATTTTTTCTATGGCAGAAGACAAAGCACCTGGGTGCGATGGCTTCCCTTGCGAGTTTTACAAGGCGTTATGGACATATGTTGGTGGAGTCCTACATAAGGTCTACTTAGAGGCTTTTCATTCCCACTCTTTGGGGCCACTTATCAACAAGGGGAATATCAAGCTCATTCCTAAAACTGGTGATCTAGAGGACATTTGTAATTGCTGACCAATTAGCTTGCTGAATGTTTCCTATAAGATAATTGTGAAAGCCTTGGCGCTCTAAATTAAACATTTTCTTCCATAATTGTGTGACCTGAGCAGACTGGTTTTATCAAATCCAGGTTTATTCTGGATAATATTATTGGGGTTTGGGAAGGCGTGGAATGGGCTCAACATTCTTTGTAGAAAACCCTTTTTCTTAAGATTGATTTTGCCAAAGCTTATGATCGCATTGAATGGCCTTTTATTCTTGCTATGCTTAAATCTTTGGGGTTTGGTCCCCACTTCATTCAATCTGTACAAATGCTTTTTGGTGATGCCTCTGCTTGCATTACCATTAATGGTTTCCAATCTTTAGCTTTTGGTCTTCACAGATCCATCTGGCAAGGTTGCCCTCTTCCACCCTCTTTGTATGTGCTTACTACTAAAGGTTTTGGGTACTTGCTTGCTTCCACCACTTTTGCTAGGTGTGTCAGGGGGATTTCCCTGCCCGAGTCATGTTCTCAACTTGTTAATGACCATTTTGTAGATGATTCTTTTCTCACTCTTCTCAAAGAATATTATAATGTTAAAGAAGCCCTTCATTGTCTGGACATTTTTTGCTTAGCTTCTGGGCCGCTATTCAATGGCACAAAACCTAGTGTTATAGGTAGTCTTTCCTTCTGACCCCTGCTTGGTTGCTCCAGTTTGGTTGGAAATGGATTAAACACGGGGAAATTCTTTGTTTCCTAGCATTTCCTTTACCTTTCAAGGGTCTGTTGTTTCTCTTTGGAATGCGGTGCTTGCAAGAATTGAGAAGAAGCATACTTACTGGATTACCAAGCCTCTTTCTCTGGCTGGTAAATTTGAATTTTGGTCTAAAATCCTTGCAGCTACTCATGTTTATTATTCCTTGTGTTGGGCTTGTTATCGGACTTTTTCCCGTGAAAGAATTTATAATAAAAGAATATATAAATCAAAGTAATTAAGAAATATTATTATAATGAAAGGGTGTGACTTTTTTAATCACCCTTGGGGCATTATTAAAACTCGTAAATTAATAGAGAATGGGAGAGGCATGGAAATTAAAAAAACCCAGAGAAATAGTACATGAAGAAGGAATAATTAAGGAGAGCACAAGGAAGGGGAGAGTTAAGGTCTGTGGTTGGGCATTGGGCATTGGAGAAGGGGCATATAGTGTGTGTCCAACTCGGGGTACAACGTACATCCGAGAGTGTCTTGGCCAGGGCTGTGTTTATTTCATGTCGTGAAGGCATGTGGGGTTTTGTGTAGGAACTGTGTCCTTCTGTGTTTATTTCATGCCATGAAGGCATGTGGGGTTTTGTGTAGGAACTATGTCCCCCTGGAGTGCTTCCTTGCCTGGAAACCCTAGGCCTATAACTAATCCTCTGTGTGTGGAAAGCAACCTCTCTGTGATTTACATATATGTATTAATCGATTTTATTTAGTCATTACCCTAATATTTCACTATTACAAATTATTATCTCAAAGCTTTATTATTGATTATTGGCGTTAATTCATGTTTATAATGAAAGCTCATCTTTAATATAATTTATAATTGTAGTATAATTGTTTTGAATGTTCATTCAATATAAAAATATAAATTTATGAGAAATTAGTTTATTGTTACCTTGAATAATTACTATTGGAATTTTATTTAAATATTGTGCAAACTCTTCATAATAAAAGAAAATTAAACACCTTAATATTAAATTGTTTATTGTAGGTACAAGGTTAATTACATTAGATTTAGCTTAATATTTTATTTATTTAATCTACTGCTAAAGTACCATCACATTTGGTATCTGAGCCAAATCAATCTGGAAGACTGCATAAGATCATCCAATTTTATTTGAACACATTAGAAAATAAATCATGAAGACAATAAAATAGTATTTACTCTTTACTTTAGGTTTTTAAACTCCCTATATTAATTGAATAGTTATGGAGAGCCAAAACAATGGAAATAAACAAATGCTAAAGTTCAGGTATAAGCCAAACATTTCAAACAAATTATACATTGAAACTTCACATTAAGTAAATTCATCCTATCTTCTTGAAACTTTTAAAATTGCGATGTGGTGAAAGATAAAATTTTCTTATGATGCAAAATATTACATAAGTTAGTTTTGCCTGTTAAATCATTTTTCGTGAAATAAAATGCAACTAAAAACCCTTCAGTTTTCTTAGCACTCCCATTAATTACTCTTAAAGTATAACAAATTTTATTGTGGATAACAAAATCTATTTCAAAATCCATTGAAACTATAAAAATCCTTCCTAAACTGCAGGATTAATATATTTTAGAAATATTTTACCTACAAATATCCCATAAAATAAATTTGGAAAATAAATTGCATAATAATTTTTTTACTTACATTAATGGACTCCAAATTAAGACTGTTCATAAAATTTATACTTGATAACTGAATATAGATTAAAAAAAACAAAAAAAACAATGTAACTGAGATTGAATTACCAGTTAAATGCAAATGAAGTAGACAACTTATTATTTTTTCTTCTTTTCTAGGGTGCATGAGTTTCAAAAAGCTAAAATCTAGAAAAAAAATAACTCAAAGTTCCGGACTCTCTAGCAAAATATTTACTGTAATTACAAAAATGCTTGGTTCTTAATTCAAAAAAATATTGTATTCTGCATTTAAATTTTCTTTTTTTTACATGTCAAATGAAATATGCAGTGGAAAATTAAACTTAGTAGTCGGGTGCCTAGAAACAAATTCTTAAGAAAATTTTAATGAACAATATAAAATGAGAATATGTTGAAAATAAATCTCAACTCCAACCAATATCTTCATTTAACAAGATAAAAACAACTTTCAAACAGCTGAAAGGTTTCTTACCTAAGAAAAATTTAATGAGAGAATATGTTCAACTCCAACCAATATCTTCATTTAACAAGCTGAAAACAACTTTCAAACAACTGAAAGGTTTCTTACCTAAGAAAAATTTAATGAGAGAATATGTTCAACTCCAACCAATATTTTCATTTAACAAGCTAGAAACAACTTTCAAATAGCTGAAAGGTTTCTTGTAAATTACAAAGTGCGATAGCCGAATTTTAAATGATGTCAAGTTTGTGATCTATGTGAGATGTACTCATTTCTTGAATACAAGTGTTCAGATTTTTGTGCGCCAATGGCCCTGAAATACAAGTGAAGAGAGTAAACTCTAAATATGTCTAAGTTGGAAATTATAAGGTAACCTAAAAAGTATGTTTGGATGTATGTGGGGGCGAATGATAACACGATGAAGCGGCAAGCTAAATGGTAGTAGTAAGACTAGGTAGACTTCCATGAACTTGTAGTGTTTGAATCTTGCATAAATACATTTGTATTCATACCATCTGCTACCATTGATTACTCTAATTGAACCTTCAGTGAAACATAAAGAATGTTTGCAGCCAGTTTGTTTGTATATTTAAAATATCTCAATATCTAATGTTCTGAAGACTTTAGAGCCCAATATTTATATCATTGCAGACCTAAATGGTGAGAACTTATCATTATATCCATCAAAGGAAATGAGAATTTATTTATTCCCGGAACAAATGAACTAAAGATAATTTACACAAAGCATGAAAATTTAGCCTTCTAACTTAAGATTTCCAAGCACATTTCCTTCTAAAAGTAGAGGTTTCAATTGACTCTTGCCAAGGGTACATAGAATATGGCTTAATTGCATTTTTTTGAAGTTTCTAAGTTGTACAGAAATTTAAAGATCCAAAAAATTCCCTTACATATCTTTCCCTTGGATCAGTGATGTAACCAAGTGGCTAATTCCACTTTGACATACAAGCATGAACTGTTAGGATAGACAAGATGGCTAATGATAGCCTTGATCAGTGCCAAACAAGTATCAATAAACTATTAAATCGGTAGTCAAATAAAATTTTCTAAGTTTTTGTTTTGGTGTGGAAGAGACCACCCTCAAATTCTCTTTGGCATGTCGTGATTAAATACAAATTTAGACGAAGCTTCTGATAATAAAATAATCCAGTGCATACAACTTCATGAAAATATTTCTTTTAATATATGTCAATTACTTAGGATTGGTAATGTATATGATATAATGGTTCCTTATTCTTACGATAGATAAGAATGCATGTTGATAGTTGTATCATAGTCCCAATCATCTATCCTCCATTTTTGCCACTATTTCTCAATGAAATAGGCACCAATTTGGATAGTTATGGACTCAAACTTCTCACTCTATTCATGTAAGAAACAACATTTTATTCAGGTTGTAGCTTAGTTCCTAGCATTTCTGCATGTTTAATTTCACATTGTGACTTTGTCATATTCTGGAGATCTCGCTCAAAGTCATATTTTCAAAAATCTATGCATGTAGGAATCCTATTGAGTCCTATTTATTGCCACAAATTATTTATTTAATAATACAAATTATTTCAGAATAGTAGAAACATTTCAAAGCATTATGTGTGTTTATTTCCCAAAGTGCATAAACATACAAGTAAAGACAATAATAGTTTACATGAATATGATTATAGGATAGTTCATCTTCAAATGAATCTTCCTCAATTTACATAACAAACATTTGATTCATTAGTCATTTTTTAAAGATTTTTAATTAGACTTTACATATTCAATTTCCAAGCTAATCATGACCTTGTACCATGTATGTGAGGTCATTGTGAATCTCTACCTACACTTAGTGGATGTTTAATGTTTTAATCTATCATTTCTTGGAGTTGGGAATTTAAATAATTTGAACAGGATTAAACAATAAATTTATTATCCAACTTAGTATTAAAGACTATATATTTTATAATGTTGATATCATGGGTCACATTTAACCCAAAAGATATAAAATAGTTATGAAATCCAACTTTAGCAATTTTCCTCTCCTTTACAAGATCTTTTCATAAAATATATCATAGTCTCAATTAGGAATTAATTATATAAATGAAGTATTGGGTGGTCAACTAAAACCCTTTGTTTTGATAGGTTTACAGTGGTCTACCTCTCGTGTTCATCATGTAAATAAATGTATGACATTGTTATCAGAGGAATGTGAGAAATTCCTACATAATAATCAATGACAAGAAAGTATTCATACGAATAGAATCCAAATTCATGCACCTATAATATAGATATTAAGTAGCATCTTAAATATAGGTTGTCCCATTTAGTCATTTGCGTCTCCATCCAAATTTAGACACCGGTACCTAAAATTCATAATAAGTCTCTTTAGCTATTATTCTTCTCTCAAAATAGGATGTAATATTGATTATGGGTGAAAGTTATACATATAGACATATTGTCTTAATTATTTGCCAAGGCCATTCAAAATGATAAATGTGACATATCGTTTATATAATAATAGTAACTACAATATTCTTAGGAAGTTGAAGTAGCATGGTAATATGCTCATTAGAGAAATGTATGGACTTGATGTTCTGTCTTGAATAAGATTCAAAAGACTTACATATTTCCTTGTGACTTCCTCCATAGCTTGAGTTAATATTTGCAAAATTTAATATTGTCACTTTTAACTTAATGACCCTCCATAAGATTATATTTGATTGAAGCAATTAGAATCTAAAAGTTGAGTTGTTTTAAAATGGTTAAGTTTTTGGTTTCTCATTGTTTAAAAAAAAAATTTTAAAAAATGACAACTTTAGGGATATTAAGTTTAAGGCTCATCTATATTTGTCTAGTACTTTCTTATACATGACAGGCGTCTTAGAATATTGAGTTAGTAAGTTGGCCTTTCTAATGATTAATTTTGTGTATCTATGACAATTTTTATTTATTACCCAAATGAGTTAAAATATTTTAAGAGGAAACATGTGGACATGTTACCTTACAGGGGGAGAGATGACCTTTACATTTATTTGTTTTATTTTAATGTTAAGATTAGTATAGTGAATTACGGTTCAAAATTCAAATACCATAGTTACTTAAACAAAAGAAAGGATAGAACTATAAAATTTCTTGCGGGTGTTTATAATGTATTATGGCTTTTTTTTTAAAATGGTAGTAATATATTTAGTACTATCTTTACCTATTGTACCATGTTATTGGACTTGATCAACCCAATAATATTGTGCATGTTCTTTATTTGATAAGATAGTGATACTTGAAAAGTTTACATTTATACTCGATTTATAGTAAAATAGGATACTCATGTAGTCTGGAATGCATGATTATCAACTTTGACTACATTTTGAATATACAGATTCTATGTTATTCAATGATGAGTGACTATGTAGTATGAGATGTGCATGTCACTCACTAGTTAAATGTTATGTTAAGACATAAAATTTTTATAATTTTTAAGTTACATACAAATTTATTAAAATGTATATGTTAAAGAGAATGAGTCATATGAGAGAAAATTGATGAAGTTGAAATATATTCAACCTTAAACATATAAAATAAAAGTAATTTATTCAATTATAAACTTTTTGATAGAAGAGATATATGTGTTCTTGCCATAATTTGATTGGCAAAGTGACTCCCTTGGAGTTACTTGTTAATTTAAGAATAGAAGGATATCTATGAATGAAGGAAAAAAAAATTATAGATAAAGTAAAAATAAAAAAATAGAAATATTATGAAGAACAAATATCTTTAATATCTATTTCTTCAACTATAAATATTGTGTTTTTCTTTGAGTTGTGATGCAGATGCATCTCTTGCTATTGAGGACAATAGCTAAATTACAGGGGGATAAATGTTATGGGACTTTTTCCCGTGAAAGAATTTATAATAAAAGAATATATAAATCAAAGTGGGATAAATGTTATGGGACTTTTTTCCGTGAAAGAATTTATAATTAAAGAATATATAAATCAAAGTGGGATAAATGTTATGGGACTTTTTCCCATGAAAGAATTTATAATAAAAGAATATATAAATCAAAGTAATTAAGAAATATTATTATAATGAAAGGGTGTGACTTTTTTAACCACCCTTAGGGCATTATTAAAACTCATAAATTAATAGAGAATGGGAGAGGCATGGAAATTAAAAAAACCCAGAGAAAGAGTACATGAAGAAGGAATAATTAAGGAGAGCACAAGGAAGGGGAGAATTAAGGTCTGTGGTTGGGCATTGGGCATTGGAGAAAGGGCATACAGTGTGTGTCCAACTTGGGGTACGACGTACATCCAGGAGTGTCCTGGCCAGGGTTGTGTTTATTTCATGTCATGAAGGCATGTGGGGTTCTGTGTAGGAACTGTGTCCCCCTGGAGTGTTTCCTTTCCTAGAAACCCTAGGCCTATAACTAATCCTCTGCATGTGGAAAGTAGCCTCTCCATGATTTACAAATATGTATTAATTGATTTTATTTAGTCATTGCCCTAATATTTCACTATTACAAATTATTATCTCAAAGATTTATTATTGATTATTGACTTTAATTCATGTTTATAATGAAAGCTCATCTTTAATATAATTTATAATTGTAGTATAAATGTTTTGAATGTTCATTCAATATAAAAATATAAATTTATGAAAAATTAGTTTATTGTTACCTTGAATAATTACTATTGGAACTTTATTTAAATATTGTGCAAATTGTTCATAATAAAATAAAATTAAACACCTTACTATTAAATTATTTATTGTAGGTAAAAGGTTAATTACATTAGATTTATCTTAATATTTTATTTATTTAATCTACTACTAAAGTACCATCACAGGGCTCCTTTTTAGAGCATCTTATTTTAAATTGGAGAATCTCTTGAGAGACTTTCTTTGGGCCAATAGTGTCGATCATCATGGTTTTCATAGAATCGCATAGGATTTTTGTTGTCTCCCTCAGGACTCTGGAGAGCTTGGCCTCTTGTCCACTCAAAAACAAGGTTTAGTCCTTTGTGCCAAATCGGTGCTCAGAGCTATTGCTGGTAACAAATCTTGGAAAATGTTGCTTCAAAATTGCATTTCTTCAGGACACCCAGTTAACAAACCATTCTGGAAAGGGATTGGTTTTCAAACCCTTCTTCTAATGAAATATGTAGTGCACATTCAAGGCACCCTTTTTGCTAAAAGCATTTTGCATGCTTAGGAAGCTATGAAGCCTTGGCTTCGCTAGGATGGTTCAGGATTTCGTGATGGCCTTTCTTTCAACCAACACAATATTTGGTAGTCGCCTCTCATTCAGGTTCAGGGGCTCCTGTTGGCCCACATCCCTGGTGTACATGCTTTGCGTTTTCATAAACAAGACATTTGTACTCCTTGTGACCTTTTTCCTCGTGCCACTATGAGTCTCCACTCTTGGGAAGATTTGTAGGCCCAGTTTTGCCTTGCTCGACCAGATTCACATATATATTTGAGTTGGTGCTCTCTACTCTACCTCAGAATATGCTACACAAAATTGCTATCCATTCTGTGAGGCCTTGGTGGAAAGATTGGCATTGGTTTTTGTTAGACAGCTCAGATAACCAGAGGACAACTGAGAGGGGGGCGGTGAATTAGTTGTCATCAGATTATAGAACTTTAAGCATTTAAATCCTTATTACCGGAACACACAAACTTAATATCGGAATGCATAAACCAAATAGCGGAATAACTATTAAAGCAATTAAACATAAACATAAATCATAGAACAATTTCCATCCATCCAAAACACATGACACCAAGATTTGTATGTGGAAAACCCAATAAAGGGAAAAACCATGGTGGGAAGCCTACCCACAGTCAGATAATATTTCTGCAGTAAGTATGTAATTACAATATGAGGGGCCTGCACAGCCAGGAAGGCCAACAACCTAGAGCACACTTCTCATCACAAAAGGAGCCTCACTGATTACAAAATAAATCCATACTACAATCTGGAAAGAAGATGAACTGCAAGTATAGCATCTCCTATGCCAGAGTAGAGTTCCAGTTAAGCTCAGTACCAGAGGTCTTAAACCTCTTACACAAACCCAATTCGATCACCTATGATCGACCAAACCTTTTGCATATGATTACGACATTATTCACACATAGATAGTCCTATAACCATAATCCCATATGCCCATGGTCTACAAAGAGATCTTACACCATATTTATACCAACCCGAGACCTAAACAATTAGGTCGGCCACCTAAAAGATAATACAATAAGTTCATAACATAGAACCACAATCCAATGATCAACCAAGTCGGTTTAGGCCAAAAAAAATATAAACCAATAATTAAATCTCGTGGGTAATGCATCAAGACCATCCTCCAACACGTTACATAAACCGGTCCATAACCTAGATAACACCGGACCCAAAATAGGTCACCATAAACCAAATTCAATACCATCGATAAACAAGAACATGAACAAGATAACCAACAACATCTCGAAACCCATCTAGAAGCCGCACCAACACCACTTATCATGTGTATCAAAAGATCTTCAACAAAGCTCTGTCGATAAAACCCTTATCAGTGACCAAAAGGCTTACTAGAACAAATGATAGCTCTAGAGTTATCAAATCCTGAACCAACTAATCGTAATACATATCTGAATAGCATGAATGACAGATTCAAACCAATTCCAAAAACCAAAGCATACCGGATCAATATCATAATCCAACTACTCTACCAGAACCAATCGAAAACTGGTAAACAACCAAAACAACCAGTGTTGCCATCAATGACAAAACATCAATGCAACACATTATCATTTCCTCCAAATTGCCAACAATCGCCCCTTTTGGCATTGATGGCAACACTAGATTGAAAAACATCCAAGTGCCAAGAAATGGCAAACAAATCTCCCCCTATGGAAGATAACAACAATCTCCCACAAGATGATATAATAATGAAGTTTTGATCTCTCCCCCTTTGACTAATATTTTGTTAAGCTCTTTTTTTCACATATATCTCTCCCCCTTTGACATTAATGCTAGAAATATGACATAATCATCAAAGAGACCATAGATCCTCTGATTCTTATAGATGACTACTCCTTTGAGTAGTAGCACCACCACATCAATCCAGAATGAGCAATAACTCTGATAATGCACACCAGACTGATGCCAATCAACATTGCTCAAGTCTCTACTGGAGGGACATAAACCCCCAATCTATCTCTGAAGTACTCAAATGATTCTTTAGAAAAAGGTTTAGTGAAGATGTCTGAAATACGCTCTTTAGTGTTCACATAAACCAGTCCGACTTCATTTGCTTCCATGTTCTCCTTCAAAAAGTTATACTTGATAGATATGTGCTTTGTCTTAGAATGAAATACCAGATTCTTTGATATATCAATAGCAACATAGTTATCACAATGAATAACTACCAGTTCATTACAATCCACCTTTATATCCTTCAACATTTGTTTCATCCATAGAAATTGTGTACAGTTAGTAGTAGCAACAACATATTCAACTTCAACAGTAGATAAAGAAGTACATTACTGCTTTTTGTTGATCCATGAAACAAGTTTCTGTATATGGTGAAAATGGATACAATAATATTGAGAGACTAAATAGATTCAACACAAAACCCTAGCCTAACAACAACAAAGATCCACCATAACATATGAAGATTACCTAAGACAATGCAAATTAAATGAAATCACAAAGATTATACCATCACATGTCCAATAGGGTTTGGATCTCCATTCTTCCTATCTCCATTGATCTTGCTTGATATATTTGCTCTTAGATTTTATGTGCACAAGAGCTCAACAAAGAACAGAATGTGGTTGCAAGTGGGATCGTAATGTAGTAAAGTGCATAAAAGATCATTAGCTTTTGATAATGAAGGAAGCATCTCCTTATATAGAAAACACAATAAGAAATGGAGGGATAAGATTGAGAGGTGTAAAAGGAGGTCAGTTATGATTAGAGGGTAGGTAAAAGAAATAATAAAATAATGAAAGGGGTAGGTAGTGTATGAATTAAGAGACGAATGACATGTGTCATGGGTAGAAAAGGCTAATGAATTAATTAAATAAATAAATATTTATTTAATTAATAGAAGTGGGATAATTAAATAAATAAGATATTTATTTAATTTAGGAAAAGGATAATTTAAATAAATAAATATATTTATTTAAATGAGAAATAAGGCTAGAAGAGGATAAATGAATTAATTAAATAAATAAAGATTTATTTAATTAATAGAAGAATTAAGCTTAGATAATTAAATAAATAAATAAATAAAATATTTATTTAATTAGACTGGACAATTTTGGGTGTCTACATTTTGCCCCTCTTTGAGACAATGCAGCTTGTCGCGTTGTTTCAAAGAAGATAAGATGAACTGATATAGAGTTGCCCCAAGATGGGAATGATATGCCCCCTCGAGAGATTGGATGAAAATGTCTGAAAAGATTGCAGACAATCTCTCGATAAGAAAGAGAGGCTAGAATGGACTGACCAGATAGAGTGACAAAGTCACGGGATAAAGAAGACTGACTCGGGAGGCAAGGGCTAGGGCTAGGGTAGTCTATAAGATAGACCACGGGGGAAAATACATCCTCATTGTCATCTACACATCCATGAGAGCAGAGTGCAGAGCGAAAATAGAGCAGCAACAGTCAGCAGCGATAGCCTTCGTTCACATATTCGACTGCGTTCGTCGATTCCAGAGACCAGTAGAGGCAGGAGAGCCGGTAAGTACCACCAAACCTCCTCGTACTTCGATGCATTTATTGTTGTCATTAATGCATGGTAGATAGGGCAATAAATGCACTTAGAATAGGGTCCAAAAAAGGTCCAAAAACGTCCAGGCGCGTCTGCGTTGGTGCCAGGCGCATCCATGCTCGCGAGGCGCGTCTATGTTTGTGCCAGGCGCGTCTGTGATGGAAACCGCATCTGTGCCAAATGCGGCCGTGTTTGTGATGTGTAGGCGCGTCTGTGCCAAGAAGGCACATCTATGTCGCCCAGGCACGTCTGTGCAGAGCATAGGCACGTCTGCGTTGGTCAGGCGTGTCTGTGTTTTTCAGGTGCATCTGTGCAGTCTTTAAGTGCGTTTATGTCAGGTAAGCGCATTTGTGTCCAAAAAATGTGAATTTGTGTCTTCCAGGTCAAATCGACAGTTCTGTGATGAACATACGCTGTCGATTGGATAAGCTGCTGAGAGGATACACTCAAGCAGGTCCTCTAGGGAAGACTAGGATAGATCAAGGCACTTTGTGATGAACAGTGAGTACCAAGATAGAGTACTTTGTGATGAACAGGGAGTACTAAAATATGAGCAGCACTTTGTGATGAACAGTGATTGCAAATGTGAGCAACACTTTGTGATGAACAGGGAGTGCCACACACGTAGTACTTTGTGATGAACAGGGAGTACCACTAGGATAGAAGCAACACTTTGTGATGAACAGTGAGTGTCACTAGGATAGATAGCCATATGCATTTAGATAAAAAGTAGCATTTTTGTGATGAACAATGAATGCCACTATGATTGACATGATTGATTTGCTTGACTGCAGGAGTATCTGCCTATGTTGGAGTCACGGGAGAGATTCCCATCGACTCAGAGATTGCAACCTGAGCTGACAGCCGAGGAGCGAGCTGCTATCGAGGCTATGGGTCTGAGACATGTGTTGTATATGCCTGAGTTTCGGGTGAACATGGGACTGCTGACTGCATTGGCTGAGAGATGGCACTCAGAGACTTGCACTTTTCATTTGCCAATGGGGGAGATGACAGTCACCCTGGAGGATGTATACAGGATTCTGCGGATACCGATCGATGGGGAGTTGGTTCCTTACAATCGAGACGGAGACATGGATGCACTGAGATGAGTGTTCTGGGATCCGGGACCGGAGATGAGGGTGGGACATGTGGCATGGGATACCATGACATGGACAGGATTAGCACTACCAATAGTGATAGGAGGAGCGATTAGTGGGTTCCTGTGTCCGGATAGGGCGACACGGGGGTTGGCGGTGGGCTGGGGAGGAGCATTGGAGACATTGGTGACACAGCACACCAGATATGCCTGGGGACCGTGTGTGCTAGCACACCTATATTACGAGCTGCATCAGTTTGTATACCACGGATCAGTGGGATTGGGCTGCGGGGTGACATTGCTGCAGGTGTGGGCTTATGAGCATCTACCAGTGACGAGACTGATACACTTCAGGGGCAGAGGTCACAGATGCAGTTTTGTGCATTTGTACGACATGATCACATCGCAACCACGGATTGGCAGGCTAGAGCATTGGCGGCGGGTGATAGATGACATCGATATGGTCATATGGAGGCCATACCTGGGATGCGAGCAGTGGGAGGACGATGTGGTAGAGCTTCCCTACACGTTCCGGAGTAGGTACCTGATTGGGAAGATGCCCTATGTGCTGGAGAGGCAGCTAGTGGACAGGGTTGGTAGGCAGTTCGACAGGATTCAGCGGATGCCACGGGGCTCAGGCATGTATGCACGGACTGTGAGAGATCAGGCACAGTTTGGACCCCTGTTATCATATGATCAGGCTATTACACAGCTGGTAGAGATGATGCCCCTACCCTAGGACATGTGGCCAGAGATTGAGGATGCCGACATGGATGCCGAGTACACAGCATACTGGGTGGAGCATCCATTCCCACGCCTGACGGATCTAGGAGAGCCATTAGGTGGAGATGGTGGTGGGGATGATGATGATGGTGGAGATGATGGGGGCAGAGGCTGACAGAGGAGGAGGGGAGCAATTGGAGAGAGGAGGGTTGCACCGCGGAGGGAGGGTGGAGAGGAGAGGCAGGCTCGGGTGGTGAGGGGTCACGGTGGATTGCCGCTACAGGTGCCAGTAGCACAGGGTCCCAGATAGGTGCAAGTACAGGGATAGGGACAGGTACCAGTACAGGCACCAGTACAGGTACCAGTACAGGCACAGGCACAGGGGCAGGCACCCGTACAGGGGGAGCCATAGGTAGAGCCACAGGGGGCTGATGCAAAGGAGGATGAGCCGATGGAGCTGAGGGAGATCTGCCAGGGATAGGCAAATGAGATCCAGGAGCTGGAGAGGGAGAGGGATAGGCTCAAGAGGCGGCTCTGAGATACTGAGCGGGAGCGAGACCAGGCCATTCAGCGCTACATAGAGGCTGAGACAGCACTGAGGGCTGGGAGACAGGCAGCAGAGGACATAGGGGCCAGATATGCCTATGTCCTGCGAGCAGGGGAGGAGATTGCCTACTGGCGAGATCTCTATTATGGTGCAGTGCCAGCGGATCAGCGGGTGAGGAGCTTCCATAGACCATCGCGGACAGCGACAGCTACGGGAGGGAGCTGGAGGAGACAGGCATCGAGTGGTGGGGTTATGGGTCCTCCACCACCACCAGATAGAGGGGACAGGAGGGATGATCCTAGGGCGGGTCCTTCAAGGGCTCAGATTCCATCGAGGCCAGGTGGCTCCGAGGGAGGGAGTTCATCATAGCCGTAGAGGGCTCCCTATGTATCAGTATTGTACCATTTTTGTATGATGATGTAGACACCTTCAGGTGATTGTAGCCATATGATTTTTTGGACATCATTGTATTATGACACTTATGATATATATATGAGATGATTCATCTTTGTGGCAGCTATATGCATGTGTACCTATGTGATGAGATGTTCTTATGTGATGTATGTTTTACGATATGGATGCAAATATGTACATGAGGAAATGCAATATTTTTGTTCTTTTATGTTTTACATGTGTACGTAAATGTAACTATGAATGTATGTAATGCAGATGAATATGATAATGCAAATAACTATTTACATGATGAGAATATAAAATGTGCTAACATATGTTGTGTGCAGGATGGGATGCAATTGTGATATCTATATGTATGTATGAAATGCTTATATGTGGTAATCAGGTGCAACTTACATGAAATGCAAATGTTTTTGGTGTGTCATTATACTCAGTCATGTAATAGCAGGCTACGCGGACTCGAGAAGGACGATGGAAGTCAATCAAGAAAGGGGGATGAAAGATAGAAGATATGAAAGTGAAAGAGCTTCTTGTGCGTTATCATCATTGAGCTTTATTATGGCAAAATAGGTTATGACAATCAAGGCATATGTTCGACCTAGAAAGTCATTGTACCTGTTTGCATGGAGATAAGATAGTCACAAACAAGGAATGCCCCATTTCACACTAGACTCACAGTGTCCTCATATCCTTAGACAAGTCATAGCATTACTAAGAGACAATCCACAGATAGCAAATACAAATAGGTGACGATACCCCATCCTCGCCTTTCTAGTCAAAGACATCCTCGAGATAGAATCTCTAGTCAGAGACATCCTGGAAAAGCTAAAAGACATGTCACCAAAAGACAAAATCAAAAGAAAACCAAGACTCAACACCAACATTCACTGTAGTCCTCAAGTTTAGTGTCCCTTGTCACTTGTATAAGTCTTATTTGATTGTGGTCACAATGTTTACTTTCACAAAATGGATAGATAGCACTGAACCATAATGTTATCTAAGTCTGTTGAAAGATTTGATTTGTTGAAGCCCATTGTTGCTGTTGTATCTCATCTGAAACTGACTGAATCCATGAAACTGATACTTTATTGCAGAGAAGATGAACCTTTATTGCGAATCTGTGATGCAAATGTTGCTTTATTGCAGATTGTGTGCAGATAGACTGAAGGAAACTGGAAGAAACTGTACTCCTCAAAACATGTGATGTTCTTAGTTCCACACCCATCACTAGACGTAGGATTTGCCTTAGCCACAGATAGGATCTAATTTATTATGAATGGATAGGGGTGAAAAGTGTAGGATTTTGCCAAGATCAAGGGCACAATGAAAAGCATAAAAGAGACAATAGAATGACAAGAACAAACTGTATTCTCATCAATATACAAAAATGATCAATTGGATTAACCAATACAATGAATAGAGGCCTGCTTATATAGGCAAGGCCATATGGATGTATGAGCACACAAATATGACATGTGGCTTAATGAGAAACAAGGGTAGGTAAGAAATACTAAGGGTAGGTAGGAGAAATAATATAATATTCCACAAGAGGTGGATGACCCACCGAATGTGGAGTGTAACAGCAAAATAAGACCACAAAAGGTGGAATTTCTCCTACAAGCTCTATCCCTAAGTGCACACTTCCCTAAGTGTCTCAAATCCAAACTACGAAGAGATGCATTATCCTAAGTTAACTTAAGTAAGTGTAATAATATCCAAAATGAATATTTATTTACACCAACACCCCCCCTTAAGTGCAACTTAGGGGAATGAAGACTCAAGTCAACAATGCAAGATGGATCCCGGCTACTAGGCCATGATAGGTACCCATGTACAATATGCAAATGCAAGCAAAACTATGCAATGCAATCTCTCACAAACGGAGAAAGGGAGAAAACCCAGTGGGAAAAAAATCCCCCCCAAAAGAGAGATGAATGTACAAAAGGCTCTCAAAGAAGAAGGACAAAACCTCAAAGAGGAAAAAGTCCCCCCCATAAGAGAGGAAGGAGAAGTCAACTGACCCCCCCTAATGACACATCCCACACCCCTAAGAGAGCTCGCAACTATTGGAACTTACTCTCGATGAAAGGTTTGGTGAATATGTCAGCAACCTGCTCTACTATAGGACAATACTGTAAATCAATGACCTGCTCCTGGATGAGCTCTTGGATATAGTGCATATGAATCTCGATGTGTTTGGTCCCTTGGTGCTGGACTGGGTTCTTCGAGATTGCAATAGCACTCTGATTGTTGCAATGGAGAACTGTCGGCCGTGGAGTGGTGAATCCAAACTCTGTGAGAATCTGCTGGAGCCAAATGGTCTCAGTCACTGCGTTAACAATGCCTCGATACTCAGCCTCAGTCAAAGAAAGAGCAATAGCATGTTGCTTCTTGCTCTGCCAACAAATGGGGCCTGAACCAAGGTGAAAACTGTAACCAGAAGTAGACTTACGATCAACTAGATCACCAACACAATCGGATTCTGTGTAACCAACCAAGCGAAGTCCTGTGCCTGCTGCATAGTGAATCCCATAGTGATGTGTACCCTGGATGTAATGAAGGATGCGTTTGGTGGCTTTCAAATGAAGCTCATGTGGTTCCTGCATGAAGCGGGAAACCATGCCAATTACAAATGAAATATCAGGGCATGTATGAGTCAAGTAGATGAGACTACCCACAAGCTGACGATACAAAGTGGCATCAACTGGTGGAGAAGAACACTGAGCCTCAAGCTTGACTCTTGAAAGAAAAGGAGTCGGGGCAGGCTTACAATCAGCCATATGAAAGCGTGCAAGTAGATCAAGAGCATACTTGGGCTGCGATAGTGTAATCCCGGAAGGTGACTGTGAAATCTCTATCCCGAGAAAGTAGTACAAAAGACCCAAGTCAGTCATAGCAAATCTGTCATGCAAAGCAAATTTGACCCTGCTAATGATGGATGAAGTACTCCTTGTAATGATCAAGTCATCAACATAGAGCACAAGTATCAAGTGAGAGTCATCCTGTCGCAAAATGTAGACATTCGGATCGGAATGACACCTAGTGAACCTTGCGGAGAGAAGAAAGGAATCCATCTTGGCACACCAAGCCCTAGGGGCCTGCTTAAGGCCATAGAGAGATTTCCTTAGTCTGCAAACCAAGGAAGTATCCTGGATGAAACCCTGTGGCTGCTCCATATAAATCTCCTCATCAAGATCACCATGAAGAAAAGCACTCTTCACATCCATCTAATGTACAGCCCAACCATGAGCTGCAGCAATAGCAAGTGTCAAACGAATGGAGTTCATCTTGGCTACGGGGGCAAAGGTCTCAGTATAGTCAACACCTGCAACCTGAGAAAAACCTTTTGCAACAAGCCGAGCCTTATACTTATCCACACTACCATCCACTGCAAACTTGGTCTGATAGATCCACTTACATTGAACCATCTTTCTCCCCTTAGGGAGATGGACTAGATCCCATGTGTTGTTCCTCATCAAGGAACTATACTCTTCCTCCATAGCTTGGTCCCACTCAGGAACCCCTGATGCTTCCCTAAATGTCTGTGGATCAGAAGCGGTAGAAATGAATGCATGTGGAAGATCCTGATGTTGTGATTGAGTTCTCTGTGTATCTGAAGGATCCCCAACAAGAGAACTCGCGGACTCAAGTGTCGGTCGAGCCCAACGAGGTCTAGGTGGAGGTGGAGAGTGAGGCTCCTCAACTGCAAGTGGACCCTGCGGAGGTGTAACCCTGCGAGTCGGAGTTGAGGAAGTCTCATCATCTGAATCACTAACATCACTATCCACAATGGAGGAAGGTGGAGGAGGTAGAGAGCCTAAGCTAGGAGAGCTTTCCTCAAAGTGAACACCCCTCTCAATGAATGCCTCATGTGTCTCTGGATCCATCAATCTGTATGCCTTAACACCCTCAGGATATCCAACAAATATGCAAGGTCGACTCTGAGGTTCCAATGCCTTGCGTTTCTGTGGAGGTATGCGAGCCCATGCTGGACACCCAAAGACTCTGAAATGTCTCACAATCGGTTTCCTACCAGTCCAAGCTTCAAAAGGAGTAATACCTTGCAGAGCTTTGTGAGGAACCCGATTCTAGATGTGTGTGGCACAACTGATAGCCTCTGTCCAAAAGGTAGGATCAAGAGAACGTGCATGTATCATACAACTAGCCATTTCTTTGAGAGTTCTATTCTTGCGTTCTGCAACCCCATTTTGCTGTGGAGTGTATGCAACAGAATGCTGAAGATCAATCCCCTCAAATGTACAAAAATCCTCAAGTCTCTTGTTCACATATTCCCTTCCATTATCTGTGCGAAGAATCTCGACCACTTTCCCTGATTGCTTCTCCACATGAGTCTTGAAGTCCTGAAATCTATCAAATACTTCACTCTTATGAATGAGAAAGTAGACCCAAGTGAAGTGGGAGTAGTCATCAATGAAGGTAAGAACATAGCGGGCCTTACTGAATGAAGGTGCTGGAAATGGACCTGCTACATCACTGTGAACAAGTTGAAGAACTTCCAAAGCTCTCCAAGTTTTCCCTTTATCAAACTTCTCTTCGGGATGCTTGCCCATGGAACAACCTGAACATACACCCTCTGAAAAACTAATTCGAGGTAGACCTGTGACCATGTCTTTAGTGCTGAGCTGTTGAAGATAGCGGTAGTTGAGGTGACCAAACCGCTCATGCCATAGCTTACTTTCTAAATTTGAATGAGTAAGCAAGGCCCTAGAAGGTGAACTTGGCACAAAGTGGGAGAATGAATAAAGTCTAGAGTTGTCATTGACTTGTCCCACTGCTACCAAGGCATCATCATCAAGTTCCTTTACCACAACTGAATCTGGTGTAAACTCAACCTTTTTCCCATTCCCATAGTGAGTGATTTGGCCGATGGAGAGAAGGTTGGTAAACAAGTTAGGAACATAGAGAACATTCTCAAATGTTCCATCATCCATGTCAACTGAACCTTTCCCTTCAACCTCTACTTGTGTGTCATCACCTATGTAAATGTGGGGTACCTTAGATGGCTCCAATGAAGAAAACTACTCCTTTGTAGAACCCATGTGATATGAGGCACCTGAGTCAAGTATCCATTGCTGTGAAGAACCTGTTGTAGCCACAAATGCTTTCCGTTTTCCCTTAGACTGTGAGGAAGAGGAAGGAGATGAATCCTTCTTTGTATAGGCGGATGACAAGTTGATGTTGTTTTTCTTGAGAAGATTGGTTAACTCATCAACTTGCTTTGCATGGCATCGATGCTCATCATGACCATACTTTTTGCAATATGCACAAGTTGGTTTATCCTTCTTAGGTGGTGTCCCCTTCTTGGAAGAGGATGAAAAATTGCCTTGTGATGGAGATGATGATTGTCCTTTTTCCTGGTGTGGCTTAGACTTGGATTGCTTCTTCTTCTTGTTGGAATCTTTGCCTTGACTTCCTTGATTTCCTTGATTTGCTACCAAAGCCTTGGACTTTGGAGACTTGAGAAACCCCATGTTCAACAACTTAGATTGTTCCAATATCAACATTTCTGTGAAAGCATCAAATGAAGGCATAACATAAGAACTCCCCACTGTCAAACGATGAGTTTGGAAGCTAGATACAAATGCTGCATATTCCGGTGCAAGCTTGTCCAACAAGTTGAATATCAATTGAGCATTCTTTTTTTCAATTCCACAATCCTTAAGCTTTGCTCTTAGCTCATTTGCTTTGGTGACATAATCTTGGATTGTATCAAAACTCTTGGGATCTAAGTTGGTGATCTCATTGTCAATCTAATAGCCTCTGATTTCATCAACTTGTCCATACAATTTCTGAAACATATCCCAAGCCTCTTTGATTGTTTTACACTTCTCAATGTGAAAAATGAGGTCATCTGATACATATTTGCGTAAAGTTCCAAGAGCCATGCAATTCTTTGTGAGTCATTCTAATTGAACAATTGGATCAGCCTTAGGATCAGGTGGTGCTGTTATTGTTCCATCTATATAGTGTGTGAGACCCTTTTCCATTAGTTTACTCCATACTTTAATTTTCCATGATGCATAATTATGTGGAGTTAAAGGTGGAAATTTGTTAGGACTCATTGCAACAAGAATGGAAAGAGCACAAAGAGAGGCACAATCACACAAGACACCCCCCCAAATTCACTCAATCAAAGAACCCCCCCCCAAATGTGATGGTTTTGGCACTTTATAAGTAGTGCGTATACAATGGGCCACTTGCAAAAAATGGCAAAGTGGACTTCTGATTACAATTTTACAATTGCCACAATAAGGCCAAAAGAGTCTCAAACTGATAATGCAAGAGATCTAACTAAGATCCAAGCAATTTACAAGCACCTAATAGGCCAAATAAGATCAATATCTGAAAGTATAATTTTCACTCAAAATCTCTAAAATCTGATCATAGATTCTGAAAGTAGACAAGAAAATAAGCACTTTAAAAAAAAACGGCACCTGAAAAGGAGGTCGTATGAGCTCAAACGAGGCCTTTGAAGTTGCAGAATTGAGGATTAGACAGGTACAGCTGAGAGAATCCAAAAATTCTGAAAAACCTGTGCACCAAAATCAGAAAATAACCACACCACTACGAAGATCATGAATTTTTAGCCCATTTCAAAAAAAATTGCACCAAAAAAGGAGCAAAAATGAGCAAGATATGGCCTTCCAAAGTTGGACTGCAAAACTGAAAAGCCCAATGGAGAGGGGTCAAATTTTTTTTAAAAAATGCTGATGTGGCGCTAACGTCAGCAAGTCACTGTGTTAAATTTGACGGCCGTATGATCGTCGCAAAAACTTCGCCTCCCTGCTGACCGGGCGTCCGTACTGTACGGACTGTTGACTGTGTAGGTGACTGTGCAGACCGTACAGATGGCGTGGCACTGTACGGACGACTATGTGGCACATTGACTGTGCAGTACGGACTATACGGAAATGACGTGGCTGTGCAGATGACTGTTTTCCCGCGGGCCAGTGGCCGCCTGCCATGTGGCGGACGCGGTTGCTGCCTGGGTTAGGTGGTCACCGGTGGAGGAGGTGGCCAGAGCGGAGGGACTGGCGACAGCCGAGAGTAGGGAGGACGGGAGCTGCCAGAGCTGGTGGCGTGCAGAGACCGGCGGGTGGGGGAAACCGAGGCAGCCGGTGAGGAATCCTGGGCGCCGGCGGGTACACGGTGCGGCGGTCGGCAGTGGGTCTTGGCGGCGGGCTCTGCGGGCGTCGGCAGTGGGCTCTGCAGTCTGCGGCGGCGTTAGGGCAGAGTACAGTGGCACCTGCAACACCTGCAACCCCTGCACTGCTGGTACGACCGAGTACGGGGGGTCTATGGACCCCTCAAAAAAGGCAGAAAAAACCTTTTTTTTTTTTTGTTTTTCAACTTTTTTTTTCTCCGAAATTTTTGATTTTTTTTTTTCGAAAATTTTCAGACAATATGAAATTTTTTTATTTTTTTTTCGAAAAAAAATTAATAAAAAATTTGGAAATCTGTAAGATAATAGTCAAAATGGGGAAAAAAAATTTCTCACCAAAATAGGTCGACTTTATAGTCGAAATTTATGGAAACGGCCTTCCGGATTCAACGGCGATGTCCAAATCGTTGTATGATGTCCCCAAAAAATGAAGATCCCCAAATCCGAAAATAGAAGCCTTCCACGATGTCTCCAAAAACCGATCAATGAAGTCCCAATAGCTCTGATACCATGTAGGATTTTGCCAAGATCAAAGGCACAATGAAAAGCATAAAAGAGACAATAGAATGACAAGAACAAACTGTATTCTCATCAATATACAAAAATGATCAACTGGATTAACCAATACAATGAATAGAGGCCTGCTTATATAGGCAAGGCCATATGGATGTATGAGCACACAAATATGACATGTGGCTTAATGAGAAACAAGGGTAGGTAAGAAATACTAAGGGTAGATAGGAGAAATAATATAATATTCCACAAGAGGTGGATGACCCACCGAATGTGGAGTGTAACAGCAAAATAAGACCACAAAAGGTGGAATTTCTCCTACAAGCTCTATCCCTAAGTGCACACTTCCCTAAGTGTCTCAAATCCAAACTATGAAGAGATGCATTATCCTAAGTTAACTTAAGTAAGTGTAATAATATCCAAAATGAATATTTATTTACACCAACAAAAAGGGAGGTTTATTATGAATGACGAACCAATCTTGGGTAGATTAATAACAAGCCATGATGGGAATGGGTAAGTTTATTATAAATAGATAGGTTGTGAGTGTGTGCAAAGTGAAAGGATGAAAGTGAATCCTGAAGGAGGGAGGAGCAATGTCTCTACGCATGGCGTTGGTGACCCAGTTTTCACCATGGTACTTGCCTAGGGCGCCACCGAAGTGGTTTTCACCGTTGGACGAAATTATTTCTCTTTACTTTTTTCGATTTTTCAATGTTTTTGTGTCACAAGGCGCCTGTGTGCCAGGTTTTCACCAAGTAACGATTTTTTTGTTTTTTATAATTTTTTTGTATTTTTTGAATTAGGATATTCCAAAGAGCTATGTGTAGAACTTGCGAAGGTGCATGTTGTTGATAGGATCCTCCAAAGGTTCACCTTCTGTAGTTGAGAGCTGATATGCACCAGATCCATATGCTGCTGTAATGATGTAAGGACCAAGCCAATTTGGTTCGAACTTGCCCTTCTTCTCTCTGTCTTGCTGATTTTTGGGATTTTATCTGAGAACCAAATCACCTACCTCAAATGTGCGAGGCTTGACCTTGTGATTGTAGCTGCGACTCATTCGTTGTTGATAAACCTTGAGATGATTAAAAGCAGTTTGTCTTCGTTCATCCAGTAGTTCCAGCTCTTGTAAGCGAGAGATCCTATAGTCTTCATCACTGATGATGTTTTGCAAAGAGACCTGTAAAGAGGGTAGCTCAACCTCAATAGGCAAGATGGCTTCAGCACCATAGACAAGTGAATAGGGTGTAGCTCCTGTAGGTGTGCGAACACTTGTGCGGTAAGCCCAAAGTGCAAGATTAAGTTGGATATGCCAATTACGGCCAGCATCGTCGACTGTCTTCTTTAGGATTTTAAGGATTGTTTTATTAGATGCCTCAGCTTGACCATTACCTTGGGGATAATATGGCATGGAGAAACGATGGGAAATATGGAAGTGATCATAGAGTTCACGAACATCCTGATTTTTGAAGGGACACCCGTTATCAATGATAATGGAAACAGGAATACCGTATCAGCAAATGATATAGTTGAGGATGAATGTAGCAATCTGTTTTCCTGTGACTTGTGTGAGAGGCATGGCTTCAATCCATTTTGTGAAATACTCTGTGGCAGTGATAATGAATTTATGACCATCGGAAGAAGGAGGGTGAATCTTGCCTATGAGATCGAGTCCCCACTAACAAAAGGGCCAAGGAGACGCAATTGGTTGAAGTTCTTGTGCTGGCGCATGTATGAGGTCTCCATGAATTTGACATTGCTTACATTTCTTGACAAACTGATATGAATCTTTTTCGATATTGGGCCAATAATATCCAATCCTGATGAGTTTCTTGGCCAAGGTAGGACAACTAGCATGTGGACCACATATCCCTTCATGCACTTCCCGTAACGCAATCTGAGCTTCGTCACTTTCTAAACATCTAAGAAGAGTGCCATCTAGACCTCGCCGGTATAGGATATTAGCTAAAATGACATATCGAGAGGATTGGTGAATGAAAGTGCAACGTTGGTTATTTGATAGATCAGGAGGTAGGGTATTGTCACAAAGGTATGTGAAAATGGAACCATATAACTGGGACTCGGGACCGACAACACATATCATCTCAGTAGGAATGATTTCATAGGAAGGAACCAAAAGGTTATCCACCAAGAACTCATAGCGGGTCTCATTTGGAGGTAGATCAATCAGTGAAGCAATTGTAGCCATGGCATTTGCGGCGTGATTCTGCTCTCTTGGTATCTGCTCAAAGTCTATCTTTGTGAAGTGTTGTTTCAGGTCATCCACCATTTGTTTGTAAGGCATTAATTTTTCATCTTTTGTTTGGTAATCATCAGTTGCTTGACGGATGACAAGTTGAGAGTCCCCAAAAACATGAAGTTCTTGGATCTTCCACTGAACTGCTATTCGTAATCCTGTTGTTAATGCCTCATATTCCGCTATATTGTTAGTGCAAGGAAATGATAAGCGGTATGATTTTGGTATATAATCCCCTTGAGGAGTTATAAAGAGGATGCCGGCTCCTGCCCCATGCTGTGTGTATGAGCCATCGAAGTACAGTTGCCATGGCTTTGCATGTGACATTGTTAAAATAGATTCATTTGGAAATTCTGAACTTAGAGGAACATCATCAATCATGGGAGCGTCTGCTAATTGATCTGCGATGGCTTGTCCTTTTATTGCTTTTCTGTCCACATACTCGATGTCGAATTTACTCAGGATCATTACCCATTTGGCCAGTCGCCCAGTAAGTGTTGCTTTATTGAGAAGGTATTTCAATGGGTCTATCTTTGCAACCAACTTGGTCTTATGAGTGAGCATGTAATGTCATAATTTCTGCGAAGCAAAGACCACGACGAGACATGCACGCTCAATTGGTGTGTAATTTAGCCCATATCCCACCAATGTGCGACTGATATAGTATACTGCTTTTTCTTTGCCCTTAGCAATTTGTTGTGCTAAGAGTACCCCCAGTGCTGTTGGAGTAGCTGATATGTATAGTAACAGAGGCTGATCTGGAACTGGTGGCATCAAAACTGGTAGATTTAGAAGATAATCTTTGAGCGTTTGGAAATCTTGTTGACAGTTATCATCCCATTTGAATTTGATGTTTTTATGTAGCAAATGCTGAAAAGGATTACACTTATCTGCAAGTTGTGCTATGAATCTTCGTATGGACTGGAGTCTGCCTTGTAAAGACCGAAGTTGACTGATATTTCTTGGTGGTTGCATCTCTAAGATGGCTTTGACTTTTGCTGGATCAGCTTCGATTCCTCTTTTGGATACAATGAATCCTAGGAGCTTCCCGGAGGTTACTCCAAAGACACATTTCTTGGGGTTTAATCTTACTTTGTATTTTTCCAACTGATCAAAGATGACTGAAAGTATGTCCAAATGTGTATTTCTGTCAATTGATTTGCCCAAGAGGTTGTCGACATAATCTTCCATGGTTACGTGCATGAGATCATGAAAGATAGTAGTCATGGCTCTTTGATATGTAGCACCTGCATTTTTTAGCCTGAAGGGCATGACATTTCAGCAGAAGGTTCCCCAAGGACAAGTGAATGATGTTTTGTGTTGATCCTTAGGCATGATCCTTATTTGATTATAACCAGAGAATCCATCCATTAATGATAACATTTCATGACCTGCTGTGAGATCAACAATCAAGTCAATATTTGGTAATGGGAAGTCATCCTTTGGACAAGCTTTGTTGATGTCTTTGAAATCTGTACATATTCTGATGTTGCGATCTGGTTTACTGACAGGCACTAAGTTAGAGATCCATTTAGGATAATCAATTGGGCGTATGAATTTGACATCCAATAATTTCTCAAGTTCTGCTTTGACCAGTAATGCCACTTGTGGATGCATTTTTCTTAATTTCTGTTTCACTGGTTTTGCCCCCAGTTTGACTGTCAAATGATGCATTACCAAATCCGGATCCAATCCAGGCATATCAGCGTATGACCAGGCAAAGTTGATTTGTCATTCTTTGAAGAAACTTATGAATTTTGACCTTTCTGACTCTGTCAACGATTGAGCCAGGAATATGTTGTGTGGAACCTCTTCTGTACCAATGTTTGTTTTGATAGTCTCCTCTACCAACATGGATGACTTTTCCTCATATGATGCTGGGAGAATGTCAAGCCTTCCATCTTCGGGTGCCTCAGAGAGGTTTTCGCCCTCAGATACGTCCTTTCTTTTTACTTTTTTGGGGTCAGATAGCGCCACAGTGTGGTTTTCGCCATAAGACCCTTGATTTGTTCTTATTTTCACATTTTTGCGACTGGAAGGTCCGACACCCTCACCAAAATATGCCACGCTATTGAGTTCTATAGTGTATCCCGCCTTATGGTCCCCAGGAGGAAGATCATCTCATATGCCAAGATAGTCAATAAAAGCTTCATCATTTTGGAATGTGTCAAACTGTGCAGGTCCTTCATGATCCCAGTCAATGAGTTGGTGGTGAACAAGGGGAAGGCGTTCAATGTCTTCGAAGTTAGCGGGGCTAAGAGTGAAGATGCAGTTATATTCGAGTATGTCAAGGTAATTATCGAGGTCATCGATGGCACTCTCCTCATCAGTCTCGATCGTGAGCGAATCCAAATTATCATCACTAGTAGCGCATTCTGGGATAGGTGTTCTCATCCTATGTGATTTCAACCTAGGACCTTGAGACAAGGACTGTGTGGAATCCTCATGGGTTATTTCTTGACCAACTCTGAACTTGTTATAGAATTCCTCTTCTTCTGTGGGTTCATCTGGCTCTCTGAATGTCTCGGTGAGCGCGTAGTCACTGGAGGATTTATCTGAGCCCCATTCCCATTCATTGGAGTCTGTGGAATAGCGATCCTCTTGTTGAATTTTGTCAGCTTTGATTTGTAAGGCTTCTTTTGTCCTTTGGGTGTGGACCTTGGAAGTTAAGAAACCAAGTCCTTTCGAGTGTTCCTTTTTGAAAGTCAATTCAAGTTGTAAAGGTTCAATGATGCCTTCCTTTCGTAACCCAAGAGGGATTTTTCCATCATACCTGAATTTTTGTAGAATCTTGAAGCCTTTGCCATATTTCTCGCATGGTAGACTGATGTGATCTTGTGTGTCATCTTCAATGTCTTTTTAAAGCATTTTGTATAAATCTTCCTCTTCCAGTTCACCCCATCTTTGAAAGGTAGTAGGGTCCCATTTGAGTATCATGATGGATACTTGCTTGTCAGGATGTGGTCTTCCATATTCTTTTGGGGAACTCATGACTTGTCGTAAGTACATGGTCTGATTTAAAGTGTATTCCCCCATGCCCTTGTCTTGAAACTTGCCTTTAAGCTCACCTTGTTTTGATGTCGAAGGTTTTAATGACTCAGGATCAATGTATGTCGAGGAAGGAACAACTTCATGATTACTGGGAATGTTAGTCTCAGTTTTTGATCTCATGTTATTGCAGTATATGAACGGATTAGGATCACCGTTAACGGTTACCTCCACTCCATTGTGAGGAAACTTAATGCATTGATGATATGTAGATGGGACTTCCCTCATTTCATTAATCCAAGGACGTCCTAGCAATATGTTATAAGTGAGATTTAGATCTAGGACTTGACAAACCACATCCTTTGTAACTGGCCCAATTCTAAGAGGTAAGGTGACTGTGCCCTTGGACGAACGTTCTTCATCATCATATGCCTTGATGGTGATTTGATTTGTAGAATTCACAGCTTTATCAGAATATCCCAAGTGTTTAATAGTGCTCAATGTACAAATGTTTAGACCAGCTCCTCCATCTATCAGGACTTGTTTTATTCGATGTTTGTGTATGAAGGCTTCAACGTGTAGCGGTGCATTATGTGGCTGACTTACGGAGGCGTCATCGGCTTCTGTGAATGTAAGTGAATGTGGAATGGAAAGGTACCCCACCATGGCTTGAAACTAGTCCATGTTCAGATCAGTAGGAACGACAATATCTCTTAAGATTTTTTCAAGAATGGCTTTATGAGTGGGGGATATGCGTAATAGCTCAAGGATGGAGATTAGCGCAGGTGTCTCCCCTAACTATTCTACAAGGTCATACTTAGGTTTGGTTGATGAGGAGGCGGTGTTCTTGGCTGGAGCACCTTGCAAAGTGATTTTACCTCGACGGGTTGTGACATTACATTCAGAGGTAGGTTCGGAAGAAGATCCAACACCTTTTAGGACAATCTTGGGTCTTCGGGTAGAATTCTGAGACGTTTTGTCCTTGATGGTAATGGTAGAGACATAATTGTCCATCGAGATGTGATTGATAGTTGAATCATAGTTGTAGGATGCTCTGGTATAGTTGGTTTGGTCATCCGTGGCTTTAGCTTTTCCCTTGTCATGTTTTGGGAATGGTTCCTTAAACATTTCATGTTCTTGATTAGACGAATGTCCCTCAATTTCAATATCACCTCTATCAATGAGATCTTGTATGATGTTCTTCAGTCGATGACAATTTCCCATCTTATGACCTTTTCTCTTATGAAATTCACAATACTCATCATCATTCCACCAATTTGGTTTGACCTTTGGTTCATATGGAGGAAAATCTGGAACTGTGATTACCTTGTTTGCCACTAGCTTTTTGAAAACTGACTCAAGTGGTTCTCCCAATGGAGTGTACTTCCTTCGTGATCTGGAAGTTGTTTGAGTATTTACTTGATTGTTTGTAGAACTTGATCCCGAAAAGATGAATTTGGGTCGCACTATGTTGGCGTCAACAACACCATCATTGACTATGTTCTTGTTTTTATTCCAAAATCTTGGTTTGTCTTTTCCTTTAAAGTCATCTTTGTTTTCCTTGAATATCTTAATGACTCCTTGTTCAATTAGGACCTTCTCTGTTGCTAAGCCTTTTTCAATGACGTCCTTGAAGGTAGACAAACAAGTTTTCCTTAGATCATAGCCAATCTCTTTGTTAACATTTTGGGTGAACATTTCTACCATTTGTTTTTGTGGAATTTCACAAGAGCATCTGCTAGCTAGATTTCTCCATCTTTGTAAAAATGATGAAAAAGACTCTCCATCCTTTTGCTTGGTGTTGCACAAAGTAGTGACTGATATGTCTGTCTCTATATTGTAGGAGAAATGTTGAATAAATGCCTCTGCTAGATCACCCCATGACTTAATACCAGGTGGAAGTTGGGAGAACCATTCCATAGCTTGATCACCTAAGCTTTGTGGGAATAATCTCATCAAATATGTCTCTTTTGCTGCTACCTCAATGCAAGCTATGAAAAACTATCTTATGTGTGTCTTAGGATCTCCTTTTCCTCTATACTTATCAAATTTAGGTGTCACAAAGTGTGTAGGAAAAGGAGGCATTGGAATGCTCTTGTCAAATGGATAGGGACATATGTCTCTCATTGTGTAAGTTGGCTTTGGTGTATTTATATTCTCCATTTTCTTTTGTAAGTCCCTGATTTGTTGCTCCAAATTGCTCTTAGGTGGAGATCGACTTCTTGGACCATATCCCATGCTTGAGGCACCAATTGGAGGAGGAGCATGTTGCATATATGGATGATATTGATCATACACATTTTCATATGGAGGAGGTCTATAATGATGCTGCATACATGGACCACTTGGTATAGATTCATGTTGAGGAACGCCATATGTATTTTGTCCATGTATACCATACTCTACAGGCATGTCATGTTCTAATGTGTTGCCCCCAAATTTGACATGGGGTTTCCTTGTGTCCAAATTTTGAGCATGCCTTTGAATATCCAATTGCTTTGGTGGTTGATCCTTAGAATTGGTATGTGATTGAGCATATCTATCTGCATAAGACTTCCATAATGGTCTGCGAAGGTGAGTATCATATGCTTGACCATGTGTGTATGGGACCTCTGGTTTTTGAAACAAAGATGATGGTGATTCAGGTACCATATGTAGTCCTCTATTGCCTCCACTAGTTGGTCTCCTTTGATCCATGTTGGAGTGAGGTTGTTGCAAAGGTCGATTTTCCATTATTTGAGACATGTCAAAATCATGAGGTATCTTGGCTCCACTTTGTGCCATCATTTGTAAGAAGTATTGTCTATCCCTTCTCATTATTTCCTCAACCAATCGATTGAAATGGGGATTCATAATGGATTCTTCCACATCTGCTGAATGTACAGAAAAGTTGTCCATATTGTCATTGTGTGTATCATTGTTGTTTGTAGTGTCCATGTTCTCAACATTTGGAATGTTTCTATAGGCATCCATTTCAGGTAATGTAGTATGATCAGAATTGAAAAAGATATCATTATCATACTCATAAGAACTCATGTTTACAAACTCTTGAGCCTCTTTAGTTTCTCTCCTAGATTTTTGGGAACGGGTTTCAACCATGAACTAGGTATTGACCAAGATGTGTGAGACTAGATGAAAATGGAAAAAGTATGGAAGACCAAGGGTTGGATGGAATGTAAATGAATTTGAGGTGTACTTGTAATGTCCAAAGTGTAAGACCAAGTATGTATGTAGTAGAGTAGGTGTGACTTCCAAAGAGAGGATAGTTGCTCTTGATGAGGTAAGTTGACCTTTGCTTTAAGTAAAACCAAATGAGACCCAAAGGTAAGAAACCTTGATGAGGGACCACTTAGCAAAGTGTTGTTGTATGTAGTGTGTTGACAAAGTATGATGAGGACAAGCAAGTGACCTTTTGACTCAAGTTTAGACAATTGTGAATGTAAAGTGAGATGTGAAGCAATGATGGACTTTGTGAGACCCAAAGATAGGTTGAATGCTAAATGAAACCCTGAAGAAATGACCTAGGAAGCTCAAGAATTCTGAAATTGACTGTGTTTGTTTGCTGGACTGTAACAGTTTTTCAATTCTAAACACAGACGCGCCTGTATACTTCACAAACGCGATTTCCTGACACAGACGTGGCTCTGTTCAACATAGATGCGCTTCTAAGATTTTTTTGCAAAGTGTAATGTTGATTCTGTAAACACAGACTCGTTTCTGCCCTTCACAGACGCGGTTATACAACACAGACGCTATTATGTCAGACGCAGACGCGTTTCTACAAAATTTGTGCAATTTTTTCCAATCTGTGAAGTCATTTTGTTGTGACCAAATCTGACTGTTTGACTGTTTTTCGTGACAAGAGGACACAGTATTGATGAAGACCCAATGTTTGCAAGTGTTTAGACTCAAAATGACTCCAAGAAAAGTGTGTTGTTTTGATGTAAAATTGTTTTGCATACACTTGAAGACACAAAAGAAACAATGTTTTGCTGTTTGGTCTTGGATGTTTTGAATGTTTAAAATAAGTCAAGCACAATTCTTATGGCTGGCCAAGACAATAGTTGTTGATCTCACATGGGGTTTTACCCTCGAGGCTACGCTATTCAGAGTGGATACTTAGATGCTTGACCTCACTGGCTCCACCCTCGGCACTCACTTCTCAGGTCAGCCAAGCATCAGTCCCCACGAAAACTCCTTGTGGCGAACTTTGTATCTCTACTAAGAACCGTATGTGTGTGGGCCGCTACCAGAGGTCCGACCTCCTGCCCCAACAACTAGAAGGATTTGAGCTTCTAAAACAAAAGGGTGCTAGTAAGAGCATCCGCTCGTGTGGCTATACATGCGGCACTTTCAGCTTTGTAAATACAGAAGGCTCCCAGCCGGTAGGGGTTACACCCTACAACTGATCAAATAAATTTGATCAAACGGGTTTATGGGGAGACATAGTGTCGGTATGAACTAATCAGCACACATTATCCATAGTTTTCACCATGAATACAGTTGTTTATAGTGGTTCAGAAGAGGTGGGTTTTCCTCGCTACCATTTGGGTCGTTCTCTTCTCAATAGTAGTCCTAATGACCACACGGGAAGACAGGCCCTCTAAAGATTAAACAAAAAGAGCCTATTGCTCAAAACACAAAAGACAATGATTCAATTTTAGTGCACCAATTGAAGTGTTTGCTAGTCTATGAAAACAAGGCACACAATAAAAATCCAAAAACCCTTGCTAAGGACTTGCAACAAAGAGTTGTTAGTAGTTTGGATTGTTTCAAATAATCACCCCTTCCTGCAAGCACACAAGTTAGGTAAATTTTAAATCCAAAAGACTTTGTGAAAATAGGGGCCTTCAACCAAATGATTTTGCTTTCAAGACAAGCTGCACCAATTTCGTTAGCTAGATCTGAAAATGTTAGCGCAAAATAAACCAGATTTGAAACCCTAAATGCAAAATCCAAAACTGAATCAATAAACCCAAAATTTGAAACCGGTGAACACAGATGCGTTTACCCTCGACACAGATGCGACTTTGCGACGCAGACGTGGTTCTGTGAGACATAGATGCGGCTCCAGAACACATACGCGACTTTTGGACACAGATGCGGCTAAAAACACTGCAGACATGACTTAATAACACAAACGCGCTTTCCCGGAACCTGCAAAATAAAATACTGCCAATAACACAGACACGATTCCAAATGTCGCAGATGCGCTAGAAAATCAAAAACACGATCCGAAAGTGCGCAGACGTGAAAATATCAAAATGCTACTGAAAATGTCAGATCTACAACTTCAAAACACAAAATCTGCAACCAGGATGTTAAATGTAAAAGAGACAAGAGTCCCACCGGGTGTGCCAAAATGTATATGGTGAAAATGGATACAATAATATTGAGAGACTAAATAGATTCAACCACAAAACCCTAGCCTAACAACAACAAAGATCCACCATAACATATGAAGATTACCTAAGACAATGCAAATTAAATGAAATCACAAATATTATACCATCACATGTCCAATAGGGTTTAGATCTCCATTCTTCCTATCTCCATTGATCTTGCTTGATATATTTGCTCTCAGATTTTATGTGCACAAGAGCTCAACAAAGAACGGAATGTGGTTGCAAGTAGGATCGTAATGTAGTAAAGTGCATAAAAGATCATTAGGGTTTGATAATGAAGGAAGCATCTCCTTATATAGAAGACACAATAAGAAATGGAGGGATAAGATTGAGAGGTGTAAAAGGAGGTCGGCTATGATTAGAGGGTAGGTAAAAGAAATAATAAAATAATGAAAGGGGTAGGTAGTGTATGAATTAAGAGATGAATGACATGTGTCATGGGTAGAAAAGGCTAATGAATTAATTAAATAAATAAATATTTATTTAATTAATAGAAGAAGTGGGATAATTAAATAAATAAGATATTTATTTAATTTAGGAAAAGGATAATTTAAATAAATAAATGTATTTATTTAAATGAGAAATAAGGCTAGAAGAGGATAAATGAATTAATTAAATAAATAAAGATTTATTTAATTAATAGAAGAATTAAGCTTAGATAATTAAATAAATAAATAAATAAAATATTTATTT
The DNA here is from genome assembly GCF_030272615.1 of Cryptomeria japonica. Classification (NCBI taxonomy): domain Eukaryota; kingdom Viridiplantae; phylum Streptophyta; class Pinopsida; order Cupressales; family Cupressaceae; genus Cryptomeria; species Cryptomeria japonica. Next base: position 248,563,033 of record NC_081412.1, read on the forward strand.
AATTAGACTGGACAATTTTGGGTGTCTACAGTTTCTTTCCAAGAAAGAAAGCTCCACCAGATGTGCTCTTCTACTCATCAACATCTCCGGCCCAATCTGCATCAAAGTCATCAATTTTAGGATACCACAAATTATATTCAGTTGTTCCCTGCAAATACCTAAAAATCCTTTTCACCGCACTCTCATGATTTTCTCTAGGATCACTCTGATATCTTGATACAATACAAACTGCATTCATTATATTCGGTCTAGTTTGAGTCAGATATAAAAAACCTCCAATCATAGACTTGTACCTTGTAGGATTTACCGATGTAGCTGCATCACTCTTTGTCAATTTCTCACTTGTAACCATCAGAGTACTAACCGGTTTAGAATTTTCCATACAAAATTTATTCAACAACTCTCTAGCATACTTAGTTTGATAGGTGAAAATACCTTTATCAGTTTGAGTAATTTGCAAACCTAAGAAAAATCTCATCTCCCCAATAATAGACATCTCAAGTTCATTCTTCATATTGTTAGAGAATTCCATACAAAAATTATATTCACCTCCAAAAATGATATCATCAACAAAGACCTCAATAATCAATATGTCATCATTAGTTATCTTATAATATAAATTACTATTAGCATTACCTTTAGTGAAATCAAGATTCAAAAGATATTTATCCAATCTTGCATACCAATCTCTAGGGGCTTGTTTCAATCCATATAAAGCTTTCTTTAACCTACAAACCATGTTTTTGTCATCTGAAAGTGAAAATCCATTAGGTTGCTCAATATAAACTTCCTCTTCAAGATCTCCATTAAAAAATGCACACTTAACATCCATCTGATAAACCTTGTAGTTCTTATGTGCAACATAAGCAAGAAATAATCTCACAACTTCAACCCTGGCTACCGGTGCAAAGGTTTTACCATAATCAATTCCTTCCTTCTAAGAATATCCTTTATAAACCAATCTATCTTTATTCCTCACAACTTGTTCATCTTCATTCAATTTATTCCTAGAAACCCATTTAGTTCCAATAACATTCTTATTTTTAGGTCAAGGAACTAAAGTCCACGTGTTATTCTTTTCTATCTGATCTAATTCTTCTTCCATAGCTTTCATCCAACTTTCATCTTTACAAGCTTCAATTATTGATGCCAGTTCAACTTGAGAAATAAAACATACCTCATCAGTTGTCAACCTTCTTCTTGTCATCACTCCTTTGTTTTTGTCTCCAATGATCCGATCTTTTGAATGATTCGACCTTACATACCTAGGAGTCTTCTGATTTTTTGTTCCTCCGTCTTGATCTTCAGTTACTGTTGAATTTTATGATGCCACCGGAGTGACTGGTTCAACATTTTGTTCTGGTGTAGGTTCTACCAGTTCAGTTATGATCATTTCCACTGTCAGTTCTCTCTTATAAGTTCTAATTTGACTTATGTTCTGATCATCCACCTTGACTTTTGTGCTCTCCACAATTCTCTGCAATCTTTTGTTATAAAATCTATATGCTTTTCTTTCATTAGAATAACCAATAAATATTCCTTCTTCACATTTAGGATCAAACTTTCCAATGGAATCATCTCTTTTCATATAGCACTTACTACCAAAGATTTTGAAATACTTAATTGTTGGTGTATGACCAAACTGTAACTCATAAGGTGTCTTACCGGTATCTCCTTTGATATAAACTCTGTTGAATGCGTATACCATCATGCTTACAACTTCTCTCTAGTAGACATGAGGCAGATTAGCTTTCATCATCATAGTTCTAGGTGCATCCAAGATAGTTTCGTTCTTCCTTTCCACAACTCCATTTTGCTAAGGTGTTTGGGGTGCAGACAACTGTCCCCTTATCCCATTCTTCTCACAATAGCTATTAAATTCACCGGATGTGAATTCTCCACCTTGATCTAACCTTAAACATTTAATCTTCAATCCTATCTTTGTCTCAACTTTAGCTTTAAATATTTTAAACTTTTCAAATGCTTCAGACTTCTCCCTTAGAAAAGTAACCCACATCATTCTTGAATAGTAATCAATGATTAGCATGAAATATCTATCACCCTGAAAACTTTTGATTCTAGCATAACCACACAAATCAATATGAATAAGATCAAGAACATCATTAGATTTGTCTTGTATACTCTTAAAAGAAGTTCTAATTTGCTTTCCCATTTGACATTCCTTACAAACCGGATTATAGGGCTTTACAATCTTAGGTATATCTCTAACTACCTTAGTAGAACTGATCTTCACAATGCAATCAAAATTCACATGACACAACCTCTTATGCCATAGCCAACTCTCATCAATTTGTTCAATCAAACATGTCTTCTCACCAGAGTTCAAATGAAAGATATTACCTTTAGTTTGTGTACCGGTTGCAATCTGCAATCCAGATCTGTTGATAATCTTGCATTTTCCATCCTTGAACTATAAATGAAATCCCTTATCCACCAACTGTCCTACACTCAAAATATTATGCCTTAAACCTTCAACATAATAAACATTATCAGTGTTATGCTTACCATCCAATGATATTGTTCATTTTCCCCAAATCTAACCAGACCACCATCAAATTCTTGCATAGATAAGAACTTCCTTTTATCTCTAGTCATATGATGTGAACATCCACTGTTAATTACCCATTCATCCTTGTCTCCAATTTTAGCCGCAAGGGCCTTCTCTTTAGGTACCAAATCATCTTCCTTGATATCAAAAAATATACATTCCTTTCCATTGTCAGATCCACTAGCTGAATCTTGTGTCGCTTCGTCATCAAAATCAGTCACACCTTCCTCATCTGCATAGTAACATGATTTGTCTTTGTTTCTTCTGTACTTATGCTTGTTCTGATAATCATGGTTAGGCCTAAAATATCTTCTATCTCTTTCTTCAAATCTTGAATTCATTCTAGGACATCTAGATGCAAAATGACCTATCTTATTACATGAAAAGCATTTAAAAGGTGATTTTCCTTCATACTTACTCGTTGTTGGTCCTTTAGGTACCTTCTAGAAAATAAGGCTTCAAGTTGCTCAAACTCTTCATCTTCTTTCTTCATATCCTTTAGTTCCTTCGCATATAAAGCTTTCCAATCACTCTTGCTAGTAGATGATGTAGATGCATGAAAAGCAGGTTCAGATTTAACAGCTCCATAAGGTCCAAATTTCTCAAGCTCAAAAGCAGATAATTCCCCAACCAAGGCATTCCTATTAACAGAGGTGTTTTCCATAGTTCTCAACTCATTAATTACAGTAGCCTTCATCTTATAAGCCGGTGGAAAAGCTCTCAGGACTTTAGAAATTATTTTATCTTCGCTCAGTGATCCACCACAACATTGAATTCCCAAAACTATCTCATTAACTCTCTCCATGAAAGCAGTAATCCTTTCATCTTCTTCCATCTTCAGGTTCTCATACCTCACCCGGTAACCATCAAGTTTGGCAATTTTAATAGTAGGTTCACCTTCATTCAGAGTCTCCAATTTGTCCCATGTAGCCTTTTTAGTTGATTTATCAGTTAGTCCCATTATTTGCTAATCAGAAAGTGCACACAAAAGGGCTTCTCTAGCTCTACAATCATTCTCAAGTTCCTTATGCAGGCCTACCGGAGGAGGATTTATAGATGCCAGATTAAATGATGTAACACAATTCTCAGTGATCTCCCAAATTTCCTTTCCAAGACATCTTAGGTGAGTCTCCATCTGAATCTTCCATACCCTGTAATTAGTTCTATCAAGCCTAGGAATTTCTCTCCGAAAAATAGCTGCAGATGCACTTGATGAACTTGAACTGCTAGATGCCATAGGATCTTCCTCAAGTGGTTAAGCTTCTGTAGAGAGGACCAAGCTTTGATACCAATTGTTAGACAACTCAGATAACCAGAGGAAAATTGAGAGGGGGGGGGGGTGAATCAGTTGTCACTGGATTATAGAACTTTAAGCATTCAAATCCTTATTACCGGAACACACAAACTTAATACCAGAATGCATAAACCAAATACCAAAATAACTGTTAAATCAATTAAACATAAATATAAATCACATAACAATTACCATCCATCTAAAACACATGACACCAAGATTTATATGTGGAAAACCCAGTAAAGGGAAAAACCATGATGGGAAGCCTACCCACAGCCAGATAATACTTCTGCAATAAGTATGTGATTAGAATATGAGGGGCCTGCACATGCAGGAAGGACAATAGCCTAGAGCGCATTGCACAAAAGGAGCCTCACTGACTACAAAATAAATCTAGACTACAATCCAGAAAGAAGAATGAACTACAAGTATAGCATCTCCTATGCCAGAGTACAGTTCTGGTTAAGCTCTATACCAGAGGTCTTAAACCTCTTACACAAACCCAATTTGATCACCTATGATTGACCAAACCTTTTGCATATGATTACAACATTATTCACACACAGATGGTCCTATAACCATTATCTCATATGACCATGATCTACAAAGAGATCTTACATCATATTTATAGCAACCCGGGACCTAAACAATTAGGTCGGCCACCTAAAAGATAATACAATAAGTTCATAACATAAACTCACAATCCAATGATCAACCAAGTAATTTTAGGCTGAAAATAATTTAAACCAATTATTAAATCATGTCGGTAACGCATCAGGGACATCCTCCAACATGTTGCATAAACTGGTCCATAACCTAGATAACATCGAACCCAAAAAAGGTCACCATAAACCAAATCCAACTCCACCAAAACAACCGGTGTTGCCATCAATGACAAAACATCAATGCAACACATAATCAATTCCTCCAAATTAGCAATAGTTTCCCAACACTTACTTTTTAATTTTAAACCCAAGATGGTGTACCAATAGCTTGTGCCTCATTTTCCTATGGTTCCCACCTTGAATTCTAAATGGCATTTGCAGTTTTCACAAAAAAATTGGCATCGCAGATTTTAGACTCTTTAGATTGCCATTGTTGAGCCTAAGGTGGTCCATTTTGTTTGGTGTATTCTTTTCCAAGGCTTGCCCATTGGCTCTCATCTTAGGTATCTTGGGGTTCCTGACCCTCATTGTCCCTTGTGTGGGCTTCCTGAGACCTTGATGCATCTCTTTTAGTTCTGTAGAAGAGCCCAATAGTTGTGGATTTGGATTCATGATTTTTTCAAGCCATTTCAGCCTGAACCCTTTTCTTGGCATATGGTTTTGTTGGGAGATTTATCGTGGCTTCCTTTCAAATTCACCCATATTTGGCATGCTTTCAAGATGGAAATTCTCTTCAGTTTATGGAAAGATAGAAATGATGTTATGTTTTCTCACAAATCTCTTGATATTCATGTATCTCTATACGCTAAAGCTTGTAAATGCAATAATGTGATGTTACAGATCTAGGTGTAGGCTAATAAAGTGTCTCTGGAGGTGGCCCACTTGCAGACCTTTCTTGATCATTGGGATAATGCCCCTTGTATAGTTTCTAGAGTTCCGTCAGATTCTACTACCTTCGGTGACTGTTCTCTGGCTTGTGGTTGTCAGTGCACCCTTAGTTCTTTGGTCGGTGGCTCCCACACTCCTCATTCCCAAGCTCCTTGCCACCACTCTAGCAGGCAGATAGATTCCTCGCATCACCGCTTTGCTGCTCTAACTCATGGTGTCTCTTCTTATGGTGGCCTACAAGTGGTGGTACCTCTTTGGCTCCTGGTGGTTTCGGTTGGTCAGACTCCGAATGGCCCAACTCCGCCAATGTGGTTCCTCGGATTGCACTGGTGATCTATCCTTCTCAAAAAGACAGAGAGGATAATGATGAGGCTAATGAGGAGGGGTGGACTTTACCTGACCTCACTGATGTATGGGGTTACAAAGATGATTTGGATGCCCTGCCTCCTTCCTCTGCTATTATTGTAGCCGCTTAGGCTTTTTTTTATTTTTTTTAATATGTTTATGGCATTTCAGTTGTTTTGTTGTTTCCAGGTTGGGCCCGTGTGACTCTTGGGGAGTGATTTTTTTCTCCAACCCCTTTTTTTTGTGAATAGTGTAAACTTAATACTTTTTTAATGGAATGCCTATTCATCAAAAAAATTTAGGGTAAGTATTGTGAGAAAGTCCTAAATCAAATTTGTGCAGGCGTGTTCTAAAAAACAAAAGCAATATTTTTCATGTGGCAAAATTATTAAATGTGCTTGAATTTTAAGATCGAAATCATTGCACAAGCCATAAGTTATCTAACTCTGATTTTCTAGGTTTAGAATGAATTTTAATTTTTTTAAATTAAAGAACAAGTGGTTGTATTCTACCTCTTTTGGCCGCCATTCCAAAATTGCTACATTGTTGGTATGTTGGGATCGAATTAGTTTTGGCAATGTCTTCGGGTACTTTGAAGCCATGTGATGTCTAAACGTTTATTGGGCCCATTGCTTTCTTATCATATGGAATTTTTATGGTTTCCTCACACACAAGTCGATGGGGATGTAAAAAGTTTCATGTGTTTTGTGGAGTCTATTGTGTGTTGCTTTGAGACAGTGTAAGTGTGGTGTCCCAAAGCAGATACTTGACATGGAATGTCACATGATTCATTGCATTCAAAGAGGCACGCAATTGTGTAATAGATGCATGGATACAAGATGTTATTAGATTAGATGCCAAGTTGTGTGTAGTCCATGGACATAAGGAATAGCGTAGTGTGTAAGTCGCTATAGATGTGAATGTGTAGTTCCATCATAAAGAAGGAAGATCTTGTTGTAGGTTGATTGGGTGAAGGGGTGCAATCACAACATTGTTCATTGTTCTCAACAAATTAAGGACTTCCAATAAATTATGAATTGAATTTACAGATGGCCAGTCTCATTTAACCTCTTGAAAATCCCATGTGACTACTAGTTGTTGTGCCTTTTCTCTAGTTTTATTGCTCAATGTAGAGTGGAATATTAGAGCATTGTTGTATATGCAAAGAACTTATGTATTACTCATATGTTTGATTTTAACACATGTAATAGGTATTATTTATGGTGCGTGCAATATTTAGAGATTTATGTAGAGCGTATTTAGTAGCTAGACATGTGTTCTGTTGAAGTTTATATTTTGTTTGGTTGACTGGGATCGATTTCTTGTTTCAAATAAGGATGATGTTGACGTTGTAAATTATTATCTCTCCATTGTTCTAGATTTGAAGTTGAGAGTGCGTATGTGGCAGTTATTGTGTCTAATGTTGTTCATTTTGTAGAGAATAGCTCAATTATAGTATTGAAAAGGCTTACCATGCAGAGGTTAAAGTTTCAATAGAGTTTCCTTCCATCAAGCATCAAAATGAATAAGTTAGAAGACAAAAAACATAATGTAAATTTTCAAAAGCCAAAGTGGGAAATGCAATTACATGGTAATTATTTTCACTAAGGTGAAAAAAAAATTAGATGGATGGTAGAGTCCAAGGTGAATGGATGTTTCTTTACCCAGCAAGGTATTTGTTCCTTGTTTTTACTTATGGGTAAGTAATTTCACGAGAAAGACTAAGCAAGGTGTACAAGGGTAAAATTTCAATAAAAGTAAAAGTCAAATGAATTGTATTCTTCACCAAGGCTAAGGGAAATTTATTTATCAAGTGAAATATTCTTCATGAGAGTGAGAGCAAGACATAAAATCAATTATTTCAAGTGCACTTGCAAAAGGAAACAAAGAGAGAATGCTGGAGCTCCTTCAAAATGCCAAATGTCGCATATGGGAATTAAGACAAAGGAACTCAGTTGCAAGGGAATTTGAAGAGGGTACAAATCAAACACAAATGAAAGCCAAAAGAAAGATGAGGTAAAATAAATATTCAGTTGCAAATTAGTTATGAGAAAGAAATTGATAAGTTTCAGTAGCAAATTTAATTTGAAGGCTCTTATTCTTCTATTTATTCTTTCACTTTCTTATTGTAACAGGTTTTGAACTTTTGATTCAGGTAGATAGAATAGACAATGTTTGGCCTAGAATTAGATAATTTTCACAAGGATTGAATGTATAGGTTCTGGTAGTAGAGTCAGTTAGTTCACGAGTAGTAAATAAAAGTGTTGCATAAATTATCTCCAAATTGTATTTTATGATTTCATATGAACCAATAAATATCAATCATATTTCTGATTTGTCATTACAATTTCCTTTTGATTATGTAAATTTGTATATGGGTTCCTTTCAAGGAAGCTCTTAAACGCCTCGTGTAGATTGTTGTGAGTTGGAAAAGAAAATGTGGTTCTATAAGTATGATTGTGCAACAACATGAGGGGTTGCATTGATGTCAAGGATTGATGCTAAAGGGCCCACTAATTTTAAATGATTTGATATTTGAATTTGCATTCATAACTTGAGATTTTAATCCACACCCTAGGGATTAGGTATTGGTCTATGATACTTGCCAAATCTGGTTTAGAAATATTCAATGATTCAAATCTCTTTGTTTTTGTTGTTTTCTTTTCTTTCTTGTTAAGTTATTTGAGTCCTTTTATCTTCATGATGTTTAAAGAATAGAGAGGTTGAATTGGAAAGAATTTTGTCTACAATCCCTTTATGTGTTTGGGATGAAGATACTTAAATGCGAAACACCCATCACTCGTATGTTTAAGAACCATTCACATTCATAGGTCTAAAATTCTTTGTTCACCATATGTTTATCATACACACATACCTACAAATAGGAACACCCTCTTGAGTCTCGTGGAGCTCAAAGTGCAGAAGGATTTTAGTGCCTTGTTTGTTGGCTTTTTTTGTCCTCAATTTGTTGATAGTATAGGTCCTATGTCCTAAATCCCTATTCCCATGGTTTAGGTATTGTGCATCTCCTTAGGAATGAGTATTGCAAGAAAGAATGTGAACAAATTGGGAACTGTGTTGGGGAGAAACACAGAAGATTATCATTGGAAAGAGTCAAAGAGTTTTATGGTTTGATTTGGTCTTTATTGCAACTTGTTTAAAGATTGTAGAAGGTGGCTTTGTTGGAGTGATGAACCTAAAAATAAGTTTGATATTTTTCATGATCAAGATGTGGCGACTCTAAAAATTGTCTATGGCTGTAGTATACTTTTAGGTACTTGATTTTTCTTACTTTTTTATTTTTAAATCAAATAAAATGAATTTTTAAAGTGGTAGGAGACACGAGGCTTTAAATTTTAGTGGTATTCATGGATACCTAAATACTATTCCAATTCAATGGTGGTAAGCATGAAATAACACATAGACATTTTTAGTAATTCAATGGTTTAGTGGATGCCAATGAAATTGACTTTTAGGATGTGATCATGAGAATTTTTGTGAAATACTTAAAGGATGATGCAAAAGAATGGTTTTCAAATTTACAACCATTTTCTCTTAGCTCTTGGAGTGATTTCAAAATATCTTTCATTGATCAATTTGGTGAAAGAATTGTTGAATCCTTATTATTCAATGAGTTCATGGACATTAACATTGGGGAGGATAAACTAGTTCTGTCCTTCAACCTTAGATTCACAAAGAAATTTTAAATAATTCCTAAAAATTATCAAACCTCATGATGCAATGGCACTAGTCATTTATTGGGGAGTCTTTGGTAAGAAAACAATGCAATCCAAAGGTCAGTGATTATGTCCCAAATAGCTACTAGCTTGCTACCCCAATTTAGTATCCATTCTACAATGTTGGTTATGTTTCTCTTGAAGCAAAAATAGAGCCAAAATATGATACAATGTACATGAATGAAATGAATATGCTCAAAACAACACTCATACCTCATGCAACTATCCAAAATTATGCATGCAAGCATCTAAAAGATGTGTATACACATGAAAATGATATCTCAAATGAATGTAAGACTGTTGTTCCAAGTCAAGAATTATCTCATAATGCAAATCAGACTGAACCTTGTGATGAGTATCAACTATACCCAAGAAAAATTGATTCTTGAAGAAGTTGAGGAAATACAACTTTAGAGATCCCAAGAACACCTGCATGCAAATACCTGTCACAAGAGAAGAATGGAAGCACATAAAGCAAAAAAGCATAAATGCTCTGAAGAAGAAAATTATCATTCAGAAAGGGAATCAATTCTATGAACAAGTACAATACAATCCTTATAAAAGGATACTAGAAACCCTAAAGGTATGCAACCCTAAAGAAACCCTAACTAAAGGGATAATGTGTATTTAATAATTAGAATAATTATTAAATACCTACAATATTTATTAAATGCCTAAGTTTAGCTTAAGCGTAGAGTTTAATAGACTAATAATTAAATAAATAATTATTAGCTAATACAAGATAACTCTAACACCCCACCTTAAGATGAACTTAGGGAGTAGCTAAAAAACTAAATCCATGAAGCAAAAAATGCAACTACATGATGAAGGCAAATTTGGGTCTCGGCAACAAGGCCTAATGAGGTACCCAATCACAACCAAATCTCTATGAACCAAAGAAATAGAGAAAACAACGCGGGAAAAAGCTCTACTCCAAAAAGAGATGGAAAAGCAAGAACACCACTGAGCAGGAAATAGTTGCAAACATTATCGAAGAGTAACTGCTGATCTAAAGAACCTCCACTGAAATAGAACATGACAAGGTAAAGAAGACTATAATTTGCATGATTTCCCTCAAATGACACTACTCGAATCAGATGGCAAACAAAGGCAAACAACTGAACTCGAAGATACAGATGGCATGAGACACCAAAGCCTGAAGAGCTGATCAATTGAACCAAGGAAGCATTAGAACCAACAAGACAAACCTCCCCATAATGCTGAAAAGGGAGAGGGACATGTACACTGAAAAGAACGGCCAACAAGAACTACATGACGAAGAACCAAGAATATCGAAGGTGCAGAGAAAGTACATAGTGTCATGGAAGGAACACTCACTTGACACACAACATGAGGCGAATGTCATGGAAGAAACACTCACTGGACAAAGGTAGATGGCAAACAAGGCAAACATTAACCCCCTCATGGCACTTTATAAGTAGTGCATGTACAATAAGGCACAAGATGTGCAAGATCCCAAGTAAACAATGCATGATGACACTTTATCTCAGTGCGTTTGCATAAATGAAGCTACAATGATAAGAAGACTGGAAATAGAAAGAAGAACCAAAACCAAGACATCCTACTCAGAGAAGAGATCCTAGGACCTGAAATAACCAAGATATCCACCAGAGTGCTGAAAATCAAAAAACTGAATAAAATATTTCTGGAGCAGAATTTGGAAAGAAAACTCATATGGCTGGAAAGTGCACAGAACAAGCTTTCCAATGATATAAAGTTTTCAAAAAATGAAGTTTGGATGCTCATTCTATGGCTACCGGAGTGAAAAAAAGAGACCCCACTTTGACTGGAAAAATTGGAAAAAAAATTCCAACACCACGAGGTCTGGCTCGGAACCAGCTTTCCGATGCCTATTCGTTTTCCAAAAAATGACTCCGTTTGCCCAAGTTATGGCCAAAAGAAAAAAACCCCTCTTTTTGGGCATAAAAAGGGTAAAAAATTTTTATTTATTTATTTTTTTGACGAAAATTTTTTGACGCATTTGTAGGTATAGCCGTATGGATTTATGTGCCTTGTAAAGCGTGCCAATGAAAAAATCATGGCCCAGATGCACTTGTCACCGAAATAGGTCGAATTATATATCAAAATGAATGGAAATGCCCTTCAGAAGCCAACAGTGAGATCTGTTTTGGTCCAAACTGCTCTGATTTTTTTAATGTTTTTTTTGACAAATTTCTCAAAATTCGTGCCAAAAAAGGCAAAACCAAAGAAAAAATTTCAGAACCCAAATTTGTCAAAAAATTGACAAATTGTATATGCAAATGGGAGTTTTGGGGCATTTTGAGCTCAACAGTGAGGTCTGTTTGAGCCCAAAATGATAAAAAACAAAACAAATACCCCATATCCAATAAAAAACTTAGAAAAAACTTGAAACCCTCCTCCAAAAAATCTTCTGAAAAATCAAGAACAAGCAGCAGCGGATGTAGGCTCTGATACCATGAAGAAGTTGAGGAAATACAACTTCAGAGATCCCAAGAACACCTGCATGCAAATACCTGTCACAAGAGAAGAATGGAAGCACATAAAAGCAAAAAAGCATAAATGCTCTAAAGAAGAAAATTATCATTCAGAAAGGGAATCAATTCTATGAACAAGTACAATACAATCCTTATAAAAGGATAATAGAAACCCTAAAGGTATGCAACTCTAAAGAAACCCTAACTAAAGGGATAATGTGTATTTAATAATTAGAATAATTATTAAATACCTACAATATTTATTAAATGCCTAAGTTTAGCTTAAGCGTAGAGTTTAATAGACTAATAATTAAATAAATAATTATTAGCTAATACAAGATAACTCTAACAATTGTATGGTTCGTATTCAAACCCTATTTGGCATGAGAAGATATGAAGGAGAGTCAGGGTGCTCTTTATTTGCAAGATTTATTGATGCCTTGACGAATATTTCCACTAGTTTCATACCTCAGGAGGTTAAGTGCATTTTTTTTTTTATTGAAATACATGATTCAAACTTGAGGTCATTGTTTGAAAGGTTAAATCCAACTCGTATTTCTCATTTCTTGGATTGAGTAAACATTGTTGAGAATATAGTGCCATGATGCAAGAGACATCATATCTCCAAGTGTTGCTCACGCTGATCCTATTATTATGAATGGACAAAATGATGACATAATGCATGAAACGTATGTGTTTCAAAAGGAGAGTGCATTTGAAGTTAGTGAAATAATATGTTGTGGTCAACCAATAGAAATGACATCTGCATCTTGTTAGTGAAAATTTTGCAAACTGGGGAAGTGTACAAAATTGTGATTTCAACCATAGTATGCAAGATTAAATCTCTCCTAATTTATAAGGGTAGACTCCCCCTTTTGTTTACTACTCTCTTAAATTAGAATACAATTCACACTATGATATCTAATCTAAACATGGTCAGTACATCATCCTATTCTCTCTTTAGAATATATGTTATTATCTCCTCTTTTTTAAGGAAAGAATTTACAATGCAAAGCAGTAATGATTTTTACAATTTCAAAGTTACAAGTAAACAACTTAGAGCATGCAAATGAATAATACAAAATAAAGAAGGAAAGTTTCCATGAAGGCTCAAAGCCCTTCGTTGCTTCTCTAGAATCAGAGAATGGTGCTTGAGCTCAAAGTCTCAAAAATCACTATTATCCTATCAACCTTTCTTCAAATAACTTTTTTTTGTAACCCACAGTATTAACTAATATAATCAAAGTAAAGCACAAAGTCTTCATCTTGATATCTTATTACAATTTTTTTTTTAATAATCTTTTCTTGAAAATAGTGAAATGAAGCTCAAAGTCTTCAAATTACAACCTCCTTACTAAGATGACAAAACAAAACACAAAGTCTTTGAAATGATATCTTATTACAATTCACTTAACTTTTCTTCAAAATAACAAGATGAAGCTCAAAGTCTTCAAAATGACATCTTTTTGCTAATTACTAATCCTAATAGACAAGAGCTGAAATATGACACAAAGTTCACAAGCCAACACTTATTCTACTCTTTAACAATATCTTTCTACAATGCCTTTACTTATTCAAAACAAGATTTTAGTTAGAATTCTCTCACAATAAACACAATTAATCCAACACAAATTTTGAATGCCAAAGATATATTCTTATTTGATCAAGTTTGCAAAATAAAAATAGGAACACAAAGTTTCACTTTTGTTGTTCACTTTAGCGGAGTTTTATTGCATAAGATTAAAGATCCAAATTACAATAAGAAACCTCATATATATAGGTGAGGTACAATGAGATAATCTAAGAAAAACTATGACTAAATAAAAGAAGAGTCCTATTTGACTTAGAACTCGTTCATACTCTAGATGTAAAAACTTAGATACAAAATGACAATTGAGGTGTCAAAGTCTAATTACAAAAATGCACCTACAACTTCTAAAATATTAAAAACACTGAGTCGCTAGACATTGTAAATTGGTCTTGCTTCATGAACTCGTTGAATTTTTGTAGAGTTGTCTTCATTTGTTCCTCATTAGGTCCCTTAGTATGGCTTGTGATGACTTTGACATGAGTGATGGAATCTATGAGGCTCATGTAGCATTTCTTGTACCTTTTCAAAATAGAGGCTAAATCATCTAGATTAACTTGGATATCTATTAACTTTTAATTAAAGATAATGAGAAGACCTGTTTATCAACTTCTTCACCAACAAGCAAACTTAATTCTTTGATAATATCATCTTGGTGAAGAGGATTTTGATCCTCATCAAGGAAGGTGCAAGGAAGTGCTAATATATTTTCAATGATTTCCTTTCCCTTGTCATTACATTCCTTCTGAGTTTTTATCATATCTTTAATAAGTGCCTCCAGGGTGTTCATTTGATGTTCTAGTACATCCCTTTTTTCAATATACACATCTATTGAAGGAATTACTCCATTGTCAACCAGAACATATAATTAAAAATATTCTAACTTCAACCAAAAGTTTAAGTCCTCATATGTCTCCAATTTATTTGAGAATAGATCCAAAGTTTTATCTATCCCAATCTTTATCTCCTCTAGATTGTTCATTAGGGTAACTTTTGAACATAAGAGATGAGTCCCATGACTCAACAATCTAGATCCATTCACTCACCAATTGCTCTCCCATGAGAATTGTCATGTTCAACTTGCTTAATGATCTGCTCATCCACATGTCAATGATCCTTTGTGATCACTTCTTCAGCTGGGATGATCATTTTGTGTTAATGGTTAAGCCTTGGCATAAAGATTTCAATCCCTCTTCTGAAACTTTCAACAAGATGCCTATTTGGGTTAGGCTCCCTAACCTTCCACTTCATCTTTGGGTGGATTCTCTTCTGGAGGAAGTGGGTGAGGCTCTTGGGGACTTTCTAATGTTTGACACTGATTCTTTTAATATTCTCCATTCTACCTATGGTCGCACTTTGGTGGACATTGATGTGTCTAAGGGTTTGCTTGTAGAGATCAAGATTAAGTCTTCTAAGGACCATCGGATTCAGCCTTTGGACTATAAAGGGATTCCCTTCAGGTGCAGAAAGTGCTTTAAAATAGGTCATGTGGCTGCTAAATGTGACCTTGGTGTCACAAAGAAATGTTATGTGTCTTGGTGGAACGATGCTTCGGATCAACATTATGTCGTTGTGAAGAATTCTTCACAAAGAAAGTTTCTCCCAGGTGGTTGCTCAAGCTATCCTGGTTGCTATTGTGGCTCCTCTGGTGGATGGTGTGGCTTCCTCTAGGGAGGGTGGCTCTGATTCTTCACAGCCTATGGTGGATGCTAGGGCTTTTGGATCGCAGCCTGGTGGTTCTTCTGATGAGGTTATCCTTCCCGGTGTTGACAGGGAGGAAGTTGATACTGCTGGCTCTTTGGATGTTGGTCCTTTGGGCTTGGATGACTCTTTCTTGGGTCCTTTGCACCCAACTTCTTGGATGGCTTCTGCTGCAAAGGTGGAAGAAGGGTGGATATCAATGAAAAGGAAAAAATCTAAATCTGCAACTACTTTTGATATGACCCTTCGTTCCCATAAAGGGAAGAAGTAATGTGTTGTTTGATCTTTTTTGGTTGACAGGTGATAGAGAATCGCAATGTCACATCATGCTCGCTATGAGTGATATGACATCATCTCTACTCATGAAGACAGTCACACAATATAAAATCAAAGCATCACATAAAATCATGATCATGAAATAGGGTTAGTACCATCATAACATCATAAGTCATATAAATCTCCAAACATGATGAGTCATAACATAAATCCACATAGAGTAACTAGCATTGTTGATACCCTCTAAGATATCAATAGAGTCATAAGTAATCATCTACGCATCAACCAAATGCCTAAATAAGTTTATCAATATGTAAATCAAAATGCAAGCGTGGGAGGGGCACTACAACATAAGAAGATCTGGTAATGCAAACTTAAAACACATCGCATCCATTAATAATGTGAAATTGTCTATTTATGAGCACATCAATAATGTAGGTGAGGGAAACTCCATAGATGATATAAAAAGTCCTCTGGCTGACTGTTGATGGTGTATGCATCAGAATCATTTGGTAAAGCTCCTCTTCGAATCGTATCTTCTAGTACATCAAACTTAAAATTCCCCTTGTTGACTGTTGATGGTGTATGCATCAGAATCATTTTTTAGTCATCTATATAATCTTTTAAATACTATACAAAAGATTAGAAAAGGGATAAAAAAGAATAAGAAAAAATAGTGTATTTACGCAAGCACACACAAGAAAATTTTATTAAAGAAAAAAACTATGCACACTTATAAAAAGAACACATTCAAGAACTAAAGAAGTAAACCTTGTGATGATTTTCTCTTGTATAAATTTGATGAGTGCTTTAATGGTATGTTATTTGAAAGCTTGAGATTTCGTCCAACATGTGTAATAATAAATGGTCATCAAAAGAAATCTATGTATAGACAAGGAAGTAGGATTAATGACTCCAATGAAATAAATCCACATTTGGAAAAAGGTTGA
This sequence comes from Cryptomeria japonica, assembly GCF_030272615.1. NCBI lineage: Eukaryota > Viridiplantae > Streptophyta > Pinopsida > Cupressales > Cupressaceae > Cryptomeria > Cryptomeria japonica. The sequence continues at coordinate 248,579,523 of NC_081412.1, forward strand.
GGCTCAATGACAAGATAGATTCCATTGTCAAGTACATTTTTTAATTAATAGTCATCTAACATTTTAAATAATTTTATGCATTAACCCATCTCTGGCATCTAATGCTTTGGATCAATTTTTGGGGATCTTCACACTTTTGAATCACTCTAAACATTGGCTGGAATATTCTCTATTGATTTCCCCACTTTTAATTGTGCCTTCATGTGCTGAGGATTTTGCTTCTTTTCTTGATTCTGGACAAAGTTATTTCTCTAATCCTCAAGTAGATTTGGTGTCTTTGGAGGAGGTGTCATTCTTTTTGAAGGGGGATCCCATTACCTCCTCTTCTCCTCCCTCTGATCTTGGTACCAACTCTTGGTAGTCTTATTCTAGGATAGATTTTGGGGTCTTTAATTTCCTCTGTTGGCCTCTGTTTGGTTGGCCAAGTATGTATGTAGTAGCTATATAAGTGTATTTTGTTGGTATATTCAGCTTGGGGGTGGTGGGTGGTTTATTTTACTTTGAGATAATTTTATCAATATGGATGGGATTGATACACTTGAACTTGTTTTTGCATCCTGACTATCCATTTGGTCAAGGTGCAATTTTTTTATTTTATTCTATATTAATATAAAACTATTTTAGTGACTTCAGTCACTTTCATTAAAAAAAATTATGCATTATCATGTGAGTCTCTTAAATTATATATGGCTAATAATAGACCAATCAAAAAATTTGATGAACCACTATTATTATAGAACTATGACTGGTCCCAACCTTTTTTAGGGAAACTTACAATAATCTCAGTAGCATCTTATTTGTTCCATCTAAGTTATAGTCCATCCTATTTTCTTTGTGTATACGATGTCATATCTCATCATGAAATGTGTAGCCTTTATTTTTAGAGCATGTCTTTGGACATAATGTACATATCTTGGGAATTAACCATTACCAAGGTATTATACAATATTATCATATTATTCCTCATATCATGTGTTCTTATTTTTTCTTTATGCTTAAACATATCATAGTTACATTGAAATCGGTTTCATTCTATCTAGGAAGTTGAAATCACATACATAGGTATGTCAAATGAGGAATAGAATGGAAAAAAACTAGAAGTGCATGGAGATGTTCACTTTAATCGAAGGTCATCTTTAATCATGTGAAATAATTTTCCCACTTATCTCAAATGTTTGGGTGCACAAGGACACAATTTAGGCTATGATTGGTTTAAGAAAGTGACTAAGAAACATGTGAAGACATACAATTTGTTACATTATGCATTGGCTTATAATTTTCCACATGGTGGGCTAAAATTGCACCAATTATAATTATTTTTCAAAGCGTTCAGTGCTCTATTGTGAGCTCCTTAATTCTTAGAACTACTTAGTGATGTAGTCTCGAGAACTATTTTAGTAAAATGAGAAATTCCTAGAACCACTTTAGAATTAGAGACATTATTGAGAATCATTTAAGTAAAAATAAGAGGATCCTAATGCCACTGCAATGTCCAAACAAATCCTATGAACCATTTCAGATGATGAGAGGTTCATGGAGCTGCTTGAACATGTAAAGTGTTTTTAAGAACCATTTCAGTAAAATAAGAGATTCCTAGAATCAATTTGGTATTCAAACATTCTTGAGAACCATTTTAGCTTTTTAATGAGATGTTCCTAGAACTAATGTTGCATCCATATAATTCCCAAGAATATCAAATTAGCTAATATTCCCTTTAATTTCACAAAGAACAATTCAAATGGTGATCAAATTTTTCACCCAAGTTAGGAAGAACAAAGTCTTCCACTAATGATAAATCTTGTAACAAGAATATCAATTAAAATGGAGTTCCTTGGAATACATGTTTAGTAAATACCATGGTTGTAAATGTATACACCTAAAAATGGTCTGAAGATAATTAATTAAATAAGCAATTATTTAATTAACCCCCCTTCCCAATTTAATTAAATTCATTAGCAATTTGATTAAATTCTCCGATTCATCTACTTATTAATGAATCTAAGGATTTATTTAATAGGTTCATTTCAATAGTCCTCTTTGATTAATTAATCCAAATTAAATAATCCTCCCCCCATTTAAATCAATTCTTCTAATCCTTTAATTAATTAAAACAAATCAATTTATAAGTTTGTTGAAAGTAATTTAGGCTTTTCCTATTATTTGAATTTTTAAATTCAAATTACCCACATGCCTCCTAATTTCTAACCACCTAACCTAACCACCCCCTAACCTAACCCATTCCACCTAATCTTGGGTTTAACTAACCCTATCCAATCTTGCACATCCTAACATCTTTATCCTAACCTCCTATGGTGTGGATATTCTCCCCTTGAGACACATGGCACTTATGCCACATGTCTCCTACCTTGGACACTTGCCCTCTTATGAGCAAGGCTCCTTGACAGTTGTGGCCACAAAGATGACAAGTGTCCCTCCCTCCAACCTCTTCTCCAACCTTTTCCAATTTCACCCTTGATATCTTCAAACTCAATCTTGACCGTTGATTCCTGCAACCTCACCCTTGGCCTTGGAAATCCTATAAATATCCCCCATTTTGGAGCACAAAGGATCCCATCTCATATCAATTTAGGTATTTTTACTATAGGCATATCCATTCTAGCATATCATTTCAGCATTTTTATCATACGCAATTGCATCTTAGATCTAGTTTAAGTTGATCATTTTCTAGAATAGTTGTTGAATCATGTAGCTTAATCAATCTCTATTCTAGCTTCATTGCATCATCATCATAGCTTAATCATGCACATCATTAGCTTAATTAGGCTCTTGGATCAATCTATCATAATCAATCTCATCTAGCTTGCATGTCATATTATTTCAAATCCTCTGTCTAGGTTTAGTCAAGTAAGTAGGATTGCTTATCCAGATCTGAGAGCAAATTCATACTCGCATCTCTTAGGAGGCGATAGGTCACTTTGTCATGGTTTATATTTTGTTTGATTTCAATTTGCTAACCATGCTTGTTATTATCTAGTGAGTGTTTGTGTTGCAGTTGTAGGTATCCTTCTTCACACATACGACAGTTATAATTCAAGTTCCCAAGATGGGATGATTTATTGATGCTTCAAGAGTGATAACTTAGATTATTTAATTTGGAAACTTTCTTCTTTTTTGAATTGAAAGCCTATACAAAGAGTACCAAAGGCTTGAAAATATGAGTAATCAAGTCTCCTGATATCCTCTTTTGTTCTACAGTCAATCCACACATCATCAATCTGATGAACATGAGTGTAATTTTTTTTTATCTTATTCTTCATGCCTCTGTAGTCAAAATGTTTCCTAGACTTGAAGAATTTTATTGTTACTCTCCTCATTTCCTCCTCCATGTCTCGATCCTTGTAGATAGAATTGCTATAATATCTACCAATGGTGATGGAAAACTTAAGGCCAATATTCTGAGCCCCAGATTTGCACTCATGTACTACTATCATTTGACGATCCATCTCCATGAGAATGATTTTATCAGATGGGTACCTAGGAAGCATGAAAGATTCACCATCGAAACATCCAATCTTGAGATATTTGAATGTAGGGGATTGTAAAAGATACTTCCATATTGGTTCACATCATTCTAGGCATCATCTTATACTCTTGATTTGAAGATCTTTGTCAAACATCCACATCTATTGAGTGAAGAAAGCATCATTGACTCTTCTAAAATGATGAAAACTCTCCTTGAAATTCAACTATGTGAAATATTGATAAACAAGAATCTGACTCCTTTCTCCTATGGTGGATAAACCTATAAAATGCATCATTGAGGTAGCTGCATATACAAGATATGAATTCATGTATAACTTCAAGGTGGTGGGAACTTTAGTCAATTGCTCACACAATGCATCAACAATCTTCTTACCCCAGTAGATTTTCTTCTTATTTTGCATAATGATGTGAATGTATTGATACATCCAATTGTGATAAGTTTTAGAAACTTGGAGCCCTTTTACTCTACTATGAAGATTAATCAGATCATTTACCTCCTCAATGAAGTCACTTTATGGAATAGTCTCAGGCCACCTTGCAATTGTGGGCCTTGGAGTCTTCAACCAACTCTCATTGATATTTCTTATGCATTTGTCTGGGTTGTTATAATAGTAGGTCACTGTTGACTGCATATCAATGTTGGCATATTGATCTATATGTGGACACTTGAAAATAGTGTCAAAGAAATCATCATCAAGCCCGATGAGAGTCTTCTTTCCTTTTGCATGTTTTACTAACCTACTGACTAGATCATATCAGTTAGCTAAAGATAACACACCACTAACTCATTTGGGTGCATTTCCTGACAAACATTTCCAACAAACTATGAGATTTCTTTCGTTTTCTCAGATCTTAGGAGGCAATTTGTGTCAAAAAAAATTAAATTAAATGTTGTTCGATGTTCGTCGGAATTCCGACGAAACCAACTGTTGTCGAAATCTTGTCTGACGTTCATTGGATTTTTGATGAAACCAATTGTCATCAGAATCTTGCCCAATGTTCGTCAGAATTCCGACAAAAAATAGAAAAGTGAAATAGTAAAAAAAACAAAAAAACCTTAGGGTTAGTCAAGTAAATAATATAAAAAATCGTGCAGACAGTGTTTTCCGTACTTGCAACATCATTTTGCTTGGTTTGTGAAGGTTATAGACCAAATTTTCCATAGCCCATTTTTTTGCCTGTGAAGAAAAATCATGTCAAGTAATATCAGCGAAGAACAAAATAAGGAGGCAACTGCTAGATTGTGGTCTAGCTTGAAAAGAAAAGGTGATGGGAAATGTTATTGTCCCTGCAAAAATTGTAAGGGCTTAAAGACTAGAAGACTTTTAATCACAACAACTAAGAAACATTGTAGGAAGCATGCTCACATTGAAGGGGCGCATGATTATCATCCATTGGTAAGTTCTTCATTATATGTATTTATATTGATTGGATTTGTAAATATTTATATCGTTTTAAGAATTTATATACATAAAAAATCACTTGTTAATGAGATCATGATTATGGTTTATTTTTGTTGATCATTTTTATAAAGGTGGGGCACCCTAGGGCACATGATATGGACTACCACGACCTGGAGAATGTGTATTTCTAATTGGAGGAACATGGAGGTGTGAATATTGAAGCTGAAGATAATGATCCTATGGAAGAAGATAATCATGCGCTAGAAAACACCATTGAAGATGATGGTACAAATACATTGATCCATGACACATTTAATACTGGCGCATCTGATCATGATGATTAAGATGACTTTGATGTTGTTTATGACTACCTATACTTGAGAAGGCATGTGAGCCCCTTTACGAAGGCTCCCAAACAACTCTTCTCTCTAATGTATTGTTGTTGGTAAACTTGAAGGTTATGAATGGTTTATCCAACATAACAATCTCACGTATGTTAAGGTATGTCATATATGTCATCTTTTTTCATCTATTTTTGTTGTTATTTCATCACTAGTAAATAAAAGGTGAAATATGTACCATTAATATTATTTATATTAACAAAAAAAAATTCCGTTCTAGATTGATAGGTGATTTTTTGTTACCACCATCAAATATTCTACCTCTCACTCATATCGAGAATTATTTGCCATTATGAAAGATATTGGAATGGAGTATCAGGCAATAGATGCATGTCCCAATGATCATATTATATATCATAAACAACATGAATTTGCAACAGAATGCCTTGAATGTCATATCAGTAGATATCGAACAGATCAACTAACAAAAAAGGTGTCTCGCAAGGTTCTTCGTTATATTCCCATTATTCCACATTTGCAACAATTATTTAGGTCCAAAATCTTGGCTCAATTTATGGATTACCATGCATGCAATAGAAGTCGAGATGACATTCTTTGAATGCCTGCAGATGGTTCTACATTTATGGACATAGAGGAAAAATGGCCACACTTTAAAGAACCTCATAATCTCAGGCTTTCATTGGCAGCGGACGATGTCAATCCATTTAGAGAGTTGAGATCTATTTACTCGGTGTCGCCTATTTTTGTTATCAATAATAGCATTCCTCCATGGATGTCAATAAAGAGGGAGCACATAATGTTGGCAATGATTGTTCCAGGCTTTTTTTTCATTTAATAGTCATGTACATTAAATTATATATATTGCAGTAAAATGGTTATAATAATTATGTAATGTTTTTGTTCATTCAACTAGGTAAGTACCAAGTTAAAGATATGAATATATATATAGTCTCTTATCGACAAGCTGCTGGAGTTATGGAATGGTGTCACTATGTATGATGTCTCTAGACCAATAGGACAAAGACAATTTCAATTCCATGCAATGCTTGTATGGACAATTCATGATGCCTGAGGGCTAATAGATTTTTCTAGTATGTTATAATGTTCAAATTGCACACTTTAATAATGTTTAATTTTTTATAGTATAAATCATGCATTTAAAAAAAAAATCATTCAATATATATAATTATAAAAATTAACATATTTAATCCAATTATACATGATCTTGCAGGTCTTCAAACAAAGGGAAAATTTGCATGTCTAGTTTGTGGTCCAAAGATGAAATCTCATCATTCAACAAGTTTAGGAAAGTGAGTGTTTGATGAGTATAGACACTTCCTCCACAAAAATCATAAGTATCAAACTAATGAAAACCATCTTTTCAATAGGAAAGAAGAGACTACATCAAAACCACGAAGAATGACACCTCGCCTACGGAAGTTGGAATATAATATAATTAATCATCAAGGTAATGTCATTCAATCTAATTGTTTATCTATCATATATGATATGTTTGGAATTTATATTTTTATATTGTGTTTTGTTTACTCATGTTGTAATTGATGATGGTTCTCTTTGTTAACTTTTTAAATGTATATGCTTCATGAAGGTCGTCAAGGCATTAATTACCACCTTCCAAAGGGACTTAAATTTATCCTAGGCAATTTAGTAGGTTTCCCTACTATGAGCAGCTACAAATTATGCATTTGATTGATACTATGCATATTGGAAAGAATATAACAAAGACGTTATGAAAAATATTGGATGGAAAGCATGACAAAGAAAAAATTATCAAAATTTGTAGTGACATTCAGATATCCAATCATGCAATGAAAAATGTCATTCAATTATATAGCGATGGAGACCAAATTAATATAAGTGCCCTTCCTTGGTGATTAACGGAGCAGCAAAGCAATGCTATAAAAGAGGTCATACAAAAAATTCATTTTCCCACAAGATTTGTTGTGAACATAAACAATCTCATAACAAAGAAAAGTGCATTTGGGCCAGGGATGAAAACACATGATCGGCATACCTTCATTAAAGTAATTCATGTTCTTGTATATTTTTTATATATTTGTATACTGCATGTACTTTTCATTGTATTATGCTTAGTGCTAGTTTTGGAAAAACAATGAAAGGATAATTTTATAATTGTTGCAGTACGTTCTACCTCTATCTCTCCCAGACCACTTCGACAATAATGTCAAGAAATTTATATATGATCTTGGAAAATACATTAGGTAAGTAGTGTTATTTGTTCAATTTGTGTATAGGTATTATATTTGCCATTTGTTTTACTTGTTATGTAATATATTGTATATTATTTTGTTAATTCTCATTAATATATTTGCATCTTGAATCAGTTGTAGATGGTTGTCATCTAAATAAATCCATAAAGAAGATATAAAATATTGGAAGACAAAAATTCCTCATCTAATGTGTGAAATGCAATAGTGTCTACGTTTGATATTTTTCAATGCACAAGAACAATACCTCATACACCAAGTTGAGGAGATTGAATTGTGTGGACCTGTACACATAAGGTCAATGTGGATGGTTGAGAGGCACTTGAAATTTTTGAAGGCTTTGGTTCGACAAAGAGCACATCCTGAGGGTTCTATGGTATAGGGATATATGGTATACCGGACTATGGTTTACATTACTGGATATCTTCCTAAGTTTGCAGCAAGGCCGATAAAGTATAATGTCATGGAAGAAGAAGATACAAAAGAACTAGAAGATGATGGACATGATGATCAGGATCAACAATTAGTCGATGATGTGCCTGACAAAGATATTGAAGAAGAGGAACAAGATCACGATGATGTAGGAGTTAATGTTCATGAAGATGATGATGATGATATCAATGATGATGATGATGACGACGATGATGATATGACCAATCCTTACAATGTCGATTCTAGATCGGAAGATACAAGCAAAGAGTTGGATGAAGAAGAAGATCAATGACATGATTTAAATGTATGAGGTATGCGATTAGTATATTATCTATTTGATATTGATTTCTTGATATTTTTTGGTGAAATATAAATATTGTGATTTTGTGGGAGGACTTGCACTTTGTGATTATCTTTACATGTATCTTTACATTTCAAGTCATTTATACCTTTACATTACAAATATTTGCATCATGTTGTGTTCCCTGCTGAGATATTTATGGAAAATTTAATGGATGAATCCTTTTAATGGTTTGTTATGAAATAACACAATGATTCCTATTATGATCATTTCAATCCTTAGTATGAATGGGAGAACATTATGATCTAATCAATATCTCAGTGTGTAGAGATTGATATTTTAGATATTGAAGTAAGGGATACCCCCTACATCTAGCAAAGCCTAAAGTGCAAAGGAGAACAAGCCACTGTCTCATTTTCATTGACAACTAATCTGGGAGTCTATAATATCCAGTAACAATACCTAACACCCCAAAATCCAGTAACAATACCTAATACCCCTAGCATGTCAGTTATCACCAAGCTTTTGTATTTGGCATAAGTGAAAGGTTGAAGCTACAAAAGTTTTCTTTAATTCAATACAAGACCTCAAATACTATAACTAAAATCACATAAGAATAATCCCTGATAGACCTAAGAAAGATCAGAAAAATAACCCTCATTAAGTAATATTCTATGTATATATCGAGATAGCTAACCCGATCTAATAAATCAGTATTGAACATGGCTATCGACATAGTTATACCAAACGCAAATGATGAGATACCTATCGGGATAGTCACTAAATGTGGAATAGTAATATTTTGTAATCCTGATAGAGTATAGTTATCCCAACACACATCTAGGGGTAGGTTGTAATGATGCAGGCCCTATCAGAATAACATATAAGATTGGGGTAGGTGCAAAATTCTATCCAGATAGTGTAAACTTGTAGCGAATTCAAGGACAAAACCTCTATTGGTATAACTTGTGAAGACAGGATAACACCTTTTTGCTTTGTCGATGATGAAAGTAATGCCGATAAGCATTATCTAGGAGGAGTTTGGGATAACTTACAAAGTTGGGATAACACATCAACAGTGTTCTGATCGATGAAATTATCCCGATGATTTACAAATAGAGTACTATTAGGAGAACTATCTCAATTTAACAAATATAAACTAAGAAACCAATAGAGATAAAAGGAGAACAAATGAGGAGACCCTTATCAGAATGACTTATGAAATCAGGAGAACAATCTTTGGATATGCTGATAGTAGAAGTAATGTCGATGGACATCATAATGATTTCTTATCGGTATAACTTAGGCTGAAATGACGCAAAAAGGAAACAGTTATTGATATCTCCATATTTATCCGCAACACTTAATTTGTCAAAAAGGACCAAACTTAGAGGCAGTGACAAGGAGAGTTAAGTCGATGACATACGTCGTCAGATAATTCAAATTTTGAAAAGATGGCTCATTGATTTATAGATTGAAACATTTATTGATGCACGAACAAAATTCTCTGAGGAACACATCCAGGAGATTTTCGCACTAGAATTGCAGACGCATTAAGAAGACATTGAAGCAGACCAAAAATACAAAAGAAGAAAGCAAGGGAGTGCTCTGATCGATTTCTCTGTGATTATTTCAAGTAATACATTCAATTGATTGTAAAATGGAAACTCCTAGTGGTTTTGCAAAAAGGCAAAGAGGGGAGACAAGCAAGCGTAAGGGGAAGAAACGGAAAACAAAGGAAACAAGTCCAAAAACTAGGGCATAAGAAAGGAAATTGAATCAGGATATGCTAGATCAATTGTTGGGTTCCACCCCCAAACTTAAGAGGTCTGCAGAGTGGAAATTAGAAGATAACTATGTTGATGTGGGAGATGTGTACACAACTATTAGAGGCTATGAGCTATTCTTGTTTCATTACCACAAGCATCAGAAGCCTGAGCCAATCTGCAATCCGTGGAAGTTGACCCTAGGAAAACTTGTTGCTCTCAATGTCTATGTCAATGTGGATCTTCTAAAGCTGCTAGCACAAAATTTTGATCCAAAAAAGAGGGGAATATATGACTGGGATGAAAATCCTTGTTTCTTCGTATCACGGGAGGAAATTTCAGAAGTTTTTTATTTTCCCGGGGCTTATGTCATCCCATTATTCTTGGGGATTTGCTTGAAGAGTATCACATATTAGATACCACTTACGCTGGATGGAGATTTCCCTTTCACTTGCTTAATCCTGGGGCACTATTAGAGACAAGGGAGGGCTTGGCATTTCATGTAAATTTGTTTAAAGACTATTTTAAGTATACATACTACTCAATTAGTAAGGTTCTAGGGTTGAACACTCCATATTTTATGAGAATAGAATCCATGATTATTGCAACAAATATTCAGTCCCTAAAGGCTAGAGAATTTGATTTTGTTATGTTTGTAGCTGAGCAACCTGGGGCAGGAGTTGTTGCTATCCAGAGGGACTCTTCCAAAATTTACTTTGCATATTATTATTCACTCATGCATATAATGTTGTTTTATAGACAAGGATTGTGGCTCTGGCCCGAGGAAATTAGGGTAAGAAAATATGGTGGTGATAACTAGCCTCTACCAATTCAACTTTGGACCTCAATCTAGGACTGCAAATTTTCTTAGGTCTAGTTATATTCATTTTGAGGAACTTTGTTAAAAATATGTATAGATTTTTTGGTCACCCTTGTAACTTTGCAATCTCAGAAGATGTGAAGATATTTTTAAGGCCTGCAAATTTTGGAGGGCCTGATACTATCAGACACAACTGGGGAGATTGGTATTGTTTCTCCAATGTAACCATGATTAGGATTTATGGCTTTGAAGGGGCCCCATTATTATTGCCAAAAATAGTTCCTGATAGGATAACATATTCGAAGATCATAAGGCAGATGGGAGAATCAAATCGTGTGCATCTAGCTTCCCATGACAAACAATATTTTTTACCTAGGACCCTGTGTGTTGAAGAATTCATTGTGAATGGAAGAGAAGGACAAGATCTCACATGGAACAAATTATTCCATTATAATATGAATTTGGGTGCTCCAAGAAAGAACTTTGATCCATAAGGATATATTCATTCAGTAAAAAAGAAGCAGAAACTTGGTGATTATGAGCACATCCCATATTTAAGGGATGATTTAATAAGGAATATGGATGAGAAGGAGGCCGAACTGGCCATTGACAATCATAACAAGGAGATTGAACAAAAATCTGGAGAAAAGCAAACTATTGAAATATCATTCTCAGATGAAGAAGAGTCATCATAAGAGCTTTCATTTGAACAATTCTCTACGATACTAATTGAAGAGCATGTATCACATGTTAGGGATCCTAATGAGGGAATCTTGGGGAAAGATGGCCCGAGGCAATTGGCCTCTAATGATTTTGTATCTGATGATAATTTTATAAGGACTCTTGAATTTATGTCTTTCTTGTATATAGTGAAAGGTAAAGAAATTAGAGAGGATGTTGGAGAGGCAAACACCTCAAATGAACAACAATTGTCAGCAACCCTAGAGAATGAAGTAGCACAAGAAATGAGCTTAATGACTTCTGACAGAGGAAGGAAGCTACTTCAAGATGCAGGTGTGTTAATCTTTCTAGGATGGGATCTAAATTTAGCTCTAGTATTTGATAGTTTTCTACATGACATTGATGTTAAACACAAATTGTCTCCTGAGGGTGTGACCCAAGTACATGGGATCACTGTACAACCCTGAAAAATATTCTATATTAATTTGGTCACTATAACCTCCAAATAAGAAGCTCGTGGTCATTGATACATAAAAGGCCTTTGGACACATCATGACCCTAAATGTTGGTGAAACAAACCCCATGATGACAGCTGATTTAGGGGTGAATATTGGTAAATTAAATAAAGCACAAATTCAATTTTTGGTAAAAGAAGGTCAATCTAGTAAACTTGAAATAGTCAAGTTAAATAAAGAAATTGATTAGTTGAAAGAAATGTTAAAATAGAAAGAGCCACAAAGATTATTGATACAGGGTGAAAGATCACAACCTCAGACCAAGGCCAGTAAATTGAAAGAAGAAAATTATCAGCTGCAGGTGCAATTAAGAAAAACAAAGAGTGAAACCATGTCAGTGGTGATACAAAAGAGATTCACTAATCTGATGACATGGATGGACGAGTATTGGGACATATACAATAAGAATCAAACTGTCATTGAAGAACATGAGCGATTGGATAAACGACTACAGGAAAGGTCCCAGGAACTGCAAAGTGGAGATGAAGCACATCCAGATGCGGTGCAGAACTGTGAAAAACTAATGAAGGTTCATAAAAGGTATTTGGAAGATTTAAGAGCAGAGGGAGAAAATTTCCTCAGTGACATCACAAATAACATCCTGCCCCTTCTCAACAAATATGGAGGACAAAAAGAAAAAATGGGTTGGATCTGCGAGTGCCAGGACATACTCAAAAGTGCATTGAAAGCTACTGAGGACCAAGACATTGACAAGGTAGCAGATCTCATGGAGAGCATGGTGTTGATGGAAGTGGAAGCTAGAGACACAATCCATGATTGTGACACTAGATACAATGAGAAGTATCGAGCACATTTAACTAATGTGCATTTGTGCCTAAGTAGATGATTAGTTATAGGTTTTATTCTGTTTTCTAAAGACTTCAATCAAAGGGCATGACCCTTTGATATATTATAAAATATTCAATGTAATCGTTTGAAAAAAAGTTCTAATATTTGGAAGATAGATAGTTACATTTCAAAAGTTTTAAGCATTTTCTGTGTTTCAAGGCAAAGACTTTATTTCAAGTTAATACAAAGAAAGCCAGTTCTCTTATTTGCAATTGTGTTGTGGATTTTCATTTTCAAAACAATTCTCTTCTATAATTATCTATGATTGATAATTGCTGCTCTAAATCTCTCTGTGAAGAAGTTATGTGATGTTACATGGTTGGATTATCAAGATACATCTGAGAATCATTTTGCCTGCTGTGTCTTATTTAAATGGTCTTTCAAAGGAAAGTTAAATTCAATTAAACTAACTGTAAAAAGTATCATTTAACTATATAACATTAGAGGTTGGGTAGTTGACAAATCTATTTGAAAGGGGATTTAAAAAACTGTCTCTCGGAGTTATACGTAGGTTTTGTAAATGAATAACTCTATTTCCCAAAGGAAATAAGGCACTGGTCTAGTTGCAGATAAAATTCAATTCAAGATCAAACAAATCATTTTCAGATTTATGTGTATGTTAGTAGGAGATAGAAGTAGAGAACATGAGTGAGAAGTAATCAAATTGAAACAAGAACACATCCCTAATGCATATAATTAACTAAATGTATCTAAAATGAACTCATCTAACATGAATGAACGAATCTAAGCTAGAGAGAGAGAGAGAGAGAGAGAGAGAGAGAGAGAGAGAGAGAGGGGGGGGGAAGGAGAGAGAGAATTGAGAGAGAAAGAGAGTAATAGGCAACGAGAGAGAGAGAGAGATGTGAGAGAGAAAGAGAAAGGGAGGACAAGGAGAGAATGGACAAAATGGGATGGAGACATCTGAGAGAGAGAGAGAGAGAGAGAGAGAGAGAGAGAGAGAGAGAGAGAGAGAGAGAGAGGAAAAGAGTTAGAGAGAGAGAGATTGAATATATTCATAATATCTACAAGTCATCCACAAGTTAGTTTATCAATCACAATGTCTAGTCAATGAGGTCCTAAAACCCACACGTTACTCCAAGAGTGGGGACATGAACTACATGTCACCCAACCCACACTATACTTGGTCCAATGAAAATCCACATACTTTGTCTAGCTAGTGCATAGCGCAATACTCTAGTACATTTATTTGGAACAAACTACGAACTAGTCATAGTGAGCATAATGTCAACCTTAATTTTCCTTCTTGATCACCCCCTATAAAATTTGAATAGATTTGTCTTTATGTTTAACCTTACTTATTTTTCAAACTAAAAGCCTCAAAACAACATAGTAGTAGAACGTGGTACAAAATATTGCATCAATGTACTAATAGGTTGTGAGCAATAGACCTTTGAAAAATATCATAAATAATTTTTAACATAGAAATGTTTAATATCCCATAGGTCAATTTTGATTTTTACATATAATTACATATAGAAATGTATAATATCCCATATAATATCCCATACCTTGGCAATGTTTACTTATAATTTCATATAAAAATGTTTAATATCCCATAGGTCAATTTTAATTTTTACATATAATTATAATATCCCATATAATATCCCATTTAATTATAATTACCCATATAATCCCATTTAATATCCCATTTAATTATGTAATTGAAATATCGCATTTACATATAATTATAATATCCCATAGGTCAATTTCAATTTAAAATTACTCTGCAAAGCAAAAGACTTTGAAAAACTTCATTCCCATGAGGCAAAGCAAAAGACTTCAAAAAACTTCATTCCCGCAAGGCAAAGTAGGAGAGGAGATTCACAGATGGTGGTGAATGAAGAGTTCATTCACGCGTAGGAGATGAGATTCACAGGAGGAGGAAATTAATTTGCAGGTGAGCAATCACTTAGCTTCATATTATGTGCATTTCAAACATAATCAAAATTATTTGTTTCCCTTTTCAATGATCTTCTAGGGTTTTTTAGGGACTTGTTCTTGGTATTGCAAGGGTTTGTATGCTTTATGAAGGCTTTGAAGGATCTTCTTTGAATGTTGGGATTGTGCCAAGTACTTCTTTTGTATATAGATAGTAAATTGAATGTTATGGGAAGACATCGTATGTGATGTGCGAGGCGACCAACGGGTCTTGTCACTAGGAACCTTAAGCGTACTGGAAGACCAGAACTCCGACATGTATTGCAATCACATAATATTTTATTTATTATTAAGTGCTATCAAAAGGGGATAGCTCCCTTACATCCCATATGTAGGCTAAATAGTAGCAGAAACAGAAAAAAAAACTATTCTAAATATCGGAAAATTGTAGTGAGCCTTTCACCAATGTCCACCACATACGCAGTCGAGGCTGCACTAAGCCAGTTATCATTTGAGTTCAGGAATCTCCTGAAGGGGCCCAAGTCACAGTTTCTGACACCCACCTGGAATACCTCCCAAGCCTCTGCCATGAAATCCTTCTTCCTTTCTCGCACAACCCTGGCCTCCCGAGCATCCCTGTCCTTTGACTCACTCTTCCCCTAGTGGATCCACTGTGTAATGTTCCAGATTGAAGTACATGTCCAGAACACTAGTCCAGCTGCCCGAATCCAAGTCCACAATAGCAGTTTCTACCACCTGCCCATCGACCGATCTTACAAAGCCATCGATCATCTGTATGCATGCTTCCTTTGAATCAAGGATGTCAACCATTGGCCAAAAAATTGCCTCATAGATGAAACCATCACACCATTTCCTGTCCCCGCCAAAATTACCCCCGGCTAGACACCAAAGCACATCACAAGTGACCTCATCCAAGTTAAAAAGTCTCATGCATTGCTGCTGAAATGTCTCCTCCACACATAGGTAGCTCAACCCAAAGTGATGGACCATTTTCCCTTAATTCTCCTCCTACATTCATTGCTCGATCTGCCTTCCTATTTAACCTCAACCTTATGATCGCTTGAAATGGAAAGAATCTTGAAAAAAACTAATTCGATCCTTCTATTTTCAAGATGCAGATTTCCTATCCTTATCGAATAGTGGGCTCTGTCTTAAAGAGAAAGAAATATGATATCTCATGAAAACCATATCCATCTTTGGATTTGAAGTGTCCTAATCTCTTACCACCTTCTCCCAATGTCCCTTCATTCATGGTAATCGAAGCCTTATTTTCATCTATCATGATTGCCTCTATCAGTCCGGATCCAAATTTGTGGTTTAGAATCCAAATCAGTACCCTCCCTTAGTCGTACCTATCCAATGCCTTATTTTTTCTAACTCCACGAGGCTTCATAGTCGTCCACTAGAATCTGTTCCAAATCCTCACTTGGGATTGCCTCGAAAACTTGCTCATCCTTTGTCCTTAAATCTTCTGTTCCTGAGTGCATTTGTCTAGTTCCTTGGTGTCTAGTCCTGAATGGAAATGAAAAGTACACATCTGATTTAAATAAGAAGTGCAGACCTGATTATGAAAGTTTATGTCCCTTTCAAAGGTGCTAAAAAATAATTATATGTAAAAATTATTATATGTAAAAGGGGGCAGAAATAATTATATGTAAAAAAAGAAATTGAAATATCCCATTTACATATAATTATAATATCCCATTTATTTATAATTACTCAGTAAAAGCACAAAATTGTGTCATGTTTCAGGCTAACTTATCAGCACAAGTGAATTTAAGTAATTCTAACTAAAAAATAGTTTTAGTCAAACATATGGTCTATATAGATTCATTATAGCTAATTTATATTTGGGTCACAACTTTTCCAATTGGAAGTGTGTACTAAATGTATATTTTATATCACTTAAGGTCTAATTGCGAAAAAAAAAAAAAAAAAACTCGATGTTTTAACAACTCCTACTCTTATAAATAATATTTTTTTTGAAATGTAAAAATACCCTTTTATAGATCTATAAGTGAATTTTAAAAAATATGTATCTTTTAGTATTTGAATTACTTTTATATTTAATATTTTATTTTTATTGAAAGTAGGTCATCAACATTAAAATATAAGGTTGATTATCTTGTCAAGGAAAAATACTAAAATTTTGAAAAAAAATTTGAAAAAAATATGATGCAGTAGAGAAAGGAATCTATGTCAAGATGATATAATTATTTTCTAATTTGGATAAATAATTAAGCAAAAAAACTGGTGGGAATTGGAAAGAGTTATATTTCAGCACACACAACTTTTCAAATTTATTGAAAAATATATATTTATAAAAAATAGTAAAAAATATATCCATGCACTAAAGTTTGAAGTTATCAATATAGACAAAAATATTGATTAAAAAAAGGTAAAATTTACTAATTAAAATGTGATGGCTTGTGTAACTTCAATTTCAACATTTTATCAACAACTAAATTATGGTGTTTACTTTATAAAAAACTACATTCAAATAATTTTTTAAAGTTTTGTTAAAATTACAAACATAAAATAGACAAAAGAATATAAATTTTATTAGTTTACATCATTTCAAAATTTAAAACATATATTTCAATTTCTATTGATTTGCTTTAAAAATTTGAATTAGCATTGACCATTTCCTTTATAAAAGTGTGACACAATTGACCATTTCCTTTATAAAAGTGTGACACAACTTTGTATAGTACTATACAAAGCAAAAGATCAAAATTGACCTATGGGATATTAAACGTTTCTATATGTAATTAGAGAATTTGTGATCCGAATGAACATTGCCAAGCTATGTTGAATATATGTTTTGCACTATTTGACCAATATAAGCAATGTATGAAAAATGTGGTAACATAGACAAGGCAGTGAACTGTCAGAAAAAATGCCTTAGAAAAATACGGTCTCATGGTGATGGAATGCAATGGTGGTGATCGAATGCCATGATAATCAAATTACTATGGATTGTCATGGCATTCCATCACCATGATAACACATTTCTTTGAGACATTTTTTCAAACAGTTTGCTACCTTGTCTATGCAAGGTAGTGAACCATTTGATAAAATGCTTAAGACAAACATGTATTTACTTGTATGTACCTGATTCTAATCAGTAAATAAGTTACTTTTACCTACCCCTAATTGTGTATTGTGTAGTGTGATGAAATGATTGATATTTTACAGTCCTGAAGAATACTCTTTACCATTCATTCTAGTATTTGTCTAAACTACGATGACTGCATATTGTAACAAGAAATAAATCTATTCATGTTGTCTACTATGTAATTTTTAGCATACATATCATGTGACTTATGTAAACCTAATTATGATTGACCTTCATATAAGATGTAAGCTAACATAAGATAAATGAATTACATATGCAGGAACTTGAACCCCTTTGACAAGGATCCTGCACAATCTACACAAAGGAAAGATGACGATTATTCTCATGGATCGGCAGGTATAAGTCAATACACCCTATAGAAATAGTTTGTTATTTGCTTGCTTTCTCGTTACACCCATCTTGGAGTGGTTTAATAATAAGCCAGATTTTAGCAACTATATTTTGTCAAAACTTTGATTTTTTTTCTCACCTAAATCACCTTGAC
This sequence comes from Cryptomeria japonica, assembly GCF_030272615.1. Lineage (NCBI taxonomy): Eukaryota > Viridiplantae > Streptophyta > Pinopsida > Cupressales > Cupressaceae > Cryptomeria > Cryptomeria japonica. The sequence continues at coordinate 248,597,948 of NC_081412.1, forward strand.
ATCCACATGGTATAGCTCATTCCACTTTCTCGACCCTCCTATATGCTTTAAGTGAAAAGGAAGACTATTTTTCTAAGTTTTTGAAAGTCCAAAATTACCAGGAAAACAAACTTGCTCAATTTTTGAAACCTCCACATTAGCAACAACTCTAATACAATTATTAGCACTTGAGGCCCCAGTTGGCCTTATTCGAATTTAAATCTCAACATCAACTTTAGGGCTGACTTCTTCATCAACATTACCCTCAATGATGAATTTGGGGAAAAAGCATGAGCCATTCTTATCAATCCATGAAATGGACCTTTGACAACCCGCCCTCAAATCTACTTACAACATATGCAAAAAATCAACAAGATATGGCGAACCATCTATTACAACTTCTTGTCGTCTCTCTCCATGGAATCATAAAATTTATTTTCTCTCACAATAACAATCGATCCTCTCCCAACTATCTCTCTCATTTAATGGAGTGCGGGTACCACCAAATAGGTATTTGTCAGATGTGTCTTCCTTGAGCGAGGGAAATTCAGGAAGAGAAGAGGAAAGCGAGACATGTAGTAGGTCTAAAAGAGGGAGATCAACTAGAGGTCAAAATATTAGAAGAAAATTCCATAAACGCATGGAATTTTTTCTTGCTCAAGGGGGGTCATGTTCTTATGATGATGAGAGCATGGGCAACATTGAGGTGCCCTTGAGGTACAAACATCTATAGAAACAATGGGTACCCAAGGAACTTCCTCCAATAAATACTGATTTTTGTGTTAACGGAAAGATATATCGCATAGCACCATCGCCATTACATGGTTTGGGCCTATTTTCCATGGATGACATAAAGGCCTATTACAACAAAGTTGTTGAATTGATGGAGTATGTAGGACCCTGTTACAATTATAAAAATTGGATGCAACTGGTTCAATATACATGAAGTATGTGTAGGTATGCACTATTAGCAAATTATATACAGCTAAAAGATTATGATCAAAGTAAAAGAGTGGCTATGTACATTGACAGAAGGCCAAAAGCAAAAGGGAATATTGCAGGTTTTATAAACAGTACATGGCCTGGGTCAACTTATAGGCAACCCAATTTCATATTCGAGGGGCGCGAGGGAAACCATGTATTCGTATGTGCGATAAAATCATTAAGTGTAGGAGAATAGTTGTGAATCAATTATAATTTGAATCACATAGATACAAACAAAGTTACTATCACGGGGGTGGTACGTACTTATATATACCATTTAAACCAACCTCCAATTAATGACTCCAATATACCATTTTATTATTAAATTTTTTGCTAAGTCTATTGGTTTCATTTCGCTAATGTTTTTTTATATTTAATTTTTGTCACAACGCGACATTGATCCAACACATAGCACAGACCAAGATATGGCCCCAGGCACTTCTACCGAGCAGCTAAACCTCATTGTAATTGTACAAATTAGATACAAGCAAAATGTTATATTATTATGTTCTTTTCTTTAGGGTTTTGGATTAATTTTGATAATGTTACTAATATTCTTGTCATAGACAGATGTTCGGGGAAAGGCACCTGCAGTAGCCGAGAACATCGATAGAGAGGTGGAATCACTATTATGCGATGATGACATTGCATATTCCACAAACCCTACTGAAATGATAAGAAAGATGCAAAAAAAAATTAATAAAGAAATTTGTAAATTGTTATTCACAGTCCCTCAAACTGATGAGATACAAGAGAGGGTGAAACAATTGACAGAGAGAGCACAAAACTTGCAAGTAAGCAGTCATGAAATCTTTAATTATAACATAAGTTCATTCATGGTTTATATTTTATACTCTTTTATGTCATGAACTAAAATATGTACGTGTTGTTTTTACAGGAATTTTTGCGTCCTCATGAAGTCATTGGCCATGATCAGGGTACTCCAGATAGTTCAGGTGATGACCATGTTTTGTGCATACACCAACTCATATTTTTGCATGTTCTTGTCCTTTCGTTAATGTGTTATTGCTCATATATTTATTGTATTGTATATTTAATATATTAATCTTTGAGTGTTGTCCATGTTCCTGTGCATTCTCCACCTCATTTAACCCCATCATCCGCACCTATATTATTGATTGCAATGTCAGAAACACGAAGCATGCAGTCATCGAGTACTGCACTGACTTGTGCAGAAGGACATGTACCTGGGGATGCAGATGCCAGTAGTGGTGATATTTTAGTAGCATTTCCTAGATCTTCCCGTATTACTAGTACGGGAACGTTTCCGGTCACATTTGTGGTGACCGATGATCTTGTTCCCATAAAGATAGAGAAGGTTCCAGGTACTTTAAAATTATTATTATATATAGTCCAATTATAATTTACTTATTGATCACTCATTTTGGATTAATGATCCCATGATTGTTTTTCATGAAATGATGATTTTTATAAACATCTAAATGATATTACATTGGAGATCTTCGAGCCCACCATACGTACACAGTGGAATGGCCAAAATCAATAATTAAAAGATGAACTCATAAACTGTTTGGTTGAGTTGTTCCGAAATGACACATTCAAAAAAACCAAGGTCCTTCGGAAAGATTTCACATATCTAAAGTATGTGAGGGACCAATATAGGACACATTTAGAGAAGAATAGAAAGTACGAGCGTCCCTCCATGATTCTAGAGAGGGAGTGGAAGGACTTGGTTTCAGATGGAAAGTAGAAAGTTGAAAAGAGAAAAGGACATACACCATCGGGCAAAGGAAGGTATGAGATACTATTAACAATGTAATTATGTACTAATTACTCTTTATATTTACATAATCTAACATATTTCAAACTTTTCATAGGCTACCCAACACATCGAAGGCAACTAAGGCAAGACTAGAAAAGCACGGGCAACACAAACTTGGCTCTGGTGGTTATAGGAAAGTTGTCGCATGAATTGTAAGTATCAATAAATGAAATATCACATCGAAATAATAAATTGCAAACATTTTTTGTAATCAAACAATAGAAGCAAAATTCATGATATTAAGCAAAAATGCAAGGCTCTGAATTCAATAGAGCGCCCATAGAAGATGACATCAAAATTGCCTTTCGGCAAGGCTATGGAGACATGGTTGAACGCTTAAGAGAATTGAGTGTGAAAATACAAGATTTTGATGCATCCATCACACATGTAAATAAGCTAAATGAAAATGATTGAAAATTGAATACTTGAGCAATAATCTATTTGATGTTAATTTCTAACATAAAGTGACTATATTTGTTTTAAATAAGCAAGCAATGATAACAATGCACATGGTATTGGAATGCAGCCTGCTAAGGGTGGAACACAACCTGCACATGATGTAGGTCGTGGTGTGCATCCCAGTACTGGAGGTATTCATGTGCTATACAATTTATTTTATGTAATTATTAATACAATTAAACATCTTTAATTGAAATTGGTGTAGTAATTAATGTAACCTTTTTTGTTTTTATTTTAGAGCATGTAGAGCATGGTGAACAAGTGGAGTATGATCAAGGTAGACAACATTAGGAACATGATGTGCCCCCATCAAGTAAAGAGGACCACTGTTATTCCTTTAAATGAATTTAATTGCAATTGGTGTATTGATTAATGTAACCTTTCGTGTTTCAACTCCAAAGAATTTAGAGGGTGTTCAACATGTTGAGGATGAGGCTAGACAAAATGATCAGGAAGATGATGTGGCCCCATCAGGTAAAGAGCACCCCTGTAATGTTCTTTTAATTAATGAAATACTTGTAACAATAATAAAAAATCTTATGAATTTAACCCATTTCTTTGTTATTGCAATGGACCCCCATTTGCCTAGGTATCCTCGTCATGAGTACAGGACTAGGCATACATTAAGATCATGAGCAGAGGGCACAACTACTGAAGAGGAGGAAAATGATGAAGAAAATGATGCAACACTTAGTCTTTACTTAGCTTCAATAAAAATAAAAATAAATAAATGATTGTAATCGTATTATTTGTTAATGAATGAATGTTATGTGTTAATGAATGTAATGATATATTTTATTAATGGATGAAAGAATGTTATATGTTAATGGGGAGCCAAATGAGCTTCCACCTTCATGTGGTTGGCCCTGTTAAGTAGAGAATATTAAACTATTCTTGAATCAAATAGAAGCTCAATAAGGTAACGCACTTTTCAATATTTCATTATGCTCCACTATTAAATCTCATTGAATAATATGTATTGAAACTTAATTGCAGGGTCCAATAGAGCCAACACAAACAACAACACAATAAGTTACTTAGTGGAGACCATCAAATGTAAGGTCCTTGATTAAGATTTTGTTGTTTATATTCATATTTCTTATTACAGAAAATAGATTTTGTTGTTTATATTCATATTGTTGATTACATAGGCAAATATTAATTTAACTTTTTAAAAGGGTAGTCACAAAATACACCAAATAGTTGTCTAAGTCCGAGATCAAAGATTAGCAATCTTGTTGTCTTTAGCAGTCTGAGACACAAAATCAGTCACTTTACAATTTGTATTCCTTCATTTTTTTGGCTCAAATCTCTCCTATGCTCTTGAGGCTGCTTCTTGAATCTTTTGTTCATGGATACTTGAACTTTGATGATGAAAACTATTAGAGGAAGAATACATGAGGAGCAAAGGGTCCTTTTAGGTACCTCAACATGGAAGAGACCAAAAATCATCAACTCTTTGCATCATCACCAAAATATAACACAAAAGCACATGTGCAACACAACATGTATACAACATATAGAAGAATAAAGATACAAATACGAGAATGCCATGTCTAAACAAGGGCTAGAACCCACTATGAAATATAGTTGTCCTTGAACTAAGAACTTCAACATTTTAATGGACTACATAGGACATTGCCTTAAAAAATGAGTCGACTTCATATGAAATTGGTCTAAGCTAGAAATAATGGTAAAAGGAACATCTAAGCTTTTAAGTTCAACTTTAACTTGAGGATGATGGAACCAATGGTGGGACAAGTGAAACCATCACGCACCTTAATCAAGACTTTGGATTTATCATAATTGTCTCAATATAATACACATGTGAAAAGATATTCTTTTGTATTCATATTAACCATACGTAGTGGATCAATAACCACCCTACATGTGGGTTTGTCATTAGTTATAGAAGTAATGTATATTGGTCCATTAGGTGTATGCTTTGAGTTACCACTTTGGGTAAAGGTTATATTAGGTTCAATCTTAGGTTTTAGTCTATCTTTTTTAGGAACTGGTTCCATCACATTCACTAGATGTTCAACTTAGTTGGTAACTCCAAGGGTCACATTTTCATCCTAGTGACTACTTTCAATCTTATGAATATCATTATCCCTTGATAAGGCATTTTCTTCATTGATGTTGAAATCTGTCCCTAATGCCTTTATCATATGACTGGATTCTGTGATGCTATACATTGTCTGGTGTTTTTTCTTTCCTAACTACCATAGTTTCTCATACACCTCTTAATTACTTTAATGCTTATCTTGGTTCTATGTTGAGGCTTTAAACTATCAATGTAGCTTGATCTTTGACATTTTGTGACAATGGTTGCATTTTGTTGTGACTGATACTCTTGATAGTGTATATAACTGTGAATTATCTTTTTGTTTAAATGATGTTACTATTTTGATTGTGTATTGTAGGTCTATGATACTTTGGGACTATTAAAGATTTATCATATTGTTGTTATGATACTATCATATTCTCATTCATCTAAACCTTATACCCCTTTAACACTAAATCATTGTAACTGCCTTTGGCCATTTTGGTATTGGATCAAACCTTACTTGGGTAAAGTTGTTAACTGCTTTTACTGTTCTTATTTTTTACTTCATCTATGTCCTTTGAGTAGTATGAACTTTTGAATTCATTGCAGCTTATTATGGATTGTTCATTTTGCCTTAACACATCATTGTCTCTACTATCAACTCTTTGATGCTTGGGACTATTTTTTATTATGATTTATTGAATATCACTTTAGGTGGTCATTGGACCTTCTATTCATCTTTTCTCACTATGGAGACAATTTTTTATTTGCTTGGGTCTGAGTATTGTGTTTTGACAGTGAAAATAATCACTGTTTGTTCCCTTTTCATTTGAGAGCTCCTATTAGATTTATGGTGATGACTCTTGAGGGATTCACTGTTATATTGATTGTGCATCAAATACCTCTTATGACAAAATATTGATATCACTCGATATTACTTTTTTTCTTTTGTACTCTAGGCATGCTATTTTCATTTTTCATTGTTCCTTAGCTCCTTGTGTTTATTTTCTCTATGAACTCTTAAGGCTAAGAGTAAAAATAAAATATTTTATAGCTCGTACTCCCCAATCCTTATTTATATAAATCTAGCCACAACTCTTCCCCTTGATAATTTGTACCCCCTTTCCCTTCTTCTTATTTGATTCATTTATTTTTCTCACTTTTTTTCCTTTCAAATCTTCTCATTTTTCTCTTATATCCTATTTTATCTTCATTTTTCTTTTCAAAAGACCACTCATGTTCTTTTTTTCTCGAGTACCCTCTAGAGGGGGCATCATCCTCATTTTTCTATCCTACTGTTGATATCCCAAAATCCAGTAGCAATACCTAATACCCCTAGCATGTTAGTCATCATAAAGCTTTTGTATTTGGCATAAGTGAAAGGTTGAAGCTACAGAAGTTTTCCTTAACTCAATACAAGACCTCACGTACTAGAATTAAAATCATATAATAATAATCCCTGATAGACCTAAGAAAGATCAGCAAAATAACCCTCATTAAGTAACATTCTATGTATATATCAGGATAGCTAACCTGATCTAATAAGTCAGTATTGAGCATGGCTATCGACATAGTTATACCGAACGCAAATGATGAGATGCCTATCAGAATAGTCACTAAAGATGGAATAGTAATATTTTGTAATCCTGATAGCTATCCCAACACACATCTAGGGGTAGGTTGTAATGACTCAAGCCCTATCAGAATAACATATAAGATTGGGGTAGGTGCAAAAGGCTATCCAGACAGTGTAAACTTATAGCAAATTCAAGGACAAAACCTCTATCGGTATAACTTGTGAAGACGCGATAACACGTTTTTTCTTTGCTGATGATGAAAGTAATGTTGATAAGCATTATCTAGGAGGAGATCAGGATAACTTACAAAGTCAGGATAACACATCAACAGTGTTTCAATCGATGAAAGCTTATCAAATCATATTCCATAGTTGCAATGCTTTATATTCCCTGATGGCAATTATTTTATTTTTTTTAAATATAGCATGTTCGTCGGAATTATGATGGACATGCCCAGCATAGGCCCCAATGAGAGTACTATAACTATGACGAAATATTTCATCGTAGGTATAGCACTCTCGTCGGAGCTTCCTTGCATTTGTTGATGGAATTCTGACAACAAAGGGCACTATGCTTCAATAGGAATATTGTACCTACGACAAAAAATTTAGTTGCAGGTGCTTCATTCCCATCGAAGCTTCCTTGCATTTGTTGTCAAAATTCTAACAAAAAAGGGTACTATGCTCTGATGGGAATGTTGTACCTACGACCAAAAATTTCATTGCGGGCACCATTCTCATCAGAGCATAATACATTTTTTTGTCAGAATTCTGACAAAAAAGGCATGGTTTGTCGGAAGATTGGCGACTTCATCGGAATTCAAATGAATTAGACCGCCACATTATGTGTCAACTTCCGACAAAGAAGGGATAGGAATTTTGATGAAAATTTGTCCGTCGAATAACCCGACAAAATTTGAGCGACAAAAATCTTTTCGCCATTTCGTCGGATCTACGACATTAATATGTTGAAATTATGATGATAGTTCATCAGAAAACAACCACAGAGGAGTGGAAACAAGATTGGGGCAAGGGAGGCCCAGGTGGAGGAGTCTTGGCATCATCATCATCTTCACCAAGGAACCCATAGAGGAGTCAATCTTCATCTTGGCCTCCTCGTCACTGTGCTCTCCCTCGACGAACTCAAAAGCCCACTCATTACCGTCACCCTCAAATTGGATCTTGATCATTGCCTCCTCCTCCCTGAAACTCAGAGGAACCACCATCGCCAAAGTGTCGAATGTCGTTGACTGGATGTCGTGCTCAAACAGAATGGGTGAGCAAACTATGGAGGAGAAGTCGTAGGTGAGCTTTCTTCTGCTGCTGCTCCACTTGTTCTGCCCTACAAGTTTTGATTTTATACCTAGCTTACATACCTAAACCTACTTCCATGTTATTAGTTCCCGGAGCATCAACATCATCGACCAACTGCTCCATTCGGATTGGTATTTCTCAAAATGAGAAACTTAAAATATGCTAGGCGGGACAGAGATTTAAAATATGTTGGACGAGAGAGTGGTTTTTAAAATATGTTGGGCGAGAGAGTGGTTTCAACATAAACGGTACGAACAAAAACGTGAGCCGAAACGTTCGTCCTTTCCTGTGACTATGACCGTGAGAGCGGCCGAAAAATGTTAGCTGCGTGCAAATGCTTTCCATCAACTGCAAAAGGGTAATATGCCTCCATGTCAGCCAAATGGTGGGTCCCATAACGTGTCTCATGGCATCATGGAGGGCATGTGATTTTGGAGCCGCATCATGGCATGACATACCCTTTTGGAGCTAGAATAGCTACAACCTTGTACCCAACATCGATGGGACCATTTACCACTACCCAAAAAACCTACGAAAATAGTAACAGAGAAAAATATAATTCACTGGATAGTATTTTTGTCCTCTTTACTAGTAATATGTAGCCAATACCCATACAAAATATTCAAACCATTAATATTATTAATGATTAAAATTATATCATTTTTACTTTTTATTCTAAATTTGGCTTTTGCAACGTGGCTGGATGAAAAATTAAATATTGATATATTTAACTATATGACTACTAAATTCTAGGGAGGAAATAGTCTAAATATATTTTATTAATTTCTGTCTTTTTATACCAATACTAATCCCATTTATTTATACAATTATGAGCATTATAAAAAAATCATTTTTTCTCCATGGAATATGACACATTTGTTTAATGTGGGCCACAAATATATTAAAAAGATTGGTAGCTCCTAAATATTAAAAAAAACATTAAATCCAAGTGCATTGTTCGTTATTTTTTATTTGTAATTTTTTTTAAAATAATAATTGAGAGATAATAATAATGATATTTTAATAAATTATTATTTAAAAAAAAAAATTGTTATTTTTATTAAGGTGTATATATATAAGAAAAAATTATCATAAAAAGGGAAATTATTCAACAAATTGACAAAAAGTCATGAATAGATGCATATTTATCTATTTTATGACATTTTATTTTTGAATTAGTTATGTTTTAACATTGAGAAAACAATTATGAATAAGAATTTGTTTACTGTTTGTGATAATAATTAAAAATTAAAAAATTAGTTATTTTTAATATTATTAGATATATTTTTTTAATAATTAAGTATCATTTTTTATATGAATGAAGTGAGATCATTATATTGATTATTTGACCATTTCATGTTTAAATAGAATAAATTAAGTTTAAACAGAATAAGAATCATATAACAAATAGTTTACTACATTTTTTATTTATTAATAACAATATTTATATATAATCTAGTTACACTCAACAATTAAATATTTATCTATATCTCTATTTATCTATACCTTTATCATAGTGCCACATTCTCTCTCTCTCTCTCTCTCTCTCTCTCTCTCTCTCTCTCTCTCTCTCTCTCTCTCTCTCTCTCTCTCTCTCTCTCTCTCTCTCTCTCTCTCTCTCTCTCTCTCTCTCTCTCTCTCTCTCTCTCTCTCTCTCTCTCTCTCTCTCTCTCTCTCTCTCTCTCTCCATTTTAATCTCTCCCTCTACCTCTCTCTATCTCTCTATATATTTCTCTCCCTCTTCCTCTCCCCTATATTCATCTCTACTTTTACTATTGGTAGGAACATGATGCATTGCGTCCCTTGTTCCATAGTAGGGATATGTGAAGAATTATTTATTTGATATATGATATGTTTTTTCAAGTGAGATGTATTTTAATATTTGACTTATTTACTATTAAATTTAGGTTCCATATTAGATTTGGATCATAATATTATTAAAAAAAATCATCTAAGATAAATTCTCAAAACTAAACTAACAATTGTTTTAAAGAGATTTGATTTACGTTTCCAATTCTTCAAATGTACATCTATTTATATGTTAAAATACTTATTATTATAAGAATAAAGAGATTAGTATTATTTAATAAAAATTACAACTATAAATATATTCAAATGAAATAATTTGGAGTTAAGAAATAGTCATTTTTTGTTTATTTAAAATTGATTTTAATGCACAATCTAAATTTATGTATTCTTTTATAAAAACATTTCAATTTAAAACTAAACTATGATATAAAAAATCCTAAATCTTATTAAAAAAATATTATACATTATGAGGTTTAATTAGTTACCTCTCAATCTATGAATGAATTGTTTAAAGTGTTATGATTGGGAAATAGATAGATTTTATATTAATTGATCTTAAATGTCAATTTTTTATATTTGATTTTTTAAAAATTGCAAATTGATGTATTCTTTTGTAAAAATATTTAATTTGAATAATATATTTTAAATTATTATATACTTATATAAACCTAACAAAAAGATAAAATAATTTTTTTAATTCTTATTAAAAAATATATTCTACAACTTTATAGATTATATCGTATTTTTATTCTGTCTTTTCTTTAAATTAGGAATATATATTATTTTATCAATAAATGTATAATCATTTTCTAAATAATAAAATAAACCACATTTTATGATTTATTATTTAAATTGTTAATCACGATTTCTAAATAGTCTTAGATAATTAATTATGTACCTAAATATCATCACTACTTGTAGCTTACCAAAATTGAAAATTGAGTATTAGTATAATTATTTTTAATTTGTGTTTACAATATTTACAGTGCCTTATCAAATTATTTCCAAATAAATATTAATTTAGCTTTTTATCTATTGTTTTTTTTTTAAAAACTGGTTATTATTATTATTTTTTATTATGATTCTATCAACATTTTTGCACAAAATATTAGCTATTCAAAATTATCACATGGAAAAATTGAATTCAATATAGTCAGTTTCTTAAGGCAATTGTGTTCATTCATGTGATGAACAACAATAATAATAGAAAATTAAATATTTATAAATCAAATTGGTTTGTAATATTTACACATTATATCATGCTCTATATTTTACAAAAATATATATTTTTTGTTTGAACTATATTTTATGTTCAATTGTATATATATATATATATATATATATATTATTAAAAAAAAAAAGGTGGTAGTGCCACTTAATATATTTTATTTATATATTTCTTTAAAAAAGTTGATTCAAAGAGCTCCTGGAGAAAAGAACCAGAAAGAAAAACTTTGATCCTTGCTTGATAATACAAAGAAAGGTTGTGGAGCTTATATCCCTAATATGCCAAAAAGGTACAATATAACTCATAATGTCCAGAATATTGAATGCCACAAATCATCCCCAAGTATCAAATGCTTCCTAGAGTATGTTCAGCAAGATGAAGTTTGAACCAAAACATCACAAAAGTTGTACACATTTACATAGCAACCCACAGACTGCCTAACTTAAGCATTTATGCAGCTTGAAGTCCACACGCTTCATAGATGTCCAAGTCGACATCCATTCACATCATTCAGATACAACAAAACCACAAAACCCTGCAATTATAATATTTTTATGATTCTTTATTGAAGTATATTTTATGTATAATATTTTGAGAAAAATAGTCTAATAATCTAAATATAATAAAATATTGTGTAGGTTTAAACTTTGGTCTAGCGTTACCAATTTTTATTATAATTTAATAAATACAATTAAGATTAGGCCAAGGTAATGATTTACTTAGGGTTCAATAATTCAAATTTTATGCATTACATTAAATTTTGTGTTTACCTTTTTAATCATGTAGAGCTATCAACAATGGTAGCATTCTTAGAATTGGCAAGATATTTAGCTTGTTTTTTTGTTGAATTATACTTTCAGGTCATGGAAAACCGAAGAACACTTGAAGAGGTTATTACCATTCCACTATTACAAATTTTCCTTTTGCAAAATTCTACTCTAGGTCATGACAAAATCAACTACAATGAGATAGTCTATATTCAATACAATCAACCTCTTAAGGTAACCATGTTCATAAAATAAATAAAAAATCACGCTTAAAATGTCTCTAATATTCTTGCTATATAATCACCTATTGCTACAAGTTATATAAATGCTTCAAAAAATTAATTGTCTTCCTATGTAGGTCTCCTTGAACTACAATATAGCCCACAATGCAACATGATCCCTACACAAATATATGTAAAAAAAGAGGAAGCTCGATAACCACAACTATGTCTCCAAGAAATGAAGGTACATGTAACTATTCATCCTCTCTCTTCTAGATGTCTCCCAATTATTCTTAGAATGTGAGATCCATGTTACATATGTCTCTTTTGCAAAAAACTACTTCAGGCCATGGCAAAATCAAATGCAACAAGGCAATATCAAGACTCAAACATACATATCAACAACAATATTTTTACTTAAATTATATTACAACAACTTACATTTCTTGTAGTTTTACCCTCCACTTGAACGTAATACCATATTATATCTTGCTATCAGTGTAACCATTGAACCTTGTCGAGGTGCAAGTGCTAGTAAATAAACAAATGGGTAAAAAAATAAACAACAACAATATATAATAAATAAACCCATTAATCAATAAATAAAATAGAAACGACTAATAAATAAAATAAATAAATCAAATGCCCCAATAAATGTTAAACCACAAAATAGTATAAATAAATAAACAAATAATTAAATAATAATATCTTCATAATCACAACTTCCAAGAGGGCCAATCATAACTAAGGGTAAGTACATAAATAATAACAAATAAATAAATAAATAATCAAAAAATAAATAATTAAATAAACAATAAATAAGATAAATAAATAAATAAACAATAGACAAATAAGCAAAATGGATAATGAATAAGTAAATGTACGGACAAGCATAAATGCTTCAACCTATAATTAAACAATAAATAAATAAATGTACAGATAGGCATAAATACTCAACCAATAATTAAGAAATAAATAAATAATAATTCACACATTAATATTGAATATTAATTTGCCATCCATTTTTTTAATTTAATACTAAATAAACTATATAAACTGATTAATTATTAATTAATAAATAATCACAAATTCACAAGGCAACCCAACATAAGGTTGAACAACATACCACATGACGTAGACAAACGACTCAAGCCAAGACACTAATTGACAAGGGTATCAACTTAATCTTAGAGTGTGCGAGGGAAAAACTTGCCATTGGGATAAAGACACACTCAGACTTGTGAGACTAAGTGGAGTCAATGTATGGTACCTACAAACCTGCATCCACCACTCAACACAACGTATATAATACATATACATCATAATAATCAGACAGGTGATAGAGAATCGCAACGTCACATCATGCTCGCTATGAGTGATATGACATCGTCTCTACTCACAAAGACAGTCACACAATATAACATCAAAGCATCACATTAAATCATGAACATGAAATAGGATTAGTACCATCATAACATCATAAGTCACACAAATCTCCAAACATGATGAGTCATAACATAAATCCACATGGAGTAACTAGCATTATCGATACCCTCTAAGATAGAAATAGTCATAAGTAATCATCTAAGCATCAACCAAATGTCTAAATAATTCTATCAATATGTAAATCAAAATGCAATTCTAGGAGGGGCACTACAACATAAGAAGATCTGGTAATGCAAACTTAAAACACATCGCATCCATTAATAATGTGAAACTGACTATTTATGAGCACATCAATAATGTAGGTGAGGGCAACTCCATGTGATGTCTTAAATTATTTAGAATCTTGCTCAAATCCATAAGAGAAATTTCAAGTATGAAGATGTTCTAACTAGTAACTAGTTACAATTATATTGTCTATCTTTTAAGGAATAAGAATTTAAAATGAGATGTTGCTCTATAATCTCTTTTGAATCAATGCAGTTGGCCTCACCTACATTATTGATGTGCTCATAAATAGATAGTTCCACATTATTAATGGATGCGATGTGTTTTAAGTTTACATTACCAGACCTTCTTATGTATTTAGCAAAATTTCTCCCATTGAATTTCTCTTACGTGGGTGCCTCAATGGTTGTGGGCGATTCATTCCCTCCCCCCTCGTGGATGCCCTTCCTAGGGTTGTTGTTGTTGGGGATGCTTGAGCTAAAGATACTACTAATGGTGCTTTCTTGTTTGGTGATGTTGCTACTGATGATGACCCTACTGTGGGTCCTAGACCTTCTTTCACTAGTAAGCGTGACTTTTCTCATGTTGCTAGATCTACTACCCAGTCTCCCAAGGGGGTTCATCCTCTTCCTTGTGCCAAGTCCTCCCTTGTGATGGTTTGTGGACAGGATGCGGTGGACAACATTGGCTTCTATCAATGTTGTGCATTAGTGTGCAGATTCTCTGGGCTTTGGCATTCATTACCATAGCTCCATCACTGGGTGAGTGATTCATGGAAGCCTCTGGTTGCTCATAATATTGATCTTTTTCCTTGTGCTAAAGGATTTTTCATTGATTCCTTTACTTCTTCGTCTGATCATGACTTGATTTGGGGCAAATTATGGGCTTGGGGATTTCACTCCCTCTCTATGAAGCCATAGACAAATTCTCTTAACCCTCTTACTAAACCACTTAATGTGTGTCTAGCTTGGGTTCGCCTTTCGAACATTCCTCTTCATTTTTGGGAGCATTCTTGCTACAAAGCCATCGGTAACTCCATTGGTCAATTCTTGAAGGTTGATGATGACACATCTTCAATGGGCCACTCCACCTTTTCTAGTATCTTAGTTGATATTGACATCTCCTCACCTCTCCCTGGGGAAGTGGTTCTTATGGTTGAGGATAGGCCTTGGTCACAACCGCTCGATTTTGAGGGCCTCCCATTTCCCTTCCGAAAATGCTTCTGTATGTGTCACTTAGCTTCAAACTACTCTCTTCCACATCACAAAGGTGGTTCTACCTAGTGGAAGGATGCTACAACTAATCACTTGACTTCCTTTTCTACTGACTCTGTTGACTCCTCTTAGGAGGATGCGACTTCCTCCTAGGATGAAGGTGTGCCTCTTATTGTCGTTGATACTGTTGTTGATGTTGTTATCATCCCTGAGGATTTAACTCTTGTAGCTCCGTTCAACTCCTACAGATTTTGCTCCTGATGTTGTTCCTTTGTAGCAACTTGGTGTTGTTCTGCAGCATCACTCCTTGTCAAGGTTTGGGTGTTTCTCCCCTTTCTTCAGTGGGGTTCTGGGTTGTTGCTGGTTTGATATGATTTTCTCTTGGCCTATATGATTTTTTTTGGGGGGGGGATTGTTTCCATGTTTTGTTGTCTCTCTTACTACCTTCGGGTTGTTTTACTAAGGGTCAATGCCCTTGTTCTTGCTTCTTTCTTACTCAAAAACACTATACAAAAGATCAAAAAAGGGATGAAAAAGAATAAGAAAAAATAGTGTATTTACGCTAGCACACACAAGGAAATTTTATAAAGAAAAAAACTATGCACACTTATAAAAAGAACACATTCAAGAACTAAAGAAGTGTTTTAGGAATTTTTCAATAAAGCACAATAATAAATATTCACCTATGATTTTTTTGAGTCTAAACAAAATCTCATCAATAATCTTCACCTATGAGTATATAAGTTGGAAAACGTAATTTAGGCTTCTTTACTTTCATTGACTCTATCACAAGGGAGAACTAAATCATAAATTTTGAAAGATTTGACTTTAGTAAACTTACCAAACCATCATTTATTTTTAAACAACTTTTCTAGATCCTAATTTTTGAATAACCTTTTGAGCAACCACGTTATTTATGTCCAAATATTTGTAAATGTGCTCCAAGGTAGGTATGTTTTTATTCATAGGGAAGACGTTTCCTTGGTCATAGACAAGATGGTAGGTTGATGTGCCAATAGAATGTTTAAGACACAATCTATCCATAAGACATATTTGAGTTGATGTTTCCAATCTCATGCAACAAATTTCCAATCATCATAATGAATTTTTTGTTTGTTGATTCTATTGCACCATTTCCGTATGAATAAAAGTTGGATGAGAATTTAATTTTTTTCATTGGTTATATAATCATTTTGAAGGAGTTGAAGAGATGAAAGTTGGCCCATTATCACATACTACATCAAGAGGGAATGTAAACCTTGTGATGATTTTCCCTTGTATAAATTTGATGAATGTTTTAATGGTATGTTATTTGAAAGCTTGATATTTTGCCCAACATGTGTAATAATAAATGGTCATCAAAAGAATCTATGTATAGACAAGGAAGTAGGATTAATTACTCCAATGAAATAAATCTACATTTGGAAAAAGGTTAAGGCTCAATGACCAGATAGATGCCATTGTCAAGTACATTTTTTAATTAATAGCCATCTAACATTTTTAATAATTTATGCATTATCCCATCTCTGGAGTCTAATGCTTTGGATCATTGTTTGGGGATCTTCACACTTTTGAATCACTCTGAACATTGCTTGGAAGATTCTATGTTGGTTTCCCCACTTTTATTTGTTCTTTCATGTGCTGAGGATTTTGCTTCTTTTCTTGATTCTGGAAAAAGTTATTTCTCTAATCCTCAAGTGGATTTGGTGTCTTTGGAGGAGGTGTCATTCTTTTTGAAGGGGGATCCCATTATCTCCTCTTCTCCTCCCTCCGATCTTGGTCCCAACTCTTGGTAGTCTTCTTCTGGGATAGATTTTTGAATCTTTAATTTCCCTTGTTGGCCTTTGTTTGGTTGGCCAAGTATGTATGTAGTAGCTATATAAGTGTATTTTGTTGGTATATTCAGCTTGGGGGTGGTGGGTGGTTTATTTTACTTTGAGATAATTTTATCAATATGGATGGGACTGATACACTTAAACTTGTTTTTGCATCCTGGCCATCCTTTTGGTCAGGGTGCAAAATTTTGTTATTTTTATTCTATATAATATTAAGCTATTTTAGTGACTTTGGTCACTTTTATTAAAAAAAATTATGCATTATCATGTCAGTCTCTTAAGTTATATATGGCCAATAATAGACCAATCAAAAAAATTGATGAACCATTATTATTCTAAAACTATGATTGGTCCCAACCTTTTTATGGAAACTTCCAATAATCTTAGTAGCCTCTTATTTATTCCCGCATCTAAGTTATAGCCCAACCTATTTTCTTTGTGTATAAGATGTCATATCTCATCATGAAATGTACAGCCTTTATTTTTAGAGCATGTCTTTGGGCATAATGTAGATATCTTGGGAATTAACCATTACCAAGGTATTATACAATATTATCATATCATTCCTCATATCATGTGTTCTTAGTTTTTCTTTATGCTTAAATATATCATATTTACATTGAAATCGGTTTCATTCTGTCTAGGAAGTTGAAATCATATACATAGGTAGGTCAAATGAGGAATAGAATGGAAAAAACCTAGAAGTGCATGGAGATGTTCACTTTAATCAGAGGTCATCTTTAATCATGTGAAATAATTCCCCACTTATCTCAAATGGTTGGGTGCATAAGGACACAATTTAGGCTATGGTTGGTTTAAGAAAGTGACTAAGAAACATCTGAAGACATATAATTTGTTACATTATGCATTGGCTTATAATTTTCCACATGGTGGGCTAAAATTGCACCAATTATAATTATTTTTCTAAGTGTTCAATGCTCTATCTTTGTGAACTCCTTAATTCTTATAACTACTTAGTGATGTAGTCCCGAGAACTATTTTAGTAAAATGAGACATTCCTAGAACCACTTTAGAATTAAAGCCATTCTTAAGAATCATTTAAGTAAAAATAAGAGGATCCTGGTGCCACTTCAATGTCCAAACAAATCCTAAGAACCATTTCAGATGATGAGAGGTTCATAGAGTTGCTTGAACATGTAAAGTATTTTTAAGAACCATTTCAGTAAAATGAGAGATTCCTAGAATCACTTTGGTATTCAAACATTCTTGAGAACCATTTTAGTTTTTTAATGATATGTTCCTAGAACTAATGTTGTATCCATATAATTCCCAAGAATATCAAATTAACTGATATTCCCTTTAATTTCACAAAGACCGGTTCAAATGGTGATCAAATGTTTTGCCCAAGTTAGGAAGAACAAAGTCTTCCACTAATGATAAATCTTGTAACAAGAATATCAATTAAAATGGAGTTCCTTGGAACACATGTTTAGTAAAGACCATGGTTGTAATAATTCAAGTTCCCAAGATGGGATGATTTATTGATGCTTCAAGAGTGATAACTTAGATTATTTAATTCAAAAACTTTCTTCTTTTTTGAAGTGAAAGCCTATACAAAGAGTACCAAAGGCTTGAAAATATGAGTTTAAGTCTTTCACTTAGATTTTTACTTTGAACATCTTTAGCTCAAGATCCTTCCAAGGAGAAAAACCAAAACAATGAAGGTAAAGTGATAAGGCACAAAATATGGAAGGTAAAGGCATTACAAAGAAATTATAGGAGCCAAAACATTATCTTTGATAAGATATCGAGATTTGGTTTTGGACAAGTTGTGGGCTTGGGGAGTGCATTCCCTCTTTGTTAAGCTCTGGTCAACCTCTTTTAACCCTCTCACTGAACCACTTAATGTGCGTCTAGTTTGGGTTCGCCTCCCAAATCTCCCTCTTTATTTTTTGGAGCACTCTTGCTATGAGGCTATTAGTAACTCTTTTGGCCGATTCTTGAAGGTTGATGATGTTGCATCCTCAATGGACCACACTACCTTTTCCCGCATCCTTGTGGACATTGACATCTCCTTGCCTCTTTTGGGGGATGTTGTTCTCATGGTGGGGGATAGGCCTTGGACACAACTGTTGGATTTTGAGGGCCTCCTCTTTCATTGCCTGAAATGCTTCTCTATGGGTCATCTTGCTTCAGACTACTCTATTTTGCGCCACAAAGGTGGTGCTACTTGGTGGAAGGATGCTACTGCTGATCACCTGACCATCTAGGTTGTTTCGGATGGCTCCTGTCAAGAGGATGAGGTGCCTTTTACTGTTGTTGATGTCATTGTCGATGTTTTGGCCCCTCTGGTGGACTCCTCTTCTATCCCTATGGTTTCAACTCCTCTCACTCCAGCTTCCCTTCCCTGTTCCTCTCCTACTGATGTTGTTGATTTTGCTACTGTTGCTACCCCTCTGTAGCAGCCTTTTGCTACTCTACAATAGCACTCTGTTGTCACTATTACTTGTAACCTTATGGGGTCCTCCATGCTAGACCTATCTCTTGCTAGTCCTAAAAATTGTATCGCCTGGACTGTGGTTTGTCATAGGCAGAAGGGGAAGTCCTCCCCTCTCCACCAAACCCCTCCTCTTCTTTGAGTGGTTTTGGGTTGTTTTTCTTCCTCTGTTCCTTTCTAAGGGTCTACACCCTTGTTTTTGTTGTTGGTTTGATAGTCTTTGGCTATGTTAAGGGTCAGCTCCCTAGTTAACGTTGTTTTTTTAATAAAAAACAAGTGAACCTATAAAAAACCAAACCAATCTGAAAAGCATCAATACATATTGAGCCTTCATTCAAAGAATGATGTTCTCATTGTAGTTCCTATAGTGTTCTCTAAAGTGGCTTGAATTTCTAGATGTGCAAGGTGAAGATTCATTTTAAATAATTTGGAGTCCTTGAATATTATCTTTGTAATTTATTTAATAGAAAATTTAGGAAATTCTTAAATGACTACATACACATAGATATGAAACTTATCTATCATGGTATAGTAATAACAATATTAATATTGTTTTTTTAACTTATTACTTTCCTATTTTCTTACAAGCATGGTTTTCCTTACAAATCTTGGGAAGGTTTAAAGATGTTTCCAAGATGATAAGTTTCAAAATATGTAAGTTAGTTTGAGCTCTAAATTTAACAAAACTATTGATGATATGATGAAAGAATACGTATCCAGTAGATTACTGAGAGAGGGGGGGGTGGTGGGGGATGAATCAGTAAACTAAAAAACTGATACAAACTTCCCAATCTCAAATTCAAACTCACAAAGTAAACTTTCACTATCAAGATCAATACTCATAAGAATACTCAACATCAACCGGTTAACTGTTATAATAAATTAACAGTAAACAACTTCAATCTTGTAAACATAAAAATGCTTAATCATATATCAACATACTCCATCTCTCAATGCTTCTAGTTATCATGCCTTATCAGAATAGTTAAGTAGTCAATCAAATCAACAAATAAGATCATAACTATAAAAACATTCACCACGTGACACAAATGTTTATACATGACCCAAATAGGTAAAAAACCATGGTGAGATGAGACTCACAAGATAGCTATCTAAACTCTTCCAAAGTTTGCCCTGTTAGGAGCCAAGCTTGTTAACGCTTTTACAATAAGTCCTGTTAAGAACTGATCCTGTTAGGAATCACCCGGTTAAGGGATTTACAAAATGCCTTGATGAAAAGAAAATACCCTGTTAGGAGTAACCTTGATAGAGGATTTGAGAATCCAAGCTAATGGATCATCTTGTTAGAGGATTTAAGAAGTAACCAAACTTGTTAGAGCTTACCCGATTAGGGGATTTCACTTCTACTGTAATTGTTAGAAAACAACAGGTTTTCTTGATCTGTCTGAATAGCACTACATTTTCTTGATCAAATCATTTTAAGCTTCAATCTGCTTTTACTCAAAATGTAGATCCATTCTCCGGTTAGGCAACCACACACTCAACTGATTTCAGCCAACACTTTGCCAACAACTTTACAAACAACTTCATCGACCTTAAATACAAATCAATTAGGTTGATAACACAACAAAAACCTAATTCTCTCATAGAGATTACAAACAAATTGGTTCAAGTGTGTCATTGGATTTACATACCAATCTATTCACATTCTTCAAGAAAATTCCAACCGCTCTATGATCACCGCTTCATCGGACTTGTAACTCATCACGCGCTATGCATTAGATGCAATCCACTTTGCTCATTCCCTAGACAACCAAACAAATGAACAAACATGCCAAAACAATCTGAACTAATCCTTATTCAATGATCACATGTGTCACCATCATTACCGCTCATCATTAGATCTTAAACCAACAAACTTGATCAGTTAGGGTTTAACAAAAACAACTGGTAGGGTTTACCAGTTACATTGCATAGAAAAAGGTTTAACCTTATACATCGGTTTACTGGTTCAACTGACAAACTAACATACCGGTTTACAACATCTTCCTCAAATCTCTTCCTACTGGTTACAATACAATATCAATAACAACAACAATATCAACAATATCATAAATACCATTACCGGTTCAATTGACATAAATGACAACATAACATATCATTAATACAATCTTTATGCAAATTCCAACAATCTCCCCCTTTGGCATTGATGGCAATACAAATATCAATGCCTCTAATTGCTACTATGATTGGTGATTGGTGAATAGGAATCCTAGTTTACATTACCAAGTATTCACCATGCTCTATCTGTCTTCAGCCTGTCGATGGTTTCCCTTTGCCAGTCACATAATTCTTCTCCTAATCACATAATTCTTCCCCCCCTTTGACAACATGCCAAATTGAAAGTAAAACATGTAATATCAAAATTTCACTGTGCATCAACAACATACTGCAACATGCTCCCCCTGTGGAATACATCCACTTCTTCATCAATCCATTTAAAATTTTGCAAGTGATTCAGGGATTGATCCAATCAGCATCATGCTCAGCTAACTTCATGAAGAGGGACAACCCCCAACTGACTTCTAAGATACTCAAAAGTGGTCTTAGGCAAAGGTTTGGTAAAGATATCTACAAGGTGCTCCTTGGTAGAAACATGCTCTAAGATAACATCTTTACTTTGAACTTTTTCCCTCAAAAAGTGATACTTCAATTCAATGTGCTTGGTACGAGCGTGCAAAATAGGATTCTTAGAAATATTAATGGCACTTGTATTATCACATAAAATCTTTATAGGTTCTGAGATCTTCATCTTTAAACCTTCCAAAATGTGCCTCATCCAAATAGCCTATGTGTAATTCAAATAAGCTACAACATACTCAGCTTCAATAGTATATTGTGAAGTACAACTCTCCTTCTTACTACTCCATGAAACTAGCCTTCCTCCTAGAAATAATGCTCCACCAATAGTACTTTTCCGGTCATCAACATTTCCTGCCCAATCAACATCTTTGTATGCCTTCAAATAAAAGTTTTCTCCATATGGATACCATAATCCATAGCCAACTCTACCTTTCAGATACCTAAAAATTGTCTTGGTTGCAATCACGAGTGCTTCTGATAGGAAGGACCCTAGATTGCTTGAGTTAGCTTGACTCACTCCAAGGCCTTTTACTAGCCTAACCCAGGAATACTCCTCTCTATTCCCCTATTCTAGTCTAGGTCCTCTCTACTGAGAGTTGTTACTCTACTCTTTGTGAATTCACTTTCGTAAATCCACCAACTCACTATTCCACTGTATCTAACTAGACACCTTGTAGGGTTTTCTCTACCATTTATTATGCCTATAGCTTCTGCTAATTTGTTTTCTCCTCATGTCTGGATCTTCTCTCCCTTTGATCCCATCTTCCCTTGGTCTGAAGCTAATAGCCTAGACTGCGGTCTACCCTGCAAGTGATTCCTCTTGGTCACTGATACCTAGTCAGGCTATCATCAAGCTTGCCTAGGGCCAGTCTATTGAAACGGTCGACACCATTCCCTGGTTTGCTACAAGTAGAACTCTACTATACATGGTTGGCTCTTCTTGACAACCTCCAATGGTCGTCTGGATCCCACGATGGATAATCAAGACAGAGCCATGTTATAACTACTTGTCACCAACATAAAATAAGAACAGAAAGACAATGTTATCTACAGAGCCGAGCTTGGCATGACTTCAAAACTGGAACTCACAAAACGCAGAAAAGTAACATCTACTCTATCACATTGGCATTTGAACATTTTAGCCATTACGTACAGTTCACAAACACAAATTGAACTCTGAGAAAAGAAACCAGAAAACGGTTTACAAATTGCTATTCAAAAGATGTTCCTGTTCTTCGTGGAATCAAATCCATCCAACCTCCTTCTAACCTCTTTACAAAATGCCCATTGGGTCTTTTATAGCCTCCTAAACATGTCTTGAATCTTTCCTAACAGACAAGATTGAACTCGACACAATCAATTTTCTATTGTAACTGTCTTTTTATTTCCATCGGGTCATCAAGATAGCGTCAAAACACTCACTCCGATGACCGATGACAGTTTACAAAGTGCGCACCTTCTTATCGGGTTATCAGTGTAGCATCAAAACACTCTCACCGATATCCGATGGCATGCTCCCAACAGTATGTTGTTCCATCGGGTTATCGGTGTAGCCCTAAACATGTTAGGCCGATAGCCGATGGTGCGCTCCAAACTCACTCCGCTCGCTCCAAACTGTATGCTTCCCCATCGGGTTATTGGGTTAGCCCTAAACATGTTATACCGATAGCCGATGGTGCGATCCAAACCATATGCTTTCCCATCGGGTTATCAGGTTAGCATCAAACATGTTATACCAATAGCCCATGGTGCGCTCCAAACTGTATGCTTTCCCATCAGGTTATCAATGTAGCCCCTAGCATGTTATGTCGATAGCCGATTGTGCTCCACTTTGACTTATGCAAACTCATTCAGGCATCGGGATAGGGTAAAACTAGTTGTTCTGATGATCGATGGTTGTGCTCCACATTCTAGTGGTGTCATCGGGGTAAGTATAGCCGATACATGAAATTTTCCAAAGAAGTCAAAATGCACTCCAAGCTCCAAACAGACAACCTAATGGACTAGAACCAGTCCTTATGCCAAAATTGCCAAAATTGAAAAGGGTCTTTACTCACCCTTAGGTGCTCCTGCACGCACCATATTCCCCACACAAAAAAATCAAGTTCCCCCTGGGGGTGGCAAGGCGACATCAATGCCCAATCTTTTGAAATCGGATTCTGCAACCCAAGTGGCTTCAACTTCAGGTAAGTTGCGCCACTTGATTAAGTGTTTCATAAACACACCATGCCTCATTTTCTTCTTCACCTTGGCATCTAAAATATGTTATGCCTGTGGTTTAGAAATGGGTGGTACTGGAATATCACTGAGAGTAGTTTCCCCTTCTAGATTCGGTCCATTTGTCACTGCTATGGGACCCTTAAACTGAACCAAGTCTTGGACATTGAACATAGGGGACAATGCCAAATTTGCAGGTAAATCTACCTTATAAGCATTGGAGCCATACTTAGCCAAAATTTTGCAAGGTCCTATTCTCCTCATCTGAAGCTTACTAGGGACTCCCTTCTGCAATTTTGCCTTGTTCAGATGTACCATAACCATGTCTCCCTTTGCAAATTGAATGTCTTTTCTCCTCTCACCTGCTTTAGCCTTTATCCTCTGCATAGCGTCAATCAATGGTTTCTGCACTTGTTCATGCACCTCTTTCATAGACTGACTAAAATCCTCTACATGTCCACTTCTTCCTTCCAGGCTTCCCAAATCATGATGTTCACAAACACCATGTGGGTGGAGTCCATAAACAATCTCAAAAGGACTCTTACCTGTAGTTCTGTTGACACTGTCATTATATGCAAATTATGCCTGTGGTAGCACTTGATCCCATATTTGTCCATACTCTTTCGTCAGACATCTCAGAAGATTAGCCAATACTCGGTTAATAACCTCAGTTTGACCATCTGTCTGCGGATGGTACGCAGAACCAAAAGAAAGGTTAGTTCCCAGTCTTGTCCATAGAGTTTTCCAAAAGTATCCCATAAACTTCACATCCCTGTCTGAAACTATACTAAGAGGCAGCCCATGAATTCTTACCACCTCTTTGAAAAATAAATGTGCAATGTAACTAGCATCATGTGTAGTCTTGCATGGAACAAAATGACTCATTTTACTAAATCGGTCAACAATGACAAAAATACTATCCAGGCCAATCTTGGTTTTTGGCAAACCCACAATAAAATCCATGTTGATGCACTCCCACGATCTTTTGGGAATTGGTAAAGGTTGGTATAGTCCAGCATTTGAACTACTACCCTTGGCTTTCTAACACACAATACACTGCTCAACATACTTCCTGATATCTTTATGCATTTGAGGCCAATAATAAAATATTTGCACCAATTCAAGTGTTTTATTTAGACCAAAATGTCCACTAAGACTTCCATTATGTTTTTCCTGTATGAGATTTTCCCTCATAGATCCTCTTGGTACACATAACTGACATCCCTTAAACAAAAGACCGCTCTGCAATGTGTAATATGCATATTGGCTATTGAAATGATTATTAAACTCACTGCATACCTTGTATACCTTAGAAAAATCTTCATCTTCTCTGTAAAGCTCCTTGAAACTCTCCACACCTATGCTTTGCAAAGTCACTTCTTGGATAGTGAGAAGTTTTCTACTTAAGGCATCTGCTACCTTGTTCAGTTGTCCCATTTTGTGCTTGATAGTGAAAGTGTATGCCTGTAGGTATTCTATCCATTTGATGTGTCTATTGCTCAACTTTCCTTGAGAATTGATAAAACTCAAGACTTGGTTATCTGTAAACAATACAAATTCCTTGGGCAAAAGATAATGCCTCCACTTCCTAAGAGCTTGCACTAAGGCATACAATTCTAAGTCATAGGATGAGTATCTCTTCTTGGCGTCATTCAATTTCTCACTAAAGAATGCTACTGGTCTTCCCTCTTGGTTCAAAACAACTCCTACTGCTATATGTCTAGCATCACATTCTAAGGTAAACAACTTATCAAAACTTGGTAAAACTAGGATGGGTTGGGTAGCTATCATCTTTTTGAGCAACTCAAATCCCTGGTCAGCTTCTTTAGTCCACCTAAACTTAGTTTTCAACCCACCCTTAATTGTATCAAGAACAGGAGCACAAATTTCACTAAAACCTCGAATGAACTTCCTATAAAATTGGGCAAGTCCATGAAAACTTCTTACCTCAGTTGCAGTTTTCGGTGTAGGCCAACTCTGTATTGCTTCCACCTTGCTAGGATCCATTTCCAAAGTGCCTTGGGATACAACAAAACCCAGATAAATAATTTCATGTTTCATGAATTCACATTTTTCAAGATTGATTGCCAATTGTTCCTCATGTAGTTTCCTTAATACAATCTGCAAGTGTTCAAGATGATCTTCCTCTATTTTGTTGAATATGAGGATATCATCAAGGTATACCACTATAAATATATTCAACACCTCATTCGTCAACCTCATGAAGGTACTAGGGGCGTTAGTAAGCCTAAATGGCATAACTAACCACTCATATAATGTTAGGATTCCCACAGATACTGAGAGGGGGGGTGAATCAGTATCTAACCGATTAAAAGATTTTCTTAACTTAAAACATGTAAAGCATATCAATACTGTATACCAGTAAACAAGAAATAATGCAATAAATAGAGATAACAACAACCACATGAAAAACACACCATAACATAGTATTTTAATGAGGAAACCCGGTGTGGGAAAAACCTCGGTGGGATTTGTGACCCACAATATTCACTTACTGGCCAATAAGAGAATATTACTGCTACAATAGGGGCCTGCACATGCAGGAAGGCCAAGTGCCTAGAGCTCACTGCTCAATTACAAAATGGGAAGTCTCACTGACTTACAAAATGGATTATATAAATCCAATGTCTTGTACTACTTCAAAATAGCATCTACTATGCCAAATCCAATACTAGTTTATAGCTCTGCTTCATACATAAACCCTTAACATATAATTTGCATAATAGGTCTGTCTTATTTCGCCTATATATTGTCTTCCATCTATTACAAAATGTTCTACAATGATCTCTTATATATAAGAGTCATTTTACAACTTGCCAAGTCGGCTTACAATGATTTTACAATAATTAACAAAATATATTACAAACAAAAGTCATGTCGGCTTCTGTGTCGGTATGCTTCCTTTTACTGTTGGTGGTCTCTGTGCCGGTGTAGAGTCTGTCTTTGCCGGTGCCGGTAAATTGTCTTGCCGGTGTCATAGGATTGTAAGGTTGCCATCAATGACAAAACCTTCAATCACCTACAATATCTCATTGGAGTGTGCATTTGCCAACAATCTCCCCCTTTGGTATTGATGGCAACACTCATGAGAAAAATCCAAAAATTGTTATCCAAAAGAGTCTACCAGATTTGTCTTACCAAAAATTTGTGTACCAAAATAATATGTGCTCCCCCTGAGATGATGAGTCATTTGCTGGTTATTTTTCTCATTCCACTACTCCCCCTTTGGCATCAATGACAAAGGTTGTCAAAGTGTCAATTTAATGTGGTTTCCTGTTTCATCATTGTAACCAGTTGGTTACAATCTGAAAAAGATCTACCAAAACCAGATTCAGGCTCTCAATGAACTTTTTGTTGTCTTTTATTGCGGCCTCAATCCTCTGAACTATACCGGTGAGGTGTTGCATTTGCTCTGCTGGTGTTTTCTATCCTTGAATCAAAGCATCAGATATTTCTTTTCTTAAGGAGGCAAGGTAGTCCAATTTTGGACTAAGTCTCCATTGTAGATCTTTAGCCTTTCCGTTTATTCTTTCCTTCTCTCTTTCCAACTTTAGTAGTTCTCCCTCAAAACCTGTTATTTTCTACTCAAAAACTGATAATGAATTAGATGAATTAATGAAATTATAAGCTAGTCGATTTATTTCCTCTTGTATCTTGCTGATTTTCTTGTCTATATCAACTATCAAAAAGTTAGTTTTACATGTATCCCTATACAAAGTTTTAAATTCCTTCAGTGCACTACACAGTTCCGGTAAAAGTATGTCAAATTGCCTTGTACACTTCTTTATTTCCTCCTCAAAGAATTTGTGTTTTTCTTTCTCTAGTCTCTCCTTGAATGCTTCCTCTTTTATTTGTTCAACTGTCACAGTGTTGTCAGTAATATACTTAGACAAAGTGTCAAGTTGGCTCAAGGAATCTTTATTATCTACATTACATTTAGGTGCTATCATTTTCAAAATTGGAATGGTATCATCTATTGCCTTGTATGCTTGTGAGCTACAATCTGCTATCTTCTTAATGGAATCCAAAAGAACTTTTGTTACATTAGTTGATTTGAATTCTGCATTTGAAGAGCCAACACTTTGTATCCCGCCGGTGGGAGCAATTTCCTTGCTTGTGGTGACCTCTGGTAGGTCAATTTGTGTTTCCATTTCTTTAAGAAAAGGTTTGGATTGCTCAGCTGATGCCGATGGCACTGTCTCTGTATGAACCTGTTGCTGTGATGGAGCCTGTTGCTATGTGTTGTCATCTGTCAGTTTACCTTCTATACCATTTGTTACTGGTGGCTCATTAGCCATATCTGTTTTCCCAGTTGTATCCTTATCTACCACAATATTGACCTTTTGTGTGTCAATGTCCACTATATATAACACCTCAGAATTGGGATGGGTGTCCTCTTGTGGTATGTCCATACTCTCACTAGTCGGTTGATTTTCAGTGGCAACTACCGGTGGAGTATCCAGAGGCGGTGGGGATAAGTTATCTTTTATTTTTATGCTAGGTGGTCCACCAACCTTGCCTTTTCCCTTATCCTTATCCTTCTGATATACTTTGATGGGTTTAGGGTATCTATATTCTTCCTGCTTTTCCTTCTCTACAAGGAATATGTCCCATGCATTAGCAGTTTCCTCTGCTACCTCATTCACTCTACCAACCATAAGTGCTACATGTCGGTGTGCAGTTGAAAATACTAACCGGTTAGCCTCGGAAATTAGATCATCTATTTCTTTTGGTGAGTTGACAGGATAAACAACAAGTAGTTTTTCAATTTTTATTTTCTTATCAAGCTCTACAACAACTTGCCTTCTAGATTCAAATCTTTTAAACAGTTCTGTCAGTAATTCATCTACAACTTGCATTAGAAATTTCTTGTAAATGTACAAGTGTAGAATTACACTTTTTTCAACTTTCTCCTTGTCATCAATTGATGATGAATCATATAATTTATTGATGTTTTTTAGCTTTCCATCCTCTGTAATTTCATTTAGAAGTTTGTCAATTGGAGCAATGGTTTGTTGAGTCTTCTTCTTGGGTGTTAACTTCTTCTTTGAAGTTACTTTTCTAGCCAGGGGTCTTACTGCCTGTTGTTTCTGTCTGGTTCTTCTAGGAGAAGGTGTAGATACCGGCGAAGGTTCCCTTTTTCTCACAACTCTTTTAAATTTAGTTGGCATGTCACTTTCCGAAGAGGTTGCAACCGGTGAAAGGTGAGTCTCTGGGTGAAGTGTTTCTAACTCATCTTCAGTAATACTAGTTTGTTTGAGTACATCTTCTTTGATGGCTTTAGCTTGTCTAGATCCTCTTCTAACTGTTGCTTCCACCTTCTTTACCCTTTTCTTTGATTGGATTTGATTTTCAATAGTCTCAGCACTGCCAAATACCTCTTCTTTAGGTTCCTTGGGTGCTTCCAGGAGGGCTTTTGCATATGTTTCAATTATGTGGTTATCAGTTTCATAACCCATTTCAGTAACCCAAATGGTTCTTGGGACAACTGCCTCCATCCAAATCTCATCCTGCTTAATAACAAAGCATATTTCATCCTTATACTTATTTACAATTTCTTGTGATGGTCTGACTCTGGTATTCATCTGAGCCTTTAATGCCTGAAAGTACTCATTTATATTGTTTTCTCTATTTTCACCCATGTTATTTAGTAAATCAGACAATTGTTTGCCTACCAGTATGTCAAAACCAAGATTTTGTTACCAATACCAGGCACTTGTTTTGTTATGTGTAGCATTAAACAGACAAGAAGGTTTCCAAATCTGAATGACCCCTTTTTGTCTTTCTTTATCTTTCCAAGGTTGTCAATAAGTTCATCTTTCAACCATTCACACACATCTATTTTTGCATTATCTTTAATCATATCATAAGCACTCTTTATGCATAGGCTAGAGACTGAGTTTAACCTATTTGCATGTGTGGTTTTGTAACCTAAAATCATGCTAATGAATCTAACATTGATGTTGGTTACATCATTTACTCTTAAAGATCTCTTATCAGATGTTGCACCTGTTAGGTTAATCACTAGGTCATTTGAGACCTTCTTTGTCTTATCAGGCCTATTACCAGTGGAAGGTAACCCTGTCACAACCTTTACTGCCTGTTTTGTGATTTTGTGAACTGAGTCCAACTAGAAGAATTCACCATGAACCCTGCTTAGAACTATCCTTATAACATCCTTGGGAAAATCCGGGATACTGTGAATTTCAGTGAATCCTAGGGTTTTAACTATTTTGTGTTCAGGTTTCACATTACAGGAATTGTCACAAATTACAGTCTTATACATGCTCTTGATTTCCTCATCACCTAATTCTTCTATGTGACAATGAATGTACATTCTAGGGTCTTCTGCAAAAACTACTCCTTTGGGGATTTGAGAAAATGCACCAATATTATCATCCTTCTTAGCAATTTTGGGAACTAACTGAAATACGGGTCTAGGGAGTTTAATCACTTTGACTACAATAGGGTTTGCTATGAATTCGGGAATAGATGAAGAAGCCATGATTATAAATACCTTTATCTGCCTTAGGAATGGTTGCTTGCTGAATTTCTTCACTTCTTTGCTTGAAATGCCTTTGCTTTGGAATTTTTGCGCTATTCAAATGTTTGAATGCTTGGTGAAATGAAATTGGAGCCAAAACACTGATTTATAATGTTATTTTTGCCAACCACCACATTTAATGCTTGCTGGTTAAGTAATGACTTAACTTATCTGCCGGTATAGAAGTAATTTCAACTTCTCACCATCAACCGAGGGAATAATAGCATGTTTCACATTTGATTGCTAAACCCTCAAGGAAATTTTCTTCAATTAGATGAAGAGTCTCTTGCCGGTGGAGTGTTACTCTCTTCTACCAGTGGAGTGTTACTCTGTTTTGTCGGTAGAGGAGTGTTCCTATCACCATTTAGATTTGATTTCCTAATCCATTGTTTTGAGAATTCTTGCTTTACTTCTTCAACTTTTTCTTTACCTTTCAAACTAGGACCTTTGTTATTTACCGGTGAGGACTTGCTTCTACAAAATTTTGCAATATGTCCAATCTTGTTACAGGCATAACAAGTCACATTATTCTTCTGAATAGCTTTCCCATATCCTATGCCAGTTTGTGTTCTGCATTGGTTAGATAAGTGTCCAAATCTTCCACAAACATAACATTTTACATTCATTCTGCAATTCTCTGAATTGTGACCAACTTTGTTGCATTTTGAACATTGCCCGTGGGTTTATTGGTATTCTGATAATTTCTAGATCTACATTGATTTGCTCTATGACCATACTTGTTACAATTAAAGCATTTGCCATTAAATTTATAAGTTGTAGGTTGTCTTACCGGTTTGCCTTGATCCTGTGTGTTTGCAGTACCGGAGCTTTCACCAGCTTCAAAGCCAAGACCATTAGTGTCACCATTAGGTTTCTAATTCTTCAACAAGTCACCAAGTTCTTCTAAGCTTTTCTTGAATTTTTCTTTATGTTGATTTGCAGCAGTCAGTTCTCCTTCCAAGATACCTTTTTGTCTCATGAGTTCATTTGAGTCATTCTGTGCATGCATCAGATCTGTCTTTAACATATCATTTTCATAACTAAGTCTTGTGTTTTCATTTGCAGCATCATTCAGTCTTCTAGTCAAGTCTTCTTCATTCTTCTTCCTATCTTCAATTTCTTTACAAAATCTCATAGTCATATCCTGCATCTCATTCTTTGTTGTCATGTTTTCTTGTTTAAGCTTATTCATCAGATCACTAAGAGTTTCCTTTTCATCATTCTCATTTTGCATCTTTTCACAAAGTTCTCTTCTCTTGTTTCTTGTAATGGTAAGATTTTCTTGAAGTGCTTGAATAATATCATGTGCAGCTTTTAGATCATCTTCAAGTTTGATATTTTTCAATTTTTCTGCATCATAGTGTGAGAGAGCTGCTTCTAATTGCTTCATCAAGTTTTCCATCTCTACCGGTGTCAAGATCTTCCTCAAGTTGTTAGGCTTCTGAAAATAGAGGACCAAGCTCTGATACCAATTATTAGGATTCCCACAGATATTGAGAAGGGGGGTGAATCAGTATCTAACCAGTTAAAAGATTTTCTTAACTTAAAACATGTAAAGCATATCAATACTATATACCGGTAAACAAGAAATAATGCAATAAACAGAGATAACAACAACCACATGAAAAACACACCACAACACAATAGTTTAATGAGGAAACCTGGTGTGGGAAAAACCTCGGTGGGATTTGTGACCCACAATATTCACTTACTAGCCAATAAGAGAATATTACTACTACAATAGGGGTCTGCACATGCAGGAAGGCCAAGTGCCTAGAGCTCATTGCTCAATTACAAAATGGGAAGTCTCACTGACTTACAAAATGGATTATATAAATCCAATGTCTTGTACTGCTTCAAAATAGCATCTACTATGCCAGATCCAGTACCGGTATGCCAGATCCAGTACCGGTTTATATCTCTGCTTCATACATAAACCCTTAACCTATAATTCGCATAATAGGCCTGCCTTATTTCACCTATATATTTTCTTCCATCTATTACAAAATGTTCTACAATGATCTCTTATATATAAGAGTCATTTTACAACTTGCCAAGTTGGCTTACAATGATTTTACAATAATTAACAAAATATATTACAAACAAAATTCTTGTCGGCTTCTATGTTGGTATGCTTCCTTTTACCGCCAGTGGTCTCTGTGTCGATGTAGAGTCTGTCTTTGCCGGTGCCGGTAAATTGTCTTGCCGGTGTCATAGGATTGTAAGGTTGCCATCAATGACAAAACCTTCAATCACCTACAATATCTCATTCGAGTGTGCATTTGCCAACATATAACCCCTATGTAGTCTTAAAAGTTGTTTTCCATTCATCCCCTTCTTTAATCCAGATATGGTGATATCCACTCTTTAAATCCAGCTTATTGAAATACTTTTCTTCTCCAAGACAATCCATTAAATCCTCAATTCTAGGGGTAGGAAATTTGTATCTTATGGTGATTCTGTTTATTGCCCAAGAGTCGGTACATAGTCTCCATTTAGCTCCTTCCTTGGTTGCTAAGACCACTGGTACAACACATGGGCTTATACTTTTTCTGATTAGACCCTTATCAAGTAGCTCTTGTACTTGTCTTGCCACTTCTTTGTTTTGTCCAGGAGTCATCTTATATGCAGCCTTATTAGGCAGTGTTGCTCCGAGTATAAAGTCTATCTGGTGACTTACTGTTCTAGGAGGTAGCATTGCGGGTGTTCCATCACTCACAATGTCCTTGAACTGTTCTAACAACTGATGAACCTCTTTAGGTAAACTTTCTTGTTCAGTCTTCTTTTCTTGACTAGGTTTCACTAAGAGAGCATAATGTTCTCCATCTCCTTTCTTGAGATCTCTCAAAAATTCTTTTTCTTCGGCCAACAACACATTAGGACCATTAGTCTTGGTTTCTTCATCCTCTACCAAAGATTGAATCTTGTATGTCACCCCTTCCTTTGTGAATGCATAGGAGCTCTTTTCTCCATCATGGATAGCTTGTCTATCAAATTGTCATGGTCTACCTAGCAACAAATGATAGGCATCCATGGGTAGAACATCACATAAAATTCTATCAGAATACTTCCCAATTGCAAATTCAACCCATAATTGTTTATTTACTAACACATGTTGTCTTTTATTCAACCATGTGACCTTGTAAGGATGACTATGTGGCATGCTACTCAACCCAAGTTTACTTATTGCTTCTTCAAGGATGATATTGTCTATTGATCTTGAGTCAATGATCACTTTACAGACCTTACCAAGTATCTTGCACTTTACTCTGAAAAGAGACCTCCTCTGTTTAGGCTCTTCCTTAACCAGTTCCCTAATTAGCACCCTTCTAACCATCAGATTCTCACCATTCTTTGAGTCAAGGTTTACTTCAAGAGACTTCACACTACTAGAATCCTCTTGCACATAATTGATTCTTTTCTCTGAACGTGATGGGGTTGCCTTCTCCGGACACCTATATGCAGGATGACCAAAATTACTGCAATGGTAACACTTCATGTTTGCAAAGTATGAACCTCCGCCAGAACTTCCAGATCTACCTCTGTTGTTGTTGTTATGACCTCTTCCTCTACCATAATTTCCTCTTCCACTGGATTCATTGGTTTGCTCAGTCAATTTTGACTCTCCTTGTGATCTTACTTCACTTCCTCTGCCACTGTAGCTTACTCTATAACCTTTTGAATCTTGGCCTCTACCTCTGCCTCTACTAGTGCTTTCATGTTTCTTATTATTCTTTTCTTCTACTTTCAGAGCCAATTGATAACATTTGTGAATGATATTTAGACTCAACAAACTTAGTTCCTCTTGTATGTTCCATCTCAGACCGTTAAGATATCTTGCTACTCTAATGCTTTCATCCTCCATCACTTTTGACCTTAGACACAACTTCTGGAACTCTTCGGTGTAGGTACTTACATCTAACTCCTTTTGCCTTAGGTTTTGTCTTTTCCTATGCAAGTGCACTTCATAATCCTCGGGAAGATAAGTCTCTCTGATTTTTCTTACCATCCCTTTCCAAGTAGAGATGGGGATCTTACCTTCTCTTTCTCTCTCATTTTGTATAAACTTCCACCAAGTAACAGCAACACCTCTCATTCTTGACTTAGCCACCTTAACCTTTTGGGCCTCAATCACACCTTCACACTCAAAATGATTTTCCATACCCTCTATCCATTCCATTACCGACTCTGCTTCTATCTTGCCACTAAACAGCGGTACTCCTTCCAAAGATTTTCCACTCATTGCCTTCAAAGCCTTCAAGAATGGTTCTTGATCAATAATAGGGTATGGGGCAGGGACTTCATCCTCTATTGCCAATATTTTATCCTTCTCATCTATCTTCCCACTCACTTCTGTTGTCTTGACTTCCACCACACCTAGTTTCTGCTCCAACTGCTCCAACCTTTCCTTGAGCAATCGGTTTTCATCTTCTTGGTCAGCAACCTGCTTAGCCAATTCTACATTGGTCACCATCCTTAATCTTTCTTTTGACACCAGATCAGTCTTACACTCTTCACCCCAAATCTTTAACTGGCTCTGATACCAATCTAATAGGGAGGACCCTAGATTGCTTGAGTCATCTTGACTCACTCTAAGGCCTTTTACTAGCCTAACCTGGGAATACTCCTCTCTATTCCCCTATTCCACTCTAGGTCCTCTCTACCGAGGGTTGTTACTCTACTCTTTGTGAATTCACTTTTGTAAATCCACCAACTCACTATTCCACTGTATCTAACTAGACACCTTGTAGGGTTTGCTCTACCATTTATTATGCTACAACTTCTGCTAAGTTGCTTTCTCCTCATGTCTGGATCTTCTCTCCCTTTGATCCCATCTTCCCCTGGTTTGAAGCTAATAACCTAGACTGCGGTCTACCCTGCAAGTGATTCCTCTTGGTCACTGATACCTAGTCGGGCTATCATCAAGCTCGCCTAGGGCCAGTCTGTTGAAACGGTTGATGCCATTCCCTAGTTTGCTACAAGTATAACCCTACTATACATGGCTGGCTCTTCTTGACAACCTCCAATGGTCGTGTGGATCCCACGATGGAGAATCAAGACAGAGCCATATTATAACTACTTGTCACCAACATAAAATAAGAACAGAAAGACAACGTTATCTACAAAGCTGAGCTTGGCACGACTTCAAAACTGGAAGTCACAAAACGCAGAAAAGTAACATCTACTCTATCACATTGGCATTTGAAGATTTAAGCCATTATGTACAGTTTACAAACACAAATTGAACTTTGAGAAAAGAAACCAAAAAATGGTTTACAGATTGCTATTCAAAAGATGTTCTTGTTCTTCGTGGAATCGAATCTATCCAACCTCCTTCTAACCTCTTTACAAAATGCCCATTGGGTCTTTTATAGCCTCCTAAACATGTCTTGAATATTTCCTAACATACGAGATTGAACTCGACACAATTGGTTTCCTACTGTAACTGTCTTTTTATTTCCATCAGGTCATCGGGATAGCGTCAAAACAGTCACTCTAATGACCGATGATAGTTTACAAAGTGCGCACCTTCTTATCGGGTTATCGGAGTAGCATCAAAACACTCCCACCAATATTCGATGGCGCGCTCCCAACAGTATAATGTTCCATCGGGTTATCGATGTAGCCCTAAACATGGTAGGCCGATAGTCGATGGTGTGCTCTGAACTCACTCCGCTCACTCCAAACCGTATGCTTCCCCATCAGGTTATCGGGTTAGCCCTAAACATGTTATACCAATAGCCGATGGTGTGCTCCAAACTGTATGCTTTCCCATTGGGTTATTGGGTTAGCATCAAACATGTTATACCGATAGCCGATGGTGCGCTCCAAACCGTATGCTTTCTCATCAGGTTACGGTGTAGCCCCTAGCTTGTTATGCCGATAGGCGATTGCGCTCCACTTCGACTTATGCAAACTCATAGGGGCATCGGGATAGGGGTAAAACCGGTTGTTCCGATGGCCGATGGTTGCACTCTACATGTTGGCGGTGTCATCGGGGTAAGTATAGCCGATACATGAAATTTTCAAAAGAAGTCAAAATGCATTCCAAGCTCCAAACAGACAACCTAATGGACTAGAACTAGTCCTTATGCCAAAATTGCCAAAATTGAAAAGGGTCTTTGCTCACCCTTAGGTGCTCCTGCACCAGCTTCCTTTGGATTCTTCTGAAATCTTGCAACTATACCAACCACATGGACAATATCCGGTCTGTTGTGAACAACATAATGTAATTTGCCAATCATTGACCTGTATTCCTTTTTATCAACAGACTTAGATTCATCTTCCTTGGATAACTTACAACCTATAACCATTAGTGTTCCAACTGGTTTACAGTCACTCATGCCAAAAGTCTTCAAAACCTCTTTCACATACTTAGATTGAGTAATGAAAATACCATTCTTCATTTGTTGTATCTGCAAGCCTATGAAATTTTTTATTTCCCCTACTAAAGACATTTCAAATTCATTCTTCATTTCATTTGCAAAACTGTTGCTCATGACATCATTACCTCCAAAAATAGTATCATCAACAAATACTTCACTGACCAGTATTTCATCTCCTTCAAACTTGAGATAAATATTACTATCATCACTGGTTCTTGCAAATCCTATCATCAGATGTGTATGAAGTCATTCATACCATGCTCGGGGTGCCTGCTTTAATCCATACAAAGTTTATGCAATCTGCATACCATGTCTTTCTCATCAGTCAATGCATAATCATCTGGCTACTCTATGTATACCTCTTCTTCCAATATCCCATTCAAAAATTCAGACTTAACATCCATCTGGTATACCTTGAACTTCTTATGGGTTGCAAATGCAAGTAAAGTTATGACACCTTCCAGTCTTTCTACTGGTGCAAAAGTTTCGCCATAATCTTCACCTTCTTCTTGAGCATAACCCTTGCAGACTAATCTTGCCTTGTTGCGAACTACAACACCATCTTCATTTAACTTGTTTCTGAATACCCATTTAGTACCTATAACATTCTTGTTTACCGATCGAGGTACCAGGGTTCAAGTGTTCTTCTCAATTTGATCCAATTCCTCCTCCATAGCTTTAACCCAATAATCATCACCAAATGCCTCTTTAGCACTTCTAGGTTCAATGGTGGAGATCATGCAAGAGTTAACTCTTATTTTCCTTCTAGTTAGCATTCCAACATCCTTATCCCCAATAATCTGCTCAGGACTGTGGTTCAGTCTCACATACCTAGGAATAACATGATCATTCTCTTCAGGTTCAGCTTCTTCATTATCATCTTCTTCTGAATTTATTTGTTCCAGTTGAACAAGTACATCAGAATTTGCTTTATCAGTTTCTGATTTAACAGTTTTAGGTTCCAAAAGCAAAATGCAAGGATCTTCATCATTTTTCTCTATACTAGTTCCTTCTGAGACTTTAGGACATTCATCTACACAAACATCAACACTCTCAACAATTCTTTGTGTTTGGTTGTTGAAGCATTTATAGGCCTTACTCTTGGTGGAATAGCCAAGAATTATGTTTTCATCACTCTTAGCTTCAAACTTACCAATATAATTACCTCTTTTAATAAAACACTTGCTACCAAATATCTTAAAATAGCTAACATCAGGTGATCTTCCATACCAATATTCATAAGGGGTCTTGTCCTTACCTCTTTTCATCAAAACTCGGTTCATTGTGTAGACAGTTGTACTTACAACTTCTTTCCAAAATATTTTTGCTACACTTCCTTGTATCAACATTGTCCTAGCAGCTTCAACCATTGATCGGTTGTTCCTCTCTGCTATACCATTCTGTTGTGGTTTCCTTGGTGCAGAAAGCTACCACTTGATACCATTCTCATCACAGTACTTAGTGAATTCCTCAGAAGTAAATTCACCACCTTGATCTGTTCTCAGACATTTTATCTTTTTGCCACTCTCTTTCTCAGCTAAGGCCTTGAATGCCTTGAACTTACCAAAAGCTTCATTCTTATCCTTCAAGAATGTGACCCACATCATCCTTGAATAATCATCAGTGAAGATCATGAAATATCTATCACCTTGAATGATTCTTGTTCTTATTGGTCCACATAGATCTGTATGAACCAAATCTAACAAGTGCTCTGCTAAGAAGGACTTGCTCTTGAAAGTTGAAGAAGTCATCTTTCCTAACTGACATTCTTTACAAAGAGCATTAACCAGTTTGTCTAGCTGAGGCAAACCTCTTACTGTCTTGGACTTGTTCACTTTAACAATGTTATCAAAGCTTATATGACAAAATCTCCTATGCCAAATCTAGCTATCATCTATCTTTGCAATCAAACAGTTGCTAACTTTAGGATTAAGATGAAAAAGATTACCTCTGGTTTGTTTCCCAGTTGCAATCAATTCACCTTTGTTGTCAAAGATTTTGCACATACCATTTCTAAACTCCAGTGGGTATCCTCTGTCATTAAGTTGTGCCACACTCAGAAGATTTTTCTTTAGGCCTTCAACCCAATAGACATCGTCAGCACTGCTCTTCCCATTAAGAGAAATAACTCTCTTGCCTTTAACCATATAGGGTGAGTCATTGCCAAATCTGACAACACCACCATCAAATTCCTTCAAGGAAGGAAATTTGCTCTGATCACCGGTCATGTGATGTGAACAACCACTGTCAATGATCCAATCATCAGTTATCCATCCTAGACACTAGTGCCTTATGATCTGATATCTCTTCCTTAATAGCTACAAACACAATATCTTCACTAGCATCATCATTAGTAATACCACTATCAACCGCTATAAGACAATCTCTCTTGCCTTTGCCCTTATACTTCTTGAATTTGTCTTGCTTGTATTCATTTTCACCATTAGGTTAGTTAGCTTCTATATGACCAATCTTGTTGCATGCAAAACATTTTAAAGGTAGTTTACCTCTATATTTCCCAGTACCTCTAGGCAGTCATTTTGCCAACAATGCTTCAAGCTCCACTAAGTTGTCTTCATCATCAACATCTCTGTTGGATCTAGATTCATAACCATGACAAGTATCTCTTCTTTTTCTCACAGATGGGTTAGAGACAAAAGCTCTGAATGTAGATTCTGATTTCTGTACACTACCATCATAGCCATTTAATTCAAAAGCAGTAAGTTTGCCAATGATAGAGTCAAGAGTTACCTTAGTTTGTCAATGGACTTCAGCTCCTGAATAGCTGCAACTCAGATAGCATAGACCGGTAGCAAGGTTCTCAGTACCTTACTGATCACTGTGGCATCTTCCACTTTCCCTCTTGCACTCTTTATTTCACCAACTATCTCTTTTATCCTTTGACCATATTGCTGGATATTCTCACCTTCAGACATTCTCATGTCATCAAACTTTCCTCTTAGGCTCTCCTCTTTAGCAATCTTAACATGTTCATCACCGCTATAAATCTCTTCAATTTTTTTTCATACTTCATATGCAGCTTCAAGACCATGAACATCTACATATTCAACATCAGACAGGGAACTGATAATAGCCTCCAATGCTTGATGATTTTCTTATTGTTCTTTCTTCTGATCATTAGTCAGAGTTCCAGTAGGTGTAACATATAGAGTTTCTACATGATCCCAATACTGACTTCCCAGACTCTTAATGTAAATCTTCATTTTGTCGCTCTATATCTTATAGTTATCTTTGTTGAACTTCGGACCTTCCTTCATCATCATGATCTACAAGATCTTTCCCTCAAGCGGTTAGGCTTTTAGGTTAAAGAGGACCTGAGATGCTCTGATACCAATTGATGGTATGATGAAAGAATAAGTATCTAGTAGATTACTGAGAGGGGGGGGGGGGTGAATCAGTAAACTGAAAAACTGATACAAACTTCCCAATCTCAAATTCAAACTCACAAAGTAAACTTTCACTATCAAGATCAATACTCATAAGAATACTCAACATCATTCGGTTAACTATTATAACAACTTAACAGTAAACAACTTCAATCTTGTAAACATAAAATTTCTTAATCATATATCAACATACTTCATCTCTCAATGCTTCCAGTTATCATGCCTTATCCAAATAGTTAAGTAGTCAATCAAATCAACAAATAAGATCATAACCACAAAAACATTCACCACTTGACATAAATGTTTATATGTGGAAAACCCAAATAGGTAAAAACCACGATGAGATGAGACTCACAAGATAGCTATTTGAACTCTTCTAAAGTTCGCCCTGTTAGGAGCCAAGCCTGTTAAAACTTTTACAATAAGTCCTGTTAAGAATTGATCCTGTTAGGAATCACCTGATTAAGAGATTTACAAAATGCCTTGATGAAAAGCAAATACCCTGTTAGGAGTAACCTCGATAGAGGATTTGTGAATCCAAGCTAATGGATCACCTTGTTAAAGGATTTAAGAAGTAACCAAGCTTGTTAGAGCTTACCCAGTTATGAGATTTCACTTATGTTGTAATTGTTAAAAAACAACAGGTTTTCTTGATCTGTCTGAAT
Source organism: Cryptomeria japonica (assembly GCF_030272615.1). Taxonomy (NCBI): domain Eukaryota; kingdom Viridiplantae; phylum Streptophyta; class Pinopsida; order Cupressales; family Cupressaceae; genus Cryptomeria; species Cryptomeria japonica. The sequence continues at coordinate 248,639,161 of NC_081412.1, forward strand.
AGCACTACATTTGCTTGATCAAATCCTTTTAAGCTTCAATTTGTTTTTACTCAAACTACAGATCCATTCTCCAGTTAGGCAACCACACACTCAACCGATTTCAGCCAACACTTTGCCAACAACTTTACAAACAACTTCATCGACCTTAAATACAAATCAGTTAAGTCGCTAACACAACAAAAACCTAATTCTCTCATAGAGATTACAAATAAATCGGTTCAAGTGTGACCATTGGATTTACATAGCAATCTATACACATTCTTCAAGAAAATTCCAACCGCTCTATGATCACCGCTTCATCGCTTGTAACTCATCACGCGCTATGTGTTAGATGCAATCCACTTTGCTCATTCCCTAGACAATCAAACAAACGAACAAACGCGCCAAAACAATTTGAACTAATCCTCATTCAATGATCACATGTGTCGCCATCATTACCGCTCATCATTAGATCTTAAACCAACAAACTTGATCGGTTAGGGTTTAACAAAAACAACTAGTAGGGTTTACCTGTTACATTGCATAGAAAAGGGTTTAACCTTATACACTGGTTTACTGGTTCAACTGACAAACTAACATACTGGTTACAAGACAATATCAATAACAACAACAATATCATAAATACCATTACCGGTTCAATTGACATCAATGACAACATAACACATCATTAATGCAATCTTTATGCAAATGTCAACAACGATACCATGAGAAACCAAAAAATGAAGCATTAGAATGTCAAGTGTAGACACTACATCATTTTCAAGCTAATTCTTCCTCTAAATTAAAAAAATAATTTCATTATTTAATTAAAGTATCATTATTTCTCTATTTTTAAATTCAAATTTAAATTTTCCTCCCATTGCATATTAATTAATTATTTTTTAATTATTTAAAATTACATTAATCATCCTTTGAATTTCTATATGTACAAGGTGAAGATTCATTTTTAAAGAGTTTGGAGTGCATAAACAACATCTTCTACAATTTATTTAATAGAGAATTTAAGCAAATTTAACAAATTCTCAAATGACTATGTACACATAGATATGCAACTTATCTATCATGGTATTGTAATAACAAGATTAATATTTTGTTGTCTTTAACTTATTACTTTCCTATTTTTTACAAGCATGGTTTTCCTTGTAGAGAAAAAAAGTGTAGGTTTGAACCTTGGGAAGGTTTAAATATGTTTTCAAGATGATACGTTTCAAAATATGTAAGTTAGTTTGAGCTCTAAATTTAACAAAACCATACCATGGGAAACCTCGAAATTAAAAATTAGAATGTCAAGTGTAGACAATGAAAATTGATCGTCACATTTCACATCCTTTTTCGACTAATTCTTCCTCTAAAATAATTAAATAATTTTATTATTCAATTAAAAAAGTAACAAAATTATTAAAGTAACAATGTTTCTCTATTTTCAAATTAAAATTTCCCTCCCATCACATTTTAATTAAATAACTTCTGATTATTAAATCATTCTATTAATCATTTCTTTCTTCTTTGACATCTATAAAATTCATTCTTTAATTTCAAAGTTTGGATTAAATTCGTTGAGGTTGAATTCTAGTACAAACACTTGAATGGCAATGCCACAACATAAACATATTTAGCTATTGTCTCAAAATTAATATGGAAATTGAAATTGTATTAATATTTAGCTAGTCCTTTTTGGACCTCATGCTTTGGGCAAATCTATGATGCTCTTCAAATAAGTCTACGTCTACTCAAGAGTCCACTTGCATCATGTATTAAATATGAAAATTGGAATTGTATTAATATTGAGCTCCTTTTTGGACCTCATGCTTTGGGCAAATCTATGATGCTCTTAAAATAAGTCTACTCAAGAGTCCACCTGCATCATGTATTAAATAACACCTAATAGTCCACTTGATTTGCATAGTCACAAGGAATTATATTTTGAATTTTAGTTTTATTTTGGATTGATTCTAGTATCTTTTTTGTTTTGTCAAAATTTTCAATTATTTTAGAAAGAGATGGATATTGGGATGGTTCAATTATAGTGAAAGTTTAGTCTTTTCAAAAATGGCATCTCTTAGTGTATTTTACATAGATTTTTCAAAATATAGACATGCTAATTACCATTGTATTTAAAGAATGAGTTTATTATTCTCTTTTTATGTTGCTAATTGAATATGTCATGTTGCATATAACATATTTCTTACAATTTTTTTGATCGATAAAGGTATAGCCAAGAGATTTATATTAATAATAAAAAGTTGTTTTTTTACAAAATTTAAACAAAAAAGGTCCTTGTTGAATGGCTAAACCATGAAACAATTTTAGCCACCATAAGCAAATTGACTCGGATCTCTAATCTTATCTTCATCGTTAGACATTTTCAGATCAACATGATCTGAACTGTTATCCAGAACATTATCAACTATAGAAAATTGCATATAATAGCTCAACCCAAAGGGTTCCAAGCAATAAACCATAACTTAATCATATAGCTATAGATAAAATGATATAGAAAACTCAAAACCCTCAAACAGAGGTTGAAAATTTCAAAACTGGCTTGATCCAGCTTGAAAAAATGGCAAGGGCCCAATTAGCTATCTAGACATAGATTGTGACAATTTTGGACTTGGCCTGGAAAGAGTCTCCTTTGGGTCCTTTCTTTTCTTCTTCTAACTTCTTGCCATTCTACCCCTCCTGGGAGGGAGCCTCTTGTGTTGGGAAAAGGGAGACCCCTGAAAGTCCCATGCTCAACACCCCATCCTTGATGGTGTCCTCACTCTTGCTTGAAGAACATGTCTCGGTCCTAGCCTTTGGGCTCAATACTTCTTGTCAATTTGTTTTTGCAACCCTTCTAGGGTTTGGAGGTGAGGATTATGAAAACTATTTATCCTTTTTGCCTCTGCCAATCTCCTGGTTCAAGGCATTTAAATATGATTTCTCCTATTCATCCGCATAAGATTCATTGTCTGTAAGCGCTTTTTGGATGTTCCCTACATCCTTCTCCACCCAATAATAATGAAGGGAGACATTCCTCCACCAAGAGGCCCTCCTATTCTTATTTTGTTTCTCCACCCAATAATAATGAAGGGAGACATTCCTCCACCAAGAGGCCCTCCTATTCTTATTTTGTTTCTCACATTTGGTTGCCATATGCCCAATTTGGAAGCATTTCCAGCATCTAAAAGGGATACCTTCATAACATATTAACTGCACTCAAGTCCCATTTACAAATTTTAAAATGAGTTCTACAGGTGGGATCTTGGATGAATCCATTTCCACTAAGATGCGTGCATAAGTGGTATGAAGATAATCCAAGAAGCCCTTATAAACCCCTAAAAACCTCCCCAAAGAATTCACCTACAACTTTAAAGCAAGATTCGAGCCAAAACTGAAGTGGTAAAGTAGGAAGTCTTACCCAAATCGAAATCCGATCAAAAGATTCAGTAGCTAGGTTAAATGTTGGATACCAAGGTTTGAGCAGTAGAGTATGTTTCTCCTCCCAGCTCTAGAGTGAAGTGCAGAAGATTTTATTCCTATCTTCCACCTTGTCAAAGATAACCACAAAGAAGCCTCGAGCTCTTGGGTAGACATTACCCTCCATAACAGGGCCCAGGATTCTAAAATCCACTTGTGAAGATCCCCATGACTTGGCCAAAATCCTTGAAACCTCCCTATCAAACCCCTTTTAGCAAAATATTTTTCATTTTCAAAAACCTCCTTGGTTGTATCTGCATCCAAATTTACTGTTTCCCTAGCAACAACATCCTCTTCCCCACACCCACGAGTGTCCCTGTTGTGGGCACCCCCAAAACCAGAGGCCAATTGATTAGCCCTCTAAACTTTTTTCCCATTTCTCAAGGGCGATGCCAGCAGCCTTTGGTCCTTCCTTCCCATCTTTGATAAGGCCTCATTTTTCTATTTGCAAAAGCCCCAGCAGCCTTTGGTCCTTCCTTCCCATCTTCGATAAGGCCTCATTTTTCTATTTGCAAAAGCCCCCCTTCGTAGAGACTCAACTTTGCACCACTCCAACCAACACGTTATGTCGCTACCCAGACATGGGCAGTAGAGTCAAAGTGCCACCGCCATCCTTGGCATGGGAAGCAGAGGGCGCATTCAAATTCGGCAAAATGGGAGAGCCGTTGGGGAGAGGCATCGTTGACATACTTTGATTTAATATAAAATACTGGGGAATGCTACCACAAATGTAAATATTTAGCTATCTTCTCATAAACATATTTTGAATAGGCATAAAGAATTTGAATCCCAAGACATCAATAAAAATAAATATAAACATTAGATATTGTCACTACCACTTTCCTAGTACTCATGTATGAAAAAAATATAAGTTTTTTTTCTTTGATTTTTGTCATTGTATCAACATGCAAAAACTAAATCTCCTGCCTTACTTGAGTTTCATAATGGAGTAATACTTCTAATGTTTCTTTTGGTTTATGTCGTGTAGTTTCATTTGAGAGGACTATGTTTTTAACTATTTTTAGCGGTTTCTAGTATTCTAATGCTCATTTTGGTGTGCTTAGAAGTAAGTATAGGAGATTTGCTTGGCTTGAAACATAAAATTTTGATGAAATTGCTAATAATCTACATTAGTGGCAAAATTTTGATGGTTATCATATAGTAACTCTTCCAATATCAACTCAAGGATTTCCCTAATTTTTTTGTTTATCTCAAATGGCTTTCTTGATTGAGACTGTAGTTTTAAGTTTATTCATATTGCAGAAATTGTTCCAATCATTTACGCTATTCATTTAAAGGTACTCCAAGTGAAACTTCAAGTGTTTCTATTATTCTTAATCAATAATATTTTTTTAACAAAAGTAATATGTATGAACCCATTAAATGCATTTGCATTCTCTTTCCACATTTAATATTTTCTTTCCATATTTCACAATTGATAAATTGTTTAGCATTCTACCATATAATATAAATATTATCTAATAGTTTCTTCTAAACCATTGATTGTGAAGCCCCAAAAATAAGCATTAAAATGTCAAAAAAACAACTACAAATAATCTGAAACATAAACTTGGATTTGTAACTTGGATTACACTACAAAACTATTTTTATTTCTTTTTTAAAAATGAAAATAATAAATGTAAGCAATTGCATTAAAAAATCTTAAGAAAATTATCTAAAAGATGAATAACCAAAAACACTAGAGGTGAATTTACTATCTGTCTTATAATATTTAGGATTTGCGCACAAAAATACTTTGTGTTAGTACATAATGTGCTCTTCATATATTTTTTAGTGTTTGACTACATTCATGTAGATGTGAGTGCCTTGGTAGGCATGTGTGCAGGCCTAAACTTGTACTTCAAAAAAATCACACCTCTCACTATTACCAAGGACAATAAAATGAAACCCTTGATAACCATTATAATCGCACAACACAAATTTCACTCATGACAAAAATGAAACTAGAAATGAAGAAATTTAAAAGGCTATTTTGTAAGGTCTTCTACATATTTATAAATTTATCAATCAATATTTTTCTATATAATGGCCAATAAAATAATGGTAGGAAGTTACAAGAAATTTGTAGGAATGTAAGTAAAGAGCTTTAAAATTCCAAATAGAGAAATGGTAACTGCAAATCAAAATTCAAATGCAGAAAGAATTCTAAAATGCAAAAGAAATATTACAAGAGGTTGTAAAAGGTTGCTACAAGATGCTCATTAAATTTGCATGTTTGTATGCTTTCAGAAGTGCGAAAAATCCATCTAACTACTTGAAGTCTATATGATTATGTTGGATCTAGGTAGAGTCTATAAGATTCTTAGGAATTATTCAAGTGCATAGATGCAACAATGAGTGTGTAAATTTGAAAACTAGATAGTTAATTGGGATTCAATACTCATTAATTCTATAGTAATTATACAATTTTATAGGAGATTTTTAATTGCTGGAACAAAATGGCTTGTGGGGGGAGGGGGGTTCTTGGGGAAGACATTATACGCATCTTGGTCAATTTTTAAGTGATTTTGATCTTTCAATAAAAAGTTATGCAAAAAGTCATTTATTAGGCTACATGGCAAATGAAGAGATGGAGATTGTTATAACAACAATGAATTAGAATTTGAAGAGCAGTAAATAAACTTCATATAAAAAAATGGAGCTGTGTGGAAATTGAAGGGAGAAATAGAAAGAAGATAGTTGGAAGATAAAAAATGAAGTGGAGAAGATGGGAGAATCAAATTAAGAAAATCACTTAGAAAGTTGTTGTTTTAAAGGGATTGAAAATGATAAATAGAGGAGTGGTGATGCTACAGAGAATGTGGAAAATATTTAAAGGAAAGAGAGCAATGTTGAAGCAAATTAAATGAGAAGAAGAGCAGAGGAAATATAGACAGGAAGAGTTCATTATTTTATTTTTTAAACATTTTGCATAAATTGAATGAAATGAATAAAATTAACTTTTGAGTATTTAATATGTGTTGTGAGATTGTGTATGAAAGGAGTTTTATTTTCATCATATAGTAATATTTAAAGATTATAAATCATTTCCTGCTCTACAAAAAATAATATCAGTGTTACATAATTGCATATGTTTTCAGTAACAAATTGTTACATAATATAATACACAATGTAACATAAATTTTATTCTAGAAAACACAAAGGCTGAAAGGAATAACCCTGACCCATTGGCCATTCCATTCAACCTTAAAAGAAAAATGACCTTAATGGAATGAATATGGCCAATAAGCATTCCATTAGACCAATGAAAATATATTTTATTAAACAATAAATCTGTTTACACAGTCCATTAGCAAAAGTTAACCTACATTCAACCCTTCAATGACTTGAATCAAATGTACAATACACTCTAGTAGGTGTTCACATATGCTCCACTATAATGCACTAAAAACTGCGTTTTAAACTTATTTACACAACACATTCTTAGGATTTCATCTAAAATCAAAATCTTAGTGACTTATTTCTCTATAAAATATGCTCTAGTGGCTGCTCCATATGCATTCACCATTGTACACCAAAAGTTCATTTAAAACCTGCTACTGATGTGCATAATATAAATAGGCATTACAAGTAGTATATAGTGTGTTAGCACTTTAATCATCTATAATACTAACAATGATACACTCAATTTGTTAGTAAAATTATCGAAAAAGTAAAAATCTGTCTCTGATCTTCCATAGAACCATTTTCTGCTCTGCCCTGCTTAGCCTCACTTAGTTTTCTCTATACCATTGGAAACTACGCCAAAAGTACCATTTTCAGTGAAATATAATGTAGTTAATGACAGCAGCTCAATGTTTGGAAACCTATCAATTGAAATTTGAAAACCTGTTTCATCTTTAGCTTCTACCATCTCATTTGCAATTCTGCTTACCAACTCATTCTGTAGTTATCTGTATTTATTTCAGTTTTCACTTCCGATGTAACTACTGAAATTCGTGCTACAATGACAAGTCCTCCTCATATGCAGCATAACAATGCAAATAAGATGTAAAGAAACAAAGAACAATGAACAAACATTCCATTGGACATTGTTATTGTGGGCAAATAATTCTCAGGTCTTATTCGAAGAAACACTCAACATTTTTTCTTTCCTTTCTGAAATCAGATGCACTAGCATATGCTTGAATTTCATAATTACTTTTCTTGTATGATTGGGCAATCTCAACCAGAAACTAAATTAATGCAGGATTGGATCTGGACTGTGGATCCTACCAAATAGCCATTTGGGAACCTGGTACCTAAAGATGTGTGTACCGAGGGTAACCAAGAACAAGCCTTGGATAGTGCTGCTCAAAATTACTGGTGCATTGCCATTGGCTAATATAGGCTGGGGACTCGCTCAGAACTTGGCCGTCACTGTACCCAATGCAAATGCCACCAATGCCATGATTGGTAACTATGCACCCATTCATGAGAGTGACTATTCAGGGGACCAAACTGTGATAAATGTAGCACAATTACATGAACAACATATATATAAGATGTGTTAGAACTTATACTCAACTATCTGTTGCAAATGAGGGGACTTGGAGAAGAATTGGGTGTGGTACAGTTTGTCTCTGCCCATACACACATGAGAGTACATTATTGCCTGATTGCCCTTGATAGTCATGGTCGCCATTTATGGCTCTGCTGCCTCAATTTCCTTTTTATCATGCTTTCAAAAACAAATTTTAGCCTTCTTAAAGCAGCTTTTAGTTTATCGACTGGGAAAGGCAGAAGATTGATTTTACTCTGTGTTCTGTTTTGGTCCTTAAAGACTTACTAACTTGGTCAGTGTGGTCAAGTATTCTATGAAAGTATACATCATCCCTCGACGGGATTCCAAGATACAATGCAACCCTTTTTGCCCCAGGCCGTCCAAATGTGTTATGTGGTGGGAATGGTTTGCTGTCTGCAACAAAATGAGCAGATGCAACAGTGTCAGTAGTAGGCGAGGACTCGAGTAGCTGCTCCAGTTCAACATCTATCATTTACATTAGAGATTGAGGGGCTAGACAGAACAAGTTTGTTGTTGCAAGTGTGCTAAGGGGTCTGTAATTCTTGTGATATGTCAAGGGGTTCTTTTCATATATTCTTTGCTAAGAATAATGGCAAAGTTGCAGGAATCCTTTGGGTGGGTTATCCTGGACAAGCTGGAGGAGCAGCAATTGCAGATGTAATTTTTACATCATATAATCTAGGTAAAATCTGTCTTAGTAATTGTTTATTGTTCTTTTGTACAACTTGAGTTGGCCTAGTGGTCGAGAACTTGTGCTCTTGAATTAGAGGTCATGAGTTCAAATCCCACAAAGGGGGTAGGGTATGTACACCTTATCGGCTTCGGCCCATTACCTATCAAAAAAAAAACAATTGTTTATTGTTCCTCTGGCCAGTGTTAAGATTACTCAGTAAACACCATATGACTCAGAAAATTTACAGATGAACTTATATAGAGCATCAAGGTTTGAATGAGAACCTACCCTTCTTAAGTGTTGGCTGAATTGAAAATAAACCCACATCAAATGTTTCTAAAATATTCAAAATTGGGGATCAATTTTATTAATTAACAGTGCTCTTATTCTCACATTCCTCTACAAGTTATATAAAGTCAGTGGCATAATTATGCGAGTACACAAGATTGCTAGCTGATACTTATTTTCTTTCTGTTTCAGGTGGGAGATTACCTATGGCCTGGTATCCACAAGAATTTGTTAAAGTTCCCATAACTGTTATGAACATGAGGGCAAGTCCACGAACTTACAGATTCTACACAGGACCAACTATCTATACTTTTGGTGATGGTCTTAGTTACACTTACTTCAAAACCACTCTGGTTAAGGCACCTAAACTAGTGGGACAACAGAAAAAATTCAATTACTTCGTCAAGTTTTTAACTTTTAATTTTATCAAAAGTGGCTGCCCGAACCTTTTCAGTGGTTCTCTTAAAATAATGCATTGCATGAATGATTCCTTCAGGCAATGAATAGTACTTCAACTACAGAATTCCTGTCATAAATTATATTATAGCTTGCTCTGCCTCATAAATTCTGTCGAGATAATTCTATTTCTACTTCCCCTGTACCACAGATTCTAGTGGATCTATTAAAAAACACCATAAATACTTCAATTCTATTTCATTCTGAAGAAAATCACCTACCTTTAGAGAAATTGAGTGTGAAAGTTGGTTGAACAGCTCCAAGATAGTTGATATTTTGACGATGACTCCAAATAAAACAGAGATTTAAAGCAGATTCCACACTTCTTCCTCGTCTCCCATGACTTGCCAACTGCGCCAAAAAATAACAAGGTAAAGTTTTGAGTTTCAACCCCAAAAAGTCCCAAACAAATGCCCAAAGAATGGTCACGAGTCAATCATTTGTCGATGCAAATTTTTAATGCCACAACTTTGATTTCCATGCCTTTCTCCAAATGAATTCAAATCAAATACAATAGTGGAATTGGGCAGCTAAAGGAAACTAAATTTCTGCAAATTTTAATACCACAGGGCAGGTCAAACTTCCTAGGGAAGATCAAATGACAAAACAAAAAACATAGTTATTTTTAGATGGATCCAACTAGCAGGTCAATTTGATAGGGGATGCAAAATTGTTGCTTAGATGCCAAAGGAATGTCACTCACTCCACCGACATAAAATTTATCCCAGACTTGCAGATTGTTGTCAAAGATCTGAAAACGTTTTGCAAATTTAACAAATATGTGTTTGTTGATGCAAATAAAGGTATGGAAGGATCATGGTAATGGATACTGATAGAGAGAATGACAAGCAAAAAACTTTAAATTGCAAAACACTTGTAGTGGTTAAATTTACATGTCAGTGGCCAAAAGATTGGGGAATTTGGAAAATTCGTGTGCAAGAATACACAAAATTTTCAGATCTAATTGGAATTCAACCCTTGCCAAAAAAATTATTGCAAAATCGAACAAGCTTTTGCAAATATTGATCTGAATTTGCAGCATCAACATGTATTGGAGTGTCCCACCTCAACATTCACATGATCACATTTCTGAGCAGTCCTATAATTACTTTAACCACATTAAATTTCATGAATAAATTTAAAAAAAATCCAACTTCCCTATACAAGGATTTATTGACCTTTTCAAAATCCAACTTCTACTCTTATCAAAATAAAACAGAGCACTTTTTCTTAAGATACACAGACAAAGTTAAGGAGACCTACCTATAAGAAAAAAATCCTATGACCTTCTCTGACCATTCATGAACCCCTAGTCATCACAACTTAATTGTCAGATGTTAATTGATAATGAAGTACAATGTATCCTTGTTGAATTGAAAATAAACAATGACCTGAAGCTCAGTGGTAACAGAGTACTCATCCATTATTGATAGCTTATTGCAGTCATCCCCTATTACTAGACCAAAAATGCACGGTGAGACAACAGAAACAATTCTTCTTGTACGTTCATCCCAGTGAGCGTCACCAAATGTCAGCACATTGTCATTGATGTTAATGTTGATGTGAAGAACAAAAGTCCCATAAATGGAAGCCATACACAGTACTGTGATTTTTGTACCTTGTTCTGATCCACCCCTGGACTGTATTTACAGAGCTGAGAGACTGGAGCATGACTCTTTTACTCTAATGTTTTGCATACAGATTTTGATTTAATCGCCATGAGATAAAATTGGGCAGGCTTTTCATATTCGTTAGAAATCACACTACCAAATTTTGAATTAGACTAAATTACCTAACATTTTTGAAGTCTTATTGGGTTATAAAAACAAACATTAGGAAAACCCTCGACACTAACAATGAAGGGCAATGTGAATCCCCCGAATCCATCGAATTCCTCTATCAGAAAAACACCACACTATAACAGAAATGTTTTGCATACGCATTTAAACGCCATGAGATAAAATTGGGCAGGAAAAGGATTCAAAGGAGGTGAAATTGGATTCAAGGTACAGAAAAACACTAACAGAATTCCATTAACAGAAAAATACTACAGCACTCTACAGGAATGTTTTGCATCCACATTTAAACGCCATGAGATAGAATTGGGCAGGAAGAGGATTCAAGGTACTAACCAAAAGCAAGTTGGATGACATTCTCCACCACATGCCCTGTTCTGTTGCCCTCCCCCTGCTGGCCAGAAAGCACAACACATTCCGAAGAAAACACGGCATACAAACAAAATAAAACATAGATACAGAAATCATCACAGAACACAAGTAATCATCACAGAAGGAGAAAAATTACAGGAAACATAACACGCAACAAAAGAAATAAACAACAAACATAGAAAGCAAAAACAAAACTCATAAGAAATGACCAAATGATACCCACATATATAACAGGGAATGATGTGTGCTTTTAATCTTAACGGCCTTTGCTTTTAATCTTGAGTGCCGTTGGGAACAGTCATATATGAATCTTTAAAAAACAAAATTAACGGTTATGTATCTTGAAAAATGCAAAATTAAAGATAAATCTTGAAAAAGCAAAATTAATAGTATAAAAAAAAATCTATTTTGTCAATATTGTCTTTTTGTTATTTTTCAATTTTCAAACAAACTTATATTCTAATTTTCAAACAATCTTATATTCTAATTTTTTAATTGGCATTTCACTTGTCCAACTTGAGTAGTTATGGCCTCAAAGATGTTGGTTAGGCTTACTTTCAAACAAGGCTTTCTTTTGTGGCTCTATTCAAATAGTTTATTTATACTACTCTTTTTTCTTTATAGGGTTTGTCAATCATATGAGAAAAGAAAAATTACTTCCAAAAATCTTATAAAGCTATTTCTAGACTTCAAAATTTACTACTTTCTCATTTATTGTATCTAATTAACAACTTCTATGCACACACTTAAATTGGATTTGTTGTAGTTTTTTTTTTTTGAAATCTTAAAAATTATTGCAAATGTAACTAGAGTATCCCATTATAGAAATTTAGCTTTTATTCGTAGTTATAAATTTTAAAGATAAAGTAGCTTATATGTTACACCAAATAATAAATAGTAGAGGGATTTCATTAGGCATAGTAGTTGTCACTTTCTTGATAAACATGCATACAAAGTTACAAAATATGAATAATGCACGAGTCGTTTTGCACCTTTCACATTTGGAAGTTTGTGCAATTTTAAGGAATTTTCAAGAAATTTAAAATTTCTTATGAGAGCATTAAACATTAATCTGGATAGGTACATGTGATGGTCATAGACTACTTGAACACTCAATTCTATTTGCACTATTCATCCTAATTAACTAACACACCATGGTGAAAAATGGTTAGCAAATCAAATACATTTAATAATGTATACATGATTGTATGTTCTAGTGAATAGAATTTTAAGCGAATGGATTCAAAGGTCACTTTAGAAATCTTATTTAAGTCTTGAGAAACATATGTAGTTGCTCATCTAACTATTTGATGACAAGTTCATTGTGCCACATCCACTTAAAATGCATTGCCTAAAAGAATTCAAATTCTAGCTTTGGTTTTATTGGTGTTTCCAACTGATTGGCCAAGGATTCTTATGAATTAGCTAGATTCAATCAATAGATCCTTGGATTAGTGGCCAACAAACAATATTCCAATCAAGTGATTGAAAGATCTCCCGCTCTTTAGGCTCTGCTAGACCTAGCTCGGTGAACCTTGCAATATTTAAAGTTTTGGCACAAATTCACAAATACTGCATATATAGCAAATAAACCCCAATGAAACTATACCAAGAAAATGATGACTTGCTTTAGAATGTGGTTGCATCCTTGGTTTCTCATCACCATTCAACAATTGGGATGAATTATAAACCTAATCCTACTTTTACAATAGAAATACAAAATGAATTTGATTAATTGAGCACTTCTAAACAAGTATTAGCCATCAAACAGAATGATGCCTAAATCCAAGGGTATGGAGTCAAGTATTGAGTCATGCATACAACTGTTTGACAAAATTAACTCAAGTTGCTAGAATTAATCATTTATGCATTACATAAAATGGATCCACTTAAATGATCGTAGAACTGTACTTATAGATCTATATTGCAGCTCTCAATTTTTCAATTAAATGCATATAGAATTCAATCCTCTCATTAGAAGAACCTACACACATGTAACACAATTACAAGGAATTTGTAATGACAAATCTTAATATGTTTGATATTATTGATTCATAAAAAAAGAGAGTAAAATATGGAAAAAAAAACTGCAATTTGCTCATTACATTCAAAATGATTGAAATTGTCTTGTGAAAGTATACATTCTTTGTGATTATTCTTTCTATGACTCTTGACTCAAACACTTCTCTATTTACTCCCCCAATACAAAATTTCAAAATCCTTCTAAATGGTCATGAGTTATCTTTATTAAATAAGAGAAGCATCAAGGACCAAAAAGGAATATTGGCAAAGGAGTGAAATGGCGGTACTGGATGGTAGCAAGATCGACACTGGCAATAGAAGCAGGGTTACTAATGTGGGCTACTTCGGTGCTGTCTTCAAAGGTTGGATCCTGGATCAATGAAGCGGACATTACTTTCCCCATTGAGACAGGTAGATTGCAGGTTGTTCAGAAACCGATTAATTCTGGGAAAGCAGATATGGTCCAAGGCAACAAACATTCTAGACTGCGGTTAAACTTTGGAAACCCTTACTCAAATGGCAACCAGTGCCCTATTGACCCGCATAAGTGGAAGGAGAATGGTTTCATTTGGAATAAAAAAGGTTGGTTTCGTAAGGCTAAGCATCTCCAATCTGAGGCTCCCTGAAACTGGTATCTATCGCCTGAACCTAGCATTTCTGGTGCTGCACCCGAGAGAGGCAATCCTCACACTGACTCTTTTTTGGTTCCCTCGATTGACAATGGTAATCCCCAAAAGCGGAATGGGCGCTTCAGGAAATACAACTCAAGGACGCACCAAGCTAGGTTCTGGAGATCCAATTTCCGCCTTAACAATCGAAACTCTTGGTCGAACCAAGAAAGATGCCCTGACTTTCGAAGAGCCACCTCCCTCCCTCAGTGACCCCGTTTTCATAAACCGATAAGAAAATCCTCAAGACCCGCCATCTTTTTGGATGAGAATAGAAGTAATTCTGCTAGGTCAAATTTTCTTGAGTCTTTCCTTTGCATCAAGTGGGGTGGTGGAAAGTGGGTTAAGGACAACTTTGAATCCTGGTGTAGAGCGCAATGGGGTAAGGATATTAACATTAATATCCTCCCGAATGATTTCTATATGATTGAATTTATGAGCAATAAGGATAAATGGCAAGTAGAAAATAAAGGTCCATACATCTTAGATGGCATTGAAGTTCGCACCATTGATTGGCAGCCCAATTTCAACCCCCGAACATATGTATTGCCGGACAGCAAGGTATGGATAAGACTGTATAATTGTCCCTCAGATTATTGGCACATTGATGTCATCAAGGATATATGCAAAGACCTTGACACCTTTGTATCGACAGATGATATCTTGGAGGATAAATTATGGGGAAGCTTCCTCAGAGTTTGTATTAGCACGGATCAAATCACCAAGATTCCCGATGAAGTCAGAATTATTGGGGCAAGGAAGATTTGGATCCAAAAGATTGATAGAGAAGATCAATTGCATATTTGTCCTAAATGCTTTTCCTTAGATCATATCGGTATTAGTTGTGATTTTTCGGCTATGATACAACGAAGTTATTCCTGTATGCAATCTCTTATTGAGGTGAATTTGCAACCGGAACCTCTTGTTGCCTTTGACACTGGGGAAGCTATTTGCAACAACACTCTTGATAATGAGAATGTTCCACTAATGGAAGCAACCCCTTTGATCATAATTCCTCCCTCCTCTGGTCAATGCAAGAGTCAACAAGATCTTCTCACACTTTTGGAGAAGACCAAAACCCTACAGACAGATATTGAATCCAAGTTAGCAGATTCACTTTCACCCTCCCCCTGTGTGCCCAGGAATCAACTAGTAATTGAAGATGGAAATCTTCACTCTCAGGATATGGAGACTGGCACTATGAGGGAGATGGGAGGCCAAATCTGCTCCTCGATAGGCATTGAGTTGGAAGATGGTGAAAATGAAACCTCTGCCTCGGAGGGGGACGAAGACTTTGAACCAAACTTAGATCTTATATTGGAGGCTACTTCAAAAGGTTTTGGTAAATCGGATTCAACTATTGAAAAACCTAATTTTAAGCCAAAAGGTGTGCGGGGGCGCAAGTCCAAAAAAGTTATGCTAGCAGTGGCTGGTGCTGTCTGTGGTCAAACCAAACTTAATTTAGGGAAGGGAAATACCCTTCCCCAGGAGCAATGAAACTCCTATCTTGGAATGTCAGGGGCATCAATGCCCCTGACAAATGGCGCTTGATTAAGCTCTAGATTGATGGCACTAAAGGAGATATTTGGCTACTTTAGGAAACTAAATGGAGCAAGGTTGAGACTGCTGCTAAAATGAGAGTTTGGAAACAGTGGAATGGGTTTTTTAGGCAATTGGATGGAGCCTCTGGTGGCTTGGGTATCATTTGGAACCCCATGAATGTTAATATTTCACTTGTAGGGGAAGATAAGTATTGGCAACACTGCTCGGTTACCATTCTTGGACGGAATGAGAATTTCAATCTTTTCAATATGTACGGACCATCTACTGCTAGTGATAAATAGGTTCTCTGGGCTCTCTTATCCAGCAAAATAAATAGTATTACCGATGGTAGTTGTGTGGTAGCTGGGGACTTGAATGTGATCCTCTCTGGCACTGAGAAAAGTGGGGGTATTCAGAGAACTGGTACGTCCCAGAAGGACTTTTGAGATTTTGTTGAGCAGAATCACCTTTTAGACATTGTTCCGAAAAATGGTATTTTCACATGGATGAACTGGAGAGCAGGTTTTTCTAATATTGTTGAACGGCTTGACCGGTTTCTTGTCTCTGGTGAGTGGTTAGGACAAAATTTAGCCTTAGAATCGTGGATTCTCCTGCTTATTGGATCAGATCACTACCCAATCTGTTTGGAGATCGCCTTGGGTCAAGCGGAGGGGGGCACCTCGTTCCGGTTTGAGAAAATGTGGTTCAGAGTGCCTGAACTATATGAACTTATAGCCGCTTGGTGGAATGAACTGGTTTTTGGGAATTATTCGAGACTTCTCATTCTCAATAAAAAGCTCAAGTATATTAAGGTCAAGATCAAAGAATGGAATAAGAGCCATTTCAAGAATATTCATATGGAGAAATTAAGAATTAAGGTTGAACTGGCAGACTTAACCAGCTCTGTTATCACTTCTGGAATGATTGAGGATCTATTTATCAAAGAAAATTCTCTCAAGTCTGACCTAAATGAAATCCTTTGGTGTGAGAAAATTCACTGGTGTCAAAATCAAGGGAGTTATGGCTTAAGGAAGGTGATAAAAACACCAAATTCTTCCACCGGTCGGCCATTGCCTATTGGAATATAAACAAAATATCGAAGATTATTAGACCAAACGGAGTCACTGTCAGGAATTATGAGGACATTGCGCAGGAAGCTGTAAGATTCTTTGACTCTTTGTTGAACAGGGTCCATCAGATCAATCATGAAGCAAGAACCAGAATTCTGAACTCAATCCCATCTGTTATATCCAGTGATCAAAATATAGCTCTCTGTACTCCTATTTCAATTGATGAGGTAAGGATTACCTCCTTCCAGCTGAAACCGGATAAGACTCCTGGCCTGGATGGCTTCCCTGCTTCTTTCTTCCATCATTTCTGGGATATCATTGCTCGAGATCTACATCTTGCAGTAGAAGAATCAAGAAAGAAGATTAATATGTTAGGGGCTTTCAATCACACCTTTTTGACTCTAATTCCGAAGAAGCAAAATCCTCAACAGATGAGTGACTTTAGGCCCATTTCTCTATGCAACATTGTATATAAGATTGTAACAAAGATCATATCTAACAGATTGAAGCCCCTCCTTAATCACATCATATCAGATGAACAAAGCGGTTTTGCCCCTAGAAGATCCATTCTGGAAGGCATTATCATTGCTCATGAAACACTTCACACAACCAGGAAGACCAAGGACTTTTGTATGATTTTAAAACTGGACATCCTGAAAGCTTATGACATGGTGGACAGGGTTTTCTTATTTGATGTTCTTAATAAATTTGGCTTCGGCAAGGAATGGCTCACTTGGGTCACGAGTTGTCTCTCTTCCCCCAAATTTTCTGTTCTGGTTAATGGCTCATCCCATGGTTTTTTCTCTTCGACAAGAGGAATCGGACAAGGTGATCCATTATCACCATTTTTGTTTATCATAATGGTTGAAGCTCTAGGTCGATCTATTAGAGCTCTTCAGCAAGATGATCATTGGGTTGGAGTTAATGTAGCAACAGGGGTTGAAAAAATGACTCATCTTCAGTTTGCTGATGACACAATTTTGTTTGGTTTGGCTTGTAGGAGGGAAGCTAGAACTATTAAATCATGTCATGATGATTACTGTTTGGCTTCCAGGTAGAAAATCAACTGGCATAAATCTGAAGTGTTTTTTGTCAACACCTCGCTTAACCTACAAGTTGTATTATTAAGGATTCTTAATCTCAGGGTCACTAACTTCCCTGGGAAGTTGCTTGGTACTCCCCTCTTTATTGGTAGCAATAGATCTCACTACTATAAGCATCTTATCGATAAGTGCAAATCCAAACTTGCATCTTGGAAAGGCAAGTGGTTATTCTCTGCTGGGAAGCTTACTATGATAAAATCGGTTCTTTTAGCGCTACCAGTTTTTTCCATGGCTTGCCTGAGATTACCAGTGGCAATTGAAGATGAATTGATTTCTCTAATGAGAAACTTCCTTTGGAATGGTTTGGATGACAATGGTAAATTCCCTTTGATAGCCTGGAAAAAGATCTGTCAACCAAAAAAGGTAGGAGGTGCTGGCATTCACCAACTCTTGATTATGAATTTAGCAATGGGTGCTAAGTTGGTTTGGGAGATCTGTAGCGGCGGGAAGCGAAAATGGGTAAGGCTCTTGAAACATAAATATCTAGATTCCCTGGAGCCTAAAAGGATTCTGACTATCAACAATCCTCTCAAAGGCTCGACTATTTGGAATTTCATTATGGACAACAGGGAAATCATAAGTGATCAGGTTACCTAGGATGTCAGGAATGGCAGGGATGCCTCCTTTTGGTTTGATTCTTGGTCTAGTGAAGCTGCCCTATGCCACAACCCCTCTCTGCAACCTATTATGCTAGAAACCTGTCTCCTTTGGGGGCACAATATCTGTGATTATGGTTATCCGATCCAAGAAAATGGTATTTCCAAATGGAAATGGAACTCTTTGGATCACCTGGACTTGGATCAACATCAGAAGGACCTGTTTATTGACATTCTCAACAAAAGGTTTATTTTCCCTTCCCCTGATAAGGAAATTATTAGGTGGTGTGGTTCCTCCGATGATAAATACAAAGTCTGTTTTGGTTACAAACTAAAAGAAGTGGCTATCGACAAACAAGACTGGCCTTTTAATCTTTTTTGGCATCAACATCTCCTTCCCAAAGTAGGCTCCTTTGCCTGGCTAGCTTGTCAGAGAAAAATCTTGACTCAAGAAAGGCTCCAGTCAATGGGTATCAATGGACCCAACAGATGTCCTTTATGTTTGGAACAGGAAGAGACTACGGATCATCTTCTTCTCCACTGTAAATTCTCCAGTCACTGCTGGTGGCATTTCATGGGTAAACTGGGAATCTTCGGCCCCTTCCCAGCAGGGCTGGATAACTGGTTTTTGCAATGGCCTAAACTGGCAGGTAAGGTTGTTTTTGCTGATTTTCTTTTTATCCCCCCATCTCTTCTGATCTGGGAAATCTAGAAAGAAAGGAACCACAGAATCTTCCAGGGTAAAGAAATGAGCCTTTTGTCTCTTTGTGGGAAAATTGAGAACCACCTGACTAAACTCCTGAATGAGGCTACCCAATCCAAATCATTAAAGAAAAATTTGTTCACAGATTGGGATTGTAAGATTAAGTTGGTTCTTGCAAACATCCTCATCCCTCCGATCTTCAGATTGGGTACCTTGGTGGATCAGACCAATCCAAGAGTGGGGGTGAAATGGGATGCGCTAGAGGTTGGGTGGAGCAAGGTAAACTTTGATGGTGCACCTACAGGAAATCCGGGGCAAAGTGGAGTTGGCTGTATTCTGAGGGACTCTGATGGTCTCTGTATAAAATAAATCTATAAAAAGATTGGTGTGTCCACTAATAATGAAGCAGAATTCAGAGCGGCTTTCAGAGGTCTTTAGTTAGGGAAGGAGCTAGGGGTGTAGAGAATTCATTTGGAGGGAGACTCATTAAATGTTATTAATGCGATCCACTGTAATAGCATCCCTAGTTGGCATCTTAACCAGTGGCTTCAACCGATCTTGGCGCTTCTAGCTACCTTTGATGAATTTCGAGTTAGCCACATCTACAGGGAAGGTAATGGTGAAACTGATAGACTTTCTAAATTAGCTATAGCCATAGGTGACCCCACCTGAATATTCACCGATGATGTTTTTTGGGGCCGGTTGGTGATGTGGCATTGGTTCCACCAGTTGACATGCTATCCTCGCTCTCCATTTAAGGGGATGCTCTCCGGTTGGGTCTATTGATGGTTGTGCGCTCTCCGGTTCATTCCACAACTTTCGGTTGTGGAGCAAATTGTTGCTTTGCTCCCCAGTAGCCGCTTTACCCTTGGTCATGGTTTCCGGTGGAGAGATCAATTGTTTTCCCTATTTACCTCTTATGGTCTCTTCTTACCAACGTGATGTGATGCTTTGCCGGCATCATTGATTAGTGTCGGTTTTGGCCTCGGGGTAATTAAATATAAGTGTACTTTAATATCTAGTCACAACTAGATTCTCTCAAGATTTGTTTCTGATCACTTGATGCTTAAAGTCGATCGACACCAAGTTGAGAAGCTTTGGCGCAGATGGTTTGTGGATACTGGCAGCTCACGCGAGTGGATATTTATTGGTTATGAATTGCTTGTAGGGTGTCGTATTCTCTGGTTTGATGTCGCGCTATTTAACAATGGTTTACCCTTCTTTCCATCAAACAATTGCTTTTCTTTCTTGGTGATTCGCTATGGAGACCCCAATCCTCCTTGAAGCTACTTGTCGCCAGATGGCTTTCCTGGGCGAAATCACGGACATACGTCTACACGAGGTCCTCTTCTCTTGGCATCCTCTCATTCTCCACAGCGTTAAGAGGATTCTATGAAAGGAATTCCTCATGGCGTATCACAGGTACAAAGCCAACACTGATATCCCAGCTTTTTTTCTTGCAATGATAATTTACATGGGTACTAGTAAGCAGAAAGCAAAACTGTTAATGCAAATGATTTTTAAGCATCGCCTGTTGGGGAAAATAGATGTTGTATTGGACAACATTGATGCCAATCTTAGAATTCCGCTACCCCAAAATTACTATATGTCATTAGGCAATGGAGCGGAGGTTAAGAAGCTTGTGATTGCTAATTCTCTGGATTTTGAGTCTCTCCAAGCAACCTGGCTTGACATCACTAGGAACATTGATTTCCTATTTAAAGCGGTTGGCATACAAAGCAGTTTCACATCGGAATGGTGGGAAAAATTTCTTTGTGATGAAGATATAGCAGGAATCGATGACTTTGGGATTTTGGAGAACAGAGATCTGGTGGATGGAAATGATTGGGGTTTTGGGTTGGGCGAAGAGTGGCTCCCAAACGACTATCGACTCCCAAAAAAGAAGGCAGAATCGGCTGCTCATTCGAATTGTGGAACAGAATGTCCCATTGTTCTAGATGCGGCTAATGCGCTAGTAGATGATGCTTCTGAAGACTCTCCTTGACTCCGGTTGTCACTAGGCCCTCCGGTCTCTCTGCTTTTTGAGTTTATGTTTTTGTCTTAAAACCTTTGTATCTGTAAGAGGTTGGTTTATGTTTGTACTCTTCCAGCCTTCAAGGCTCGTCTTTCTTGTCTTAGACTTGAGCTAAAGTAGAGGGTTTTCTTCCCGATTCTTTCCCCCTCCCACTCCTTTTGAATCAGGCCTTGTATCCTCCTTTTTGTTTAATACAAGGGTGCTACCCCTATGCATCTATTTACTTATTAAAAAATAATAATAAGAGAAGGATCAAGCTTCAGACCATGTATTGCTGTCATATTTTCAATTGAAAATTTTCATAACTATAGAATATGCCTTAGGATATTTACATTTAATGTAGGACAAAAACCATTTACATTAGAAGAGGGAAACATTTGAAATTTTGTTCAAACCACTAATGTTACATTATCTCATTGCAATTGAATGCTGACGTGATGAATCCTCAAGTTGAAGTTGACAAGAAAATAAAACTAAATATCCGTTTGATATGTGAAACTTGGAAATTGCATACCAAAGCACTAAAAGCTAATGACCCATTGAAATGCAAATCAAACATATTCAACTCCATTTGATAACCATTAAATTGGTCATTGTACCTTAATGAATTTCCCCACCTAGCGATAACTTCTCAAATTCAGGTTTGTTATTTTTTCAAGGCACATGGTTAGCAGGGTTCAGGTGGATTTTGACATGTATATTTACAGAAATTGCCTAAGTGACCTACTTTGAGTATTTAAAATCTTGCACCTTGGGTCACATCATACATATTTGTTTGGTAGTCTAATTCCCCTATATAAATTAGCATGCTTGTTCAAACTAATGGTCTTATGATGAGGTTTGATTAGTCTTTTAGGGCAGTTTCGAAGGCCACTGGCTTGTTTTGAGCACTAAGTAGAAATGTTAGGAATCAAATTTTATTAGTTGCCCACTTCATGTTTTTGCTCCAGATGTATTTAGTTGTGGTTTGAAAGCAGGTATGGGATCAAGTTGTTTCAAAAAAAAAAAAAAAAAAAAAAAGTCAGGGTCATTAGGGGACCCAACACACATCACAACATCTAAAGTTATTTTAGGTTTGATCTCAAAAGTTTTGTTATTTAAATCATCATATGGTTTACATAAATGTGCTCAATGTGGTTAGTAAGGTAGGGTTTAATTGACTTTTCATTCGATATCCAAAACTTGTTACACTTGAGAAGTTATTTAAATCATTTTAATGGTTTAAATATATTGTTAGTATTGGTTAAATGGTGGAAATGAAAACATTTGTTCAATCATTACATGTATTTGGACCAATATGAGTGGTTTCATTTTTAAAGGGAAAAAATATTTAAATGTTGGTGGGGCTCCCTTGTTTTCTCAAGAGACCTATTTCATTAGCTCATTGAAAGCTTTTAAGGGCTCCATCAGTAGCTAAAGCCCCAAAAATATGCTTATTGGCAAGGGTCAAATGTATTGGTTGACCAAGGAAAGAGGCAAAGCTCAAACCCATTGTTGGATTGGTGGGAATATGAAAGGGCTTCAACGATATTGATTTTTCCCACCATGGGTAAAATGAAATTCTAGGGTAAGTATTGTGAGAAAGTCCTAAATCAAATTTGTACAGGCATGTTCTAAACAACAAAAGCAATGTTTTTCATGTGGCAAAATTATTAATTGTGCTTCAATCTTATGATCGAAATCATTGCACAAGCCAGATGCTACCTCACTCTGATTTTCTAGGGTTTAGAATGAATTTTAATTTTTCAAATAAAAGAACGAATGGTTGTACTCTACCTCCTTTGGCCACCATTCCAAAATTGCAACGTTTGTTGGTATGTTGGGTTCGAATTAGTTTTGGCAATGTCTTCAAGCACATTCAAGAGAAGATTATGGTACAATGAGGATGAATGAAGCCATGTGTTGCAGAAACGTAAACTAGGCCCATTGCTTTCTTATCATGTGGAATTTTTGTGGTTTCCTCACATGTTAATCGATGGGGATGTAGAAAATTTCATGTGTTTTGCAGAATCTATTGTGTGTTGCTTTGAGACAGTATAAGTGTGGTGTCCCAAGGCAGATAATTGACATGCAACGAATTAATGTTGTTCATTTTGTAGTATTGAAAAGGCTTACCATGTAGAGGTTAATTCCAAAGTGGAAAATGCAATTACATGGTATTCATTTTCACTGAGGTGGAAAAACTTGTAGATGGAAGGTATAATCTAAGGTGAATGGATATGTCTTTACCCAGCAAGG
The DNA here is from genome assembly GCF_030272615.1 of Cryptomeria japonica. Lineage (NCBI taxonomy): Eukaryota > Viridiplantae > Streptophyta > Pinopsida > Cupressales > Cupressaceae > Cryptomeria > Cryptomeria japonica. Next base: position 248,662,707 of record NC_081412.1, read on the forward strand.
TATTTGTTCCTTGTTTTTACCTATGGGTAAGTGCTTTCACGAGAAAGACTAAGCAAGGTGTACAAGGGTAAAATTTCAATTAAAGTAAAAACCAAATGAATTGTATTCTTCACCAAGGCAGAGGGAAATTTATTTATCAAGTGAAATATTCTTCACGAGAGTGAGAGCAAGACATAAAATCAATTATTTCAAGTGCACTTGCAAAAGGAAACAAAGAGAGAATGTTGAAGCTCCTTCAAAATGTCAAATGTCACAAATGGGAAATAAGACAAAGGAACTCAGTTGCAAGGGAATTTGAAGAGGATGTAGATCAAATGCAAACGAAAGACAAAAGAAAGAGGAGGGATACAAAAATATTCAATTGCAAATCATTTATGAGAAAGAAATTCTTCTATTTATTCTTTCACTTTCTTATTGTAACAGGTTCTGAACTTTTGATTCAGGGAGATAGAATAGACAATGTTTGGTCTAGAATTAGATAATTTTCACAAGGAGTGAATGTATAGGTTCTTGTCATAGTGTTGTTGATCCTAATTGTAAATTTGACAACTATAATTCTTCTTCGTTTCCATGTAATAACGGGTCATTTTAGCGGGAATGGTTCGTCATATATTTGGATGTATTCATAAAAAAAAAGGGACTATATGTGAATTCCCAAAGTTCGCCCAAGCTTTAAAAGTTATAATTGTACTTCACATCATGATGGTGAAGGATCGCAAAACATGTTTTTGAGAAAATTGAGAAACTCTTTGTATTTGTATTTGTAATCCTATGAACGTTTTCAAAGTAAAGGATATGATTCAAAATAACATGTTGACTTCTAAACTCCAAGTTAAATGATCCCTCGAATCGCCAATAAATGAATGATAATATTGTATTGTCTAGGATTGTTATTGGCATTTTCCAAGAGTTTAAAGTAAACAATGATCATCAACGGTCTAAGCTGGCAGTTGACCAAGTGTTAGTGGCAACATGGTAAAATGGTTAAAGGGACCAATGAACACCAACTTCGAGTTGCGAATGAGAAATTATCATCAAGTTGGTAAAAATCATCAAGTTACCAATACGTTCTTACGCACAATATGAGAAAACTCAAAGTTATGCAACGGTTTCATGCTTTCGGTGAGCTAGCCAACATGAGCAAGATACCGATACACTGCAACTTCTTAGTTTTCAGTGGCGATATGAAAGTTTTTTGAAAGATATTGCCTTCTCCTTGAACGTCCACCTGGCGGATTGAATACACCACGTATCTTGTGAAGGATAGCAAAATCGGTTTTATAACAACCTTCACCGTTTGTTTTGCATGCCGATAAATATGCCTGCTATCATGCTCTCTAGACTCCACTCGCAAGTTGAAGACCACTCGCAGATGTTGAATAAGAGATGTTTAAATGCCTGATAGCCGGATGGCTCCTTTCACGCAGATGCACTTGACGGGTGTAGAGGTATTCATTTCCAAGTGAATGGAATTGCAAACATAGCGCCAGGCTCTGCAAACATGGAGTAGGTTGTAAACATCCACCAAACCATCGATGGGAGGAAGATTTATATCAGATATCACAGTTACAAATGCTCTGGTCGACCTGCATGCTATCGTGCCCCTTAACGCTACTCGCACTTGCAAATTTTACAGATGAAATATTGCATTTCGAGGTGTTTTCTGCAGGTTATCGATGATATGCAAGAACTTCACAGCAATGAATAGAGTCATCAGATGTTCCAACGTTTCCCAAAAAGGATACTATCTCATGGATAGCTGAGAATAGCACTACGCCACCTTCCTTAGCATCCTCACTCCTACATGTAGATATGAAAGCTTTATGACAGTGCGTTAAGAGGCTTAGACAGAAAAAAAAACAAGACACAATGGTTTAGTCCAATACAATGAGAAACAAAGTAAATACAGTGCCAAAGATTTCAAATAGAAGCCGACCATAGACCTGTCAAAATAGTGAGTAGCATATCTATAGGAGATATCAGCCTTAGGTCAGTGAACAGAGGTATGAATTTTTGAATGATGAATAAAGGTAAACCTTAGTCATAAAGAATGGTGCTAACAAATCTAAAGATCTGAGATAGTGCATACATTACATCTCAAGTGGTGCAGTCCAAGCTATTGGACAATTGATTCACAATACTGAAGACATTGACAACATGAATGGTTGATAGAAATCATCAATGAGCAGAGAATCTATTAGGCATGGTCACAGCTATCACAACAACCCCAATAGATCTAATGCACAGTTCAATAAACAGTGAGAAGATAATGATCCGAGTCTTTGTCATAATCAGCCCCAAAACACCAAAGGAAAAGTCATTTTTCCATTCAAAGAAATGACAGAGAGGTCGATCACAGACCTCAGTTTCAAGAAGGTAACATTGTGTCATTGATTTTCAAGATAATCATGAGCAGATTAATATCAGATGCTAGCTAAGAATCATTATGATGATCGCTTAAAGGTCAATAAAGTAATATCAAATTCTATGAGCAGCCATTCAAGGAGGAACAAATGGATCATCCATGATAAAGATAGTGGGTAGATCTTACTTATGGGCGAGACATAGTCACTTAATCAAGTTAGTCGCAAATCTTCAAAGTCTCAAAGTTTCAGTAACATTGACATAGAGGACTTCAATACAAAGGGTCTGCAAAAATACCATCATGAAGTACAAGGCTCAGGAGTACGAGTACGCTCCGATGATCACCACCATGATTCCAGAGGTTCATGATACCAAGATTGGGCACTTAAATTTGCAGGAGATCAAAAGGTTCTTCATGGAAGGTGACAGATCAAAATTGTCTTGTAGAGTGGCGGGAAGTGGCTTGATTGAAGCAGCATGTTTTCCCATATCAATTCAATGTGCAGATTTGGTACTAGAATGCTCAAAAAGATATAATCCCGATGCAAGAGAGATAAGAGCTGCAGACGGATCCTTAATGGCCAAACTAGACGAAATTTCAATAGCTATTATTCTTCGTTTGCCATATAAGGAAAAGTTCACTCACATCGATAAGCAAAAAGCTTATAAATACTTCAGCGACAATAGAAGCAAATGCCTCAACAATCTGGCTAAAGAATGGATGGTTGCGCCACGGGGAGGACAGTCTCAGCTTCCAAAAACACTCCATCGTTCTCTTTTCATCAAAGAGATTTGTTACTTGATTTTGTTACTCCATAGAGTGACAGGAAGTCCTGACTCCACTGAGTTTGAAATGTGGATGTATCTCTTCATAACAGTCATCTCTGCCAGTAAGCAATTCATTGACTGGGGCCATCTCATCAGCAACTGCATACATGACCAGTTAGTGCACTTCAAAACAAGTCAACGTTTCTATATGATCTCTTACTTGATATATGCTATTGCTAATTTGAGGTCATGGTCAGGGTTGAGTACTAATGGTGTCCTGAATCAAGAAACTCAAGTTTACCATTATTACAAGCAATTGCAACTTGAGGAAAGCTGTGTGTATTCTAGGCGGGTGAATGATGCTTTCACAATGTGGGCAGTAATGTTATTACAAGGAGACATTGCCACCAGAATATCAAAGGAAGCCGCTAAATTGATAAAGAAATATGGAAGTTTCTTCATCCAGTTTCCGAGATTTACCTATCTTCGAGTAGGAGGATTTGCAGGTTATCCACACAAGCTACCCAGATATGTTGATGATAAGCTCATTTTAGTTGAGCTTTGTCGGCAATTGGTTTCAGTTCAAAAGAAATGCAGAGATAGAAAGAATAAAGGGGTAGCCTTTCCCATTTGTCTCGGGCACTATAGATGTGAGTCAAGTTCAAGAGCAGATGAGACAGAAAAAGCTTTATCCAAGGTCAACTTGTATCCATATCAAATGAGGTTTCCTTTTGATAGTAAGGATTATGTCAAGAGCAGCTTAAAGTTAGGCCCTGGCTATTTTCATTTTCCTAATCTTGAAGACTTTTGGGAGGATTGCGAAGACGAGTTCGAGGTTAGAAAAAGAGATTGGACCAGGTTAACTTTGAAGCAAATGAAAGATTTCAAGATGGATTGGACCATAGAAGGCATTGAAGATGATGGATCTGATTTGATTGATCCTATCTATTTTGAGCAAGTCCAGTCCCAGCCACTTCCCAGTTTGAATTGGGCAGATCCGGAAGTGAGAGATGTCAGAGAAAGAACAAGTTTTGTAATCAAGAATTCTGAAGCCTGGATTAAGAAGAAGATTACTCAAACGACTACTACCGGACCAACAAAGGAAACTCCAAGAAGGAAAGGAAGTCAGCTTGAGAGCTCTACGTCGCTGCATTCTTCCCATACTCCAGCTAGGGATACTCCTTCTTACCAGAATACTCAAGGAAGTGATGGAGATGAAGACCCTCCAAGGAGGAACAATCTTCAAAACACATGTGGTGATGAACCCCAACAAAAGAAGAAGAAATCCAGAGCAAAAGACATAGAAGAAAATTCTATTGCAAGTCAAGTAAAGGATCAAGTTCCAGTGGAAATTCTGGATGACACAAGATTTGATGATGGAATGCATTCCATATCTCCCTCAGTTCCTATTGAATCCCTACGACAAGAAGCACAACAAAATACTTTAGTCATGGATTCATCATTTCCAAGCAATCCAAGCGATCAATTTGAAGAAATCAGAGAGGTGACTACAACATTGGTAGCAAGACAAGAAAACATCCAAGAGTCCACAGAAAATTCTTCATTCCCATGGTTAGAACAAAGTCTATTGAAGAAGAGGAGGGTAAAAAAGCTAGTGGTACCTGAATTTAGTAGCATATCTGATCTTTTTGAAAGAGCTGAAAAACCGAAGAAACTCAAACTATCCTCAAGAATAAAGACTGATCCAAATTCAAGGAATATGTGCTTAGAGATTGCTCAACCCATATCTGAGAAGGATACAAATGAGGCCACTTCTGCGGACTTTGTTATGACAAAGATTGATATGGGACCTTCTTCTCATGAGTCTGATATTCAGAACTTTAACGTGATGGCAGCCAGAATGGTGGAGAGAAGTGAAAAGGATAAGCAATCCAAGGATCAATTGAAACAACAAGTGCACACTTTGTCTTCTTACTTGAGATCCGTAGTTGATACCTCCACTATACCACTAAGTGTAGATCGCCAGCCAATTATGTTTACACCAGAAGGAGTAATTGAAAAGAATGTTATGGATAATCTTCAAAAGTACCAAGCCTATGGAAAGGTAACTGAAGGATGGGTAGAAAAGGTCAAAACTCTCGCATGTGAATTCCTAGTCCAAGCAAAATCTATCCATGATGAGGCCTTAATAAAGAAAAATACTATTGAGAAAGACTTGAGGAATGTCAAGAAAGAGGAGGCAGCTTGGAAAGAAATTGTGAATGATTTTAAACAAATGATAGAAATTGGAATGGACACCCTTGCAACCAAGAAAATCTTGCCTAGTAATGAAAAAGATTATCCAGAGATATGGATAGAAAGCATTAACTGGAAACTAGTGATCATAGATCAAGTTTCATCAGAGTTAGAAAAGCTCATGCTTTCATGTGATCAAGTGTGTACCAAACTCCAAGGACAACTCACTACTCTTCTCCCAGATGTGACATTGATGGAAGATTTGCAGGTGTTATAGAATAGCTTCCAGAACATGGTAGATCAACAGCTTTTTAACAAGACAAACTTCAGTGAAAATACCATCGAAAGGTTGATTGATATTTACTATTCCTTGAGAACTTTTATGCCTCAGACACTCAGCATGGTGACAGAACTAAGTGGCATTCATAGAAACTTGAAGGCATGGAAAATGAGGATAGCTAACATCCTAATTCCCAAAGGAAAATCCGTCACTTCGGCCATTCAACTTTTCAGAATCTTCAGAGACAAAGGACCTGGACAACCTAATGCGCCTACAGAAGCAACTGCCTCATCAGCAATTCAAGGAGTTAGCTTAGAATAAGTGTAGAGTTGCATTTTGTATAGTCTCCATTTTTGTTGTGTTACTCGCATCATGTTTTTGTCTTTCTTTGTAAATAACTCTCATGATTGAGTCTCCTTTCTCTCATCTCTATTTCTGTATTGTAATAAAGGATAATCTTGGCTCTTTTCAATGAGGTAGTTATCCTAAGTTCTCATTTTGGGTAGTTATTCTAAGTAGTTATTTCTCCCAAAGTTGAGGAAGTTATTTCAAGTAGTTGAGGAAGTTATAAAGTAGTTATAAAGGTGGTTAGGGTAGTTACCTCAGGTGGTTACCACTTCACCTATATATACCTCATTATTATTCAATATAGGGGATTCCACTTTTTCACAAGCTTTGTATAAGAGACTTGGATAGTATTATTCAAGCAATTAAGCAATAGAGATCAATTTGGATGTGTGTTCAACTTATTCTCATGGGTTATTATCAATGTTCTTATGTTTGATTGATGATTACCTAATGCTTTCCCTTTAACATTGAATGTGAAGAAGTTTATTTCAAGTTGTGGTATCTCAAACTTGATTATATGGAATTTATTTTAATCTAGATTCATACCTTATATGGCATTCAATCTTTCTTTATGGTTCGTTCTTTAAATTTTTGAAAAATCCAAATACCCCCATTATACGAGGGAGTTGCCCCTCTCAAACGCAGAGAAGAATTACCATTCTTTTGTTTTTGTGATTCTTCAACTGTTGTGAACGCTTTGTTGCTAATTATAGGGCAAAACAGAGTTTTTCAAGAAAGTTTCTTAAAGCAACAAATCTATTTACCAACAAGTGTCAAAGAGCAGTAAAAGTGTTGCATAAATTGTCTCCAAATTGTATTTTTTGATTTCATATGAATCAATAAATATCAAGTATATTTCTAATTTGTCATTACAATTTTCTTCTAATCATGCAAAGTTGTATATGGGTTCCTTTCAAGGAATCTCTTAAATACCTCAAGTAGGTTGTTGTGAGTTAAAAGAGAAAATGTAGATTTGTAAGTATGATTGTGCAACAACATGAGGGGTTGCATTGATTTTAGGTATTGATGCTAAAGGGCCCATTGATTTAAAATGATTTGATATTTGAATTTGAATTCATAACTTGAGATTTTATTCCTCCCTAGGGATTAGGTATTGGTCTATGATGCCAAATCTGGTGAAGAAACATTCAATAATTCAAATCTCTTTGCTTTCTTGTTTAAGTTATTTGAGTCCTTGTATCTTCACAATGTTTAAAGAATAGAGAGGTTGAACTGGAAAGAGTTTTGTCTATAATACCTTTATGTGTTTGGGATGAAGATGCTTAAATGCGAAACACTCATCACTCATATGTCTGAGAACCATTCACATTTATAGGTATAGAATTCTTTGTTCACCATATGTTTATCATACACACATACCTACAAATAGGAATACCCTCTTGAGTCTTGTGGAGCTCACAATGCAGAAGGATTTTAAAGCCTTGTTCATTAGTTTTTATCGTCCTCAATTTGTTGATAGTATAGGTCCCATGTCCTAAATCCCTAATCCCATGGTTTAGGTATTGCACATCTCCTTAGGATTGTAAGAAAGAATGTGAACAAATTGGCAACTATGATGGGGAGAAACACAAAAGATTATCATTGGGAAGAGTTAAAAATTTATGGTTTGATTTGGTGTTTATTGTAGCTTGTTTATGTATTACTCATATATTTAATTTTAACACATGAAATATGTATTGTTTATGGTGCGTACAAGATTCATATATTTATGTAGATTGTATTTAGAAGCTAGACATGTGATATGCTAAAGTTTTTATTTTGTTTGGTTGAGTGGGATCATTTTCTTGTTTTAAACAAGGATGATGTTGATATTGAAAGTATTATCTCTCCCTTGTTCTAGATGCGAAGTTGAGAGTGCCTATGTGGTAGTTACTGTGTGTAATGTTGTTCATTTTATAGAGAATAGTTGAATTGTAGTATTGAAAAGGCCTACCATGCAGAGTTTAAAGTGTTAATAGAGTTTCCTTCCATCAAGCATCAAAATGAATAAGTTAGAAGACAAAAAAACATAATGCATATTTTCAAAATCCAAAGTGGGAAATGCAATTACAAGGTATTTATTAATTTTATCAAATTTCCACAATCCATAATCAAATCATTAAGTTGCTTCTGGATTTGACTGTGTCTATCTTTATTTTCATTGAGGTGAATTTTTTTTTAGATGGAAGGTAGAATCCAAGGTGAATGGATATGTCTTTACCTAGCAAGGTATTTGTTCCTTGTTTTTACTTATGGGCAAGTTCTTTCACTAGAAAGACTAAACGAGGTGTACACGGGTAAAATTACAATTAAAGTAAAAGCCAAATGAATTGTATTCTTCACCAAGGTAGAGGGAAATTTACTTATCAATTGAAATATTCTTCACGAGAGTGAGAGAAAGACATAAAATCAATTATTTCAAGTGCAAGCAAAAGGAAAGAAACGGAGAATGTTGGAGCTCCTTCAAAATGCCCGATGGCACACATGGGAAATAAGACAAAGGAACTTAGTTGCAAGGGAATTTGAAGAGGATGCAAATCAAAGGTAGATGAAAGACAAAATAAATAGGAGGAAAAAAAAACATCTAGTTGCAAATCAGTTGTGGGTATGTGCAAGATCATGGTGGGCCAAAACAGGGCCTTAAGTGACAATGAAATTTCAGAAAATCAGAGTTATGCAACTTGACATGACAGTTTGAATAAGTTATGAACATTATTTTAAAAATATGTAAGAAGAGAATATGTAAAAAATTGAATGTAGTTTCTAAGCTACTAGCTTTTTTTTTCAAAAAAAAAAATCTATTTGATGAAAATTTGAAATTTCAATGCAGTGGTACTAAAATTTTATAAAAAAGATAAGAAGTAGGTGTATGTTTGACCACCCTAATCAAAATCAAATCATAATATTTTTTAATAATATTTATAATATAAGTAGTAGACTCATGTTCGAATGTGATGCATATTTTTTTGTAATTTTTTATAAAGTAAACAATTAATTATGAATTTTTAACTACAACTTTTTCGAAATTCAAAAACTCCTACATCTGACCACCTTAACTTGGTCTGACCACCTTAAATTGGAGAAGGACGTCAAATACATAGGGGAAAATCACATCAAATGGGAGATTAAGGAGCAATTATACTTTGATTGCCTCAATGGATCAATCTAATATCATGATTGATTTCTGGGGAACGAGTACCAATGACAGATTTTGGGGGTGGATTAACTATCAGATGATGAGTGTTTCTTGGCATCATAACCAAGATCATATGTGTGCGAAAGATAATAGTAATAATAGCTGGGTTTGTATGAACATGAGTAGAAATCTCAAAACTATGAAAGAGTCTTTACACGGGGAAACCAGAAATTAAGAGCTTTATCCGCGGATTGAGATTTGCAGCAAAGGATATCTTTACCTGGAAAGCAGAATGGGAGGTAACCTAAACAAGAATGAGCCTTCAGGTTGTGAGAACTGGAAGAGCGAAAGAAAGGTGTGGAGAAGGCTCCATAGACATGGTTTCACTGATTATATGGAGAAGCTCCATGGTAGTAGAAACTCTGTGTCTCACGGTTTCGCTAAAAGCTGGAGCAACAACAGGGCTACCCTATTTGGGGAAATTTGGCAAATCGATGAAAATTTGATTGCGGAGGTCACGGGACTCAAGATGGAGGGGACAAAATTCTACAGGGATAGGAAGTATGCCGCTGAGGCTTTCAAAAATTTCCCGAAGACGGAAGACGAGAAGGGCAACCTGGCGAAGAAGGACAACATATCATACTACACCCCCCAACAGGTAAAACCTTTCTGGCAAAAAGTTCTTAGGGCTTTAATGGAATATTTGACTGTGGATGGCAGATTTACAAAAATTTACAACTATAATTTCGCTATCCTGAACCACTTCCGCCATGGGGCTAAAATATCCTTGCCCTTCTATTTAGCCTCTTCTCTAAACGAGAGCCTGGCCGACCATGCCAAAAAGCCCAGCTCCTATCCTCTTGTGCACCAGGGACTCATTCTGCTTATTTATGAACATATTAAGGATAAGGCTAGGGCTACCAAGGATGATCCTTTGATCATCAATGCTCAGATATCTGAGAAATGCATAGACTCTAATTCGACTAGGGAGCCCAGCGCCCCTACCCATAAAAAAGGAAGGTTGAAACCGAGTAGGATGAAAAGGATGTGCATTTTGATGAAGAAGAGGGAAAGGATAAGGACACTGATTCTGAAATGGAGCTTAACAAGGAGGAGAATTATGGGGAAGGAGAGGAAGGGGGAAATTCTGAGAATCGTCACTCCAACCCTAAGGGCTCGGAAAGTGAGAAAGAGGCTCTGAATCCTAAGGAGGGTGAAAACCCTAATGCTGAGGAGACTGAACAGAGCAAGGACTCTGCGGATACCATTCTGGATACCACCCGCAACTGCACCCTTGAATTCTTCAATTTTTAGAAGTGGGTGGTTGAAAACATCACCAACATGCAGGGTAAACAAAGGGAGTTGGAAGTTAAGATCAACAAGCTGATTAAGATGTCTGACTCTGGGAAACAGAACGAGGAGACAGAAAACAGTGAAGTGGAGGAGGAAATGGAAATGGAGGACTGGCTGGAGAAAGATTAGATAAAAGGCGACCTAAAACATTTGGAGGACATCATTAAAACCATGAAGGAACATGTGGAGGAGGACAAGGACAACGTCAATGCCCGGATGGCCCGAAACGAGAAAGCCTTGAAAAGCCTTATGAACCATAGCCTCCAGGTTCTTAAAATCTCCTCCCAGAATATGAATGCACTGGTGAATCAACTGGAAAAGAAAAACCAGGAGAAGAACCTGGTAATTATAGAAGATGCTCCTACTTCCAGCCTAACCCACCAGACCCCTAGGCGTAGAACCAGGCAGACTACGGCTGAGAAGGACACGAAAATGAAAGAGAGTCAGATTGCTCAGGAAAACAGCGACTTGAGGGAAGCGGCCAAGGCAATGATGCTCTTGGTGCAGAATGCAGAAGAAACCATGAAGAGTTTTTAAATTTCTTGTAATGTTGGGCTTGGGGTCAATTTCTTGCTAGCCTCTTGCTGTCCTTTTCTCTGTTGCTGGTTTTTTTGCTGGTTTTTTGCAGCTGTTGTGTTTTGTTTCTTTCCTGAATATCTTTCAAATGTAAATGGGTTTCGGGTCCCTTAAAACCTGTTTTTACTTAATCAAAAACTTGGTCTAAACTCTATGAAATTCAATTTTCTTTTTTCCTATAGTAGACAAAGCATAGAATGTGACTCATGTTTAGGATTCAAAAAATGTGATACCATTTGAAAGTTATGGGTGTTTGTCAATTTTCCTATCAATCAGGACTTTAGTCAGAATTCAATTAGAAAATAAATAATAATTATTTATTAAAGTGAAAATAATACAAACCTTATATTGTTGGAAAGTTGAGAACGTCCTTAAAAAATCCTTTTTGATTTATCAATTTTGGCTAAAAAAAAGTCATCAACCACCATTGCGAAGTCTGGAAAATCAAAGAATACTCAAAAACATGTTTTTCTGTTGACTTTCCATGCCTGTCATTTCCAAGCCAAATTTCAAATTTTGAAATTTATGTCAGAGAAATCGAATACCTGATTATATCGGATATCCGATTTTAATAAGTTATGATATTAATATATTAATACAATATTAATATATTAATATATAATCAAAATGTTATGTATTAATACTATAATATATAAATGTATATATTAAAATATATTATTAATATTTTTGTTAGTGGTCATATAGTGTCGTAAGGGGTCATATGGTATTCTGAGGGGTCCCATGGTGTCGTAAGGTGTCATATGGGTTCATAAAGGGCAACATATGTGTTAGAATAACATATGACCCCTTAGGACACCATATGGACATCATATGGTCCTAAAGGGTCATGTCATGCACTAGGATGTTAAAAAGGGGTCATATGGTGTCCTAAGGGGTCATAGGACACCATATGACCCTTTAGGACACCATCTAACACCTATGGTGTCCTAAGTGGTTATATGGTGTCCTAAGGGGTCATAAAACACCATATGACCCCTTGGGACACAATATGATCCCTAACGACACCATATGGTGTCCTAAGGGGTCATAGAACACCATATGACCCCTTAAGACACAATAAGACCCCTAACAACACCATATGGTGTCCTAAGAAGTCATAAGACACCATATGACCCCTTAGGACACCATATCATGTTGTTATGAGTTGTATGGTGTCCTAAGGGGTCATATGGCATCCTAAGGGTCATAGAACACCATATGACCCCTTAAGACACCATACAACTCATAACAACACCATATGGTGTCCTAAGGGGTCACGGGACACCATATGGCGTATCCTAAGGGGTCATATGATGTCCTATGACTCCTTAGGACATGACAATATGAAGACTTAGCACACCATATGACCCCTAACGATGCCATATGGTGTCATGAGGGGTCATAGGACACCATATGACCTGTTACGACACAATATGACCCCTAACGACACCTCAGGGGTCATATTGTGTCCTAAGAGGTCATATGGTGTCCTAAGGGGTCATAGGACCCCATATGACCCCATAGGACACCATACGACCCCTAACAACATCGTATGGTGTCCTAAGGGGTCATATGGTGTCCTACGACCCTAGCTCATATGGTGTCCTAAGGGGTCATAAGACACCATATGACCCCTTGGCACAACATACGACCCCTAATGACACCATATGGTGTCCTAAGGGGTCATATGGTGTCCTAAGAGGTCATAAAACACCACATGACCCCTTAGGACACCATACAACTCATAACAACACCATATGGTGTCCTACAGGGTTACGAGATGCCATATGACCCCTTAGGACACAATATGACCATATGGTGTTGTAATGGATCACGAGATGCCATATGACCCCTTAGGACACAATATGACCCCTAACGACACTTAAGGGGTAATATGGTGTCTCAAGGGGTCATATGGTGTCATACAATATGACCCCTTAGCACACCATACGACCCCTAATGACACCATATGGTGTCCTAAGGGGTCATAGGAAACCATATGACCCCTAACAACACCTAAGGGGTCATATGGTGTCTTAAGGAGTCATAGGACACCATATGACCCTATAGGACACCATATGACCCCATAGGACACTATACGACCCCTAATGACATCGTTTGGTGTCCTAAGGGGTCATATGGTGTCTTAAGGGGTCATAGAACACCATATGACCCCTTAAGACACAACATGACCCCTAACGATACCTAAGGGGTCATATGGTGTCCTAAGAGATAATAAGACACCATATGAACCCTTAGCACACCATATGGTCCCTAAAGACACCATATGGTGTCCCAAGGGGTCATAGAACACCATATGACCCCTTAGGACACCATACAAACCATAACAACACCATATGGTGTCCTAAGGGGTCATACAACACCATATGACCCCTTAGGACATAATATGACCCCTAATAACACCAAAGGAGCCATATGGTGTCGTTAAAGGGTCATGTGGTGTCCTAAGGGGTCATAGGACACCATACAACCCCTAACGACACTGTATGGTGTCCTAAGGGGTCATATGGTGTCCTAAGAGGTCTTATAACATTATATGACCCCTAATGACAATGTATGGTGTCCTAACACAGTATGGTGTCCTAAGGGGTCATATGGTGTCCTAAGAGGTCATAGGACACCATATGACCCCTTAGGACACAATATGACCCCTAACGACATCTAAGGGGTCATATGGTGACCTAAGGAGTCATAGAACATCATATGACCCATGACCCCTTAGGACACCATACGAACCCTAACAACACAATAATATGACCCCTAACGATACCTAAGGGGTCATATGGTGTCGTAAGGGTTCAAAGGACATCATATGACCCCTTAGCACACCATACTACCCCTAATGACACCATATGGTGTCCTAGGGTTCATATGGTGTTCTAAGGTCTTAAACGGTCTTATGGTGTCCTAAGGGGTCATAAAACACCCTATGAACCCTTAGGACACCATATGACCCATAACGACAACATATGGTATCCTAAGGGGTCATATGGTGTCCTAAGGGTTCATAGGACAACATATGATCCCTTACTTCAGCATACGACCTCTAACAACACCGTATGGTGTCTTAAGGGGTCATAGGACACCATATGACCCCTTAGGACACAATATGACCCCTTAGGACACAATATGACCCCTAATGACACCTAAAGGGTCATATGGTGTCCTAAGGGGTCATAGGACACCATATGATCCCTTAACACAACATACGACCCCTAAGGACACCATATGGTGTCCTAAGGGGTCATAGAACACCCTATGACCCCTTAGGACACCATACGACCCATAGTGATACCATATGGTGTCTTAAGGGGTTAGGCTCATAAGACACTATATGACCCCTTAGGACACCATACGACATCGTATGGTGTCTTAAGGGGTCATATGGTGTCCTAAGGGGTCATAGAGCACCATATGATTGCTTAGGATACAATATGACCCCTAACAACACCTAAGGGGTCATATGGTGTCCTAAGGGGTCACAGGACACCATATGACCCCGTAGGACACTATACGACCCCTAACGACATAGTATGATGTCCTAAGGGGTCATAGAACATCATATGACCCCATAGGACATAATATGACCCCTATTGACACCTAAGGGGTCATATGGTGTCCTAAGGGGTCATATGGTTTCCTAAGGGGTCATAGGACACCATATGACCCGTTAGGACACAATATGATCCCTAATGACACCTAAGGGGTCATATGGTGTCTTATGACCCCTTAGGACACCATATGACCCTTGACGACACCTAAGGGGTGGTATGGTGTTATAAGAGGTCATAGGACACCATATGACCCCTTAGGACACCATACGACCCCTAACGACACCATATGGTGTCCGTAGGGGTCATATGATATCATATGACCTGTTAGGACACGATATGACCCCTAACAATATCTAAGTGGTCATATGGTGTCGTTAGGGGTCATATGGTATCCTATAACGACACCATATGATCCCTTAGGACACCATATGACCCATACAACCCCCCGATGACATTGTATGGTGTCCTAAGGGGTCATTGGACACCATATGACCTCTTAGGACATAATATGACCCTTAACAACACCTCATAGGACACCATATGACCCCTTAGCACACAATACAACCCCTAATGACACCATATGGTGTTATAAGGGGTTATATGGTGTCATAGAACACCATATGGCTCCTTAAGACACCATACAACCCATAACAACATCATATGTTGTTCTAAGGGGTCACATGTCCCTATGATGTCGTAAGAGGTCATAAGACACCATATGACCCCTTAGGACACAATATGACCCCTAACAACACCTAAGGGGTCATATGGTGTCCTAAGGGGTCATAGGACACCATATGACCTCTAATGACACCATATGGTGGCCTAAGGGGTCATATGGTGTCCTAAGGGCCTAAGGGGTCATATGGTGTCCTAAGGGGTCATAGAACACCATATGACCCCTTAGGATTGATAAAATTATAAGGCACTGAGAGGGGGGGTGAATCAATGCAAGCAAAAACTTAATAGATCTCATTACACTTTTTATCAACTTGAAAATCAATAAGCATGCAAGAAATATAACCACATAAGCAAAGACCAAATGAAGCATGCAAACCATAACACAACTATTTTTACATGGAAACCCAAATGGGAAAAACCATGGTGGGAATTAGTACCCACAAAGATCAACTATCTACATAATAGATATTTGACCGGTTAAGGTCATACAACACCCTGTTAGGAGTGACACCCGGTTAAGAGTGTTTTAGCCCGATTAAGAGCTATTACAATAAGGCATGTTAGGACCCAACCCTGTTAAGAGATACCTTGCTAGAGGATTTGCAAAACACAAGCTAATGTGTCACTTGGTTAGAGGATTTAACCTTCAGACCTACTAGGATCCTACTGCACCCTATTAGGAGTGACCTTGTGAGAGGATTTTCTTGCTACAACTGTTAGGGAACAACAAGTTGACTGATCTGCTGTTAGTACCTTTGTGCCTGATTAGATCTACTTCAGTTTTGCTTCTAACACTGACTAAACATCCAAACCTAACTCCTTCCACCACACGATCAAATTTTTACTCTAATATCATAAAATATACAATGTTCATCTCCTTAAAATGACATTGTTAAGTTGACTAAGAACCTTGGAACAATTCCCTAGGTTCAATTCCCTAGATTCAATGAACCTAGTCATCTTGCATAGCATGCTTTCCTTATATCGGCAAAACATAACATAACTCAAAAATATAACATTTAGTCTACTGATGACCGATCAAACTATCTATGCTTTACCGGTTATGTGTTCTTCATGACTGTCACTGTTCTACCGATCATAACATGCTCCATACTTTGAATCTGCTGATGCGGTTGCAATCATAAACTCATGCCAATGTCATAAACATGTGTTCCACACCGCAACACTTAACTCTTCACCAATTGCTCGTATCGATCGTCTGATCATTGTATTGTTCTTGTTTACCGGTTGACTGCAACTTAGCAGTTTTCCTGTTTAACTGACTCCATTAATGGTTAGGCTCTACCGGTTGGTCTAGATGACTTAGATGACTAACAAAACATGGTTTCCATCAATGAAAACACAAATAAAATCATCAATCAACCTGTTACAACTCATCATCATCATCAAGCCAACAATCTCCCCCCTTGGTATTGATGGCAACACTTAGGAAATTTTTTGTCTAAGTGTCACATTACAAAAATCATGACTCAATGACTTATACTACTCCCCAAAACTCAAAACTCCCCCTTAGCAATTACATGCTATTAAAACAAAATTTTGACTAACATACTACTCCTCCTTTGACAACAATGACAAAGGTAAGCAAATACATTTGAAATAAAATGAATACAATATATCAAAATTTGCATTACTAAATGTATATAGGAAATCAAAAATTTTACAATGATTACATCTTGAGAAAAATGTCTGCAAAATTAGACTTCAAAACTTTCAGGTCACTTTCCCAAGTCTCCAAAAGAGTAGATGTAATCTCTATATATGTTCGGATTTGATATGCAAGTTCTTCCATGGCATCAAGTGTACTCATCTCTTGGGTAGCCAAAATTGCCTCTGTCTCTTTGTAACCTCTCTGCAAAATTTGTAACTTAGGGACAAGGTGAGTTTGTAATTCCTGTAAAGATGATGTCCTCTTAACCTGCTCTGCCTCATAGTCCTTTGATAACACAATGATGAACAGTGAGTACCAAACCGGTACTGAGAGGGGACGGGGGTGAATCAATACAAGCACAAAAACTTTTCCTGAACCGGTTTGATTGCAGATTGTAAACCACTGGCAATCCCTAATACCGGTCCAAACCAGATTACTATCGGTTAAACACAGTGCAACTATAAAAGACATGAACTAGTCAATCTTATTAGCTTTCCATACAACCTACTCCCTCATTTCCACTTTGTCCTTATGCATAAATAGATAATCTATCTTCAGAAATATAATAACTTGCTAGATCAACATGATTCACCACTTGATAGAAAACAACAAAGCATCACATGAAAAAGACATCACATATGAAACACATATTTTTCACGTGGAAACCCAACTGGGAAAAACCACGGTGGGGATGAATACCCACAATCTGTTTTTGAACTCTTTAGAAGTCCACTCTGTTAGAAGCCTAGTCCGGTTAAAGACTGTTACAATAGATTCTGTTAGGAACCGATCCTATTAGGGATCACCCAGTTAAGGGATGGCTAGAATACTCGGTTAAGGGTTAAACCCTGTTAGAGGATTTTATGAACTCAATGGCTTTGAGTCACCCTGTTAAAGGATTTATAGCAAGCTAGTTAAAGCTACCTTGTTAAGGGATTTTCCAACTGTTGAAGTGATTAGAGATCAATAGGTATTACAATGATCTAGTAATAGCACTCAATGCTAATGCAGATCCACTTTAGTTCCTTCCTTTTGCACACACACTATGCAAGTATCAATCCTCTCAACTGGTCTAGCAAGAATCACGTATCTCTACACATAGATACACACACAACATTTGCCAACAACCTCAGCACCACATCAACCTTATAGGAAACAGATAGATTGGTAACATAAACCCTAAACCCTAAACACTTAGGTTGAGAAATTTAGTCGGTTCAATCCTGACCATTGAACACTTTGCATTTGAATACAATGATCTTTAATAGATCTCAAGACATTCTCCATCGTTCGTTCTTCACCGCTTCTTGGAGGTGATAACCCATCACGCGTTCTCCACCGTTTGCAGAGACTTCGCACATCCTGAGGTAGATAGGATCAATCTCCTTCATGCCAGATCCTTCACATGCACGAGGCTGGCGTGGCAACACGATTTGATCTCCATTACAATGCTAACTCATCACACAATGCAATCAGTTGAAACACACAGGCTCGAAACACTTCAACCAGAAACCCTGAAGCTGAGACTACCAACCGGTAGTCATGCCATATGAACCCTTGATACAGAACATTCCATATACCGGTTCTCATTCTTACATACCGGTTCTGGTTCACAACATCATATCGATTCACTTGGACAAGCATACCACTTCACTTTTTCACATATGTCGGTTCACAACATCATACCAGTTCTCTTTTTTAGTTGCTTAACTTCAATAATCCTGTTCACTCTTCATCATGTTACCGGTTCACTCTTCAACATATTACTGGTTTTCTTTCAGCATATTGACATCAATGACAACACAATATCATCATGTCAACATATTCTACACATATGCCAAAAATCTCCCCCTTTGGCATTGATGGCAATATACAAAGATATCTCTCTTTCTGCATCACATCTTCTCCTTAATACTGCATATATCTTTTCCACTTCACATCTTCTCCCCCTTTGACAACAATGCCAAAGTGGAGGCACAAGCTTCCCTGTTCGACTATGCTTCTCCCCCTGAGGAGTAGCATCCTTCAACACATCAATCCTGAAAAGATATAGCAGAGTAAGATCCGACTGATGTGGAGCACAAACCTTTAGATTACCTCTTGAAGGGGAAACACCCCTAACTCACCTCTCAGATAGGTAAACGTAGCCTTCAGTAGAGGCTTGGTGAATATGTTTGCTAACTGCTCCTTACTGGAAACATGTTCCAATACCACCTCTTTGTTCTGAACCTTTTCCCTCAAGAAATGATACTTGAGTTCAAAGTGCTTGGTTCTAGCATGTAAAACCGGATTCTTGGAAATGTTAATTGCACTTGTATTGGCACAAAATATGCTTACCAGTTCAAATACAGGAACTTTGAAACCATTCAATACATGCTTCATCTAAATAGTCTGGGTGCAATTCATAAAAGCTACAACATACTCTGCTTCTGCTGTAGACTGAGAGATACAACTCTGCTTTTTACTCATCCATGAGACCAGTCTACCACCGAGAAAGAATGCACCACTGGTTGTGCTCTTCCGGTCATCTACACTACCAGCCCAATCAGCATCTGTGAACACTTTCAGGTTGAAATCATTATTGTATGGATACCATAATCCATAGTCAATAGTTCCCTTCAGATATCTAAGAATCCACTTGACTGCTACTAGGTGAGATTGTCTTGGGCTTTTCTGAAACCGAGCAGTAATACCCACTGCATGTGAAATGTCTGGTCTACTATGCACTACATAATGCAACTTACCAATCATTGATTGGTATTCCTTCTCATTTACCAATGCTGAGTCATCCTCTTTTGATAGTTTACAATGGGTCACCATTGGTGTACCAACCGGTTTACTGTCTTCCATGCCAAAGGTCTTCAACACCTCTTTGACATACTTGGACTGAGTAATAAAGATTCCATTTTTCATTTGCTGAATTTGCAGTCCAATGAAGAACTTAATCTCCCCCATGAGTGACATCTCAAACTCCTTTTTCATCTCATTTGCAAAGTCATGACTCATCTTGTCATCTCCACCAAAGATTATGTCATCAACAAATACTTCATAGATCAGAATCTGACCTCCTTCTAATTTCAAGTAGATATTTCTATCTTCACTTGTTCTTTCAAATCTAATCTTCACAAGATGGAAGTGCAAGCATTCATACCATGCTCTAGGTGCTCGCTTCAGTCCATACAAGGCTTTATGTAGCCTACACACCATGTCACTGTCTTCTGATAGGGCAAACCCATCTGGTTGCTCTATATATACCTCCTCTTCAAGTATTCTATTCAAGAATGCAGATTTTACATCCATTTGGTATACCTTGAATCCTTTAAAAGCTGCATATGCAAGAAGCATACGAACTCCTTCCAATCTTGCTACTGGAGCAAAGGTTTCTCCATAGTCTTATCCTTCTTCTTGGGAATATCCTTTACACACTAGTCTGGCCTTGTTCCTTACCACTGTGCCATCCTCATTCAGCTTATTTTTGAAGACCCATTTGGTTCCAATGACATTTTTATGCTCTGGTCTAGGTACCAAAGACCATGTACCATTCTTCTCTATTTGGTCAAGTTCCTCCTCCATTGCCTTGATCCAGTCTTCATCTTTATGTGCCTCTTTGAATGATTTGGGCTCAAATTCGGAGATCATACATGATCTTTCTCTGACCTTTGTTCTTGTAAGAATTCCTGCATCTTTGTCTCCTATGATCTTCTTTGGATCATGATTGAGTTTGACATACCTAGGTATGTTCTTAACAGCTTCCTCTTGCTTTTCTTCATCATCCTCATCTTCATCAACATCTATCGGTGTAGGAGCACAATTGCTAGTATTGGACTGATTTGCAACTAGTTCCTAGAAGGTTACTAATGGTTCATCTCCTACATGCTCTCTACCAATTTCCTCTAATTTCTTAGAGTTTTCATCAACCCTAACATTGATGCTTTCAACAATTCTCTGAGTCCTATTGTTGAAATATTTGAGAGCTTTTCTCTTAGTGGAATACCTTAGGAATATTCCCTCATCACATTTAGCATCAAACTTGCTCTGATGTTCACTCCTCTTGATATAACATTTACTACCAAACACTCTAAAGTAGCTTACAACTGGTGTCTTACTAGTCCAGTACTCATAAGGAGTCTTATCCTTGCCTTTCTTGATAAGTACCCGGTTCATTGTGTAGACTATAGTGATCACCGCTTCTCTCCATAAGGTGTGAGTGACCTTTCCTTGGATCAACATAGTTCTAGCCGCTTCAACCACAGTCCGGTTGTTTCTCTCTGCTAGGCCATTCTGTTGTGGAGTCCGGGGGGTAGACAGTTGCCTCTTGATGCCATTTTCTTCACAATATTTATTGAATTCACTGGAAGTGAATTCCCCTCCTTGATAAGTTCTAAGGCATTTGATTCTTCTACCACTTTCCTTTTCTACTAGTGCTCTAAAAGCTTTGAACTTTCCAAAGGCTTCAGACTTGTCCTTCAAGAATGTGACCCACATCATTCTTGGGCAATCATCTGTAAGAATCATAAAATACCTATCTCCCTGCACACTCCTAGTTTTCATAGGACCACACAAATCAGTATGCACAAGATCAAGTAAGTTGTCAGCAGTGAAAGATTTACATTTGAAGGTTGAGGAAGACATTTTCCCCAATTGATATTCTCTGCACAAAGGATTTTTTGGTTTGCTTAGCATCGACAATCCTCTAACTGCCTTGATCTTACTGGCCTTTACTATGTTATCAAAGTTTACATGGCAGTGTCTCCTATGCCATATCTAGCTATCGTCAAACTTAGCCATAAGACATGTACTTATATTTGCATTCAGCTGAAATAAGTTACCTTTGGTCTGCATACCGGTGGCCATCAATTCACCATTCTTTCCTTTGATTTTGCACACTCCATTTTTGAATTCCAGAGTGAGTCCACTATCATTTAGCTGGGCAACACTCAATAGATTGTGTCTAAGACCTTCCACCCAATACACATTGTCAGCATTGCTCTTTCCATTTAGAGAGATGGACCCTCTGCCTTTGACCATACATGGTGCATCATTACCAAAATGAACCACACCACCATCATACTCTTCCAGAGATATAAACTTTCTCCGGTCACCAGTCATATGGTAAGAACAACCACTATCAATAATCCACTCATTGGAATTATTAAAGCGGGAGACAAGATCCTTTTTGTCTGTGTGAGGGAAAAAGCGAGACTAGGTTATCATGCCCCAATCCTACCTTTTGACACACATTACGAAATACGAAAGAGCCTAGAGGTATCACACAATTGGCTACTTCTTTTTGTGAAAGAGAGAGCCACGGGCTACCTATTAGGGTTTCTATTCCTTTGTTGTAATTGAAAGGTAAGATTATGCAAGTTGAATTCCTAACCCTAAAATGCAAGTATGAGCTAACAACAAGATTGCAGAATTGAACTTAAACAATGGAAAGCTGTAAACACAAGGATAAAATAAGAATGCAGATGCGTACCTGGAGTCAAATTTTGACTGAAAATGTTCGAGATGGGGGCGCGGGCGCCACTGTCCTGATTCTGTCTCGGAATTGCACCTGAAACTACTATTTGTCAGGAGGACCAGGGCGCCCAGCGCGTCTGTCCCAGGGACCAGGGCGCCCAGCACCCCTGTCCTGGCAGGACCAGGGTGCCCCACGCCCCTGTCCTGGTATTCTGCTCTGCAATTTGATGTGGGGTGCTGTCTCGACCTGCTTTTTCTGGATCTACAACCTGCGGCGTCGTCCGAGTCTCGAAACCTACACTTATATCTGAAAAAGGTGTTTGGGCAGCTATATAGGGTTTTGCCTTAGTCAAACCCCCGCTTCGGTGATTTCCACCTCCACGAATAGCCAAGTTGTATTGTAAAAGTAATGTGTGTGCAGACCTTGTGTGTGTGCAAAATCTAAAATGCAAGTAAGCAAACTAGAGCAACCTAGAAAGTAAACCCTAATTGCTTGTTAATGATAATGTAAATGCTCTAAATCAAGATGCAAAGTGATCTAAAGCATGAATAAATGAGATATTGAAGCTTATGCAAAGACATGAAAACAACATGAAATCATACCCAACCCTCAAGGGAGGAGTACAAGCCAATCTTCAGTCGGTAATCTCCTATTGTTCTTCAATGTCTTCCAAGCCCTAAATGGATGAATGGAATTGTTAAATGCTTGATAGAGGGATGTTCAATGTTGTTGAAGTCTTCACAGATCTGCTCTTTCGCTGCATATGAGGTTCCTGAAAACAAAATTCAGATCCCTTCAAATGAAGAAAGAGAGCTCTTATGTATGAAACCCTAGGTCTCAATTCCAATTTTTGGCTGACCTAGAGATTGAATATCCCGCCAATTTCTTGGGGTTAAGCTTTATTTTATGATTGGATCGCGCTCCTAAAATTTCGGGAAAAATGTCCAAGACCGTGTGCACTTCGGGCGCCACGGTCCCGACAACTTTTCACCAAATTTTCAGGGCCTTCAGATATGATGATTTTAGAGAGAATCCCGAAGTTACATGTGATTTCGAGATGTTTTGACCCTCGAAATCAAGCCCCCAAGCTCAGAATAGGGCCTAATTAGGGTTTTTGATTAAGTAGTGTATTGGAAGAATAAAATGAAAGGGGCACGCTTTAATGAAAGGGCCCGACTTTATGATGTGGAAAATGATGAAATAGAACCTTTAGACCTAATTAATTTGATTAATTAAGTGCTAAAGGGGAAATGTAATGTAAAATGCAACTGCGCCAAGGCGAGTGCTAAACTAGGTGTTAAATTGTACTGCTTTAGCAAGTGCGTACAATTTATGACGTTACATTTAGCCCCCACTTTAGCGGTCATATGAGTACTACGTGCATATGCAAGCTAAAGTACAGAAAGTAAACATCATTTGAAAAAGGATATATCCATAAGTTGTCGGACGAAGCCCCCAGCGGTATCTGCAGTACACAGTTAGGAACCGCACCCTACAAAACACACATTAGATCACAAAATCACCTAATGCTTACTAAGGAAGGTGATGAAATTTGTGAGTAGCTATATGCCCCCCCCTGTTTCGACTTGCTTATTAGGGAGGTGAAACAGGGTAGCATGTTTACTTACGACAAATTGTGTAAGAGAGTATTGATGAGGGATGTTCACTGAAAAGGCTTCATCAGAGCACTTTTTGGAACATCCCAAGAGTAGGGGAGTGAAAATATGATTCCTACGCAACAAACAGTTCAAAAATCGCATCTCCCAAACTCAAGTTATGATGAAATGAGTGATAGAGGAAAATTAGGGTTTTGAAAGTAAATGTAAAAGAATGAAAGTATATACCTTTGAAAGTGACATTTGCATTTGTCACTTTGTTGATTTTGAGTATTGTTCATTGCAGCGGAGCCCACATAGCCATCATCATGCCTTCACGACGACCAAAGCGTCCCACGAGGATTGAGATCATGTGACAGGCCGTGATCGACGACGAGCCACTGGACAAGGTGAGTTGACTGAACGTTGACTTTTGATTTTCTGCATTTGACCTTCTGTGATTGTTTGCGAGCCCTGGAACCTGACCGTGGGTCCCACATAGGGCGCCATGGTCCCTATGGGGCACCATGGTCTCTTCAGGGCGCCATGGTCCCTGACAAGGCACCATGGCCCCAATCAGGACTTGGCGAGAGATGCCAGGGTTAGCATACGATGTTCGACAGTTTTGCATGAATGATTTTTGATGATTGAGTACTGATTATAGTTATGTTTTTGTGATGTAGGGTCTCCCATACATGAGAGAGCACACGGCGGGGCAGATTCTTCGCAGTTTGCGTGATCGGATTCCCCGACTTACTCAGGCAGAGAGAGACACATTATCGATAGTAGGTTTGTGGTCTATGATTCTTATGCCGGCCATCCGATTTCATCCCGCGATGCTGATGGCACTCATGGAGCGATGGGATCTTGACACATGCACGTTCCAGCTTCCAGTAGGGGAGATGACCGTGACACTTGAGGATGTGTACCGCATTCTTCGCCTACCGATCAGAGGAGCTACCGTGACATATGCGACCGATCGGTCAGTAGAGGATCATCAGAGGGAGCAGGTATATTGCATAGGGAGAGTCATGCCGAGCGAGATGAGAGGTCGTATCATGGTTAGCTGGCTCTTACATCCTACAGGAGAGGTGCCCCTCATGAGATGTCTTATGATAGCCATCATTGCACTAGCTGTCTGCCCTAATGGGCGAGGTACACACATGCATGGGGGTCTCACATGGTGCATCAGGGCTATGGAGAGACACAGGAGAGTATATGCCTGGGGTCGGAGTATGCTTGCACATCTCTATCACGACCTCAAAGAGTATGTTTTCGGACAGGGTTGCAGCTTGATGACATGCACACTTCTGCAGGTGTGGATATTTGAGCACTTTACATGCACCAGGCCTGTCAGCTATCCGATGAGTATGGCTAGCGAGCGACCTAGGGTATTTGCTTATCCACTTACCAGCGAGTGGAGATTTGGAGATCTATTGTATTGGAGAGTGATAGTTGACAGATTGACAACCGAGGTGACCGTGTGGAGACCATATCTGTGGATGCACAGATGGGATGGGATGGAGAGACAGTTAGCATGCCTACAGAGGAACCGCCTACTGAGAGGACGATATCCACACATCATAGTCCCATTCTACTTTGACCGAGTACGGAGGCAGTTCGGGCTAGAGCAGTGTGTCCTAGCCGATGTGCCCATCTATACTCGACACTCACGAGTCCTTCCCAGACCCAAAGCAGTAGCGAGACCGATGATAGACGATATCGAGATCACAGATATAGAGGGGTCCGATCAGGATGTGGTCACTGATTATGCTGCAGACCCCGGGGCACAGTGCAGGTATCATTCCTGGTTTATGAGATCATACCCAGGGCCTCTCTTTCCACTAGATCACCCGACAGGCCATCCAGGTCCATGGAGGCATGGAGATCGAGATGAGGATCAGGGATCCAAATCGGAGGAGCCAGAGGAGGGAGAGGGTCATGAGGAGGCAGGAGGTCCTGATCCGCCTATAGGAGATCAGCCTAGTGCCGAGGAGGAGGAGGATGAGGATGACGAGGAGGAGGAGAGAGATGATGATGAGGAGAACGAGGATGCAGATGAGGATAGAGATGATGAGGAGGAGTCAGATGCAGCTCCTCACCATTTAGGGGATGATACCGTAGCCTTAGATCCTCCCGTTATTCCCCAAAAGGGGGAACATGAGGCGCTACGGAGACCTGCACCTATCGCGCACAGATCGCTCAAACGTGGGGAGCCTAGTAGTTCCCAGTCACAGATGCTACCATATCATGATCCCTACTAGCGTGAGGGAGATCCAGGTATAGTAGGTTTATATTGATTGATTGATGTTTTGATGATATAAAATGGTACTAACACAAAATCTGTTCTACTGCTACAGCTAATGTGCAGGAGTGGTGCTCCTTGATCCAACAAGCAGTGACAGATATCTCTACGACAGCGTAGATCCCTAGTTCCTCACAGGTTGCTTATAGACCTCAAGGGAATGCGGGTCGGCATGATGATTTGTTTTCTCCATTTCGAGTACAGGTAGAGATATGGAGGGAGAGAGAGCGGGCTCTATCAGAGGACCTTCAGCGAGCACAACGTGATCTAGCAGCAGCTCAGGCCGAGGCTACCTCGTATCGCGCTATCCTTATGGATAGGGATCGTAGGAGTTCCTCTCGGAGCCATTCACGATCTATATCATGGTATACCCCCATGGGTCCACCTGCACGACCGGATCAGGAGGGAGCATCTAGTCGTCACTCTCCAGCCACCAGCCCTAGGGATAGGAGATGATCTTATGATGTAGGGTAGGTCACATTTTGGATTTGTAGGGACCTACCTTTGTATATTGATCCACATATATATATATATATATATATATATATATATATATATATATATATATATATATATATATATATATATATATATATATATATATATATATATATATATATATATATATATATATATATATATATATATATATATATATATATATATATACATGCTTCTTTGTTTCATACGTGTTATCTTTAATGCCTAAACAATGTGTATTGTGATTAAAATTAATACATTTGGTAGATGTACATGTATGTTCTGAATTTAATTTCCATGTGATTGATTTCTCAATGCTCCATGATTAAATTGATACATGTGTGACTTAATTAAAATATTTGATCAAGTACTATATTGATGATAAGGAAGAAAGTATGTATTAAGCCTACGAATCATATAACCAATGTGATTTAATTTGAATTTAAACACAACATGACATGATTCAACTTAACACATAAAAACATTGTATAATATGTCAACATAATGAAAATGTAAATCTTTTGTAATTTACATAAATGAATTCAAGACAAACCATAAAGTAAAGACACATGCTTGTCAGGAACGAAGCAATATAGATTAAACAAAACATCATTTAATTCTATTTGCTCTAATCAAAGATATGTTAACATGTTATCCAATTTTGAAGAAGTGAGAAAGGAAATAGATAAATGATAAGGAATGAGGCATTAAGCATAGTATCTTCGCA
This sequence comes from Cryptomeria japonica, assembly GCF_030272615.1. NCBI lineage: Eukaryota > Viridiplantae > Streptophyta > Pinopsida > Cupressales > Cupressaceae > Cryptomeria > Cryptomeria japonica. The sequence continues at coordinate 248,690,227 of NC_081412.1, forward strand.
AGTGCATAGCGTTTATAGGGTCTTTAAGAGGCGTACTGTCTACATCCGCTATTTTGTAAGCACCTGATCCATAATCTTCAATAACGATATACGGTCCAAGCCAATTAGGACTAAATTTTTCCTTTTCTTCAGGTAAGGCATTCACATTGCGCTGATTCTCATAGAGCACTAAGTCACCCACTGAGAAGGAATGTTGAATAACCTTATCATTATAGTTTCATTGTAGAGTTTTGTGATATGCTTGAATATGCTCAAGAGCATTTATACGCTGTTCATCAAGCATCTCAAGCTGTTGAAGTCTTTGTTCTCTATAGGAGTCATCATCTATTATACCTTTGAGAGAAACTCTAAGTGATGGAATCTCTAATTCTAAAGGCATAATAGCATCAGCACCATAAACAAGATTATAAGGAGTAGTTCCCGTGGCAATTCATACACTCGTTCGGTAGGCCCAAAGAGCATAGATTAGCTGAGTACTCCAATCCTTACCATGCTTATTCATGGTTTTGCGAAGAATTTGTTCGATTATTTTATTGGATGATTCGGCTTGACCATTTGATTGAGGATAGTATGGTGTAGAAAATCGATGTTTGATATGATATTTCTCGAGGAATTGCTTCACGTCTTTATTCTTAAATGATGTCCCATTATCAGAGATTATAGTGGAAGGTATCCCAAATCGAGAAATAATGTTTTCTAGAAGAAATCGACAAATCACTTCAGCTGTAGTGGAGCGAAGAGGAACAACTTCTACCCACTTTGTAAAGTAATCTGTTGCGGTTATAATGAAAACATGTCCTTGAGATGAAGGAGGAGAGATTTTACCGATGAGATCCAACCCCCATGCAGAGAAAGGCCAAGAAGCTACCTGAGAACGGAGTTCTTGGGCAGGAGCATGAATCAAATTATTGTGTTGTTGGCATTGGTGACATTTCCTAACAAATGAAAAAGAATCCGGCTGCATAGTTTGCCAATAATATCCCATACGAAGTAATCTTTGAACCAAGGATTTACCTCCAAAATGCCCCCCACAGGCACCTGAATGTGCCTCTTCAAGAGCAATAGGGATTTCTGATTTGTTAAGATAGCGAAGGAGAAGACCGTTATAACCCCTTCGGTAAAGAACATTAGAAAGAATGATATACCTAGCAGACAACTTGTGAACTCTAGCCCTGGTGTTCCTATTAGCGGAATCAGGAAAGGTACCATCAGTCAAGTATCTTACGATATGCGAGTACCATTCATCTGAGTCTATGAAGTCACAACATGTCACCAGGCTGGAATCATCTACAATAGCTGGAGAAGTAAGGTTGTGAATAACAAATTTAAGATCAACCACAGGGTCCTCTAAAGATACAAGAGAAGCCACACATGCCATTGCATCTGCATGTCGATTATCTTTTCGAGGAACAGGTTCTATGGTGTAAGAATCAAATTTTTGTAACAAAGAGATAGCAAGGTCTTTATATTATGATAACTTGTCTTGTTTTGCTTGATACAGTCCTGTTACTTGTCTTATAATCAGTTGAGAATCTCCAAAAATATGTATGTGTTTTATATTCAAAGCTAAGGCTGCCTTTATTCCTGCTATAAGAGCCTCATACTCAGCAATGTTATTGGTACATAAGAAATTGAGACGGTAAGATAAGGGAATAGACTTTTTTGTAGGAGAAATCAGAACAACACCTGCCCCTGATCCCGTACGACACTTAGAGCCATCAAAGTATAACTCCCAAGTTTCATCTTTCTCTGTACAAAGGATGAAATCGTCGGGAAAAGACTCAGGGTTAGGGAAGGAGAAAGGTGAAGGGGCCTCAGCTAGGTGATCGGTCAATGCTTGCCCTTTAATTGCCCTTTGTGAAACAAATTTAAGGTCAAATTCAGTTAACATCATAACCCACCTAGCTAGGCATCCTGATAAATCAGTTTTAGAGAAAAGATGCTTCAACGGATCAAATTTTACCATGATGTGGACTTCTGAGTTTAAGAGATAATGTCTCAATTTCTGAGTTGCAAACACCAAGACCAAGCATTGTCTTTCTATCACAGAATATCAGGTCTCATAATCGAGTAAGGTACGACTTATATAATAAACCGGACACTCCTTACCATCTTTATCATGTTGTGCCAATAATGTTGCAAGAGCATGAGAGGACGTAGCCGTATAAAGAAGGAAGGGTTTGGAAGATTCGGCCGGTCGAAGGATAGGAGGATTAGCCAAATACATTTTTAAATCTTCAAATGCTTGTTGACAATCCTCATTCCATTGAAAAGTGATATTCTTTTTGAGAAGTTGAGTGAAAGGAAAAGTACGATCTGCAAGTTGAGATACAAACCTACGAATAGCTTGAATCTTTCCTTGTAAGCTTTTGAGTTGAGACACATTTCTAGGAGGTGGCATGTTGACAATAGCATCTATTTTCTTAGTATCCACCTCAATCCCACGATGCGAAACTATGAATCCTAATAGTTTTCCACTATCCACACCAAAAACACATTTTCGAGGATTCAAGCGCATGTGATATTTACGAATCCTTTCAAAGATTTGACGAAGGATCTTAATATGATCTATGCGAAGAATGGATTTGGCTAAAACATCATCAACATAGTCTTCTAAAATCTTATGCATGTAATCGTGAAAGATAAGGGTCATCGCTCGTTGATAAGTTGCACCGGCATTTTTAAGTCCAAAAGGCATCATTATCCAACAAAACGTATCCCAAGGAGTTGTGAAAGCAGTTTTGAATTGATCTTGAGGGTTAATGAAAATTTGATTGTATCCTGAAAAACCATCCATGAAGGATAACAAGGCATGTCCTGCCGTAGAATCAACTATCATGTCAATTTTTGGAAGAGGGAAATCATCTTTTAAAGAAGCCTTATTTAAATCTCGGAAATCGGTACACATTCTTATTTTATTATCTGGTTTAGCCACAGCGACAATATTTGAAATCCATGGGGAATAATCAATAGGGTGGATAAATCCAGCCTCCAATAATTTTTCAATCTCAGCCTTAACAAGCAGAGCCACCTTAGGATTCATTTTTTGAATCTTTTGTTTCACGGGCTTAACATCAAGGACTAAGACAATATTATGGGTAACAATCTTAGGATCTATACCAAGCATGTCAGAGTATGTCCAAGCAAAGATCTTGGGGAATTCATGCAATAAACCATCATATTGTTTTTGTTCCTCTTCGTCCAGACATTTTCCAATTTTAATAACTTTTTCTTCATTGCAAGGATCCATCTTAACATTAGTGGTGTCACTTATGAGAAGATTACTTTGTTGAGGAGTATCCTTTAGCTGAGGGAATTCTTTCACAATCTCATCATTATCCGTCTCTTTTCCAAAATAGGCTTCAGTGTTCAAACAATAAGGGAGTCCCCTATTGTGATGATAACGAGGAAGAGTATCATATGCTCCTAAAAATTCAGCTAAAGCATCATCGGTAGGAAAAACATCCAACGCACAGGCACACGAAGGATCTTCATCAATATACTTGGGGTGTTGCATTGATAGAGATGTAGAAATAGTATTAACACTAATACATGGTCTTCTAGAAGCCTTAGTGCGCTTACAGGGATTGTAGCCAAGTCCAAAGGCATGGTTGTGAAGATTATTCTCTAGAGGAACCTTTATTCCTTGTTCGTGAGCGCCACAACCATTTCCATGATACCCATGCTTAGCAAAAATGCGAAAACCACGACCATAACGATCAGCCATTTCAGACAGAGAAGGCGGTTTTTCATAAGACAAAGAATCAAACTCTTCAGAATTAGAGGTGCGGGGAGAAGAAGTTTGAGAAGCAGCCACAAAGTTATTACTCATAGGTTCAGGTAGTGTTGATTGATTTTTAGCTTCTTCCTTCTTTTCAGCTTTAAGCTCTCTAGAAGGAACCTTATATTCACCTACAAAGGTAGGATTAAAATCAATCGTCGTCTGCGAGAACCTTCTCAGGATCAAAATCCTTCTTATGTGTAGTTTCAAGTCGAGAAGAGTCTTCTTCAGGAGCTCCAGACTCATCCAAAGAATTTTGATCATCAGAGAGTGAGGATTCACCGATAGGTATCTTGTTTAAAGAGTCACCACTAGACAAGGGCGGCTTAGAGGCACCCCCTTTGGAAGTAGATGTTTGCAAACAAGCTTGAAAATTGGTATCACCTATCAAGGTATATGTCTTATTGTTGTAGATAAACTTAACTTGTCTGTGCAATGTAGAGGGGACAACTTGCATACTGTGAATCCAAGGTCTCCCTAATAACAAGTTGTATGTTAGATTTCCCGACATAACATGGATAGGAGTAGGCAAAGTAACAGGCCCCACTGTGATGGGTAAGGTGATAGTACCTAATGAAGTTTTAGCCACATTATCAAAGCCTCAAATAGGATGAGAGTCCGGCTCAATTAGAGATGTATCCACATTCATCTTATGCAAAAGATTAATGCTACACACATTAAGACCAGAGCCATTATCTACTAGTGTTCGTCTTATAGCAGTGTCTTTCATGATAACCACAATCATCAAGGGATCATATTGATGTTGGATTTCACTAGTAGGCAACTCATCTTGGGTAAACACAATTTGAGCTTTAGGATTCATCATAGAGTTAACCAAAGATGCTATATTACTAGATGTATTCGGTGGAGGAACATTCAAATCTTTCAAGGCATCTTGTAACATTCCATGATGAGTGGAAGAAGTTTGAATCAAATCCCAAAGGGATATCTTAGCAGGGGTAACTTTAAGTTGTTCTATGAGATCATATTCCTTACTAAGAACTTGTGAAATACGTGGAGCTTGCGGAAGAATTGGTTGAGGATTCGGAAGAGAAACTGGAATAACAGGAGGAGGACTAGGCTGCCTATTATTTTTGGTATGATAAGTATGGGCAACCGCATGATAACTCTCTCTAGTTATTTGCTTGGCATAACTATAAGGACTTATAGGTTTTCTTCCTTGCACAGTGATGATTGGTTTATTCGGAGTACAAAAGGAATCATGATCATACCCTCCTTGGACAGTAAGGAGAGGTGATTTAGGACCTTGAAAGGTGGGAGAAGGATAAGCACCTTGGACTTCAAAGAGAGGCTTTTTATGCTCATTCAAGTTTATCATGTTAACCAATTTAGAGGTTTTGTTTTTGTTTAGAGATTTCGATAAAGCCACAGTCATCAAGAGCATCATCCAACAAAGCATGATCATATCTATTAAAAGGTTTATCTTTTGATTCAAAAGGAGACATCTCCTCATAGAGGGGATTGTTGAAAACAACCATGTTACTAGATTTAGTGGAAGAGTTGATAGGAATGTACCCTTGAGAGGACTCATTCAACTTATCTTTCTCATCACAACGAAATGGCATAATAACAAGGTTTATGAGTTTTTGGTAAAATGAAGGTTTGGCATCTTTAGGGTTCAAAAACATCTAATTCATCTTGGCTATACTCATAATAATCATCATAAGCATGAACATTTTGCAAATAAAAGTCGGACATTTTGAAATAAAAATTGCATGAAATTTAAACACACAATGCAAAGAAACACACTCTTTTTTTTTTTTTCTTTCTAATAAAAATGAAATGAAAACACACTAGATCTAGATCTAGATCTAACAAATGCAATGCAAGAAGAAACAATGATAGATTCACGTCGGGTTCACCAAAATGTGTGAGGGAAAAAGCGAGACTAGGTTATCATGCCCTAATCCTACCTTTTGACACACATTACGGAATACGAAAGAGCCTAGAGGTATCACACAATTGGCTACTTCTTTTTGTGAAAGAGAGAGCCACGGGCTACCTATTAGGGTTTCTATTCCTTTGTTGTAATTGAAAGGTAAGATTATGCAAGTTGAATTCCTAACCCTAAAATGCAAGTATGAGCTAACAACAAGATTGCAGAATTGAACTTAAACAATGGAAAGCTGTAAACACAAGGATAAAACAAGAATGCAGATGCGTACTCGGAGTCAAAGTTTGACTGAAAATGTTCGGGATGGGGGCGCGGGCGCCACTGTCCTGATTCTGTCCCGGAACTACACCTGAAACTGCTGTTTGTCAGGAGGACCAGGGCGCCCAGTGCCTCTGTCCCAGGGACTAGGGCGCCCAGCGCCCCTGTCCTGGCAGGACCAGGGCACCCCACGCCCCTGTCCTGGTATTCTGCTCTGCAATTTGATGTGGGGTGCTGTCTCGACCTGCTTTTTCTGGATCTACAACCTGCGGCATCGTCCGAGTCTCGAAACCTGCTCTTATATCTGAAAAAGGTGTTTGGGCGGCTATATAGGGTTTTGCCTTAGTCAAACCCCTGCTTTGGTGATTTCCACCTCCATGAATAGCCAAGTTGTATTGTAAAAGTAATGTGTGTGCAGACCTTGTGTGTGTGCAAAATCTAAAATGCAAGTAAGCAAACTAGAGCAACCTAGAAAGTAAACCCTAATTGCTTGTTAATGATAATGTAAATGCTCTAAATCAAGATGCAAAGTGATCTAAAGCATGAATAAATGAGATATTGAAGCTTATGCAAAGACATGAAAACAACATGAAATCATACCCAACCCTCAAGGGAGGAGTACAAGCCAATCTTCAGTCGGTAATCTCCTATTGTTCTTCAATGTCTTCCAAGCCCTAAATGGATGAATGGAATTGTTAAATGCTTGATAGAGGGATGTTCAATGTTGTTGAAGTCTTCACAGATCTGCTCTTTCACTGCATATGAGGTTCCTGAAAACAAAATTCGGATCCCTTCAAATGAAGAAAGAGAGCTCTTATGTATGAAACCCTAGGTCTCAATTCCAATTTTTGGCCGACCTAGAGATTGAATATCCCGCCAATTTCTTGGGGTTAAGCTTTATTTATGATTGGATCGCGCTCCTAAAATTTCGGGAAAAATGTCCGGGACCGTGTGCACTCCGGGCGCCACGGTCCCGACAACTTTTCACCAAATTTTCAGGGCCGTCAGATATGATGATTTTAGAGAGAATCCTGAAGTTACATGTGATTTCAAGATGTTTTGACCCTTGAAATCAAGCCCCCAAGCTCAGAATAGGGCCTAATTAGGGTTTTTGATTAAGTAGTGTATTGGAAGAATAAAATGAAAGGGGCACGCTTTAATGAAAGGGCCCGACTTTATGATGTGGAAAATGATGAAATAGAACCTTTAGACCTAATTAATTTGATTAATTAAGTGCTAAAGGGGAAATGTAATGTAAAATGCAACTGCGCCAAGGCGGGTGCTAAACTAGGTGTTAAATTGTACTGCTTTAGCAAGTGCGTACAATTTATGACGTTACATTGTCTAACACATCCTCCTTGACTACAACAAACACAATATCTTCATTTTCTTCATCTTCTGATTCCTCATCTGTGACACCTTCATCAACTGCTACAAAACAGTTTCTCCGGTTTCCTCCTTTGAATTTCTTGAACCTTTCCGGTTTGTCCTTGCTATCACCATTAGGACAGTTTATAGAAATGTGTCCTATCCTGTTACAAGAGAAGCATTTCAAAGGAATCTTACCTCTATATTTGCTGGTTCCCTTAGGAAGTCTCTTGGCAAGAAGAGCTTCAAATTCCATCAGAATCTCCTCATCATCCATTTCTCTGCTCTGTCTTGGTTCGCCACTGGTACTAGCTTCTTTGCCTTTTCTAGATGGTGCAACAGATGCTCTAAAGGCTGATTTAGTCTTCTGAACACTACCATCAAAGATATTTAGCTCATAGGATGTCAACTTTGCAATGATGGAGTCTAGGGACACCTTAGTCTTGTCTATTGACCTCAACTCCTAAATAGCAGCAACCCTTATTGCATAGATTGGTAATAAGGATCTCAAAACTTTTCTAACAACAGTGGAATCTTCCATTTTACCACCTGCACTCTTGATATCTCCAACAACAGTTTTGATTCTTTTTCCATATTGTTGAATGGTCTCACCTTCAACCATCTGCATGTCTTCAAACTTCCCTCTAAGGCTTTCTTCCTTAGCTTGTTTTACATGCTCATCACCGCCATAGATATTCTCAAGAGTATCCCATACTTCTTTGGGATTTTCTTTATCCTGGACATCAATAAACTCAATGTCAGATAAACTACTGATTAGGGCTTCCATGACTTGCCCATTCTCCTGAATCTCTCTCTTTTGGTCATCAGTGAGAGTACTGGTAGGGATAACATAAACATTCTCAACATAGCTCCAATTTTGAGCACCCATGCTTCTGATGTATATCTTCATTCTGTCCTTCCATATTTTAAAGTTATCTCTATTGAATTTTGGACCTTCCCTCTTCATCATTACAATAGGATCTTTCCCTCAAGCAATTAAGCTTACAACACAGAGGACCTGGAGGGCGCTCTGATACCAATTGATAACACAATGATGAATAGTGAGTACCAAACCTGTACTGAGAGGGGGGGTGAATCAGTACAGGCACAAAAACTGTTCCTGAACCAGTTTGATTGCAGACTGTAAACTACTGGCAATCCCTAATACTAGTCCAAACCAGATTACTACCAGTTAAACATAGTGCAACTATAAAAGACACGAATCGGTCAATATTCTTAGCTTTCCATACAACCTACTTCCTCATTTCCACTTTGTCCTTATGCATAAACAGATAATCTATCTTCAGAAATATAATAATTGGCTAGATCAACATGATTCACCACTTGACAGAAAACAACAAAGCCTCACATGAAAAAGACATCACATATGACACACATATTTTTCACGTGGAAACCCAACTGGGAAAAACCACGGTGGGGATGAATACCCACAATCTATTTTTGAACTCTTTAGAAGTCCACTCTATTAGAAGCCTAGTCCGGTTAAAGAATGTTACAATAGGTTCTGTTAGGAACCAATCCTGTTAGGGATCACCCGGTTAAGGGATGGCTAGAATACCCAGTTAAGGGTTAAACCCTGTTAGAGGTTACCTTGTTAGAGGATTTTATGAACTCAATGGCTTTGAGTCACCTTGTTAAAGGATTTACAACAAGTTGGTTAAAGCTACCCTGTTAAGGGATTTTCCAACTGTTGAAGTGATTAGAGATCAATAGGTATTACAATGATCTGGTAATAGCACTCAATGCCAATGTAGATCCGCTTTAGTTCCTTCCTTTTGCACACACACTATGTAGGTATCAATCCTCTCAACTGGTCTGGCAAGAATCACGTATCTCTGCACATAGATACACACACAACATTTGCCAACAACCTCAGCATGAAACACCACATCGACCTTATAGGAAACAGATAGGTCAGTAGCATAAACCCTAAACCCTAAACACTTAGGTTTAGAAATTTAGTCGGTTCAATCCTGACCATTGAACACTTTGCATTTGAATACAACGGTCTTGAACAGATCTCAAGACATTCTCCATCATTCGTTCTTCACTGCTTCTTGGAGGTGATAACCCATCACGCATTCTCCACCATTTGCAGAGACTTCGCACATTCTCGAGGTAGATAGGATCAATCTCCTTCATGCCAGATCCTTCACATGCACAAGGTTGATGTGGAAAAATGATCTGATCTCCATTACAATGCTAACTCATCACACAATACCATCGGTTAAAACACACAGGCTCGAAACACTTCAACCAGAAACCCTGAAGTTGAGACTACCAATTGGTAGTCATGCCATATGAACCCTTGATACAGAACATTCCATATACTGGTTCTCATTCTGACATACTGATTCTAGTTCACAACATCATACCAGTTCACTTGGACAAGCATACCGCTTCACTTTTTCACATATGCCGGTTCACAACATCATACCAATTCTCTTTGTCAGTCGCTTAACTTCAATAATCCTGTTCACTCTTCATCATGTTACCGGTTCACTCTTTAGCATATTACTGGTTCTCTTTTAGCATATTGACATCAATGACAACACAATATGATCATGTCAACATATTCTGCACATATGCCAACAACCTTAAGCTTATGTTGTATACTAATAACCACTCTACCAAAAATAGCTATTGAATCATTTAAAGGGTCAAATGATTCACTCAAAAATTTCAGCTTTGCCTTCCTTTGCAGCTCGATGTGCTTGTTCTTTCTTCCTCTTACTGGTGACCTTTGGTGCTTTAGCTGCTTTTGATGCAATCTCCTTAGTTTTTCTTCTAATTTGTTTTTTAAGAGGAGGAGGGGGCTTCTCCTTGACAACTGCACTTCTTGTTTGTTTGTCGATAGGTGCACTTGAAGTTCCAGCCTTCTTCTCTTAAAATCTTCCTCTAGCTTCAACAATCATTTCTTTAGTGAAGCCTTGTTCCACAACAAATTGTTCAACCTCTTTTCTAACTTTCTTGGCAATCACCGGTTTAGCCAACTCAGAATGTACATCTATAGATTTCTCTTTAAATGTTCCAAACCTAGTTGCACTAGGATCTACCCATGTAGATAGAAGGTGATCAGCATAAGCAATCAAAATATCAGCTTCTACCTCATATCCCATGGGCATCACCCATGATGTCCTTGGTTTCGCAGCCTCCATTTGACATGTATCTATGTCAACCATAAAGAAGATACAATGTTTATATTTCTTCGCAATATGCTCTGGTATTCTTTCTCTAGCATGCATTCTTTTATGGAAATCTTTGAAATATCCCCAGATTATCTTTGTGAAATCATTACCAAGCATTTTGATATTGTTCTTAATCTATAACATTGTTGGTGTATCCTCTGACCACTGAATATCACCGATACCATGAAAGAAGTTTTGGAAATAGAAAAACAAACCAATGATCAGCTGTCCAAACTTGAATTTCTATCTCTTATCCTTCAATATTGATTCAAGGTTCAACATCAACTATGCTCTCAAAGCCTCTACAAGATCATAGTCAGCATTGTCCTTCAACATCTGGTAAGTTGTGCGGATTGTAGCTCCGGGAATGCTATTCATTCTGCTCGAATGATAAACCCTATAACCAATAACCATAGATGCAAATTTTACCTCTAGATCATCAATCTCATTTATAATCATTGCATGACCATCCCACTTAGATTTAGTTAATCGAGTAAATTCATCCTTCGGGATTGATCTTAACATAGGAACTTCACCGGTTTCCCATAATCAAGTGACAACATGGATGGCTTCCTTTGTAATCTTATGTGGGAGATCCAACCACATGAGCTGATCATGTATTCTACTCAAAACATATCTGATATGGTCTTCTTCAAAATCATCAAGAAAGTTCACAACATGATGAAAACCCTTGTCAATAACCCTTTTGAATTGATCCTTTATAACTCCTTGTTTATCACACAGTATTCGGTATTAATTCAAGATTGCAAAAGTTCCCAAATCTTCTAGTTTTTAATGAATGTAGGATCTAATGTCTTCGACATGCAAAACACCATAGGGTACACTATATAAGGCTCCAGCTAGATCAGTTTCAATTGACTTATGTGGATGCCTCTTGACTTCCGGTTGAGGTCTTACAATAACATAGAAAATGTGTGGTGTATCCATTGTGAAAAATCAAACATAGAAACGGATTCTCAGATAAATACCTTTCAACTTCTTCGCTGCTAGGGTTTCCGGTCTGAATGCACTATCACTGATTCACTTCTTCACAAATCTTCACAATTCGCTAATCAATTTCATCATAGAAATAATCAAATTCTCTTCTCTCCTTCATTTGCTTTGCAAATGTGCTCTTGATAATGCAAGGTGAGAAATGAAACTTGTAAAACACCTTTTATTTGCCTTTACCGACTGCATTAAATGCTATACCAATTGAACTTACCCTAATCATCGTTCAACCCTAAAACTTGTTATCGGCTCTCATAACACATCCAATATACCAGTTATGACTCAAAACTACTTCATAACATCATAATACATCACAACAAGGACACCATACGACCCATAACGACACCATATGGTGTCCCAAGGGGTCATATGGTGTCCTAAGGGGTCATAGGGCACCATATGACCCGTTAGGACACCATACGACCCCTAACAACACTGTATGGTGTCCTAAGGGGTCATATGGCATCCTAAGGTGTTATAGAACACCACATGACCCCTTAGGACACAATATGACTCCTACCAACACCTAAGGGGTTATATGGTGTCCTAAGGGGTTATAGGACACCATATGATCCCTTAGTACACCATACAACCCCTAATGACACCATATGGTGTCTTAAGGGGTCATATGGTGTCCTAAGGGATCATAGAACATCATATGATCCCTTAGGATGCCATACGACCCATAACGACACCATATGGTGTCCTAAGGGATCACAAGTCACCATATGATCCCTTAGGACACCATACGACCCCTAACAACACCATATGGTTCCCTAAGGGGTCATAGGTCACTCTAAGGTGGAAAGATGAACTATTATTACAATATAAAAAGTAGTACCAATACTACTTACAAAAATAAGTTCAGATCACCCCTGAGAGTGAGTATGAGGTTCAAGGATGAAAATAATAAACCAGTATGCTCCCCATCTCTCCCTCCCCAAGCCCTTTCCCACCCCCCTCTCTCTCCCCCTCCCCATTCCTCTATCCCTCACTCACTCTCCCTCTCATTATTTGTCTCCTCAACCCCCCCACTCTCTCTCTCTCTCTCTCTCTCTCTCTCTCTCTCTCTCTCTCTCTCTCTCTCTCTCCCTTTCCCCGTCCTCCCCTCTCTCTCTCCCTTTCTCCTTCTCCCCCCCCATTCTCTATCTCTCTCACTATTCCTCTCTCCATCTCCCTCAAGTATCTCTCTCACTTTGCTTATATGTAAACAAATCGGTTATTGGATATCTGATTTGTTTTCATTAGGGAGCCAACGTTCAAAAAATGGGTGCCAATGGGAATTTTTTGTAGCTCTAGAAAAAATATGAATAAAAAATCAGATATTCGATTTTTGCATGTGGGCCATTTTGTGCATTCCAAAAGCCCACACATTCGTGTTGTAGGCAACAATCACAAGTTTTCAGATAGACAATGACAAAATTCTACTTTTGAGAGATTCTTGGAGACAAATTTGTCATTGCCAATCATTTAGTAGCATCTTTGTGGAGGTATAATGGGGAGCAGCAGTTGTCAAAAGTATAAACGTGAAAGAAATCTTTCAAATGACCAAATTGATGTATATAGACAAAGAGATAGAGAAGGTCATAGCAGGAGAAGACAAGGTATGTCAAATATTGGTGAAGCCTTTGCAAATGTTACTTCAAGTGAAGAGGAAATTGAATTTGAAAATGTTGAGCAAATTATTGAAAATGAAAATGAAAATGTAGATTTTGATATTGAAAGTGTTGAACATGATATTCAAATTGGGAATGACAATGTTGAAATAGATAATGAAAATTCTCAACATGATATTGAATTTATGAATGAAAATGTGGGAATCAACAATGAAGGTGAAAATTTGGGTGTTGACATTGAAGGTGAAAATTTGGGAATTGACATTGGAGGTGAAAATTTTGGAAATTTTGACATTGAAGATGGAATTGTTCAACCAAGTTAACAATATGTAAAACCAAATTACATGAGAAATGAAGACCCTCTCATGGATGAAAGACAAATTCCAAATTCAAGACCTTCAAGAACCCCAAAATGGTTACTTGAAATTGATGAGAACATTATTGCGAATTTTGAAGGCAAGAGGTCAACAAGAACCGTTCGATCATGGGATACACAACTTGTCAACCAATATTTTAGCAAAAAGACATTGACTGAGCAATGCCGACTTTTTGTTTAATTGCTAAAGATGCAAAAGATGAGACCATTGCTAGCCAAATTGAAGATTCGTATGAACAAGAAGATGGAGAGAAATTCTATTATTGTCAAAAATATTTTTAATGCTCTCAATTTTATTGGAAAGAATACTAAGGAAAGAGATAAGAGAGCCACTCGAAGAGTGATTACAACCTCCTTAGTAAGTCATCAATTGAGGAAGGCTCATTTTATTAGACAAACTTGTGTTGATTTTAACGTAAACTGTAAAACTTTGAATAGAGCACTTGAAAGAAGACAAAGACTCGATGATCTTCTTCAACATGATACATGGGATTTTAGTGGGAGGCTTCCACGTGTTGATAGAAAGCTGACCAACAATGTGAAGGAGGAAATTCAACAATTTTGGCACTCTAATTATAGAGTATCACCCAATGTAAAGGATGTTTTGAAATTAAGAATTGACAACCAAGACCGCACACCACATCCCAAACATTTCTTGGAATCAAGCCAAACAAAGTTGTACAAATTTTTTTTGTGAAGAACATCCAACTTTGCAAATATTGCAAAGGGCCTTTGAATCTTTGAAACCATTTTATTGTGTACCTCTTAAGATTCGCAATACTTGTTGCAGATCCCATGTGGAGTTTTCAACATACCATGAACTTTTATAATATATTCGTTCTACGATGCATACTAATAATATGTTGCAGGAGTGCGATGCAAAGCAATTTCCTAGATCATCAAGAGACTTGCTAGATCTATTTTTTTGCGTCCTAGAGATGATGGATGTTTTTTCTATAAAAATGATTGTTTGAATGCAAAGTGATCACAATGTGGTGGGTTGTCAAATTTTGTTTCATGTTTTCATGAGGGCAGCGAACACGAGTTTGAAAATAATATTTTTGAGAAAAAAAGATATGAGACAGTGAAATATACTTTGAAGAGTGGAGGTGAAGGTTCTAGATGCAAGTTGGTCTCTAAAGAAGTTAGTGTTGCTGATTTTATTTTGGATTTTAAGTAAAATATTTTCTACAAATATGCAAGACACACCCATAGGTCTTAGTGGTTTGATCAACAATTCAAGATGTGTAAGAACTCTTTCTTGATTGGCACTATTATATTGGTGGTTGATTTTGCAGAAAACTATACATTGCAACCACAAAATGAGGTATTGTCTCAGTATTACAATTCATTCCAAATTGCTATTTTTGTTCACATAACATATAGACATACCCCTGATAGTACATAAGAGGATAGGAAGATAATCAAGGAGTATCATTTTTATATGAGTGATGATAGATCACACTCCTCGGAGTATGTGCAACATTGTTTCAAGAATTTTTTTGAGTTCTTGTAGGAGAAAGGTATTGCAGTTGATCGATATCTCATATGGTCAAATAAATGAATGGGTTCAATTCAAGAATGCTCGTATATTTTATTGTTTGAGTAGAATGCATGTAGAGAGACGTATACCTCGTATTTGGAGTTTTTTTGAAGCAGAGCATGGGAAGGGGGAGCATGATGGAGCAGATGCATGTATGAAGAGAGATCTAGTTAAGGAGAAATTGAGGATTTCAAGTGCAAATTTCTTTGATGCACATTCTATTGTTGATTGGTGTAATTCAACATTGTCATAGGGAGGGACACTTGATTCAATAGTGCACAAATTCTTTTGTTTGGTTGAGGAGGGCACAATGGGAGACATATTGGATTGTCAAACAATTAAAGATTCTTCAAAGATGCATTCATTTCACAACTCAGATGCAAGTACATGGACCAATTAGGCATGAGAGTTGGCTTATTTTTGTCAGAGTTGTGTTCAGTGTGATTGGGATCAGTGTGAGTCAAGTGAGTGGGTTGATACGTGGGTTCCATAATATCTAACTCCTTTATCTCAATAATATCCATGTCAAATGATGACATGGAAAGTTCATTTGATTATGACCACCTTTCAGACCTTCTACAACCAGGACATGTTTTTACAGTGGTTGCACCACAGAGGAATGAAGAGAGATTAGACTATTGGTTGGCACGATGTGTACAAAGAAAGAGTAAGCTAACACAATCAGTGACAAATGATGATGGGTTCATGTATCCTATAGGTTCAGTTGTTGTTGTAGGAACTTGGTTGTGAACATACATGATTAGAAAGAATGACATGCCTACATTTGAAGACTATAAGAGACACAAAACCAGTCTCATGTATTCACACCTTATTATAGCTACAAATGTCAAGTTGTTGAAGCATCAAGCAAGATTGAAGACCAAAAGAGCTATGGATAGTGACTACTGTTGATCATGAAGCAATACTAGATACTCTTAAGCAAAGAGATGACCCTTCAGGAACACTTGAGTAGTAGGTCTTTATTATCTCTTTTGTTTTATCATGTATTTCATCTCAAATAATGATCATAAAACCTTAATGTTCAAGTTTGTTACGTGTATATTAATAATGTGTTTAAAATGCAGGTCTACTTTGATGAATATTACTATTGCATCATGATTTTTGCATGCGCATAGTGGGTACACTCGATATAATTTGTATAATCCTACCTCTTCATTAATTTGACATCTTCGTTTATTATCATGCATTTCATTTCAAATAATTATCATAAAACATTTATGCTAATACATGTCTTTTTGATTCAATACAACACTATTGCATTATGATTTTTGCATCAACATAGTGGGTACACTCGATATAATCCCACCTGTCCATTTATTATCATGTTTTTTATGTGTAGATTAACAAATTTTAAAAATCTAGGTCTTTCTTATGTTGTTAACGTTGCTTATGTTGGTCTTCATTTGTATGTAGGCATTGCTCTACGTAAGATTTATTCTTAGGACATGAGGATGTCTGATGCACATGAAGTGGGATTTTGTATTTGTATATGAGTACATTGATGCAACTTTGTTACGATGATATACGATGTATTTGTACATGAGTACAAATATATATAATGTATTTACACATGAGCACATAAGTGTAGTTGTATTGTTGATATATAATGTATTTGTACATGAGTAAACTAGTTTAGTTATATTGATGATATACAATGTATTTGAACATGAGTACATTGTTGTAGTTGTATTATTTTGTTCACCTCAATTTTGAGGGCTATCAATTATCAATTGATAAAATAAATTACTTCAATCTAAAAATTCTCTATTATATTCCGGTTTGTATGTAATCCAAGATTTAATTTGGCTATTTTCGCAGGCTTTTCCATTTGTTGTGTTTAAGCACATAGCAAAGTCTTATTTGAAGGTTGAAATATTTGGAAGATGTAGGTGTGTAAAAAATATGAGTGCTTGTCATTTTGGAAAATCAAACATCGATTCAAATAAAAGACACCCTTCTAACAATATATGTAGTGTAGTGTCCCTCCTAGACTTGCATTTTGATTTGCATTCTAATAGACTTATTTAGACATATGATGGTTATTTATGACTTTTCTGCTATCTTGGATGGTATCTTTGATACTAGGATTTTATGTTGATTTATGTTATTTGTCATGAATCTTTATGATCAGAGACTTTAATGATTGAGGACGCGAGACTTGTTATATGACATTTGATTCTTATGGATGTTGATATATAGTGTCTCCTAGATGGATGGAATTATATGACTCATGGATTTACATATGATTATTGTTTACATGGTTATGTGACTTATGATGATACTAACCCTACTTCATGATGATGATTCTATGTGGTGATTTGGTATTATATTTGACTGTCTTCGTGAGTAGAGACGAGCCATATCACTCATTGCAAGCAAGATATGTCGTCGTGATTCTCTATCACCTATCTGTTTATCGTGATGTATATGTATCTGTAAAGCGGAAAATCACGATCGAACCCTAGTTGCTCTCCCCTCTTCCAACTCCAAGGAGAGAGAAGGGAGAGTCACTCTAGGGTTGATGGTTTTCACTTAGGAGGGACTTTACATTCAAAAGAGGGGTTGAAACCCACAAGATCCAATCCCACACAATGCAAGATTGGATGCTAAATGCATTTCAAGGGTTAAGACAGCAAGGCTACCCTCTTTTGTAAAGAATGTTGATAGAAGAATTAAGCTAGGAATGCATAGAAAGTGAGAAAGATTCGCTTATAAACTGAGATAGGGATATAGGATGAAGCTGTGGACCTGGAATTAGCAGTAAAATGTCGATACGGCACTGTCCTGCAAATTTGAGCAAAAGTTGTCAGGACGATGGCGCCCGCCACCACGGTCCTCCGAAAAATCTGTGAAACGAAGGGGGATCTGTTCGTCTCTGCACAAGGATTCCAGATCTTCAATTTCAGCCGCGTACCTACAACCTTGTTGTAAGGATGTTTGTATCCTTATGTGCGAAGGTATAGATGTTGTTGTTTGTTGTATGTTGTATGTTGTATGTAGCATGTAGTATGTGATCTCCTCTTCAATGGTTGAATCCTTGTCTTGAATGCAACACTTAGCCTTGAATGGAGACTTAGAATGATCAATTACTTGAAGGAATGCTTGAATGCTTGAGTATAGTTTCCACGCTTTTTCCATCATACCAAAATGAGAGAGGAAAAGTAGTTTATATACTTGTCAATTAGGGTTGATAGACTGATTTTCCCGACCTTAGGCCAACCAGGAAATGTTATTTTCCAATTTGCAAACAAAAAGACCTGAAGTCCCATAGGAGACCGGGCCCAAAATAGGACCTAGGGACCAGGGCACTGGGCGCCATGGTCCTGGGGGACCAGGGCGCTGGGCGCCCTGGTCCTGAAGGACCAGGGCACTGGGCGCTTTGGTCCCACCTCCCGGGACAGCAGGGTGCAAAGGAGGTTCAGGCCAGGGTGCAAGAAAATGCAATTTTTGGTGTCATAATCAGGTTTCGGGGTCTCCATTCAGGTTCAGTGTTGCATCGCCATCGTGAAGACCCAAATGCGGTCGAAATTGCAAGTGTCGCAATTTTATGATGCTACATTTAGCCCCCACTTTAGCGGGAGTATAAGCGTACGCTCATACTTCCGGTAAAGTACAAGGAAACAATATTGAAAGACTTTCACCACGTCAAGGAGGCAAGATACACCAAGCCCCCAGTGGACTAAGGATCTTACGACTTCGATTGACAAAGTAAAAGGGAAGATCACGAGGGAGAACCATGACTGTCAGTAGTAAGGTTCCCTCACTATGAGTCATGCAAGAAAGATATCAAAAATTTTCAAGGCAAAGCTAAATTTGTCAAGAAATTTTCAAGTATCTTGAAAAGATATGAACGGGATGTATGCCCCCCTATGTTAAAGCGATCGCACACGCCTCACCAGGGGTGATTGCTTTAAGGTAGTGATACATATAAGAAATGAGAAAGGAGCACGTTATCACAAGGATTTAGGCCCCAAGTGTGAGATAAGCCCAAGGATAATAGACACAAAACACAAAGCACAAGGTGACTTCGCTTTCCTCAGGGTCAGTATGCTGTATGATAATTCATGTATATCATATGTATGTATGCATAATTGTTCTTCATTCCCCAATCAAGGAAGGTCACCTAGAAGAAGGGAACACATGTGTCTTTTGAGTCAACATGAGAGAGATCGAGAGATCTCAATGCTTTGCATCGTCCTCAAGTAGACAACACTAAGGACAACAAATAGAAGAATGAGAATAACATATAGAAGAAGTAACAAAAGAGAGGGGGAGAGAATCTGCTATGCTAATGAAACTAGTCTAGCACGTCATCTACCCCCCGATCTTGCTGATCAATGTTTCAGGAAGGTAGGGAACACGCTAGAGGAGGAACATCCAACACAGCAGATGGAGCTATCACAAGATCCAAACAAGGGCTATGTTCATATCCCAAGCCACGGTGTTCTTGTCTAGGAGCTAGGATAAGTGCTTTAGAAAATTTGTTAGATAGATGGTTATCAATATCAACAAGTTCATATTCACTATCAGAATGAACAGGAGTAACATTTGCATCATGAATAACATTTTCATCTATATCATCATCAAGATTTATAAAAATAGGATCTTTAACTCGCACAGGATCAAGACCATCATGCATCTTATGTTTAGGAGATTTCGGCTCAATCATCTGTTGAGGAGAAAATGGAATAATGCTTGTTGAAGGTGTTTTTTGGGATTGCAAAATTTGAGCTCTAAGACGACGCTTTCGTCGGCATTCACGTGCAGAACGATTTTGTCTAGTCTTAGTAGGAAGTTGAGAAGATTGAGGAGGAGGAATGTTCTCATCCTTATCACTTGGGTGTTTAGGTTGTGGTCTCTTAGGTTGAACAATAGGAGAAGAGGAAGGTCTCTTCTCTCTATAAGAGGAAGGAGGAGGAACTGCTCCATATAAGGGAGGAATATTTCGTTTAGGAAGGAGACCAAGTCCATCATGACGAGGAGGTATAGGTCTACTTTTAGGAAGTTTATTAGATATAGGCATAGTCACATCCATAGGAATGGGTTGGGAATCTTCTTGAGGAAAGACATTAGTTTTATCTTTCAAAGGAAGAACTTCCTTCTCAAGAATGATAGGAATGTCAAGTTTGGGTGTTCTAGGTTCACTTAGAGATAGGATCATATCTGTTTTCCACCTTTGATAAGATTTGAAAAGATGATCACTTCGCAGAGGAAGAGATTGGAATTGTTTAGGCCAAAAGTAATCAATAGGAACGCTAGAAGTTCTTTCAGCTGGTTTAAAGAGACTATGATTGACAGTAACAACTTCACTATTATGGGGAAATTTCAAACACTTGTGAATAGGAGAAGCAATAGCTTTCATGGAAGATAGCCAAGGATAGCCTAGCTTCACACGAAATTGTTCGGAAGATGGAATAATAGCAAAGTCCACATCAAGGGATTTGTTATGGACCTCAATAGGTAATGTAATAGAACCAATTGCAGGAGAAGAAAATGCATCAAATAGTTTCACAACCACATCTGTTTTGTCATAGATAACTTGATTCAATTGCAAAGTAAAAAGGAATTCTTCAGTAATGACATTAACCATGCAAGAAGGATCAATAAGCACTCCACGACAAGGTGTATTTTTGACTTTTGCAACTATATATAAAGGACCATCAGGTGCCCTGATAGTTTCACTAGAATCAAAGGTGACGGAAAGTTCTTTAGGGATTTTCTGCTGCTCCACAAAATTAATCACATTAGGAGTCATAGACACAAGATCATCAGGTGAGATAGAGGAATCAGTAGTATCAATCGCATTAGAGGTATGAGAAGGTAATGGATCAGTAAAAATCTGAAGATTTTGGTTAGGAAGAGCTATAGATTTGTTGCCTTTATCATTCACACCAGAAACAGAGATAGTATTATTATCAATCAAATCTTGAATTTTACCCTTTAAAGAAAAACATTTTTCAGTATCATGCCCAGGTTGACGATGAAATTGACAAAAAGATTTGTTATCAAAATAGGGTGAAGTAATCTTTGCAGGATCAATTTGCCTTATAGGAGGAAGAGTAAGCACATTTTGTTCCAATAACTTATTCATAATACTATGCAATGATTCATTCAAGGGAGTAAACTTTCTTTCTTTCTTGAAAAACTTAGAAATAGGAGACACACTTGATGCTGCATTCACATTGTTGTTGATGATGTTTTCATTGAATTTAATGGACTCTCTATTTGGTTTAAACTTCCCAAATGGTTGTTGACTACTATCACCCTTATCACTCGGAGCCATAGGATGTGATTGTTCCATTTGACTCACAGTCAGTTGATAATTGTGAAGAGTTGCGCACAACTGTTGGAAAGAAGTAAACTCAGAAAATAGAAGTTTGTCTCGAATATCTTTTTGTAAATTAGAAATAAAGATTCTTTGAATATCATTGTCAGGCACTGGAAAAGAAATTTGAGCATACAAATGCTTATATCTACCAATGAAATCAGTCACTTTTTCTTTAACACCTTGCTTACAATGCATTAAATCAATCAAAGTAACTTTAGGACTTATATTGTTTTGAAATTGTTGAATGAAAGCATTTGCAAGTTGTTCGAAAGAAGTAATAGAATAAGAAGGCAACGAGCAATACCATTGTAGGGCTTTGTCTCTTAATGTTCTAGTAAACAGTTTTGCAAGCAACCTTTGGTCATAAGCAAAATCAGTACATATTGTTTGAAAAGTCTTAACATGTGTTAGAGGATCACCCTTACCATTATAAAGCTCCAAATGCGGAATTTCAACATGTTTAGGGGGAATAGCTCGAACAATATCAAGAGAAAGTGGGCTCGCAACGTCAAATGTGGGCACACTAAACTTAGATTGATTCATAGAGGCAATTTGTTGCTGTAAAGAAGAGACAGTTTGTGCAAGATTGTTAATGGTCGCTTCAGTCGAAGAGTTCATATTAGACGTGTTAGATTGTGATGGAGGTGTTATGTTATTGAAAGAAGGTAGAGAGTAAGGTGGTGGGACACTATGATAGTTAGTCATAGGAGATGATTGGAAAGGAGGAACACTACAAGGAGGAATGAAATGGTTAAATGAATTGCCCCCTTGTGTCATGTTCATTTGTGGAGATATAATAGGAACACTTACTGAAGGAATGAATGAAGAAGTTGGATTGAATGAAGGAAGAGGGTTGATTGAAGAAGAAGGATTGCCCCCATGATTAGTGATCATAGGAGGAATGTCTTGTATTGAAGTAGTCATTATGTTTGATGTAAAAGTAGGTATACTAGCAATAGGAGTCGTCAAAGGAATAGAATGATTAACTTGAATAGGAGGTTGTGTATAACCTAAGGTTTCGGCACAACTCTTCATAGGCATCACATTTGAATCCACAATGTGTGCAATACCACGCAAAATATCAATTCCATTCTTATCACTTTGAAGCATATGTTTTAGACCCTCAATTAAAGGAAGAGCTTGACTATCAGGGTATTCTTGAGACATCCATTGTCGAAAATCGTCAAATTGGTTATCCAATTTTGAAAGTTGTTCTATAGAAACCTCGTGGAGAGCTTCTTCATCATTAAGAGGATTAGAGGAATTACCCATGTCCTCGTTAAAAAGGCCATTCAAATTAGGTTCCATCTCCTCAGTAATTAAACCTTGGAAGGACTTAATTCTAAGGCTTCGTCTAACGGGAACAGTGTAAGTAGGGCTTATTGTTGTAAAAATCATGCACTAAAGAAAGAGAGAAGATTTTGAATTTTAGAGGTAGCAAATTTTAGTAAAACCAGCCAATCTTCTAGATTTAAGCTGTTAAATACAATCAGGACAATCTCCCAAAATTTCGGAAAAAAATGTCCGGGACCGTGGCGCTTGGAGTGCACACGGTCCTCGCAACTTTTTTCGAAATTTGCAGGGATGAAAGTTATGATGATTTTACAGCTAACCTGAAAAAATTGAGTGATTTTACGATCTGTAGATAGGCCAAATTAAAGTTGCAATCCCAAAATTGAACCCTACCAAGATTGTCGAAAAATGCAAAATTTGAATTTTGAAAAAGAGAGGGAAACTGAAATTTTGAATTTTATGATTTTAGAGGGAATACCAAAAGCAATGCAAGTTTTGGATTTTAAAAATTGACTTAATTTCACGCAAAATTTGATTTTGAAAGCGGAAATCAAAGTTGTTGTAACTAAGCACTTAATTTCAAAAGTCACAAATTGCAAAAATTTGGATAAATCACTGAAATTTCGAATGAATGATAACACACTTTTCAGATTTAGGATAGTAAGAAACACAATTTTGATACAGATTTCGATTTCAACAATTTTTGAATGATTAGAAGCCTCAATCCAAGCAATCGCTAGACCAACTTTGACTGTAATTTTGAAGGTGTTAAAATTGATAAAATCAGCCAAAATTCTGGATTTTAGCGGAAAAATACAGTAAGATCTCGCTCCCGAAATTTCGAAAAAAATGTCGGGGACGATGGCGCTCGGAGTGCACACGGTCCTCGCAACTTTTTTCCAAATTTTCAGGGATGAAAGATATTGTGATTTTATTGCGGAATCCAAAGTTACAGCCGATTTGGAGATGTTTTGATCAGTGAAATTGTCGGACAAAGGTTGAATCAAGAGGGTTTCAAAAATTAGGGTTTTGACACTTAACCACTTAATTTTCAAAATTAACGCACAAATATGAATTGATAATTTGTAATACAAGGGCAGATCTGAAACAAGCATTAACAATTAAACATTTCACAAGTTTAATTACTTAAAAAGAAAATTTAGGGTTTTTATGCAATTAGCCTCTAAAATTTTGCAAAAGATCAAACATGGAAATGTAATCAAGGAATCCAATTTTCAGATCTAACTATGAATAATCAGAAAGGATGTTCACATCGGGTTCACCAAAATGTAAAGCGGAAAATCGCCCCTAGTTGCTCTCCCCTCTTCCAACTCCAAGGAGAGAGAAGGGAGAGTCACTCTAGGGTTGATGGTTTTCACTTAGGAGGGACTTTACATTCAAAAGAGGGGTTGAAACCCACAAGATCCAATCCCACACAATGCAAGATTGGATGCTAAATGTGTTTCAAGGGTTAAGACAGCAAGGCTACCCTCTTTTGTAAAGAATGTTGATAGAAGAATTAAGCTAGGAATGCATAGAAAGTGAGAAAGATTCGCTTATAAATTGAGATAGGGATATAGGATGACGCTGCGGACCTGGAATTAGCAGTAAAATGTCGATACGGCGCTGTCCTGCAAATTTGAGCAAAAGTTGTCGGGACAATGGTGCCCGGCGCCACGGTCCTCCGAAAAATCCGCGAAACGAAGGGGGATCTGTTCGTCTCTGCACAAGGATTCCAGATCTTCAATTTCAGTCGCGTACCTGCAACCTTGTTGTAAGGATGTTTGTATCCTTATGTGCGAAGGTATAGATGTTGTTGTTTGTTGTATGTTGTATGTTGTATGTAGCATGTAGTATGTGATCTCCTCTTCAATGGTTGAATCCTTGTCTTGAATGCAACACTTAGCCTTGAATGGAGACTTAGAATGATCAATTACTTGAAGGAATGCTTGAATGCTTGAATGCTTGAGTATAGTTTCCACGCTTTTTCCATCATACCAAAATGAGAGAGGAAAAGTAGTTTATATACTTGTCAATTAGGGTTAATAGACTGATTTTCTCGACCTTAGGCCGACCAGGAAATGTTATTTTCCAATTTGCAAACAAAAAGACCCGAAGTCCCATAGGAGACCGGGCCCAAAATAGGACCTAGGGACTAGGGCACTGGGCGCCATGGTCCTGGGGGACCAGGGCGCTGGGCGCCCTGGTCCTGAAGGACCAGGGCACTGGGCACTTTGGTCCCACCTCCCGGGACAGCAGGGTGCAAAGGAGGTTCAGGCCAGGGTGCAAGAAAATGCAGTTTTTGGTGTCATAATCAGGTTTCGAGGTCTCCATTCAGGTTCAGTGTTGCGTCGCCATCGTGAAGACCCAAATGCGGTCGAAATTGCAAGTGTCGCAATTTTAGGACGCTACAGTATCATATATGTCATGTTGGTCTTTGATGCAGGTTTGCAGGTACTAGACATCGACTCCACCTAGCTCCACAGGTCCAAGTGTGTCTTCGTCTGAATGGCAAGTTGTCAGAGATGACATAGTTTCTCTCACACACTCTAGCTCTAAGTAAGAAGTATACCTTGTTGGTTTATCTTGATGTCTTTTTCTTGGTTGATTCCCCTTTAGGATCAACTAAGAGATGTGGTGTATTGCTTAAGTCTCTTCTACCTTGTTTCATAGGTCATGAGGTCAAATCTCTCTCGCTTCCTATTTTGCTAAGTCGTGGCTTGGTTATTGGCTTTATTGCAAGATTGGATAATTCATTTTATTAAGAATTCAATTGAGTAATTGAGTAATTAATCTATTTAATCTAATTTATTGATATGTAATTGAGCTTCATTTATTGTTTAATTATTTAATTTGTTTGATTTATTGTTGAGATGCCTTTTATTTATTGATTTTAATTTAATTATTTATTTGAGTTCTATCTATTTTATTTTATTTATTTATTGGTGTTATTATGAATAATGATAATTAATTATAAATTATTGTGTGGGAATTATTTAATTAAAATATGGAATATTATTGTAAATAATATTATTTCTACCTACCGTTTAATTATGAGTAATAATTGTATTTCCTAATTGATTGTCATCCTATACTAAAGTAATTGAGTTTTGATGTATTTTACCTACGTTTATTTTTTATTAGTCAACTTGATTTACTAGGTAAGAAATATATATTTATATTATGTATTTTTTGAACTTTGCAATAGTAGGTATGATATATGGTTCATGGAATTTTCTTATTGGTGGGAAAAACTATAGTCTATAATTTAATTTTTTCTTTTTATTTTAGCTTGTTGGTCTGTGCACATGTTAATCATTTGACAGATCATTTCAAAAGGTTTTCAAATTTGGATTTAAGATTGGATATCGATTTGGATTTGTGAAGGCCTGGTAATTTCAGATTTCATCTTCAATTTTTGGTTTTGCGAATTGCAGGTTGGTGGCTTCTTTGTTCTATATTTTATTTCCAAAAAAGATTGTCTTCTCCATGTCTGCAAATTGAGTTTCGATTGCTCTTGGGGATTGGATTGATTGAGGAAATTATTTTCCTCGATGGATTTCAATTTGTTTATGCAAGTTTTCAGAATGGCGGATATGCAGATTTGATTCTATGTCTTCATTATGCTTTCTGTGATTTCACTGTGATTTGTATCTCTGAGAAAAATCCTTTAGGAAGCATCTACATTCATGTTTGGATTTCCCTTAGGTTTTTATGTGGTGTTTGTAAGTTGTTTTGATGATTTGATCATATCCCCTTGTGATTAGGTGCCTTAAGGTTGAATCTGAGCATTGTAGGAGATAGTTTTCTCACCGCCTTTCTTTCATGTGATTGCATCATGTCATTTTTGTTTGTCTACACTATATTTTGCATCCCTCAAGCCCATTGATTGAGTCAAGAGTGTCGTTTTGGGCCCCTTAGCAGATCTGGGTATTTGTTTGACCCAGGAGAATGTTTTTCTTGTAAATTGGATCATTCTCCTAAGGGCGCTATTATGGGTACTAGGGGAACCATTCTAGAAACCAGGGGCACCACTCTGCACCCCAGGAGCACCAATAGTTAGTCTGAGAACTCCTTTCTGCATTTGAGTTGTTTTGAGTCAGTTTCAGGTCCTATCTGGCACCCAGAACCAAGAACACCATCCAATGCACCCAGAACGCCATTATTTGGCCCAAAAAAATTGTAGGACATTCCAAGAGCACCATTCTAGAAACCAAGAGCGTCGGAGTGCATACCTAGATAGCTAAGTCCAAAACTGAGTGCTAGGTCATAGATTGAGAAAGTTGGCCAATGACCTCAGAACGTTATAGGATGACCCCAAAATGCTACTGAATAATCCAAAAATGCCATGGTAAGTACCAAAAATGTTAGGGTACCTACCAAGGTGCTATCCTAGGAACAAAGGGCGTTGAATTGTCTCGGGGGTCTCCGAAAGTCAGTTTTAAGCCTGTTTTTTTGCATTGTTGGTTTGTGGGTTTACTTCAAAGGCTTGTGCAGTCTAT
Source organism: Cryptomeria japonica (assembly GCF_030272615.1). Classification (NCBI taxonomy): domain Eukaryota; kingdom Viridiplantae; phylum Streptophyta; class Pinopsida; order Cupressales; family Cupressaceae; genus Cryptomeria; species Cryptomeria japonica. The sequence goes on from NC_081412.1 coordinate 248,717,448, forward strand.
GTTGACATTCATGGATTTTTTTATGATGTATTTTGATTCCTTATGATGTTTCACTTCCTTCTGTAAGAGGGTTCATGCTTTATCATTGAGGTGTTTTGTGTGCGATATGTGGCTCCAATGAGAGGGAGAATGCCTCACTATTGAGGGATTATTAGTGTCATCATGCTTGAAATCATCAGAAATATGAGGCTAATTAGACTAAAAGGATGAATCACAATAATCCTTAACTAATTAAACTGATTCTAAACACAATTCAATGAAAAAATGAAAGAAATAAGAAGATTAAGCTAATTAAAACTCCCTATTCTCCACTTATGCTTCCATTGTTCTTCTCCAATTTGCGTGGTTGATGTAGGTGGCTCTCAAGTATTGCACTTGATTTACTGCATAAGATAGACAACAATATTGAAGACTGTGATTCTAGAAAAGATAGATTGAAATGAGAAAAGAGGTTGAATTTATAGATTTTCAACACAAAGGGGGTGAGAAACAGAAATCAAGTGCTGATTGGGAGACAACTAAAATTGATTGATCAGTTAACAGAGTTGATTGATTAGTCAACTCATTTGATTGAGTAGTCAACTAGATTGATTGGAGAGTGAACTGAATAGATGGATTAGTAAACTCATTTGATTGATTAGTGAACTGAATAGACTAGGGAGATGATTGTATTGATGGATTAGTCATAAAAAGTTGATTTTGAGTTAAAAAGGATGATTGATGAGTTAACTGAATTAACTAATCAGATAACTGATTTGATCAATCAATTCTGATTTAGCATGTGTTGTAGGAATTTGAAAATGAATTTGATTTTCATTTTGGATTTGAATTTGGTCATTTGAATGCTGAAATTAATTGAAATTCGGATTTGGCAAAATGTGAATTTGGTGATTTGGAATTAGATGAAATGAAGTGAAATTCAAATTTGGGGAAATATGAGATGAAATTAGATGAAATTAATTGGAATTATAATTTGGGGATTTGGAGGAATTTAATTAATTAATTTAAATAAAATTATTTAAACTTATGAAATAGAATTAATTAAATAATAAAGATTATTTAACTAAGGAAAAGGTTGTGATTAATTAAATAATTGATATTTAATTAATAATTGAGATATGGTTAATTGATTAAAATGATTTGAGAATAGAAATAGAATAATTAGAAGTGTTGAAGGGCGATGATTTAGAAGAAATAGTTAATTTAATCAAATAATTAAAGAATTACTTATTTAAATAGACAAATAATTAGTGTAGAATTAATGCGACATTTTTAGGTGTCTACATTTGCCCCTCTTTGAGACAATGTGGAAATGACGTTGTTTCAAAGAAAAATGGAAAGAAAAATTGCCCCAGTATGCCCCGATGACGCTAGAGTATAATGCCCCCTTGAGAGATTGTTTGTGCCTTGAAGACATGAATGATCTCTTGAAAGAAGAAGAATGTTAGATGAACAATAAATAATGATTAATATATGACATGAATGAGCTTGATTGGAGAAAAGAAATGGTTAGAATGATTTGTAGATAAGAATGATAGGATTGATCTAATAAAGATAAAGTTTGATTTCAGGAAGGACACATCCTGTATAAGACAACAAAAAAATGATCAAAACGTCTGGTTTCAGAAAGGATACATCTTGTATAAGACAAACATAGATGATCACGTCTGGTTTCAGGAAGCATACATCCTGTATAAGACAAATAATAGATTAAAAAACATCTGGTTTCAGAAGGATACATCCTATATAAGATGAAGATAGATAAAAATTGGATGAATGATAAAATATGATGAAAGTGAGGAATAATTGATTGATAGATAGAATAGTTGATATAAGAAAATGATGAAATGGTGGATAGATATGGTTGATTTGGACTTTGGTTGAAAGGGATTTGATTTTGGTTGAAAGAGGTTTGATTTTGGTTGAATGAGTTTTGACTTGGACTTTGTTTGAATGCGATTTGATTTTGGTTGAAAGAGGTTTGATTTTGGTTGAAAGGAGTTCAATTTTGGTTGAAAGAGGCTTGATTTTGGTTGAAAAAGGTTTGATTTCAGTTGAAAGAGGCTTGATTTTGGTTGAAAGAGGTACTTTGAGTGTTGGGTTGATATGATTGGTATGATTGATATGTTGGGTTGAAAGAAGGTTGACATGACTCTAATGTTGCTTGAACTAAGTAGGAATGATTTTGTTGAAGAATGAAGGTTGGCATGTTTGAATGGTCTCATAAGAAGAAGAAGGTTGGCCTAAGAATGATTCCCTCATGGTTATCACCTCCCTCATCATATTTTCTAACCAGCCCCTATGGTTGCTAGGACTAGTCACGTCTCTCATTTTTTGTTGTAAAGTATTGACTTGTTGAGCTAATGTTTCTATGGATGGCGATGGAATAGGAATGGAAGAGATGAATTCTTCACCTTCCCTACGAAATGCATAACACCAATCCATGATGTTTTCTTGATTGGTTTGAACCTAAGATCACAACATGTAAGATGTCTTCTTCTTTTATAGAATGTTGCAAAAGTTTGATTTGATGTTGATGTTGACAAGCTTGTTTGCTGTAGGGTTTTGATCTTGTTGATATTGAAACTTGACTTTGTCGAGGGATTTGATCTTGTTGATATTGAAACTTGACTTTGTCGAGGGATTTGATCTTGTTGATGTTTTTGACAAAAATTTGGTTGAGATTCTACTTTGTTTTTTGGTATTTTCTAAAATATTTGAACTTGGTGAAATGTAGCAAAGGACACAATAGACACATAAAAAATAATAAAACCATGAAAAGAATACTTGTTTAAGGAACTTTTTTCAAATTCCCATGAATGTTGGAGTCTTTTTCAAGACCCCATTTTGTTTTCGTTGTATTTGGGCAATTCGATATCACATCAAGAAGACTCTCATAAGGTCAAAAGGTCACAAGTATTATCACAACCCACATCTTGATACTCCATTAGCTCAAATATCCCTGTCACACCCTAAGGTGCACCCATTTTTTTGCCTTTTTCCCAAAATTAGACCAAAGAAGATTGCCCCTTAATTGGCTTGTTATCCTGGGAGATATAAGGTGAGTGTCTTGGGGGTGGATTCTTCCCCACCCTTGCACTGTGATAAAACAAGTGTCTGGTTACTGACTCATCTTGGCTTCTAATTTCTATGATGTTTAGACAGGGTTCCGTTCGAGTGGTCACAATCAACAACGTTTTACACTCAGTTGAGGGAGGTCTCCCAGTTTGTAGAGGTTACACTCTACATATTTTAACGTACTGTATAGGCACTGAGGGAGGCATAATGTCATTGTGACAACATGTAACACTCGTCGCACATGATTTTCATCACATACACATTTGATTATAGTGGCTTGGATTACTTGGCTTTAGTCGTTGGCCACTTAGGTTGTTCCCCTCTCACCAACCTTAATGGCGCCCTAAGGGCAACTCGGGAGGGCAGGCCTTCTAAAGGATTTAATTGAAAAAAATATGGGAAAGCATGAAGGAAGAGAGTTTGGTTTTTTGATCACCCATTGAAGGGGAGAGCATAATACCTATCTCTTCGGAAGCATGAAAGACAAGGGTTCTTTTTAACTTTTTATTGCAATGATTTTCTATTCTAAGTGAGATGTTGCTCCACACAGACATGGTGTTCATTTTAACCAGCATAGCAATGATGAAAATTGTATTGTTCTTTATTTAAAGCATAAAAAAGGTTTCTAAGCTACCCCTATAGAAAAAATAACGTTAGTCAACACATGATGGGCTATCTAGCCTAATTTTCCAATTACAGAGTTTTGTCTTTTTACAGACAGAAAGATATTCTGGTAAAAACCAGAACTGTAACAGAACATAAAATGAAAAACTGAATCTATCAAATGTGACTTACCTACAAATAAAATGCGAACTGATATCAGATCAAGTGCGAAATGATGTATCATCAATTGTGATATGATGAATGATCAATTGCGACATGATAATTTCTCACTTTTTTTTTTTGAATTTTAAATTTTTTTTAATAGAAAAATAGAAGAAAAAGACAAAAGATAGAAGGGTTATTCTGCAATGATATTGTCCCATACTGCGTGAGCCATCACATCAATTTCCTTGAAGAATTTGTACTTGGTTAAAAAATAGTGGATGGTCTTGTGATACTGAGCAATCTCCTCTTTTTCTTTGACCTCACGGAGCTCCCTTTCAACCTTTAAAAGCCTTTGATAAGCCTTTTGTTGTCTCCTATTCTGCTTTGCCTTCCTTGCACCTGAAATTCAGAATCTCACCTTTCCTACTATTGGATTAGATACACTTTTTATGCAGAAATCAATTTTTCTAGAATTTAATAAAATTTCAGGGTTAGATGCGCAATAAAAAATAATGCAAAAACGACACATTTTTTTTGAATTTGCGAGGTATTTTTCTAGCAATTGCGATATGATATTGGCAAATGTGAATTTCCGCATAGGCAATTGTGATATGAGTAAATTTTTTTTTTAGATTTAGATAGAAGGAAAAGATAGAAGATAGAAGTTTTTGCTCTTTTTGATATTATTTTTCCTTCTCTTGGCAACCGCAATCTCGAAAGTTATCATGCTTCATGTCGGGTTCACCAAATGTCACCATGCTTGAAATCATCAGAAATCTGAGGCTAATTAGACTAAAAGGATGAATCACAAGAATCCTTAACTAATTAAACCGATTCTAAACACAATTCAATGAAATAAATAAGAAGATTAAGCTAATTAAAACTCCCTATTCTCCACTTGTGCTTCCATTGTTCTTCTCCTATTTGCATGGTTGATGTAGGTGGCTCTCAAGTATTGCACTTGATTTCCTGCATATGATAGACAACAATATTGAAGACTGCGATTCTAAAAAAGCTAGATTGAAATGAGAAAAGAGGTTATATTTATAGATTTTCAACACAAAGGGGGTGAGAAACAGAACTAAAGTGTTGATTGGGAGACAACTGAAATTGATTGATCAGTTAACAGAGTTGATTGATTAGTCAAATCATTTGATTGAGTAGTCAACTAGATTGATTGGAGAGTGAACTGAATAGATGGATTAGTAACTCATTTGATTGATTAGTGAACTGAATAGACTAGGGAGATGACTGAATTGATGGATTAGTCATAAAAAGTTGATTTTGAGTTAAAAAGGATGATTGATGAGTTAACTGAGTTAACTGATTAGACAACTGATTTGATCAATCAGTTCTGATTTAGCATGTGTTGTAGGAATTTGAATTTGAATTTGATTTTCATTTTCAATTTGGATTTGAATTTGGTCATTCGAATGATGAAATGCACATGAAATTAATTGAAATTCAGATTTGGGAAAATGTGAATTTAGTGATTTGGAATTAAATGAAATGAAATGAAATTCGAATTTGGGGAAATATGAGATGAAATTAATTGGAATTATAATTTGGGGATTTGGAGGAATTTAATTAATTAATTTAAATAAAATTATTTAAACTTATGAAATAGAATTAATTAAATAATAAAGATTATTTAACTAAGGAAAATGTTGTAATTAATTAAATAATTGATATTTAATTAATAATTGAGATATGGTTAACTGATTAAAATGATTTGAGAATAGAAATAGAATAATTAGAAGTGTTGAAGGGCAATGATATAGAAGAAATAATTAATTTAATCAAATAATTAAAGAATTACTTAATTAAATAGATGAGTAATTAGTGTAGAATTAATGAGACATTTTTAGGTGTCTACATTTGCCCCTCTTTGAGACAATGTCAAAACGACGTTGTTTCAAAGAAAAATGGAAAGAAAAACTGCCCCTGTATACCCGAGTGACGCTAGGGTATAATGCCCCTCGAGAGATTGTTTGTGCATTGAAGACATGAAAGATCTCTCGAAAGAAGAAGAATGTTAGACGAACGATGAAGAATGATTAATATATGACATGAATGAGCTTGATTGGAGAAAATAAATGGTTAGAATTATTTGTAGATAAGATTGATAGGATTGATCTGATAAAGATAAAGTCTGGTTTCAGGAAGGACACATCCTGTATAAGACAAAAAAATGATCAAAACGTTTTGTTTCAAGAAGGATACATCCTATATAAGACTAATATGTTTGGTTTCAGGAAGGATACATCCTGCATAAGACAAAGATAGATGATCACGTCTGGTTTTAGGAAGGATACATCCTCTATAAGACAAATAATAGATCAAAAACATCTGGTTTTAGGAAGGATACATCCTGTATAAGATGAAGATAGATAAAAATTGGATGAATGATAAATATGATGAAAGTGAGGAATAATTAATCGATAGATAGAATAGTTGATATAAGAAAATGATAGAATTATAGGTGAAAAGATTGGAATTAAGTGATGAGAGAGATCATGTTAGATGAAAGAATGATTTGAAAGAACGATCAAGTAGAAAAATCCTTGATGAGAGAATGATATGAAGAGACAATCAACATGATGAGATTAGAAAATATAAAATGATATGATTGATGATGGATATTATTCTTGTCTTTATTCATAGTGCAATACATTTTCATCATAGCAGACAAGGAATGAATCCTCCATTCTGGGAGTTATTCTAGGGGTCGAGGTATGTGTGGCATTCATAGGCCGAATGCTTCTATCACAAACACCCACTAGAGAAATTGCCCCAGAAATTCATTGGTTCAAACCACAAACAACAAACAAAGAAAAAGATCATGCTCATCACGGCTCCTCTAGTCACTTTTTGGACATCCTTGAGTAGCTAAAAGCAATGATCTTCGCCAATTGATGAAAGATAAAACCAATTAGAACAAAATGCAGAAGCCATACTGATTTGTGTCTTCGTGTGATTGCTTGATGTGATTTTGATAATGTCTGGTTTTAGAAGTTTTGGACCTTGTTTAAGACTGACCTGTCTGGTTTCGAGTGTACCGATTCTGTTTAAGACAAGATGTTGATCATGTTGATAGTTTGATAGATCGATAGATTAGACCGTTGATCAGTTTGGTTGCAGACGGTTTGACAAGATAGTTGTATCCTTTGTTTAACTTTGTGTGAAGTGTTTGTTGGACATCTGTAGGGATATTTAATTCTTGTGAGACATGTTTATTGCAAGTTTTTGATGGTTTTGGATTTTTAGTTTGTTTTTTATTGATTTTTTTTTTATCTTTGATATTTTTTGTGTTTTTTTTAGGACTTTTTCTGAATGTTTTTGGTATTTTTATGATTTTCAAATGTTTTTGTAATTGATGAAACATGTCCTGCCATTAATTGATAAAGATAAAACTAACTTGGACAAAATTCAGCAGTCATACTAATCTATGCCATTGTTTTGATTTGTGTGATCATTGATAGGAATGTCTGGTTTCAAAGAATGAGTACCTTGTATAAGACTGATTTGTTTGGTTTCGAGTATACCCTTCCTTGTATAAGACATGTTGATGTTTGATAAAGTTTGATCGATAGATTGATTAACAAGACATGTGATCAGATTGATTGTAGAATTTGAGAGTTTTCGTATTGTTGATTTGATTTGATGGATGGCCCATGCTTTCTTGCTTTGATTTTTTATTTTTATTTTTATATTTTCATGACATTTTGTGATTTTTTGATTTTTTCATGACATTTTGTGAATGTTTTTGATTGATTTTTCCATGACTTTATTTGATTTTTTCATGACATTTTATGATTTTTAGAATTTTTGAGTTATGCCCCCAAGTATGTAGACCTATGATGATAACATGATGATGCATAATGCAGTGGAGACAATGAATTTTTGATATGAGTTATGCTAATGCAGGATGCATGACAAAAATGTAGTTCCTATTCGAACAAGGATGAGTGTGTGTGTCTTTCATTCTGAAATGCACTAATTGGATTGAAGGTGCGAAACCTTTCAGAGATAGGAGTTCAATCCATTTTCAAAAGACTTAGACCATCCAACCTAACACACTATGTAACCAAGATTTATGAATGGAGGTGCGAAAAACTTCTCCATCAATTCTTAAACTTTTGATCTTCTTTTTACCATGTGTGTACAATTGAGTTCATTCTAACTTATAACCATCAAAGACCCTTGGAATCCTATGTGGCTAGCTACGTGGGTTATTATGACTTCAAAAGAAACCTGGATAGAGCCTCGCTGCCATCAAGATTTTAGGGTTCCAACGAGGTTATGCACTGTAATCTCTCAAATATTGCTCCATTGCCAGTAGGCATCCATAGCCCTGATGGAGTTATTCGCATGTTCCCATAGTCAAGATTTGTGTTACACTTGTATGCATGATATTATATCTTTTTGCTATTTTCGCTTTGAGATGGATATTGGCATAACACTTTTTTCTTTTATTTTATTGTCTTGACTTGTAAGTAATGAAAGCTACTTGAGCACGACAATTACAGTGACAGTGAAGCAAAATATTGGATTTTTCAATAGCCACATAACCAACTAGGTATCTATAATGACTTAGAGCTTTTGATTAATGTGTGAGATATAGCAACTGATAGATTTTGGGTAACAAGACTTGATAGTGAAACTTGTACCCAACCAAGGATAAAGCTTAATCACAATGTGACATTGAAGATGAATGACTAAAGGCCTCCTAAAGACTTCATGAACAAGTATCTAGGAAATGAGACAACCTTCGTTCCTTTCAGTGCAGACAGGTGAATGACTCAAACAATCATCATGTTTTTCTTGATGAAACTATATGAGAAAGAAATAATGATATGCAACTATATGTTAAGCAACTATGATGTACTCTGAAATGGAGATATGCAATGCAATAAAGAAATATACAAATGCAGTACTAAAAATTGAAATGAACCCACCCTTAGATGTAATATATTTTTAGGTGCATGTTGTTATTGAGTTGGTATGAACTTTGTGTAGATAACTCATTGGTCTTTGTTTGAAGAGTTGGATGAACCTCCCTTTTTCAATAGGATATACGGCTAGGAATCCGTCATGTATAGTGTTTTCTATAGCCTCCTTATTTTCAAACCAATTCAACTGTGGTAGACCTTCTTGCCCCCAGTCTTTCAAGTGTGGGTGTATTAGGAAAATAGATTTTGGTTTCGAAGTTGTGATATGAGCGGGTCTTATGCCTATTTTTATTGATGCACTTGAAGAGTACGATGAAACAATTTGGGTGTTGATTTCATTAGCTGGTATTATGCTTATGCTTGAAGAAGATGATGTAACAATATGGGTGTTGATTTCATTAGCTGGTGTTATGCTTGTTTCTGTCATGATATTGGCATTTGATGATGGTGCACACAAATTTGTTGACAAGTTATCCTGTGTAGTATGATCTGGATTGGTGATTTCATTGATAAGGGGTTCATGAACAACTTGTGTATTGGAATCATGAGGAAGACTAGGAGAAATGATAATGGGATCTTGTTTAGGAGGTGGATGTTTGATGGTACTTAAAAGAACGTCTTGCTCTTGAGAAACAAGGGTGTTATTATGACTGGAATAGAAAAGAATGAGCGGATCATCATAAGACTCTTGATAGGTGGAGTCTTCATCAAAAACTGGGTAGGATGAAAAGGTTTGTTCTTGATCAAGATTTATTTCATGACTGATTTCTTCTGATTTTGGATTGTCCTCCTTACATAGGGAAGGAGTTTGCAGGGGAGATTTTTTGAAGGTTCCAACACTTTGACTTGATGAGAAAGGATTTTGAATGAGACTTTCATAATCATGACTTGGATTAGGTTGGATTTGTATGATAGATATCCCTTGGGAGATTGTGTTATTGGATGAAGATAACATGGATTGATCTTGTGTAACTTCAAGGAATGATGAAATGGTGGATAAATATGGTTGATTGGGACTTTGGTTGAAAGGGATTTGATTTTGGTTGAAAGGAGTATGATTTTGGTTGAAAGGAGTATGATTTTGGTTGAATGAGTTTTGACTTGGACTTTGCTTGAATGGGGTTTGATTTTGGTTGAAAGAGGTTTGATTTTTGTTGAAAGGAGTTTTAGTTTGGTTTAAAGAGGCTTGAATTTAGTTGAGAAAGGTTTGATTTTGGTTGAAAGAGGCTTGATTTTGGTTAAAGGTTTGATTTTGGTTGAAAGAGGCTTGATTTTGGTTGAAAGAGGTTTGATTATGCCCCAATTAGACATACCCAGGGAGGTGTTTTTGGGATCCTAGATTGGGAAGACCGTTGGAGCGGTATACCCAATCTCCCTTGAGTAAATCCAAGGCAGAGACAAATGTCACCTGAGGTTAGTATGTGATGACACTATACCCCACATGTATCCATTGTCCATATGCCTTGTTTTATTTATTTTCCTTTGGAGGTTGATTGCTTTGACTTAGCCATGTGTTATACTTTGGTGTTAAATTCTTATTTTTGAGTCTTGTGAAGTCATGTTGTATCCTTTGGTTGATAGGTGTCAGCTTAGATCTTGAGTGTGAGTTGGAACCTTTTTCATCTCCTAGCACAAGGGGGTGGTTCCTTGATTGGTTCCACATGGTCAGGTGACTGATTCCTTCTTCCATTGGGATATTATTCTTTGGTGTTGCGTGCGTGGAATGGATTCTTCGTGAGATTTCACTTCGGAGCTGATTTTATATGTTTATGGAAAGAAGACATTGTATCATGATGATTTGATTATGAAAAAGAGATTATGCATCTTTGTAACAGGTTTCTATATGTAATTGTATACAGAATTGTAATAAGACATGATGTAGAGGTTAGGGAGAATACTTTGATAATTCCTTAATGTATAAGATGATTATTATGTATTATGAGCTTATGGAATGTATGTGAAAGTGAAATGGAATATTATATGTATTTGGGTCGCATTTGTATTCATGTTATGGAATTGTGTTATGACATGCTTTAGAATAAACAATGGAAGTGATAGAATAGTTGCATTGATACTTAATTGAGTAATTAGGAGTATATTGGGAATGAATGGTTAAATGTAACTTATGTTGCTCTCTTTAGAGATTACTATGTGAATGAATTATGCATATGTGTTAATGTTGTTTAGATGCATGAAAGTAAATGATTAGAGGATTATAGGATATGATCTTCTAGACAGATAAATGTTATGATAGAATGTTGTTAAGTAGTGTTGTTAAGATACCCTAGGAAATAGGTGTGTTGCTAGAGTATATTTGGAATATGCTAATGTTAGAAGATTCAATCTGTATACACATAAAATTGGCTATGAGTAATTAAATAAATATTTTATATTTATTTAATGATTATTATTCTATTAAACAATTAATTTGAAAAGATTAATTTATTTAATTCATTAGTATTTAATACTATTATAATAATTAATTGAGTTGAAACATTTAATTAATTAATTCATTACCTCCTTTCTTCTAAGCCAAATAATTAAATATTTAATATTTAATTATCATCCTTTATCATATTTGTGCACTATTTACTATCCTATAGTTCCATTATTAAATAATTCATTATTATTTAATTACCACTTTCCAACTCACCCTTCATCTCCACCTTTTCCAACTCATCCATCATGGGGCTAATTTAAATTAATTAAATCAAATAAAAATAAATCATTTATGAGCCACTTATCTCCAACTCTCATATTCATGAATAAAATGTGTACGTGCATATAATCTTTGAAACCTCCCTATTTTTACTCCAACACTCCTATATTATTGGAGGAGGTTTTGTCCACCTAACCCTAGTCCATCTCCACTTGTCCCCTATCCCTAAAATGCACTACAGGAGTTCTAGTGTATTTTGAGCCCAATGTCCGATAGTCTAAGTTAACTAGGAGTCTTAATCTTTGCAATCATGAGTTCATTTGTCTAAGCATTTTAGAGTTTTTGAGAAAATTAGAATAACTAATTTTCATATCATTTTAGCATTCTATCACATAGCGTTTGCATATCACCTATCAGTCCATTCTACACTTGCCATCTTGGAAGCTACTAGTGCTCATCTGAGAGCAACATCAATCTGCAACCAAGAACAATGGGGTTAGGACACAATGAGACATAATCCATGAAGGTATAATTTGTTTTATTTACTTTATTTCATGTTGTTTCATTGGTTGAAGCTTGAGTTCCTGTAGATTTTATTTTTCATGATGGACTAACAAGTTGCAAGTCAATTTTTTGAGATGAAAACTTAAGTCGACACATTTTTGGTGCCCACCATGGGGCTAAGGCCTCACACATCTCCTTCTAATATCTTGTCTGATTCTTGTAATAACTGAATGAATGAACGCATTTGTAGGTTGATTTCACGTATGTGTGCAATTTGGCAGTGCATTTACTCAATAGGTTAGTGCTTCTATTGTATAGGTTAGCACATTTACTCAACAGGTTAGCATTTCTATTTCATAGGTTAACACATTTATCACACAGGTTAGCACTTGTGTTTGTGATTTCATGCATACGTTTTCCAAGACAACACCTTTATGACTCAGGTTAACATATTTATCACTCAGGATAGTGCATTCACTTTTTTAATGCTTTCATTCTGATTATCTACAAATTTTAAAATTTTACAATCCGTCAGCTAACAAATCTTTGTGGGTTCGACTATCCAAGACTCAATTTTTGCAAACTATTGACTTGTGTGCATGCAGGGTTTTATTTTGAGCATTTTTTGTGCATTTTCTCACTTAGTCTAACTAGGAGTTCTTTTGGAAAGTAAAAGATCATACATCTTTCATCTAGCTTAACTAAGGGATTAATGAACAACATGCAAACTTGCATTGTATGTTTTCAGTAAGATAGTTGCACATAGATGGTTTAAAGGTTAAAAAGAATTATTGTATATCGTGTTTGCTTAAAAGTAGTAGGTGAGTATGCTCTCACCCTAATACGGTGATAAAAAAGATAGACCTGCTTTTATCTTATGTGTTACCTTTAGAGGGCTTGCCTTCCCGAGCTGCCTTGAGGGGGCCAGTGAGAGGGGAATGACCCAAGTGGAAATGGGCTAATACTGAGTCCTTCCAATCCACTTTAAATAAATTGTGTTTATGATGAAAGTCATGGGTAACATGTGTTGATTAGTTCATACCGACTCTATGTTTCCCCATAAACCCTATAGAGCGCAACCTCTATAGGATGGGAACCTTATATATTTATAGAGTGTAATAAGTGTTGCATGTATGACCACATGATTGGAAGCCCTTACTAAAAACCATCTTGTCTAATTGCCAAAATCCTTCTAATTGTTGGTGCAGGAGGTCAGACCTTTGTAGTGGCTCACACACATACGATTCCTAGTAGAGATATATAGTTTGCCATGGGGAGTTTTCATGGAAACTGGTACTTGGCTTCCCTGGAGAAGTGAGTGCCGAGGGTGGAGCCAATGGGGTCAAGCACCTAGATATCTACTTTGAATAGTGTAGCCTCGGGGGAAACCCCATATGAGATTCAACAATTATTATCTCGGCCTACCATAGGACTTGTACTTGCTTGTGGAATTTGATTTTCCAAACATTGTGTCTTTTGTGTCTGTAAAATGTTCTCAAAATGGTCAAAAACTTGAAAAATCATCATCTTGAAACAAGTCAAAGATCCGATAACTTGCTGGAAAACTGAGAATTTCAATCAAAACATTGGGAATCATTCTTTTGTAGTGTAGAGCAGTGCTTTTGCACATTAGGATAACACTTTTACTCAACAATACAACACATTTGAATCATAGGATCACACATTTGTTAAACTAGACAATGCTTTTGCAACATAAGCAACACATTTACACCCTAGGTTCACACTTTTACGACCACATAGTAGTGCTTTTACTATCACAGTAGATTGCATTTATTGCACATGACATCACTTTTATTCGATAGGATAGTGCGTTTGTTTCAATGCATTTGTAACAACAAACATTTCCCAATATCAGAGCAAAATTTCAACATCAGTTTCAGATACCCTTTTTCAAGGAGATTCATTTTCAATTGTCATAGATTTTTAAACTAGTCAAACAATCAGGTTTATCAATCAAACAGGTCATTTCCAAAGGTTTTCATAAGTATAAACATTCAACAAGTTATTGATTCAACCATCTCAAGTGCAAAATCGTCATCATCATCCGTTTCTTATCAGGATACATCAAATCCTTTATCATGAAACTAGATCATATTAACCTTTATTCATTATATTGGATATATCATTCCTATTTGGACCTAGGTTATATCAAAATCAAAATTGCAATCACTTTAGAATCAAACAACTTGAAAATCATTATATGCTTATATGACTTTTCGATATCACCTCAAGAAAAGGAAACCTAGTTATAAGGCACTCTTGAAGAAGAGAAGGTTTCTATACATCAACCACAAACTCTTGTTAAAGCATTGTGTTATTCCAAGAGGATCCAGTTAATACTGAGAGGGGGGTGAATCAGTATTAATAAAAACTAAAACTTTCAACACCAAATCAGACTTATCTCAGATCTGAAAACATTCAACCTTTAAACCAATTCTTCATAACAGATTTCCTTATCATCATCATTTCCACTTAGGAAACCTTATTAATCAGATTTAGCCATCAATTCAATATGAGATCAACAAACACTATTACCAACTTATTAACTGATCATAATACTTCATCAATCACATAATCATCAAGACGGGTAACCACTTTAAGATCTTTGATAAACAAACATAAACTGTCTTAACCGGTTATCAAAAATAAAACATGAACATCACAAGAAAAACATTCCACACATGAACACCATGATTTTCACGTGGAAACCCAAATAGGGAAAAACCACGTTGGGAATTGGTATCCACAAATATTTTGCTCTCTTTCGGAATGCACCCTGTTAGGAGCCAAGCCCAGTTAGAAGCTTACAATGATGCCCTTTTAGGAGCAAACCCTATTAGGAGTCACCCGGTTAAGGGATTTACCTCAGCCCTGTTAGAAGCTTTGATCTGTTAGGATCAACCTCGCAAGAGGATTTAGAACTTAGATATTGAGTCACCATGTTAGGGGATTTTACTATATGAGGCCTATTAGGACCTACCTCATTAAGGGATTTTAGCTACCGTAATTGTTAGAGAACAACAGTCAATGATCTATGTATAGCACTCAACTGCTTGCTTGATAAGATCCAATTAGGTTCTAAGTCTGCATCACTCTGGCAGAACTTCACACACCCTGGTTTGGCTTCACACACTTCTCAAAATCACTGACACTTCAAAACATCAACCTTACCGATATAAATAACTTTTAAAACTAGGTCGACATCAAAACCCTAAGACTTACTACATAGATCATCACAAATCTTTACAACTCAGTACAGATCAACATATGGATCATTACAATCAATTAAAAATCAATATTAGTCATTGAATGATCATAAATCATGATAACAAGTCGATTTGGTACAAAGCCAAACCCTTAGCACATTCCACTAAGCACTTTGCACATTCCGAAGAAATTCATTCTCCAAACATGCCAAAACATCTCTCAAACACATCACACAATTTGTGCCGCGTTATCATCAACTCGTGAAATTGATGTAGATCACCGCCAAACCAAAATTCATTACCGGTCCTTAAACCCTTCTTAAACCTTGGTAAAACTTCATCAGAAATTCAAAACATGCCTTCCACTATCCATCATAGGATGTGGTTTCGATTTTATACTCAAATCCATCATAAAATCTTATGTATCAAACCATAAGTCACCAAACAGTTCTAATCACCCAATTGCATCAAAAATTATCTTCTTTATCGGTTAAGGTCCTAATTCGCATTCTTACCGCTAAACTCTGTCAAACTGTCAAACTCTTACTCCGATAGACCAAATCACTTAGCCAATAAGTCAATCACCGAAAACCAACTGTAAATATCATTAAACATTAGTTGACCCTAGTTGCCATCAATGACAACACAAATAACTGATCATGTCATCTTTCCTCTATTGATACAGTCATCCATCATCATCTCAACCTCATCAGTTATGCCAAACATGCCAACAATATCCCCCTTTGGCATTGATGGAAATACTAAATATCAACATACTCAACTCATACTGTTCCGCTCTATTCTGGACCTTCTCTGAAACTCTTCTCTTCTCTGCTACACCTCATCGGTCGGTCACACTCTATCTTCAATTACACATCTTCTCCTCCTAATCATATGTCTTCTCTTGACTAATCATATTTCTTCTCCCCCTTTGACAACAATGTCAAAGGTGCATAAGAATCACAAATCATCAAGTCTATTGCAGTTGCTCTCTTCAACATGTCTGCAAACTCATTTAAGCTGCCCCCCCTACGGAGTAGCTTGCATCTCATCAATCCAAATTGAAAAATAGTCATGAAGCCCACTGGATTGATGCATCCTACATCCTATTTTTTTCTGAGTAGGGGTCTGACCCCTAATTTACCTCTGAGATACTCAAAGGTTGTCTTCGGCAATGGTTTTGTGAAAATGTCTACTAGGTGCTCTTTGCTTATCACATACTCCATTCAGACTTTTTTTTCCTATACTCTTTCCCTTAGAAAATGATATTTCAATTATATGTTCTTAGTTCTTGCATGTAGCACAAGATTTTTTTAAATATTAATTGCACTTGTATTATCACAGTAAATAGTTACCGGTTCAAACATATCAAATCTGAATCCTTCAAGCACATGTCTCATCCAGATTGCCTGCATGCAATTCATTGATGCTACAACATACTCTGCCTTTGTTGTTGACTGAGAAACACAAGTTTGCTTCTTACTTGTACAAGCAACGAATCTGCCTCCAAGAAGAAAAGCTCCACTGGTAGTAATTTTTTGGTCATCTACATTGCCTTCCTAATCTGCATCAGTAAATACATTCAAAGAAAAATTTCCTTTATAAGGATACCATAAACCATAATCTACTGTGCCTTTCAAGTATCGGAATATCCTTTTCACCGCTACCAAGTGATTCTCCTTGGGATCCTTTTGAAATCTAGAAACCAATCCAACAACATGTGCAATATATGGTCTGCTATGAACGACATAATGCAATTTACCAATCATAGACCTATATTCTTTCTCATCAATAGATGGTGAATCATCTTGTTTAGACAATTTGCAGCTTGTCACCATCGGAGTACCAACCGGTTTACAATCTTCCATGCTAAATGTTTTCAACACCTCTTTGACATACTTACTCTGACAGACAAAAAATCCACTATCCAATTGTTGGACCTGCAACCCAATGAAAAATTTAATTTCTCCAATAAGAGACATCTCAAATTCCCTTTTCATCTCCTCAGCAAAATCCATGCATAAGTCATCATTACCACCAAAGATAATGTCATCCACAAATACTTTAGCTATCAATACTTTCTCTCCATCAATCTTTAGATATATGTTACTATCCTCACTGGTACGCCGAAATCCTATCTTGATCAGGTGTGCATGCAGCCTTTCAAACCATGCTCTTGGTGCTTGCTTCAATCCATATAGTGCCCTATGTATTTTACAAACAATATCTTTATCTTTAGACAAAGCAAATCCATCTAGTTGTTCTATGAATACTTCTTCTTCAAGGATGCCATTGAGAGAAGCTGATTTAACATCCATCTGATAGACTTTAAATCCTTTAAATCCAGCATAATCAAGTAGCATTATTACTCCTTCCAATATTGTCATAGGAGCAAAGGTTTCACCATAATCTTCTCCTTCTTCTTGTGCATAGCCTTTGCAAACCAATCTTGCTTTATTTCTCACAACCTTGCCTTCTTCATTTAACTTGTTTCTAAAGACCCATTTAGTTCCAATCACATTCTTGTCTTCCAGTTTGGCAACAAGTGTCCATGTCTTGTTCTTCTCTATCTGATCCAACTCCTCATTCATTGCACTAATCTAGTCATCATCCTTTAATTCCTCTCTTACTATTTTCGGCTCAATATTAGAAATCAGACAGGAATTTTCTTTGATTTTCCTCCTTGTTTGTACTCCAGCATGTTTATCTCCAATTATTTTTTCTTCTAAGTGATTTAACCTGACAGACCTTGGAATAACCAGTTTTGATGATGTGCTTCATGCTTCATGTTCTTGATCTTCTTCATCGCTCTCTGCATTTATCGGTTGAGCACCTATTTCTGCAACATTTTGCTCATCAGTCTTCTGCATTTCCGGTTCTATAAACACAAGTCTTTCTTCATCTTTCTCAGGCTCAGATATGTTGGTCTCTCTAGATTTCTCAGAGAGTTCATCTATCTTCACATTAGCACTCTCAATGATCTTCTTATCTCTCTTGTTATAATATTTAAATGCCTTACTCTTTGTAGAGTAGCTAAGAAAAATGCCTTCATCACACTTAGCATCAAACTTTTCAGTGTAATCATCTCTCTTAATATAACATTTACTCCCAATTTTTTTGAAATAACTTACACTAGGGGTCTTTCCATGCCATAATTCATAAGGTGTTTTGTTATTACCTTTTTTTACAAGTACCCAGTTCAAAATATATACAACAATGTTGACTGCTTCTCTCCAAAACATCTTCGATACTTCACCTTGAATCAACATGGTTCTAACAGCTTCAACAATTGTTCTATTGATTCTCTCTGCTATCCCATTAGGTTGTGGAGTTCTAGGAGTGACATATGCCTCTTAATTCCCTGTTCATCACATAACTTCACAAACTCATCAGAAGTAAATTCACCTCCCCGGTCAGAACTCAAACATTTTAGATTCTTCCCATTATCTTTCTCAACAAGAGCTTTAAATGCTTTAAACTTACTGAAAGCCTCAGAATTTTCTCTCAGAAAAGTTACCCACATCATTTTGGAATACTCATCAGTAAAGATCATAAAATACTTATCACCAAAATAGCTCTTAGTCCTCATAGGACCACAAAGATCAGTATGAACCAAATCAAGAGTATTCTCTGAAGAGAAAGACTTACTCTTAAAGGATACAAAGGTCATCTTACCCATCTGACAATCCTTGCATAACACATTGTCTGGTTTCACAAACTGGGGCAAACCTCTAACAATACTTGACTTACTAACTTTAACCAAATTGTCAAAATTGACATGACAAAAACTCTTATGCCACAACCAGCTGTCTTCAATCTTCACCACCAAACAATCATTTACATTAGTATTCAGATGAAATAGACTACCACTAGTTTGCTTCCCAGTAGCAATCAATTCTCCATTATTTCCAAGAATCCTGCACACTCCGCTTTTGAATTCAAGTAGATATCCCTTATCATTAAGCTGTCCAACACTCAAGAGGTTATGTTTTAGTCCTTCAAACAAAAAGACATCATCTGCATTACTCTTCCCATTTAATGAAATTGATCCTTTACCTTTAACCATGTAGGGAGAGTTATTACCAAATCTTACAACACCTCCATCAAACTCTTCAAGTGATAAGAAATTACTTTTGTCACCAATCATGTGGTGTGAGCAACCACTATCTATTATCCATTCATCATTGTTATCCATGTGAGACACCATAGCCTTCTCATCAGACATATCCTCCTTCACAACAACAAATAATATCTCCTCATTGTCATTTTCTCTGATTCATCGTCGGCCACACCTTCATTCACAACAACATAACAATGTTTCTTTCTTTTTCCTTTGAATCTCCTAAACTTATCTTTCTTATCAATGTTAGTGAAGTTAGCAACTATGTGTCCAATCTTACTACAAGAGAAACACTTCAAGGGTAATTTACCTTTATATTTACCTGTTCCTCTAGGGAATCTTCTAGCCAGTAATGCCTCAAGTTCCATCAGATGATCTTCATCATCACCATCACCTCTACTACTGCCATGACTAGATCTGCAGTCATGATTATGACAAACATCTTTTCCTTTCCTTGCTAATGTACCGGTTACAAAAACCTTAAAAGCAGATTCAGAAGGTTTGGAAACACTATTATCAAAACTATTAAGTTCAAATGCGGTTAACTTTCCAATTAGAGAATCAACAGTAAATTTATCTTTTGAAATGGATCTCAGCTCTTGAATGGTAGACACTCTGATAGAGTACTGCAGTAAAAGAGTTCTAAGCATTTTACTAACAGCAGTATCATCTTCAATCTTACCTCTGACACTCTTTATTCCACCTACAACTTCCTTAATCCTTTGTCCATATTGAGCTATGTTCTCATCGTCAACCATTTTCATATCATCAAATTTTCCTCTCAAACTCTCTTCCTTTGCCCTTTGTACATGTTCATCTCCTCCATAAATTAAATTAAATTTCTCCCACACCTCATTTGCAGTTTCTAATCCATGAACATCAATATACTCAGAGTTAGACAGAGTACTTACAATTGCTTCAAGAGCCTGAATGTTTTCTTGTTGTTCTTTGAGTTCATCTGGTGTCAAGGGACTAGTAGTAGGAGAAACATACTTGGTTATCACATGATTCCAATATTGTGAACCCATTCCTTTAATGTAGATATTCATTCGATCACTCCATATCTAGTAGTTGTCCTTGGTAAACTTGGGACCCTCCTTCTTCATCATCTTTCATAGAATCTTTCCCTCAAGCTGTTAGGCTTTCTGCACATAGAGGACCAATGCTCTGATACTAATTGTTAGTCCTAGAGGATCTGGTTAAAATTAAGAGGGGGGTGAATTAGTATTAACAAAAACTGAAACTTGCAACACTAAAACAGACTTATCTCAGATCTAAAAACATTCAACACTTAAACCAATTCTTCATAATAGATTTCCTTATCAGATCTAGATAATCATTTCCACTTAAGAAAACTTAATAATTAGATTTAGCCATCAATTCAATATCAGTTCAACAAACACTATTACCAACTTATTAACTGATCATAATGCTTCATCAATCATATAATCATCAATACCAGTAACCACTTTAAGATATTTGATAAACAAACATAAACTATCTTAACTAGTTATCAGAAATAAAACATTAACATCACAAGAAAATCATTCCACACATGAACACCATGATTTTCACGGGGAAACCCAAATAGGGAAAAACCGCTGTGGGAATTGGTACCCACAAATATTTTGCACTCTTTCGGAATGCACCATGTTAGGAGCCAAGCCCGGTTAGAAGCTTACAATGATGCCCTGTTAGGAGAAGACCCTATTAGGAGTCACCCGGTTAAGGGATTTACCTCAGCCCTGTTAGAAGCTTTGATATATTGAGTCACCTTGTTAGGAGATTTTACTATATGAGGCCTGTTAGGACCTACTCGGTTAAAGGATTTTAGTTGTTGTAATTGTTAGAGAACAACAATGAATGATATGTGTATAGCACTCAACTGCTTGCTTGATCAGATCCAATTAAGTTCTAAGTTTGCATCACTCTAGCAGAACTTCTCACACATCCTGGTTTGGCTTCACACACTTCTCAAAATCACCGACACTTCAAAACATCAACCTTACCGACATAAATAACTTTTACAACTAGGTCATCATCAAAACCCTAAGACTTACTACGTAGATCATCACAAATATTTACAACTCATTACAGATCAACATATGGATCATTACAATCAATTAAAAATTAATATCAGCCGTTGAATGATCATAAATCGTCACAACAAGTCGATCTGGTACAAAGTCAAACCCTTAGCACATTCCACTAAGCACTTTGCACATTCCCAAGAAATTCATTCTCCAAACGTGCCAAAACATCTTTCAAACACATCATGCGGTTTGTGCCACATTAAAATCAACACGTGAACTTGATGTAGATCACCGCCAAACCAAAAATCATTACCGGTTAAGAGAATTCTTTACCAGTCCTTAAACCCTTCTTGAACCTTGGCAAAACTTCATAAAAAATTCAAAACATGCCTTCCAGTATCCATCATAGGATACAGTTCCGGTTATACACTCAAATCCATCATAAAATCTTATGTATCAAACCACAGGTCACCAAACATCGCCAATCACTCGATTGCATCAAAACTTATTTGCTTTACCAATTAAGGTCCTAATCCTTGCCGGTAAACTCTGTCAAACTATCAAACTCTTACTCTGGTAGACCAAATCACTTAGCCAACAAGTCAATCACCGAAAACCAACTGTAAACATCATTAAACATCAGTTGACCCTGGTTGCCATCAATGACAACACAAATAACTGATCATGTCATCTTTCCTCTACCAGTATAGTCATCCATCATCATCTCAACCTCACCAGTTATGCCAAACACGCCAACACATCACATATTCCTACACCTTTTTCATAACTATCTACGGGGTTACGAAATAGAGTTTGACGAAGAAACCTTACAAGCATGTTCTTTTCAAGGGATGCCTTATCTCAACACACTAATAGGGGTGGTAAAATAAACTTAGCTTATCTTCCTAAACCAATGATCACCTATTGAGTTACATCTAGAAAATCAAAACTTGAGAAGTTTCAAATCAATCATATGCCAGTTCGGACTAGAGCTTAACACTAGCAATTGAGAAGACAACAAAAACAAATGGAAGAAAAAAAATTAAATTTTCAACCATTTGGATACACCGATGTTGATGAAGAAGCAGTGAATAATACCATTAGAGACCTTGAATAAGATTCAAGATTTGACAAACTAATGGAAAAACTCTTGGAAAAACAAAAATAGAAGTATATCCTAATGTTGGTAAATTCAGGAGCAAAATTGCCACAAGGTTTTAACATAGAAAGTTTGAAACAACATGCGGAAACAAGTCATAATCAAAACATTGATGACCCCAATGACGATGACATAAACTAATTACATCATGAAGAAATAAAAGGAGATAGAACAAGAAGAGACAATGATGATACAAGGAACCAAGATGAAACGAGAAAGGAGCAAAGTGATAGAAGAACTTATGAGGATGCAAGGAGAACCCATATTGATAATCCTCTATTAACTCTCACTCAACAAATGCAAACTTTGCAACAACAAATACAGGATATGTAGAATGGAATGAGTTCCAAGAAATATTCACTGGAGGACATCTGTCCATATCCTTATGACAAGAATTTAAACATGTTACCATTCCCACAACATTGTGAAATCCTAAAATATGATAAATATGATGGGAAATCTGATCCTCAGGATCATATTAGGGAATTTTGCACTATGAGTATGGATTTTGTATACAATGAAACTTACCCGATGCAAGTTTAAGCAGGCAATCAGTGGAATGGTTCTCAAGATTGCCATCTGAGATTAAATCTTTTGAAGAACTTATGAACAAATTCATCTCACAATACTCCTAGAATATAAGAAATGAGATAACAATGCTAGACCTATGCAATATCAAACAAAAGAACAATGAACGTTTCATGGTTTTTCTACAGTGATGGAGATGACTGTTTAATAGGTATCCAAGAGATGTACCAGATCAAGAGAAAATGGACATATTCATTGACAATCTTACTAGTGAAATGAGCTATAGAATCAAATTGCAATGCCCTCCTACTTTTTTGAGAATGATTGAAAATGGTCTAAAGATAGAAGATGTAGTGGTAAAGAAGGGAGAGTTAAAACTACAACAATTCCTATAACAACAACAACAACAACAATGGTAACAATAACAATGACAAACCTAAATTATGGTCAAAGAATAGAAATGTTACCAATGGAGGAAATGATGATAACAATGGTGCCAAACAACAACCAATCTTTAACTTATCAAGTCAAGCGCCAAACAACAACAATCAAGAGAATAGTAAACCCAAGTCTTTCTTCTCCAATCCCGGCAGAAAATTCACAAATCTTGGGGAACCATTGGAATCGGCTTTGAAGACTCTTCTTGCAAATAAATTGAATACCTTACCAGAAGCAAGAAATTATGAGCCTCAAATCAAACCAAGTTGGTGGAATGACAATCATTTTTGCAACTATCATCGAAACAAAGGACATCAAACCAATTATTGTCAAAGATTAAAGCACCTTATTCAAGACTTAATTGATAATGGAGATATCACAGTGGATGGTCATAAAAATGAATGAATCACATCTAGCATTCTAAACTCCATGCTCAAAAATTATAAAAAAGGTGAACAATCCAACCCAAAGGGTGACAAGGGAAAAGCCAAGATAAAGTATACTTACACATATGATGATGTGGTAAATGCCATCATTGTCAAAGACAAAACACCTTCAGAACCAATCAACGCCATTACTAGAAGCAAAGCAAAGGCTACATTTCTTAGTACAACAAATGAATCAACATCTACTTCAAGACAATACAACTTAGTGGAACAATTACAAAATATACCCACCCAAATATCAATTTTGGAGCTCCTAAAAGTTTCACCTATGCATAAGGAAACATTGGAGAGAGCTCTAGTAGAAACAACGGTCTCAAAAGACCTAGATGTGGATCAATTGCAAAACATGGTGGGACACCTCATAGCCCCTCATTGTTTATCTTTTTTTGAAAATGATTATGCATCCTTACAACACCCTCACAATGCTCCCCTACATATCGAAGTCACCATTCATACAACCCGTGTCAAATGCATACTCATAGATGGTAGAGTTGGCTTGAATATCTATGCATTAAGTTTAATAAAGGCTTTGGGATATTCAGAGAATGCAGTAGATCCAAAGAAGAAAATAACTATCAAGGCCTATGATGAGGAAGAGCATTCTTCTAAAGGGATTGTGGTGTTGCCAATCAAAATAGGACTAGTAGAAAGAGATACATTGTGTCAAGTTCTAGATTTGAATCTATCTTATAACATTCTTTTGGGAAGACCATGGATTCATAACATGCAAGCAGTTTCTTCTACATACCATCAGTGTGCTAAGTTTCCTTTGTTAGGTCCCAGAGACAACTGAGAGGGGGGGGTGAATCAGTTGTCTAATAAATTCAAACCAAAAACTACTTAACCAACCTTAATGCTTAATACCGGTAAACCAAACTTTATGCCGGTAAACATTTAATCAGTTAATTGCAATACCGGTAAAGATTAATGCATGAAATAGAAAGACAATAACATCTCCAACACATAACACCAATATTTGTACGTGGAAACCCTGTAAGGGGAAAAACCACGGTGGGAAACCTTACCCACAATCAGATGATACTACTGTAGATAGTATGTGTATACAAATGGGGTCTGCACATGCAGAAAGGCCAAGCGCCTAGAGCTCATTGCTCAAACACAAATAGGAGTCACACTGACTACAATTGGATAGTTAAATCCAATAATGATGTACTGCTCAAAATAGCATCTTCATATGTTGGATTTAGTACAGGTGTAGTTCTGATTGCCTTCACAAAAACCTTCCTTCAACCTTCAAATGATGTCTGCATGTATAGCTCTCCTTATTCTTGCATATACCGAATTACAATCCTTCTCACATTCGTATATCGATCTTACAAATAAGATCTTACATTTATACCATAACCTAAGACCAATTTTAGTAGGTCGGCTCTAAAGGATATTACAATAAAATCAATTACAAATAAAACAATATCCGATGCATGATGTCAGCTCAATGCATTTACAATAATAACAAAATCATCTCCATAGAGTGTCGTGCTGATCTGGAATAGATAAGTCTGCCGGTACTTATCCTGGACCTATTTGCCGGTAACAAAAAATATGCAAACTCGAATATACCAATGAATAAATCTTCAAGACAAAGTGTCCAAATGATGTCTTTGACATAACCAAGTATTTTCCATGTCATTCCAAGTGCCGGTGCACAATATATCCTGTCAGTGTACCAGATACCAGTGACTGTGCATAAGTCACTTGCTTGCCGGTGAACATTGCCAATTCTCCAAGTGCCAGAGTTGATAAGTGTTAATAGGTGTTGACATCAATGACAAAACCATATCGACATATCCAAAATACCAACAATCTCCCCCTTTGGCATTGATGGCAACACAAGATGGAAAAACCATCAAAGTGCCAAAACAAAAATGCCAAATACCCAAAACCAACAATCTCCCAAAAAGAGATCAAAACCAGAAATCAAAATTTAGGTACAGAGAGTAATCAATCTCTCCCAAAATAACAATCTCTCCCCCTAGGAGTAACATGTGTTTTTCCATATCAATCTCTCCCCCTTTGACATCAAATGCCAAAGTAATACAAAAACCGAGTTCAAATACAAAATACCTTTAGTATACCAACTACTCCCCCTGAGAAGTAGCTCTCCTCATCAAAAACCAGAGTAAAAGATTTCTCTATTAGTTCTCTCGGTTGATGTCAAACATCAACTGTCTAAGTCTCTACCGATGGGGGTATGACCCCAAGCTGATCTCTGAGATATTCAAAAGTCTCCTTAGGCAAAGGCTTAGTGAAAATATCTGCAATTTGCTCTTTAGTATTTACATAAACCAGTTTTACTTCTTTTGCTTCAACATTCTCCTTTAGAAAATTCAGTTTGATAGAAACATGTTTAGTTTTAGAATGTAGTACCAAATTCTTAGATATATCAATTGCTGCAGTGTTATCACAATAGATAGTTATAGGCTCCTTGCATTTTACCTTTATGTCCTTCAACATTTGCTTAAGCCATAATACCTGTGTACAGTTAGTTGCTGCTGCAACATATTTTGATTCTGTTGTTGATAAAGATGTGCAACTTTGTTTCTTACTCAACCAATAAATTAATCTATTTCCAAGAAAAAATGCTCCGTCGGTGGTGCTTTTTCTGTCATCTACATCTCCTGCCCAATTTGCATCTGTGTATGCACATAATTCAAAGTTTTCATCTCTAAGATACCATAAGCCAAGATTTGTAGTGCCTTGTAAGTACCAGAAAATCCTTTTTACTGTCAATTCATGATTTTCTCTAGGATTACTCTGAAATCTTGAAACAATACATATTGCATTCATAATATCAGGTCTTGTTTGTGTCAAATACAATAAACCTCCTATCATATATTTGTACCTAGTCGGATTAACAGGTGTAGATTCATCCCATAGTGATAATTTGTCATTTGTAGTCATAGGTGTGCTTACCGATTTAGAGTTTTCCATCCCAAATTTCTTTAGTAACTCCTTCAAGTACTTAGATTGACTCAAGAATATACCTTTATCAGTCTGTGAAATCTGCAATCCTAAAATGAATTCTATCTCTTCAATCATAGACATTTCAAATTCTTGTTGCATTTCAATAGAAAAGTCTTTACATAATCCATCTTCTCCTCCAAAGATTATATCATCAACAAAAACTTCTATAACCAAGATGTCATCATTAGTCACTTTATAGTATAAATTGCTATCAACATTACCTTTAGAAAAACCAATTTTCAAAAGATATTTATCCAATCTAGCATACCAAGCTCTTGGAGCTTACTTCAACCCATACAAAGCTTTCCTTAACTTGCAAACCATATCTTTGTTATCTGTTAAAGAAAATCCATCAGGTTTCTCAATGTAAACTTCTTCTTCAAAATCTCCATTCATAAATGCACATTTAATATCCATTTGATATACTTTGTAGTTCTTGTGTGCTGCAAAAGCCAAGAATAATTTGACTGCCTCAATTCTAGCTACCGGTGCAAAGGTTTCATTGTAATCAATTCCTTCTTTCTGAGAATATCCCTTACACACTAGTCTTGCTTTATTTCTGATTACCTTACCATCTTCATTAAGTTTGTTTCTAAATACCCACTTTGTTCCAATCACATTTTTGTCTTTAGGCCGGGGAACTAATGTCCATGTGTTATTTTTCTCAATTTGTTCTAATTCTTCTTCCATAGCTTTAATCTAGTGTTTATCTTCACATGCCTCATTAATTGATGCTGGTTCAATTTGAGAAATAAGAAATACCTCTTCATTTTCTAGTCTTCCTCTTGTCATAACTCCTTGATATTTGTTCCCAATTATCTGATTTTCAAAGTGGTTCAATCTTACATACCGGGGTGTCTTTGTTTGTTTTTATTCTTCAGTTATAGTGAAATTTTCAGATGATACCGGTGTAACTGGATCTTCATTCTGTACCAGTGGGTTCAATGTAGGTTCATTTGTCAGTATCTTTGTTGCCGATTCAGAGTCAATGTACCTTGAAGTTCCTCTAAACTGTTCATCAATTTTCACATTTGTACTCTCAACAATTTTCTGCAATCTTTTGTTAAAACATCTATATGCCTTGCTCTTAGATGAATAACCAAGAAATATTCCGTCATCACTTCTAGGATTAAATTTTCCAATATACTCATCTCTTCTAATATAGCATTTACTTCCAAATATTCTGAAATATTTAAGAGTAGGAGTAATACCAAACCATAGTTCATGAGGGGTCTTACCAGTTTCACCTTTGATGTGAACTTTGTTGAATGTGTAGACCGCTATGCTTACTACCTCTCTCCAATATACATGTGGTAGATTTGCTTTTGATAACATACTTCTAGCTGCATCCAAGATAGTTCTATTTTTCCTTTCTACAACTCCATTCTGATGTGGTGTCCGGGATGCTGATAACTGTCTTTTGATTCCATTCACTTCATAGAATGTATTAAATTCCTTAGATGTAAATTCACCTCCTTGATCTGATCTCAAACATTTGATTTTCTTACCGGTTTCATTCTCTACCATCACCTTGAATAACTTGAATTTCCCAAGTGCTTCTAATTTTTCTCTGAGAAAAGTAACCCAACACATTCTAGAATAATCATCAATGATTAGCATGAAATATCTATCACCTTGTAAGCTTTTAGTTCTAGCTAGACCACATAAATCAGTATGAATTAAGTCAAGAGCATTATTGAATTTTTTTGGAATACTTTTAAAAGATGCTCTAACTTGTTTTCCAAATTGACATTCCTTACATACCGAATTGTGAGGTTTAACTATCTTAGGTAAATCTCTAACTACTTTAGTTGTACTGATTTTCACAATGCAATCAAAATTTACACGACAGAGTCTCTTATGCCATAGCCAACTTTCATCAATATGTGCAATCAGGCATGTCTTTTCATTGTTATTCAAATGAAAGATATTACCTCTAGTTTGATTACCGGTTGCAATTTCCAAACTAGTTATGTTCATAATTTTGCATTTCCCATTTTTGAATTGTAACTGAAATCCTTTTTCAACTAATTGACCAACACTCAATAGATTATGCTTTAAACCTTCAACATAGTAAACATTATCGGTATTACGCTTACCATCAAGAGATATAGTACCTTTTCCTTTGATCAAACAAGCTTTATCATCTCCAAATCTTACTAGACCTCCATTATATTCCTGAAAAGTCAAGAATTTGCCTTTATCACTAGTCATATGATGTGAACATCCTGAATCAATGATCCATTCATCCTTAACTTCAACTTTAGCTGCTAGGGCCTGCTCTACTAGTTGAATAGTAGGTCCTGGTTGATCTTCTGTTATAGCAACAAAAACCCATCCATTGTCTGACAGATCCTCATCAGAATCATCAATGACTCCTTCATCAGCAAGATGACAAGACTTGTCTTTATTCTTATTAAATTTGTATCTCTGATATTCAAGGTTAGGCTTGTATGTTCTTCTATCTTCTTCTCTCAATCTAGCGTGTCTATTAGGGCATCTTGAAGCCATATGACCAATCTTATTACAATTAAAACATTTAAAGGGTGCTTTACCTTCATACTTACTTCCAACTGGACCTTTAGGCATTTTCCTTGCAAATAGTGCTTCTAGTTCTTCAAGTTCTTCATTTTCTCTCCTTCTTTCTTCAAGTTCTCTTGCATAAAAGGCTTTTCAATTAGATTTGTCAAATGATGGTGCAGATGATGTTGATGCCTTAAAAGCTAAATCTATCTTTATAGTAGCAACAGAACCAAATTCCTCAATTTCAAAAGCTGAAAGTTTTCCAATCAATGTGTCCCTAGTTACTGATGTATTAGGCATTGCTCTTAACTCATTTATAGCAGTAACTTTGATTTTGTATGTCGGTGGCAATCCTCTTAAGACTTTTGAAACAATTTCATCTTCACTTAAGGTTTCTCCACAACATTTAATTCCCAAAAGAATTTCATTAACTCTTTCCATAAAAGCAAAAATCCTTTCCTCTTCTTCCATTTTCATATTTTCATACCTGACCCGGAAGCTTTCAAGTTTTGCAATTTTGACTGTGGAATATTTTTCATTCAATGTTTCCAAATGGTCCCAAATAGCTTTAGCAGTGGATCTATCAGATAATCCCATGATTTGCTGATCTGATAATGCGCTCAAAAGTGCTTCCCTTGCTTTGCAATCATTTTCCTCATCTTTTCCTAAGGTAGGTGGGTTAGGTTGACTTTGAGTAGGAGCAGTATAGCCATTCTTTGTAACATCCTAGATGTCCTTTCCAATTCAATTTAGACGTGTCTCCATCCTGATCTTCCAAATGCCATAGTTGGTTCCATCAAGTTTAGGAATGTCCTTCCTAAAATAGTTAGTAGACATTGGATCTCCTCAAGCTGTTAAACTTTTGAAAAAAGAGGACTAGGCTCTGATACCAACTGTTAGGTATCGGAGACAACTGAGGGGGGGGGGGGGGGTTGAATAAGTTGTCTAATAAATTCAAACCAAAAAATACTTGACCAACCTTAATGCTTAATACCGATAAACCAAACTTTATGTCGGTAAATAGTTTATCAGTTAATTGCAATACCAGTAAAGATTAATGCATGAAACATAAAGACAATAACATCCACAACACATAGCACCAATCTTTGTATGTGGAAACCCTGTAAGGGGAAAAACCACGGTGGGAAACCTTACCCACAATCAGATGATACTACTGCAGATAGTATGTGTATACAAATGGGGTCTGCACATGCAGAAAGGCTAAGTGCCTAGAGCTCACTGCTCAAACACAAATAGGAGTCACACTGACTACAATTGGATAGTTAAATCCAATAATGATGTACTACTCAAAATAGCATCTTCATATGTTGGATTCAGTACCGATGTAGTTCTGATTGCCTTCACAAAAACCTTCCTTCAACCTTCAAATGATGTCTGTGTGTATAGCTCTGCTTATTCTCACATATACCGAATTACAATCCTTCTCACATTCGCATATCGATCTTACAAATAAGATCTTACATTTATACCATAACCTAAGACCAATTTTAGTAGGTCAGCTCTAAAGGATATTACAATAAAATCAATTATAAATAAAACAATACCCAATGCATGATGTTGGCTCAATGCATTTACAATAACATCAAAATCATCTCCATAGCATGTCGTGTTGATCTGGAATAGATAAGCCTATCGGTGCTTAGCCTGGACCTATTTGCCGGTAACAACAAATATGCAAACTTGAATATACCAATGAATAAATCTTCAAGACAAAGTGTCCAAACAATGTCTTCGACATAACCAAGTATTTTCCATGTCATTCCAAGTGTCAGTGCACAATATGTCATGCCGGTGTACCAGATATCGCTGACTGTGCATAAGTCACTTGCTTGCCGGTGAACATTGCCAATTCTCCAAATGCCAGAGTTGATAAGTGTTAATAGGTGTTGACATCAATGACAAAACCATATCGACATATCCAAAATACCAACATCCTCTTAATGGACAAGAAATCACTATATTAGCAGACTCCAGTGAATATTGCAATAATCTAAAACCAACGCAAGATGCAAGGGGTCCACATAATAGAGAAGCAGTCTATCCCACCAAGGAAACTCAAGAAATATTATAGTAAAACTTTGAGAAAAAACTCAAATTTAATGATGAAGGAATGGGGAAGTACTCTTTGCATAACTTATCACTTTCACATAAATCATATGGAAAACCTACAAATGCTCAACCATAGATCCAACAGAAATCAATTGAAATGTTTAATGGAGCATTTGTTAGAGCTGGAACACTTTTAGAGGAAACTAAAGACAAGGACATTCTTAGCTGGTTGTACAAAGATGAAAATGAAACTATAGAAACAACTGTAGAAGTCATTATTCCCATAGATCAATATGGAAATGGTTACAAAATCATGCAAAGGATGGGATATGAAGAAAAAGGACCAATTTTTAAGCGCCAGGAAGGTATTTCAGAACCCATTTGTCCTCACACATAATCTGAGAAGGATAAATCAGGACTTGGGTATTCTCAATCAAAATAAAATCAACACAATTATCAACACCCAAAATGGAGAAATAAAGTAATTCATAAAGAAGAACCATCACAATAAATGCTACATCAAGCAACAAAAATAGTAAACAGAAAGCATAAACAAGAAGAATATGAGAGACAACAAGAAGAGATTGATATCAAAAGAGAAGAAGAATATTACTAACAAGTCCAAAGAATAAAAGCGAGCATGGAACCTAATCAAGATATTCCACAAATAGTAAAAGAACAGATGGCAAAAATCAAAGAGCTATTCTCACCGTATAAAATTCCTGTTAGATATAATGGTGTGATTCTAGACAATGATTCAGAGACAGATTCAAATGAATATTAATGGGGTCCATACCCATTATCCAATGCATCAAGTGAAGAGAATGATGAGGAACAAATTGTTGTTACAAGTGAAGACACACTTTTCATAAAGAAGAGAATAGAACTAGAAATAACACAAGAAGAAATCAGGATTCAGAGAAAAGAGGCATATGCAAGACAACAAATAAAAGAGAATGAGAAAAATCAAGAAGTGACAACACAGGGAACACAAACAGTCACTAATAAATCATCAAAAGATCAACAAAATATCATATTTATATCAAACATTGAGAAAGAAACACCAAGATATATATCATACGGACTTCAAATCGCCCCCAATCCAATTTGATAGAAAGCGGTTAAATGAATTTCATTACATTTTGAGCCAATTTCAATATTCACCTTAGTACATAAAGTTTGGATATATATATATATCCCAATCTATTTATAAATAATCTTTTAAAGAACTCTAGAAGAACTGATAGAAAGTCAAGCAAGAATGACTATTAGTCCAGAAGAAGCTAAGTTCAAGAGAAGACAGAAGCTAGCAAAGAAAATAGTAACAAAATCCTCTATGCCATGTGCATAAGTATGTCAACTTCAAGCCACAAATGAATCTGATGGAATTGACCTAGAGGGAACCTGTAGTACCAAAGACATGTATATGTTGATACAATTCATTCATTTAAGGGACACACATCATTTGATGAGTCACTTGAGAGCGAATCACAAAATACCCATCCTGAGTTTGTTAGAGCTAATTGGATAGAACTTGCGAGAGATTATCCTCAAGAGAGTTCTATCTATGACATCACCTACTCAACACCAAATTATGACTATTACATCATGAACATTGAAATACCCAATGATGAAGAAGACTATGACATACCTATGCTTCATCCATAACTTATCGACTGGGAAAGCACTGAAAACCTTGAATTAGATATCTTTCCAATGATCATGCCTTGGCAGTATATCTTAACACCATTAAACCAATCACACCTAAGCTATATTCCACCAGTGAATCAAGTAACACTTCTTGCAGTCAAGAGGGTGCCAAACTGTCCAGTCACAAAATTGAAATAAAACAAGGAAAAAGACATAGTGTTGAAAACCATTTTATGACAACACTAGACTAGTCAAGAGGAAAAATAAAGGACGTATCTCATGGTGAAAACCTCCTTGAGGTGCCGGAAGATGGAAGGTTTGACACCCTCCCTGCATATTTTTAGGAGAGATCTTCTATATTGATAGAGTTGACAGAAACAATAAAAATTAGCACACCAAAGGATCCCAAGGTCCTTCATCTTATTGCATCATTATCAGATGAAGAAAAGAAACACTATATAGATGTTCTTCAAACAAAGGCAAATAAATTTTTCTTGGTCCTATGTAGACATGCCAGGACTTGATCCAAATCTTATCATGCACCATCTCAATGTAGATCCAAAAGCAAAACCAGTCAAGCAAAAGCTAAGGAAGATGCATCCACATATTGCTCTCCTTGTCAAAACAGAGCTAAAGAAACTATTAGATGTGGGTTTCATAAGACTCGTCGCTTATCTAGAGTGGGTCTCAAACATTGTAAAAGAAAAAGAGTCTACATAGACTTCAAATATTTGAACAAAGCATGTCCCAAAGATGATTTCCCACTGCCAAACATTGATATAATTATAGGTTTATTAGCAGGTCATGAGATGTTTTCCTTAAGGATGGATTCTTTAGGTACAATCAAATAAAAATCACCTCTGAAGATCTTGAGAAGACAACATTCACTTGTGCATGGGGTACTTACTATTGGAATGTCATGCCATTTGGGCTTAAAAAATGCAGGAGCAACTTATCAGAAGGCCATGACAACAATTTTCCATGACATGATGCATACATTAATGGAAGACTATGTGGATGACATACTTGTAAAATATCATAAAAGGAAAGAACACTTGAAGATCTTGGGCAAGATCTTTGATAGGCTACAGTCGTATCTATTAAAATTGAACTCAGAGAAATGTGCATTCGGAGTTACCTTAGGAAAACTTCTTGGGTACATTATATCAACTTGTGGAATTGAAGTAGACCTTGAAAAAGTTAAAGCTATCATGGAGATGGAGTCACCTAAGAACATAAGCCAGTTGCATTCTCTACAAGGGAGATTGCAGTCAAACAAAAGATTCATTTCTTAGCTAGATAATAGATGTCATCCCTTCACTCACTTATTACACAAGAATGTTCCATTCAAATGGGATAATAAATGTGAGGAAGCTTTCATGCAAATCAAGGAATATTAAATGAATCCTCTAGTACTGGTATCACTTATCAAAGGGAAACCATTGTTCCTTTACATCTCAGTGACTAGTGCATCACTAGGAGCTCTCTTAGCACAACATGATAAAGAAGGAAAAGAAAGAGAATTATATTACATCACTAGAACACTTGTAGGCTATGAATTGAACTATACATTAGTTGAGGAGACATGCCTAGCAGTTGTATTTGCAACTCAAAAATTTTGACATTATATGGTGACTCATTTTGTGAAATTGATAGCGAAAATAGATCCATTGAAGTATTTGCTAAGCAAGACGACATTGACAGGTAGATTAGCCAAATGGGTTATGATACTAAGTGAGTTTGACATAGAATATGTTGATTGGAAAGCTATCAAAGGACAAGTAATTGCTGATCAATTGGTTGAAGTACCCCTGCAAGATGACACACCATTACACATTGAATTTCCTGATGCAGACATTCTGATAGTTAACACAAATTTTGGGGAGTTATACTTTCATGACTCCTATACACAACATGGATTAGGTGCAAGAATCTTGTTCATAACACTTCAAGGCCACACAATTCCAAAATCATATAGACTGCAATTCCCATGCACAAACAACACTAGAGAGTATGAGGCATTGGTCATTGTGATCAAAATGGCCATTGAATGGAACATCAAGGAATTGCATGTTTATGGAGATTCACAACTTATAATCAACCAGATAAATGATGATTATCAAACCAAGGATGACAAGCTGATGCCCTATAAAAAGATGGTTGAAGATTTAAAGAGAAATTTGAAGAAATCTCATTCACTCAGATCCCAAGGAATGAGAATAAAGAAATAGATGCAATGGATACAATAGAATCTCTTTTGTAGATCCAAGAGAATCAACAATGTTACGAATTCTTGGTGGAAGATATCTTGCATCCTACTGTTGAGTCCCAAAACACCCACATGATTTGCCACATATTTGGAACCGATCAATCCTTATATAGCCAAACTTATCGATACCTAAAGGAGAATATACTTCCCCAAGACCTATCCTGCAATCAAAAAATAAATTTTATCCGTTAGTCATCTCGCTATACTATCATTGTTGATACTTTATATAGACGAGGTCTAGATAGCTAGTGCAGGAGCACCTCATCCCTTAAAGGGCCCATATGTGGGGCATGATTTAGTTTGTTTTTGTTTTGTTAAAATAAGGTCTATTTAAACCCAACATGATGTAATAAGGCCAATAGTGCCAATAAAATGTAAAGGTTGAGTCAGTTGAGTCATATGTCCTAAAAATTGTCAAATTGCTCACATAGGACCTAGTGGTCAAAACAAGTTAAAATGGAAATATCAAGGTTGTGGGGAGTATTTTGTGTCATTTTTAATGTTATGACATGTTATTTAACCTTTTTGGGGTATTGGATGATCAAGAAGTACAATAAACCAAAAGTTGTCAAAAAGCAAGAAATGTTGTCAATGCAACTTTTCAAAGTTGCTTGACAACATTTGCAAAAAGGTTGGTTTTTGGTGGTTATAGTTGGTTGGTCAGTTGGGAATCATTATAATTCTATAAATATTGTGAAAACACTCCTCAAAAGGATTTAATTATCAAAATTGAAGTTTTTGGCAATAATAGTAAGTGGTTTCCTTGCACATTCTATGTTTTTCCTGAATTTTCCTCGCATTCAGTCTGCAATTTGTTAGTTTTCACCATTACTATGCACTGAAGGCTCATTAACATGGTTTGAGGGTTTAATCACAGTAAATTACCTTTCATTTCCTTCAGGTTTCATGTCATTTGGTTTTGTTATGGAAAAGATACAATAAGTTCTCTCAAAACTGTCAAAACCCTGAACTAGGCAAACCGAGACAAAGAAAATGCTATATCTTTTTTATCCTGGTTGATCAAGCCACACAAATTGGTGGAAATATGTAATATTATGTAAATTATAATTCCATTATTGTTTCATGTTTCCATGATAGGTTTTTCATGTGGTTTGAGGCATGAAGGTAACTGAAAACTTGCCTCAAGAAGGTCTGACTGTCACAAGAAAAATATAGTCCTGATACGAGGTCAATATCTCACAATTTAACCATTGGATCTTTCTTATTTTTTGATATGTTCTTAACAACCAAGTTTTATAGAGTCCCACTAGAGTGATCTACAAAATATGTCCAATTAGTTATTCATCTCTAAGTGAGTGTGTGTCAAAGAGGCCAATAAGTTCTTGTTTAACAGTAACCTTTTGTACATGTTGAGGGTTGGATCAGAGTACATGGTGTTTGGTAATTAAGGGTTGGTAGGAGTGTTGAGTGGGTGTAAGGAGGTTTTCATTTCATGTTCTAGTTGTGTCTTCCTTGTCAGGGAGAGAAACCTATCTTAGTTGGTCTAGAAGGTATGATTGAGTTCATAGGCAAGAAGCAATATGTGTGGAGTTTTATAAAAGATTATGGCAAACCTTCATAAGGGAAAGTGTTTAATCATTGTGAAACCTCAAAAATGTGATGTAGATTCCTAAAAGGTGTAGGGTTTGTGTGTGTGGGTGTGGATTCTTTGCATCAGATTGGTATTAGAGCAAGGGAGTAGTTCTTATTGAAGGTTGAAGGGAGTGAGACAAGATGCCTCCGAAGAATGCAGGTATAGCAAGGGAGATCCAATAATTGAAGGAGAAGAACACAAGGTTACAAGAGTCCTATAATGCCCTCTTAGAAAGGCTTGAAGCCTTGGAGACTAGTAAAAGAAGAAATGTTGATGTAGGGGATGTTAGTGAAGAAGAGGAAGGAGATGAAGAGTTCCATGAGGCAGAGGAAGGAACTGAAGAGAAGATAGACCCTGAAGAACAAAGAACACTCAGACTTCTTAAGGTAGTAAAAGGAGACAAGTACAAGGTAAGGGGTGATATACCAATGTATGATGGTAGTTTCAAAGAGGAAGAACTTTTGGATTGGATAGCAGTAATGGATGCTAATTTTGATGGAAAAGGCGTACCTGATGAACAAAAGGTCAGATTGGCAAAGACAAAACTCAAGGGACATGGACTCCTATGGTGGGATCATGAAGAAGCTGATAGAAGAAAGAGAGGAAAGACCAAGGTTACTTCTTGGGATCAGATGGTGGCTAAACTAAAAGGTAATTTCCTTCCTAAATACTATGAAATTCAATTGTATATGAGATTGCAAGGGTTAAGGCATATACTGATGAATTTTTAAAGTTGAG
Source organism: Cryptomeria japonica (assembly GCF_030272615.1). Classification (NCBI taxonomy): domain Eukaryota; kingdom Viridiplantae; phylum Streptophyta; class Pinopsida; order Cupressales; family Cupressaceae; genus Cryptomeria; species Cryptomeria japonica. The sequence continues at coordinate 248,755,189 of NC_081412.1, forward strand.
TATAAGGTCTGGTAGAGAAGAAGATGAAGTTGTTAAGGTTGCTAGATACCTAGGAGGTTTGAGATTTAATATTCAAGATGAGTTTGTTGTTGCTAACCCCAATAATGTCAAGGAATGTTATCAATTAGCTCTCAAGGTGGAAGAAAAGATGAAGAGAAGACAAGATAAGGCTGCAAGAGGTAGAGACAATAGCAATAGTAGGGGTAGAGGTACATTTTCTTCACATAAACCAAACAATGAGGAAGAAGGTGATGTAAATAAAGGTAAAGAGCAGTCATTTTCTGATTTTAGAGGTAATAGAGGTAGATAGGTGTTTTAACCAATTTTCAGGGAGATGTTACAACTGTAATGAGTATGGGCATCCTTCTTTCAAATGTCCTGAGAAGGGAGCATCATCATCATCATCCTCTAGAAGGGTTGCATATGCTCAAGAGGAAGAGGTTAGTGATAGTCCAAAGGCAATTGTGTGTACTGGAGAAGTTGGTGAGTGTTTGATGATGAAGAAGTCCCTGTTGAAGACATCAACACGACATGAACCCATTCAAAGGAGAAATCTCTTTAGGACAAAGTGTAAGTGCAAAGGTAAAGTTTGTATTTTGGTTGTTGATTCAGGTTCAAGTAATAATATGGTTTCAAATGAAATGGTTGAGAAATTGCAATTAGAGAGGATACCTCATAAGAATCCATATAAAGTATCTTGGGTTAATGATGATATTATTTTGTTCGTTAAAGAGAAGGCAAGAGTTGATTTTCAGATTGGTGAATACAAGGAAAGTGTTCTATGTGATGTTTTACCCATGGAGTGTAGCCATATCTTACTTGGTAGACCATGGCAATATGACAACCGTACACTCTACAATGGTAGGGAGAACACTTATACTCTTGAGAAGAATGGAGTACAATATACATTTTTTCCCATGAGTGAGGATGTTAAGGGTAAAGGTAAGATTATGATGTTTGGTAAGAAAACATTGGTTCAAGCCAAGGAAATTGAAACAAAACCTACACAAGAGAAGGTGGAACACAAGGATAGCATAGGGGTAATGATTGGTGCTATTTGGTGTCCTGCTAAACCCACTCAAATTAGTATACCTATTGTGAAAACTAATCCAAATCAGAGTGTTTTAGAGAAGCCACATGAACCACGCCAACTGGTTCAAGTTTCTACACATGCATATACCGGTTGCCCACCAATGGGAAAGTTCTTTTCTGATCCTTATTGTTTGAATTGGATTGCAGGTTCTTATCCTTTTGTTGTTATAAGATATCAGATGATTCAAGGTCCCTTTGATGATGGATACTCATGGGGCATGCGTTCTTTTCCAAGGGGAGTATGGTGCAGGAGCACCTCATCCCTTCAAGGGCCCATATGTGGGGCATGATTTATTTTTATTTTTTTTGTTCAAATAAGGTCTATTTAGACCCAATATGATGTAATAAGGCTAATAATGTCAATACAATGTAAAGGTTGAGTCAGTTGAGTCACATGTCTTGAAAAATGTCAAATTGCTCACATAGGGCCTAGTGGTCAAAACAAGTCAAAATGGTAATATTAAGATTGTGGGGAGTATTTTGTGTCATTTTTAATGTTAGGACATGTTATTTAACCTTTTTGGGGTATTGGATGATCAAGAAATACAATAAACCAAAAGTTGTCAAAAAGCAAGAAATGTTGTCAATGCAACTTTTCAAAGTTGCTTGACAACATTTGCAAAAAGGTTGGTTTTTGGTGGTTATAGTTGGTTGGTCAGTTGGGAATCCTTATAATTCTATAAATATTGTGAAAACACTCCTCAAAAGGATTTAATTATCAAAATTGAAGTTTTTGGCAATAATAGTAAGTGGTTTCCTTGCACATTCTGTGTTTTTCCTGAATTTTCCTCGCATTCAGTCTGCAATTTGTTAGTTTTCACCATTGCTATGCACTGAAGGTTCATTAACATGGTTTGAGGGTTTAATCATAGTAAATTACCTTTCATTTCCTTCAATTTTCATGTCATTTGGTGTTGTTTTGGCAAAGATACAATAAGTTCTCTCAAAACTGTCAAAATCCTGAACTAGGGCAAACCGAGACAAAGAAAATGCTATATCTTTTTTATCCTGGTTGATCAAGCCACATAAATTGTTGGAAATATGTAATATTATGTAAATTATCATTCCATTATTGTTTCAGGGTTCCATGATAGGTTTTTCACATGGTTTGAGGCATGAAGATGACTAAAAACTTGCCTCAGGAAGGTTTGACTGTCACAAGAAAAATACAGTCCTGATATGGGGTCAATATATCACAATTTAACCGTTGGAGCTTTCTTATTTTTTATATGTTTTTTATACCCAAGTTTTATAGTCCCACTGGAGCGATCTGCAAAATATGTCCAAATTAAAAAATTTATTCATCTCTAAGTGAGTGTGTGTCAAAGAGGCCAGTAAGTTCTTATTTAATAGTAACCTTTTGTACATGTTGAGGGTTGGATCAGAGTACATGGTGTTTTGTAATTAAGGGTTGGTAGGAGTTTTGAGAGGGTGTATGGAGGTTTTCCTTTCATTTTCTAGTTGTGTCTTCCTTGTCAGGGAGAGAAACCTATCCTAGTTGGTCTAGAAGGTATGATTGAGTTCATAGGCAAGAAGCAATATGTGTGGAGTTTTATAAAAGATTATGGAAAACCTTCATAAGGGAAAGTGTTTAATCATTGTGAAACCTCAACAATGTGATTTAGATTCCTAAAATCTGTAGGGCTTGTGTGTGTCGGTATGGATGCTCTGCATCAATAGCACTCTATTGAGGTGTCTCGAATAGGAGGAATCTGAGAAAGTTCTCAACGAAGTCCACAAATGTATTTGTGGAACACACTCAAGTGGCTTAACACTGGCTAAGAAAATTATTCGATTGGGTTATTATTGGCCTACTATGGAGAGAGATTCATTTACATTTGCCAAAAAATGCAAACAATGTCATATCCTAGGGAATCTCATCCATGCACTAGCACAAGAACTACATCCTATGGTAGGATCATGATCGTTCTCTCAATGGGGACTTGACCTAGTGGGTAAGATAAATCCTTTATCTTCTATTTGACATAAGTTTAGTTTGACTGCTACTGAGTATTTCACTAAATGGATTGAAGCAATGCCTTTGACAACAGTAACAGGAAAGCAAATATCATCATTCATCTTGAACTACATAATTTGTTTCTATGGTGTCCCTATGACCATCATCACGAATAATGGGAGGTCATTTAAGAATCAATATGTGAAGGAACTATGTGAGAAATTCCATATCCAACATAGGTTTTCAACACCATATTACCCACAGGGGAATGGTCAAGTCGAGGCATCAAACAAAACAATCCTAAAGATTCTGAAGAAAACAGTCAATGAAGCTGGTAGAGACTGGCATGTTCAGCTAAATCATGTTCTATGGGCATACCGAACTAGCATTCATACACCAATGAGGGCAACTCCATATTGTTTTGTGTATGGATCAAAAGCAATATTACCAATAGAAGTAGAGATACCTTCTCTACGAGTGTCCTTGAAAGGTCTTATCCCAAAGGAAGAACAATGAATCTCTAGGCTTCAAGAACTTGAACTGACTCAGGAACATCACCAAAATTCTTTAGATCACTTAAAATCATACCAACAAAGGGTGGCGAGAAGCTACAATCACAAAGTTAAGCCACAAATTTTCCAGATTGGAGATCTAATCCTAAGAGAAAATCCATGCAACCAACAAGATCAAGAAAAGAAAGGCAAATTTGAGCCAAATTGGTTGGGTCCCTTTGTCGTGGTAGCAATATATGGTTCAAGAGCATATAGATTATCTACACTAGAAGGTGATTGATTTGATGAGACATCAATGCTATGCATCTGAAGAAATTCTATGCCTAAAAGTATTAGTAGAAAATACCAAAAAACAATGAAAAAGAAAAAAAAGTTTAAAAATAAAAAAAGCGGCAAAATCCCTGAAAAGCATAAAGAGAAAAATACAAAACAACGAAAACAGTTAAAAAAAAAAAATCAAATATATGGAAAAATGCAATAAATTTAGATGGTGAAAACCTGGTAAACAAGCGCTATCTGAAAAGTGGGTTCTTCCATCTATGAGATCGCTTTGCTCATCTATCCATCCTATCATATCTATCCATCCTAGCATATCCAATTCATCTATCACATCTATTTCTTTGAACCATTAGCAGGAAATTTGCAGCTTATCAATAGTTATCAATCTTTGACATACTTAGCGTAGTCACTGTCTTGGATTTTATCAGAGTCAATCATATATGCATTGCATCCTACCATGGTTTGAATTATCCTTTGTATATCCATCATAAAGTTTGTTTCCACTGGGGGTAAAATCTTAAAACCTTTGAATCTTTTAAAGCTTCAAAAAATCCAAAACCATTCAAAAACTTAGAAAAACCAAAAACACCTAGGGTTTTGAAATAGACGACGAGCAAAAAGGCAATGAAGATTAAGATGATTATATCAGTTAATGACTATGAGAACATATGTACGACATACATGGTTTGATGTTTATATCTAGATTTTTGCTAATCATGTACCCTATGCACCTCGATGATGTCCATGACTAGAGGAGCTATGATGGGGCATGATTATTTTCTTTGTTTGTTGTCTGTGGTTTATCTCTTAGTAATGTATGTACTCGTCTAAGGATATGATCGGAAAAATATCATGGAGGACGTACTGAGTCATGCATGAAAGGGGATAGTCTTTGTCTGTTCTACAAGAAATAGTACTCAGGTCAACTTGGTTCATCATATTAAGTTGCTTGTATTAACTTGTTATATAAAAATCCATGTAAGAAGTACTCAGGTCAACTTGAATCATTATGTCAAGTTGCTTGTATTTTCTTACAACAATTTAAAAGCTCAATGATGAAATCAAGTACTATTACAAGAAAGCATGCAAGGAATGTCAGTATCATTTAAGTTAGATCATTTTAGATTAGTATCATTTGCATTTGTATTTTAAACATTCACTGTCGGTTGCATTATAAGAATTTCATCCCATTTCATTTGAGATCAATAGCCAAAATAAATATTGAGTATATTTGGACAAACAAAAACAATTTGCATTGAACATATTAAGTTGCATTAGGTTGCATTCAATTATTTAGATTCATTTCATCTTTCAATCATTAGGTTTGCATGTTATCATAATCATCATATCATTCATCATTCATCATTCATCATTAATTAGTTGCATTCATTTTAATTGCATTAGGATTGCATTAGTTTGAATAGAGTGCAATTTGCATTGATCATATCATTATTAGTTGCATTAGGTTCATTTATCATTATCATTTTCCCATCTAGTTATCATTAATTCCTTTAAAATCATTTATCCATTAGGTTCATTTAATTGCATTTTTGCATTTAGATTCATTAACCATATTATCACATCATTATTATCTTATCATCTAATCATCATAGGTATTTACATTATCATCTATAAACATCATCCAAATCATCAAATCAAAATCAAATGCATCTCATTTAGTATCATTTCATCATCATATGCATGTACATCATGGAATAGAAATAAATATTCATTGCATAAGTCATCATTATAAGCATTTTTCATATAGGTTATTGCATTTAATCATTTAATTTAAGCATCATAGAATCATTTTCATATGCATATAGATCATGTAAACCATCAATATTATATAGATCATATAATTATAGCTAACATCATTTCATAACGATCATCATATCATAGAGGCATATAGATCATTATAACATCATAAAACATAAAGGAAAGAAAACATCATTTTAGCATCATCGATGTAATCAATACATATAGGTCATCATCATTAGAGTAGCATGCATAATAAATCATGAATCAAAGCATCATATAAAGTCCATGTCTACATATCATCATGAACATTAAAAAGTCCAAGTATACAATGATATCACAAAGAGATAATCAATAAAATATAATGTCCCATGATGCAAATCAAGTCTCAAAAGATATAAATCAAAGGTGTCCAGTGCCACTACCACCCAAATATGTCTGTCTCTATGGAGGTGGACAAGAAGACCCACCAGATGGATCTGCTCTTGGATCCCTGTCTCTATCCCTCCGAGGAGGCCCCATAACCCCACCATTGTTGGTATCCATCATGCCTAGTAATGGGGTGGTCACATAACTGCCTACTCTCTGGCTCTCTAAGACCAGATCCTCAAATAATCTCCACCAATGCGCAGTCTCCTTCCCAACCCTAAATAACACTCTAACACTATCGACTGAGAGTGTACCAGAACCAACCTCCTGAATATGATCGAGTAAACCCTATGTATCTTGGTATCTCCTCAATTTTGTATCTCTCTCAAGGGTGAGAGCCTGTACCTACGCTCTCAGCTAATTAATCTGTGCTCTAAGATTATCCATAGTCTCCTACTGAGGCACATCCTGCATAGCCTTGTCACCACCCACCTCACCTACCTCTCCACCAACTGGAGTTTGACCCTATGTGGATCTCATGATCCATTAATGAATCAGTGGCACATGGTCCTCTCAATCCTCCTCCTCCTCATCCCAACCTCCCTGCACTGCTATTACCCTAGGATCTAGACAGGTCTGACCAAAATTGATCCCTCTCCCCTGACCTCTATCCGATCCATCACCTCTATTGAATCCAAGAGAGGGTAGTCCTCTTACTAATCCAATCCTACCACTGCCTCTCCCTGTATCCTTCCTACAAAACTGGCCTGCATCTCTACCTGCCATAGAAAGTGGTCCCCCTATCTTGCCAATCCAACCAATCTGTCCAAAAGGTCCTCCATGAACTCTAGACCTACCTCCTCTCTGTGACCATCACCACCCTCATCCCCATCATCTCCTCCTACCTCTCATGCAACTCTGAGATCTCACCTACATCTTAGTCTCGTCATAAAGGGATCATTAGAATCTGACTCCTCACCTCCTGAGATGGGAGGAGGGTCCGCAAGATCAATAATACGAAGGAATGGATGAGTAAGAAGATACTGAGTATAATTAGCTGTGATACCCGCATCTAAAATATGAGGTCTAAAATCAGAAGCAACATGAGGAACAACCAAAAACTTTATGTATGCTACATAAATAGACAAGGAAGGACCCCAATCTCTCCTGTCCTTGTATGCTCACACATACATGGCCACACCAAAAGGCATATGCTGAATGTAGCCGAACTGTCTCAAAATCTGACCAAATAACTATCTCTCAATGATGAAAGGAGTACGATCGATTAGATATCTGCTATGCAAGATCAATGGTAGTACATGAGCATCCTCTAACCAAGGCTCACAATTTATATAGGGCCGCCAAATAACAAAATCCATAGAATCAAGAACCCATCTCCAATACTCTAGCTTACCCAGCTTAGGCTAAGTAATGATACCTCTGTACAAGTAAACAAAAGATTGACCATCTCCTCAAACTCTATCATGCACTAGTCATGTGATGGCTATATGGTCCCAACACCAGATCTGGAGGAGTGTGCACCTAGTAGACAAGCTAGTCGTGCCATCATACACGACCAAATATAAATCATAATAAATATGTGCAAGCATACAAACACCCCATGCATATCAAGTACAGTACTCTATCATACTCTAAATAATGTTGCCCCATCCAACAGAAAACCCTCATGATCTCCTATCTGGGTAGATGAATCCACCAATCAAACCTTCGATTATAATTGGGAGAGTCTCATAATTTATAATCATAGCCTCCCATCTAAGCTCCCCGCTATCAATGCTCTCATCTCCAAAAACTACCTTGCAACCCTTAGTGCCTCTTAAATCCTGGTAGTCATACTGGACAAGCTCATCAGTAACAGGGGTATGTAAGATCCTATACACATCCTCGAGTGTAACACTGATCTCACTAGTGGGTAGGTGGAATGTGTTATGCTCACTATGCCATCTCTCAACCATCGCTATCAAAAGACCCCTATTATGCGTGTTATCAAGCATATATAGGAGATGATGCAGACCACAAGCATCAATGTGTCTAATCTCAACCTAGGACAACTCTGGAACCAAGTGGCACATTGACGGGAATTTCTCCCGATATTGGAGAACATCAAGTTTCTCCTGTTTAATTAGAAAAGTTTGTCTATCAATTTTCTATCCTATCAATCAAACATTTCAAGAAAATCTTATCTATCAACCAAATCACACTATTAATCAAATGATCAACATATCAAGCTCTTCATCTGAAACTAAATCGGTCTCTTAGAGCTCTTATCAAATTAATCAAACCATCAATCATGGTTACAACAAACAACTATCTTATCAATCAAATCATCAATCAATCTTATCAATCATCATCAATTGTCTATTAGTCTATCAAACTGGAGCATCAAACATCCTATCAAATTCATCAGAGTGAATTCAAACATTGCATCAATTAAAGTTCATTTTTCAACAAAAGCGTTGTGCATTTTAACATATGCGGTAACATACTATACACAGGCGAAGAACGAAGTAAAATTGCTAACCCACATCATAAATGCACCACCAAAACAAGCACATGTACGAACTTAGGCAAATGCACTAACATAAATCACAAATGCACAACCTTAACATGCAAAAGCACTAACCAAGCAAATACACTAACCCAAATGACAGAGGCATGGACATAAAAGGTGAATACACAGTTAAACTAATAAAAGCGATAACCTAACTAATGAAAGAACTAACCTACCAAATGAAGGCGATAAACAAAAGAAGAAAAATTGGAAAAATTTCAACGAGACCCTAAATCATGCAAAAAACACAGAAATTCATACAGAAATCAAGAACAAAGCTTGGGATAGGTCACTCACCGGTGGGTCGTACTCGATAGGTCACTGATATTGACGAACGCGCTCAAATCTGTGGTTCTCATACAGCATCACCATCTTGCCAACTCAACACTTCAAGACAATTTCTCTTTTCTCTCCAAAAGCTGACAAATTGCAAATGAGGATGAAATGGGCCCATGGTTAATTTTATTATTACCTTTTTGACTTTTTGAAGGGGTAATTAATTTTTCAAAGTGGGGCAATTTTATTTATTTTTCAAAAGTAAATTCAATTGAAGGGCCTATTTTTACTCAAATCTTTTGAATCAATTATCGTGTGATTCATCACTCAATCAAATTTTTCATAATTTCACGATCAATCTCCCGAGGGGGCACACAATTAGGATTTTCATCATCATCAGGGGCATCATCGAGACTTGATTTAATCTTTGAAACAATGTTGTTTCAACATCATTTCAAAGAGGGGCAAAATGTATACATATAAAATTGGCTATGAACAATGAAATAAATATTTTATATTTATTTAATGATTATTCTTCTATTAAATAATTAATTTGAAAAGATTAATTTATTTAATTCATTAGTATTTAATATTCTTCTATTAATTAATTGAGTTGAAACATTTAATTAATTAATTTGATACCCCCTTTCTTCTAAGCCAAATAATTAAATATTGAATATTTAATTATCATCCCTTATCATATTTGTGCACTATTCTTTATCCTATAGTTCCATTATTAAATAATTTCATAATTATTTAATTACCACTTTCCAACTCACCCTTCATCTCCACCTTCGCCAACTCATCTATCATGTGGCTAATTTAAATTAATAAAATCAAATAAAAAAAAATCATTTATGAGTCGCTTATCTCCAACTCTCATATTCATGAATAAAATGTGTACGTGCAAATAATCTTTGAAACCTCCCTATTTTTGGTCCAACACTTCTATATTCTTGGAGGAGGTTTTGTCCACCTAACCCTAGTCCATCTCCACTTGTCCCCCTATCCCTAAATATTCTCCAACCAATCCTAGATTCTCTCAATCTTCTCCCCTAGTCAAGGTGAGATGATTGAAACTTGTCTTCTTCTTCCCCCTTTCTCTCAACCTTCAACCTCTTTCTCATAGCCATCCAAAAAGCAAGATTTAATCACGACCATTGATCTCTGCCACCTAAGCTTATGCACTCAAAAATTTATAAATAGAGGAGTTCTAGTGCATTTTGAGCCCAATGTCCAATAGTCTAAGTTAACTAGGAGTCTTAATATTTGCATCCATGAGTTCATTTGTCTAAGCATTTTAGAGTTTTTGAGAAAATTAGCATAAATCATTTTCATAGCATTTTAGCATACTATCACATAGCTTTTGCGTATCATCTATCAGTCCATTCCACACTTGCCATCTTGGAAGCTACCAATGCTTGTCTAAGAGAAATATCAATCTACAACCAAGAACAATGCGGTTAGGGCACAATAAGACATAATCCATGAAGGTATAATTTTTTTTATTTACTTTATTTCATGTTGTTTCATTGGTTGAAGCTTGAGTTTCTTGTAGCTTTTATTTTTCATGATGGACTAGCAAGTTGTAGGTCAATTTTTTGAGATGAAAACTTAAGTCGACACACAATCCGCTTGCGTAATAAAGATGCACGATTTTTTGCATGATGATAAATGTGTTCTTGCAATTTGATAATGTTGTATTGATGTATGTTAATGTTGGAATAACATAATGAATGTTTTAAAAAAGAAATTCCATTTGATTAGTAGATTTTAGATTATTTATGTAGGGTATTTTGGCAGGCATTACATCTGGTATCAGAGCCCATGTTCATACACTAGGTACTCTGGTTTCATATGAGCCCATTGTGCAAGTTAGCACATGTTAGCATGGGGTATCCCAGTGGTGTATCCCTGCTTGTTATTCTTTTTCTTATTTGCCCTAGATATTAGCTCATAAATTCTTTTGCATCTTGGTTAGACAAGATGACTGCTAGAGGTAGAGGTCATGGCCGTGGTCATGGTGGTCGCATGGATACTCATCAAAATCCTCATCTTGAGGTTTCTGAGGAGTCACACCATGAGGAGTAGCAACAACAACAGGATTAGCGAGGTGGTGATGCGATTCCACAGCTGGTTACGACACTTCAGAATCTTCTTGACCATCTAGGTCTGAGGAAGCAGGAGAATCATCAGGAGGAGTCTCATAATTTGGGTCATGAGGATAGAGCTGATTATCAAGAGCATGAGAGGGAGCATTCAAATTCACCTCATAGTAGAGCGGATGTTGTAGTGGATTAGAATGCAACTGCAACTAGTCATATGAGAGATCTCCATAGGGCTCGTCCCCCTACTTTTGATGGTTCCAACAGTGGTTTGGAGGCTGAGACTTGGTTGCTTGACTTGGGTAGGTGTTTTTTCATGCATCTGTATGGTAGTAACACTATGGCCAAGTGTGTGATTATGCATCTTCAAGATTTTGCTTCCACGTGGTGGCGTACGGAAGAGCAGAAGCTCTATTTAGATATTGCGACAGTATCATGGGAGTTATTCCTAGAGTGTTTTCATGTTCGGTTCTTGTCAGATCTTTGGAGACAACATAGGGTTGATGAGTTCCATGATTTTAGCTAGCGAGGTGTGACAATTGAGTAATATGAGAAGAAATTATTTGAGCTTAGGCAGTACTCTGGGATGGAAAATGATGATGGGATTCTTGTGCAACATTTTATTAGAGGTCTTAATGACCTCATTGGTGGTGAGGTTCGGGTTTTTGAGCCCAAGACTATGGAGATAGCAGTGGAGAAGGCACGATTGGTTGAGGAGAAGTTGTCGGCAGGAGGATCAGTAGTTGTGAGGTCTATCAGTGCTTTAGCTGCAGGAGCAGATACAAGAGGTACTCAGTCACAGGGTTCAGGATTTGCTAAGAGCTATCCTTTGGCTTTCAAGGGTAGACAACGAGCTTGGAATAATTTTGCATGGAGTTAGAGTGTCTCTCAAGGTGCTAGATCTCAACAGGATAGATATCACAATAGATAGCATGATAGGCGATCAGTTTCTTCTCAGCCAACATAGAGTGTTCAACAGTCTAGTAGAGGCAGTGTGCAATAGTCTAGTGCCCCTCCGGTTGCTCAAGGTTCTACTAGAGGGATTTGTTTCACTTGTGGCCAGCTAGGTCATTATGCATCTCAGTACCCTCAAAGATCCACACAGATGTAGGATAGAGACCCGCAGCTTTAGATCCTACAGTTGGTAATGTTGGTAGATCCCATCGTGTTTTCGCGGCGGTTGATAACCGTCAAGCTGAGCATCAGGGCACTATTGTTGAAACTATAGGTGAGATAGGTGGTATCTCTTTCTCAGTATTGTTTTATTCTAGTGCTATTGATTCTTTTATTTCTTCTTTAGTAGAGAGATGCAAGCTTGTTGTGCCAAAGTAGGTTGATAGGTGGTAGGTTGAGTTGGCCAAGGGATCCAAGGTAGCTATGGATTCCCTTGTGCATGGTTGTGTTTTGGAGTTGGGTGTGCTCTCTACCACAGTGGATCTTCATGTGATATCTTTGGGATCCTATGGAGTGGTGTTAGGTATGGATTGGATCAAGTCTCATCAGGCTAGGATTGACTATCGAGGTAAGAGAGTGTAGTGTTTGGATGATAGCAGGAAGAGCGTGGAGGTGGTAGGTTTTTAGCGACCTATTCTCTTCGCATGATTTCTGCAACGCAGATGAAGCATTGTGTGCGCAAGGGTTGTCATATTTTTGCAAGTAGAGTGGATGAGTTGGATGAGGGTGAGATTAGGGATGATGTCTTTTCTCATAATCCTATTTTGTAGGAGTTTTTATATGTGTTCTCGAATGAGATTCCAAGTATGCCACCTAAGCACAACATTGATTACTGGATTGATTTGATTCCAGGAGAAGAGCCTATATCTAAGGCTCCCTATCAGATGACCACTCAGGAGTTGAGTGAGTTGAGATTGCAGCTAGAGGAGTTGTTGGCATAGGGATTCATTCAGCCTAGTGTTTCACCTTGGGTGTGCCAGTGTTTTTTGTGAAGAAGAAGGATGGGTCTCTTCGGTTGTGCATTGATTATAAATAGTTGAATAAGGTTACGGTGAAGAATAATGATTGGATTATTGGCTTTATTGCATGATTGGCTTTATTGGCTTATTGGCTTTATTGCATGATTTAATTTATTGATATGTAATTGAGCTTCATTTATTGTTTAATTATTTAATTTATTTGATTTATTGTTGAGATGACTTTTATTTATTGATTTTAATTTTATTATTTATTTGAGTTTTATTTATTTTATTTTATTTATTTATTGGTGTTATTATGAATAATGATAATTAATTATAAATTATTGTGTGGGAATTATTTAATTAAAATATGGAATATTATTGTAAATAATATTATCTCTACCTATCATTTAATTATGAGGAGATAATTGTATTTTCTAATTGATTGTCATTCCTATACTAAAGTAATTGAGTTTTGATGTATTTTACCTACCTTTATTTTTGGTTGGTCATCTTGATTGAGTAGGTAAGAAATACATATTTATATTATGTATTTTTTGAACTTTGCAATAGTAGGTATGATATATGGTTTATAGAATTTTCTTATTGGTGAGAAAAACCATAGTCTATAATTAAAAAATTTCTATTTATTTTGGCTTGTTGGTCTATGCATGGGTTAATCATCCATCAGATCATTGCAAAAGGTTTTCGAATTTGGATTGAAGATTGGATTGCGATTTGGAGTTGTGAAGGCTTGGCAAATTCATATTTCATCTTCAATTTTTGGTTTTATGAATTGCAGATTGGTGGCTTCTTTCTTCTGTATTTTATTTCCAGAAAATATAGTCTTCTTCATGTCTACAAATTGAGTTTTGATTGCTCTTGGGGATTGGATTGATTGATGAAATGATTTTCCTTGATGGATTTCAATTTTTTTATGCAAGTTTTGGGAATGGGGGATATCCAGATTTGATTATATGTATTCATTATGCTTTATGTGATTTCACTGTGATTTGCATCTCTGAGAATAGACCTTTAGGAAGCATCTGCATTCATGTTTGGATTCCCTTTAGGTTGTTATGTGGATTTTGTAAGTTGTTTTGATGATTTGATCATATCCCCTTGTGATTAGGAGCCTTAAAGTTGAATATGAGCATTGTGGGAGATAGTTTTCTCATTGTCTTTATTTCATGTGACTATATCATGTCATTTTTGTTTGTGTACACTATATTTTGCATCCCTCAGGCCCATTGATTCAATCAGGAGTGTCTTTTTTGGCCCCTTAGCAAATCTAGGCAGTTGTTTTGACCTGAGAGAATGTTTTTCTTGCAAATTGGATCAATCTCCCAAAGGTGCTATTCTGGATACTAGGGGCACCATTCTAGAAACCAAGGGCACCACTCTGCACCCCAAGAGCACCAATGGTTAGTCTGAGAACTCCTTTCTACATTTGAGTTGTTCTGAGTCAGTTTCAAGTTCTCTTTGGCACCTAGAACCAATAACGCCATCCAATGCACCTAGAACACCATTGTTTGGCCCAAAAACATTGTAGGACATTCCAAGAGTGTCATTATGGAAACCAAGAGTGTTGGAGTGCATACCTAGAGAGTTGAGTCCAAAACTAAGAGTGTTAGGTCATAGACTAATAAAGATAGCCAATGACCTCAAAACGCTACAGGATGACCACAAAATGCTACTAAATGATCCAAAAATGCCATAGTAAGTACCAAAAATGCCATGGTAAGTATCAAAAGTGCCAGGGTACCTACAAAGGGTGCTATCCTAGGAACCAGAGGTGCTGAACTGTCCCAAGGGTCTCGGAAGGTCATTTTTAAGCTTGTTTTTGTGCATTTTTTGTTTGTGGGTTAACTCAAGAGGCGTGTGCAGTCTATGTTGAAATTCATGGATTTTTTTATGATGTTTCATGTGCTCTGGTAAGAGGGTTCATGCCTTAGCGTTGAGGTATTTTATGTGCGATATGTGGCTCTGGCAAGAGGGAGAATGCCTCGCTATTGAGGGATTATTAATATGGCTCCAGTGGGATGTTTTATTCCTCACTATTAAGGATTTGATTTTATATTGATCTCTTTTATGGTTTTCATCCATGATTGGCTTATTCTTATGGTTGTTTTGGTGAAGGCTTATTTCTATGAGCTTGGTTTATGAGTCTTTTTTGCTTAGTTTGGTGTTCAGTTTGTGGTATCTGTTCTTATATCTCTTTTGATCCTTCATGATGTTATTTGATGTTATATGGATGAATATTTACCTTATGGCCTTGTTTCATGGTGGGGGACTGGGCTCTTGCATGTGTTGGACCTAGGTTGTGAGTACTAGATCTCTAGGAAGGGGGTCTAAACCTATGGAACCACATGAAGAGTTGATGGTATAACCGCAAGTGATAACACAATAATAATTGATTAGTGGGTTGGGTATTTATGATTACACCTAATCAAGATAAAGAATATGATATTATACGCCCCAATTGGATGGACTCGGGGAGGTGTTTTTGGGATCCTAGATTGGGAATACCGTTGGAGCGGTACACCCAATATCCCTTGAGTAACTCCAAGGTGGAGACAGATGCCACATGAGGTTAGCATGTGATGATACTCTACCCCACATGTATCCATTATCCATATGCCTTGTTTTATTGATTTTCCTCTGGAGGTTGATTGCTTTGACTTAGCCATGTGTTGTACTTTGGCGTTAAATTCTTATTTTTGAGTCTTGTGAAGTCATGTTGTATCCTTTGGTTGATAGGTGTCAGCTTAGATCTTGAGTGTGAGTTGGAACCCTTGTCATCTCCTAGCATGGGGGGTGGTTCCTTGATTGGTTCCACATGGTCGGGCGACTGATGCCTTCTTCCATTGGGATATTCTTCTTTGGTGTTGCGTGTGTGGAATGGATTCTTCGTGAGATTGTACTTCAGAGCTGATTTTCTACGTTCATGGAAAGAAGATATTATATCATATTTGATTATGAAAAAGAGATTATGCATCTTTGTAATTGGTTTCTATATGTAATTGTATATGGAATTGTAATAAGACGTGATGTAGAGGTTAGGGAGAATACTTTGATAATTCCTTAATGTTTAAGATGGTTATTATGTATTATGAGATTATGGAATCTATGTGAAAGTGAAATAGAATATTATGTGTATTTAGGTTGCATTTGTATTCATGTTATGGAGTTGTGTTATGACATGTTTTAGAATAAATGATG
The DNA here is from genome assembly GCF_030272615.1 of Cryptomeria japonica. Taxonomy (NCBI): domain Eukaryota; kingdom Viridiplantae; phylum Streptophyta; class Pinopsida; order Cupressales; family Cupressaceae; genus Cryptomeria; species Cryptomeria japonica. The sequence goes on from NC_081412.1 coordinate 248,771,244, forward strand.
GAAGGGATATAATAGTTTCATTGATACTTAGTTGAGTAATTAGGAGTATATTGCGAATGAATGGTTAAATGTAACCTATGTTTCTCTCCTTAGAGATTACTATATGAATGAATTATGCATATGTGTTAATGTTGTTTAGATGCATGAAAGTAAATGATTAGAGCATTATAGGATATGATCTTCTAGATAGATAAATTTAATGATAGAATGTTGTTAAGTAGTGTCGTTAAGATACCCTAGGAAATGGATGTGTTGCTAGAGTATATTTGGAATATGCTAATGTTAGAAGATTCAATCCGCTTGTGTAATAAAGATGTATGATGTTTTACATGATGATATATGTGTTCTTGCTATTTGATAATGTTGTATGGATGTATGTTAATGTTGGAATAATGTAATGAATGTTTTTTTTTTTTTCCATTTGATTAGTTGATTTTAGATTATTTATCTAGGGTATTTTGGCGGGCATTACATGCAGTTTGAATCAATCTATGGGCAATAGATTGCTAATTGATTATAGGCCATAGGCAATAGTCTAAAGAAGTTTCATTGCAATTCTTATCTATGCCACACGAGAGTGTTTACATTTCCAATTCTGAGAATGGGATTGTTCTCCACCTGTCACTTCAACCCCAATTCAACCTGTTGTTTGCATTCCTCTTCTCTATATATCCTCATCATGCTTAATTTATTGTGATAGATTGTGTTTTGTCTGCTGCTTAAAGTATCTGGGATTGAATTTCTGACATATGAAAAAGAGAAAAGAACTGATGGAGTGGCCACTTGGAACCCTTTGTCTCTGCCAAAGCTTTCAAAATTAGGGTTTACATTCTTGGATGAGATGTCTGTCGAGCTTGAGAGGCCTTGGATGAGACAGTAATTGGGTCCAAGCCAATGAAAATCCTCTTTACTCATCTGGGTAGCCAAGCTCTTAGAAGCACCTCCACTTCATACAATTGCCCACCTCGACAACATCATATAGATAATTTGAAATGGATTAATGGAAAACAAGCCTGCACTTATTGAGCTAGTATTGCATCCGCATTAGGGAATTTATATAGTTGTTTGAATATATTTTGGAATACTTAGATAAAAAAAAATTCTAAATGAACTCACTGGGCAGGTGTAACTAACATCCTCCAAGACAAGACAAACATGGCTACAAGTATGCGAGGTTGGGCCGCTGATAACATTCCCAATGGTGAGATACAACCTGCCAAATTTTGATAATTTTTGCACTTAGGGTGCTCAAGGGACAATGTCGGTAGGGTATGGCCCTGAGGATTTGACTGAGTGAGGGGGGGTAAAACAAGAGCATGCCTAAGGTAAGAATTTCTAACCAAATGTGTTGGGACCGACGGTTTGCACCCACGACGAGTAGAACGATAAATTCGCTCTGTGTCAACTTTTCATTGAATGAAATTGATGATTTTTTCATCAACTTAAAAAATGCTGCCCTACGAAAACCATTTGGAATCTTGAAAATCCAAGACATGCTATTATAGACAGCCCTCATGTAACCATGCAGGTTTAAACAAATCATTCACAGTTGCCATGGTTTCTGAGATATGGCCTATCAAATTTTGACAATTTTTCGCACTTAGGGTGCCTAAGGGACAACACTAGTAGAGTATGGTCCTAAGCATTCGACCAAGTTGGGGGGGGGGGGGTAAAATAGGAGCATTCGTAGGGTAAGAATGCCTAAGAGAATGTGTTGGAACAAAAAATTTAGGTCATGAAGAGCCAAATGAGAAATTAGCCTTGTGGCAACTTTTCATTGAATGAAACTGATGATTTTTTTGCCAACTGAAAAAATGATGCCCTAAGAAAACTGCTCTAAATCTTGGAAATCCGAGACACACTTTGTAGGCAGCCCTCATGTGACCTTGTAGGTTCAAATGGATTATTCATAGGTGTCATGGATTTCGAGATACAACCTGTCAAAGTTTGACAATTTTTTGCACTTAGGGTGCTCAATGGACAACGTTAGTAGGGTATGGCCCTGAGCATTCAACCAAATGGGGGGGTAAGACAAGAGCATTCCTAGGGTAAGAATGCCTAACCAGGCATGCTAGGACCAGCGGTTCACGCCCACGACAAGAAGATTGAGAAATTCACTCTGTGGCAACTTTTCATTGAATGAAACTGACGATTTTTTCATCAACTCAAAAAATGTTGCCCTACGAAAATTGCTCTGAATCTTGAAAATATGAGACAGGCTATTATAGGAATCCCTCACATGACCCTATGGGTTCAATGGATCATTCGTAGGTGCCACGGTTTTTGAGATACAACCTGTCAAATTTTGATAATTTTTCTCACTTAGGGCGCTCAAGGGACGACGCCGGTAGGGTATGGCCCTGAGCATTCGACCAAGTGGGGGGGGGGTAAAATAGGAGCATGCATAGGGTAATAATGCCTAACCAAATTTGTTGGAAATAACGGTTTGTGGTCATGACGAGCAGAACAAGAAATTAGCCCCGTGGCAACTTTTCATTGAATGAAACTGACAATTTATTCACCAACTAAAAAAATGTTGCCCTAAGAAAACCACTCTGAATATTCAAAATCCAAGATAGGATTTTGTAGGAAGCCCTCATGCAACCCTTTAGGTTCAAGTAGATCATTCACAGGTGTTGTGGATTCTTAGATACAACCTATCAAAGTTTGACAATTTTTCATACTTAGGACGCTCAAGGGACGACGTCAGTAGGGTATGGCCCTGAGCATTCAATCGAGTAGGGGGGTAAAACAAGAGCTAGGGTAAGAATGCCTAGCTGAATATGTTGGGACTGATGGTTCACGTCCAGGATGAGCAAAATGAGAAATTCGCTCCATGGCAACTTTTCATTGAATGAAACTGACGATTTTTTTCGTCAACTGAAAAATGTTGCCCTACAAAAACCGCTCCGAATCTTGAAAATATGAGACATGCTCTTATAGGAAGCCCTCACATAACATTGTAGGTTCAAACAGATCATTCACAAGTGCCACAGTTTCTAAGATACGACCTGTGAAATTGTGATAATTTTTTGCACTTAGGGCGCTTACGGGATGGTGTCGGTAGGGTATGGCCCTAGGCATTCAACCGAGTGGGGGGGGGGGTAAAATAGGAACATGCCTAGGATAAGAGTGCCTAACTGGACTTGTTGGAACTAATTGTTCATGGTCATGATGAGCATAACAATAAATTAGCCCCGTGACAACTTTTCATTGAATGAAACTGGCTATTTTTTCACCACCTGAAAAAATGCCGCCCTAAGAAAATCGCTCTGAATCTTAAAAATATGAGACAAAATTTTGTAGGAAGCCCTCACATGACCTTGTAGGTTCAAATAGATCATTCCCAGATGTCATGAATTTCGAGATACAACCTGTCAAAGTTTGACAATTTTTCCCACTTAGGGCACTCAAGGGACAACGTCAGTAAGGTATGGCCCTAAGCATTCGATCGAGTTGGGGGGGGGGGGGGGCAAAACAAGAGAATTCCTAGGGTAAGAATTCCTAACTGGACATGGTGGGACCTACTGTTCATGCCCACGACAAGAAGAACAAGAAATTTGCTTTGTGCCAACTTTCCATTGAATGAAACTAATGTTTTTTTTGTCAACTAAAAAAACGTCGCCCTACGAAAACCGCTCTGAATCTTGAAAATCCAAGATAGGCTATTGTAGGAAGCCCTCACATGACCCTGTAGATTCAAACAAATCATTCACAGGTGTCATGGATTCTGAGATACAACCTGTCAAATTTTGATAATTTTTTGCATTTAGAGCACTCAAGGGACGACGCCGATAGGGTATGGCCTTGAGCATTCGACCGAGTGGAGAGGAAAACCATGAACATGCCTAGGGTAAGAATTCCTAAATAGATGTGTTGGAATTGATGGTTCATGGTCACTTTTCATTGAATGAAACTGACAAATTTTTTGCCAACTAAAAAAATGTCACCCTAACAAAATCATTCTGAATCTTGAAAATTCGAGATAGAATTTTGTAGGCAACCGTCATGCGACCCTGTAGGTTCAAACAAATCATTCGCAGGTGCCACAGATTCTAAGATACAACCTATCAAAGTTTGACAATTTTTTGCACTTAGGGCACTCAAGGGACGACGTCAGTAGGGTATGGGCTTGAGCGTTTGATGGAGCTGGGGGGTAAAACAAGTGATAGTGTATCTTTCAATAGCTAAATGACAGTCAAACAAGTTTATTTTTAGATTTCATATATTCAGGTCCTATATTTAACGGGTAACATGTGGAAATGGACCTCTTCATAGTATCTCCCTGTTGAGACAACTTTAATGATGACACATTGTCGCTGAATGTAACTAATCGATTATGAAAAATTGCATTCCATTGGAGAAGATGCTTTGCTACCTTTTATTTGTCATTACTAAGTATTTATGTTATCATTATTACCAATACCAATATGGTCATTAAATTTCATGAAGTTGCCAAAGGCAACCAAATTTAACACTTAGGATTTAGATGAAATGAATTATATACAATCTCAAGGTTATACAAACAACATTGTATTTTTCATTAATTAACCATTGTTAATTATTAGATTGAATATTAAAGTTTAAAATAATGACGCCATGCACATGAGGAACAAGTTATATCAAATCTCAACTTCTATATATATCAAAATGTCAAATAATTACAAGTGTATGTCCATATACAAAAATGGCATAAACGCCAACTCAAACAAAATATATGTCAATATATGTAAATGTATGTCCATATACAAAATATACATGCCAACTAGACATGTAAGTATCCCAAAATGATCTATAACATCCTAAACTACTGATGGATTATCAAAATCGATCCTCTTTACTGCACTGCTCTTCTCTAAAAGATCTTGCACAAGAAAAATCAAACCTCAATTAAGATCAGTTATATTATATAATTCACATTTGAAAAGATAACATAAAAATCAATATATACATTGAACTATAATTGAACTCTAAAATTGAATTCTTGTTTACCTCATCTCCATGTTTCCTCTTCATCTTTGGAGGAGTCTTGACATATGTCTTTGGTAGAGCAGGTATGTCATCAAGATCTTCATACACAATCTACATATGTTCACAAACATAACATTGATACAAGTTAGCATATAATTGTTGTTGATATGAATGAATTATATCTACTAAACAAAAAATAAAACAAACACATGTACCTGAGGCATCTCTTCTTCTTCTTCTTCTTCTTCTTCTTCTTCAGGTATAGTGGGTGTAGTCAACAAGGATGTGAAGCCAACAATTTTCTGTACATAAATATGACAAGTATGTGAAACTATTAATCTATGTAGACATGTTTAATCATTATAAGTTATTTTAACTCTTAATTCAATCATGTTTGCATTCAATTACCTTTCCCTTGTCTCCGACTTCACTACCAGAGCTCGAATCGCATGACACCGCACTCACACTACTTGTGTCCTACAAGAGTAAAATAAGATAAACATGCAAGTTACTATATAATTTAATTAATGCCAATATAAATGACAAGCATATATATACAGTAAAAATGTAAACGACTAGGTGCAATAATATATGTACCATATAGCTGTCAAGGCCAAATGAAATGGCTGTCAAGGTGCCATCATGGACTTGTGTCAACCTCTGTCATCAACTATTAAATAAACTATGTATATAAATATTAGTACTTAATAATATCTAGATTATAAATATTCATTTAAAATAAAATGCACGGTGAAAATATAAATCTTACCACTAGATCGTCAGTGTATGATGAAGGCACCTCCTCACCTCTAGCATGTGAGGACTCTCTAGGGTATCCTCAAGTCCCCGTTGTCACATTTGGTACATTGTGCATTTCACGCACCTCATTATATGTAGTGTCCGTGGGAGGACGATAGGCTCTCCAACTAGACCTAAGTGTAGATGCCCACACATAGCACAAATATGTGGAGCCAAAGAGGACGTGTCAAAACCACCGGATCCACCACTACCATCACTAAAAGGTTGAGCTAGTGCCCTTGCTTGAGAAACCAAAAGGCTACTCAAAGAGTGAATAACTGATATAATCTGTGATAGTGCCTCAACAATTATATCCGTATGTTGCACTAGAAGTATGGGATCAACGGGAGGAGGGGGGACATATGGGCCTTGTACTACTCAAACTTCCCCGAGTCTATCTTGAGGCATACCTAAGCCCACACCCTGAAAAGGCTTGATGTCAAAGTAGTTGATTTGCTTGCCCAAAACTAACTCAATATACAATTTTTTAATGAAATAAAAGGGGACATCAAGATTGTTGTTAGGTGTTTTATAAAAAACCATCCACCAATGATCCCAAAAGTTTTATACAATATCATCATTTTTACACCATTTGATGGAAGGTTTTGTTTTTTTAGGGTTTATGGGTTGTCCGGTATAGGGATTGACAAAAAATGTGGCAATATCAGCTTTTGATATATCGATCTCCTTTACCTGCTCATAGGTCAAGCCATTCGCATATCTAGCCCTCATGTAATCTCGCCACGAAAGAGCGACATTGTGCTCATCAGTGATGGTTTCTACATTGTTTATTATGGCATTAAGGGGATCTAACATTGGGGCTAGATGAGCGATTCTACTATAAACATCTGCAATGCCCCTCAATTGGTTCAAATTTTGTGCAATTAAATCCTGAATTGAGGGGGGGTTTGGCAATGGAGGCTTTGGTGGTTGTGGCGGTTGTGGTTTTTCAGGATTTTCATTGTTGTCCCCCATTTAACCTGATTGAATTTGAAAATTTGAATTTAATCAACACATTTTAAATAAGATTGCATTTCAATTAAAAAAAACCTAGTTTCAATGAAAAAAACCAAACAACCAAAAAAAATGCGATAAAAATTGATAAAAAACAATAAAATGGCAAGAAATCATACCTTAGATGAGAAAATAACAAATTTGTTTTCCTAAAATTGGATATCCAAGATAATCCCATATCAAATTTCTATGCCTTTCACGCAGCCCGTGGGTGAAAAATGACCCACGAGCTATCACGATGGGTATAAAAATACCCACAAAAATTGGATAACCGATTTCTTTAGATTTGTATGCATTTAAAATATTATTTATTATATATAATATATATTATATATTATATATTATATTATATTATATATATATATATATATATTATTTATTATGCATTATATTATATATTATATCATATATAATATAATATAATATATATCATTTTAATATAATATCTTATTGATATCGGATATCCGATATTATCGAATATCTGATTTGGTTGGGTTTTTGCCATGGCAAGATGTACTAACATCCTGTAAGACAGTTCAAATAACCAAAAGACAACTGAGATGAGGGGCTGAATCAATTATCACAGATTACCTGAACCATTAGCAATTTAAACTTTAATACTGGAACCCAAAATATTAATACCGGAATAGTAGATAAACCAATTAAGCATAAACAATAATCACATAATAAATACCATCCACATAACACCAAGATTTGTATGTGGAAAACCCGATTAAGGGAAAAACCATGGTGGGAAGCCTACCCATAGTCAGATAATACTTCTGCAGTAAGTATGCGAATTACAATTGAGGGGCCTGCACATGCAGGAAGGCCAACAGCCTAGAGCGCACTGCTCATCACAAAAGGAGCCTCACTGACTACATATAAATCCAGACTACAATCCGAAGAAGTGTTAAACTGCAAAAGATAGCATCTCCTATGCTTGAGTACAGTTCCGATTAAGCTAAATACCGGAGGACTAAATCCTCTTACATAAACCCAATTTGATCTCCAATGATCAACCAACTCTTCTGCCTGAATGATATTACATTATTCGCACATTACATTTCTTGACTATGACCTCTCACAATAACCATGATAATCTACAATGAGATCTTACATCTATTTATACAAAACCCTCGACCATAAACAATCAGGTTGGCCACCAGATAATAAACCAATTACATAATTACAAACCATGTCGGCCTTAGACCAAACAAATAATATCAACACACAAGAAATCCCATAAATACATCAATAGGTCCTATCCACACATTACATTAAAGTTGGTCCATAACCTAGATCAACCGGGACCAAGTATAGTCCACACGCTATAGCTATGATCTCCATCCACCAAGTCTCGAACATGATCACCAACAACATCCTGAAACTCCATTAGAGGCTGCATCAATACCACTTATGCAATTCATCAAAGATCTCCACCAAAAGCTCTGCCGGTGAAACCCTCGCCAAAACCAGAAACCAATTTTCTAAGCAAGCAAGATAGCATCTGATCACGGGACCAAAACCAACTGACCAAATATGAGCATGAGTATCATGAACAAGCCAATTTCATCACCAGACTTTACCAAAGCCTACCAGATCATGCCAAATCCAAGTTAACCAGAAAACACTCAACCTACTGAGACTAGAAGGGTACCAGTAAAGCATCCAAACAGCTAGTGTTGGCATCAACAACAAAAAATCAATGCAACACATAATCAATTTCACCAAATGGCCAACACATCCAAGCCAAGAAAAAAGTCAACATGGATTTTTCACGTTTTTAGGTGAGTGGAGAAGGGTATTTTTTTTTATATCTCCACTTTTTGGACCCCCATGATCCTGCACATACCCTTGTGAGAAATAAATTGACAAGTTTCAGTAGCAAATTTAATTTTAAGGCTTTTCTTCTTCTATTTATTCTTCTCTTTCTCATTGTAACAAGTTTTGAACTTTTTATTCAAGTAGATATAATAGACAATTTTTGGCATATAATTAGAAATTTTTTACAAGGAGTGAATGTATAGGTTCTTATAGTAGTGCTAGTTAGTTCATGAATAGTAAATAAAAGTGTTGCATAAATTGTCTCCAAATTGTATTTTCTGATTTCATATGAATAAATAAATATCAAGTATATTTCTAATTTGTCATTATAATTTCCTTGTAATTATACAAAGCTATATATGGGGTCCTTTCAAGGAATCTCGTAAATACCTCATGTAAGTTGTTGTGAGTTGGAAGAGAAAATGTGGATTTGTAAGTATGATTGTGCAACAACATGAGGGGTTGCATTGATGTCAGGCATTAATGCTAAAGGGCCCACTAATTTTAAATGATTAGATATTTGAATTTTCATTCATAACTTGAGATTTGATTCCACACCCTAGGGATAGGTACTGGTTTATGATACTTGCCAAATTTGGTTCAAAAACATTCAATGATTCAAATCTCTTTGTTTTTGTTGTTTTCTTTGCTTTCTTGTCTAAGTTATTTGAGTGCTTGTATCTTCATGATGTTTAAAGAATAGAGAGGTTGAATTGGAAAGAGTTTTGTCTATAAGAGAAGAAAAAGTTATAAAATAACCGTCTTAAAATTAAAAAAAGGGAGACAAAAACAAAGGATATTGTAATCCTTTGATTTAAAGAAAAATTAATAAAGATTGTTTATGAAAAAAAATCCCTTAAAAGAGGTATAATTATATTTATTAAAGGATAATTAATGGTGACGTTTTCAACATATTAGTACAATATGATAATAATTAGGAATCATAAATAATGGATGACACTTCATAGTTGATTGTTGTACTCTTGATAGTACCCTCAAATTTCTTCACTTGATTGAACTTGATTGATTTAGATGAAAGAGATATTCTAGGAGATCTCAAAAGGTGTTGCAAAGTAGAGAGGGAGTTTCTTTTATGTGGAACTAATAGCTTTTCACAAACAATTTTTTGAGAGAGGTTGACATATGAATATATTTGTTAAGGGATTGACACTAATATTATCATATTTGAATTTGGAGCCATTTAGGAGGACATAGGCACTAAGTACCCTAGTCCAAATTTTTATGGCTGCACAGAGGTTTGGGAAAAAGGGGTTGAGAGAAATATTGTAGATTTGGAACTTGAGCCTACTTGCATTAAATTAGTTACAATCTCCAAAATTGGTGCTAAACACAGCATGAAAATGTATAGTGTATGTACACTTTATGATGTTATAAAGCTATTCCATAGTGATATCATACAATATAGTGAAAAGAGTCGCACTTTTATGCTTGTAGTCTTGGCACTAACTCATTTGGGTGCATTTTCTGACGAACATTTTCGATGAAGTATGGGATTTCTTTCATTATGTCGGATCTTACAAGGCAATTTGTGTTAAATTCATTTTTGTTTTTTAAATATTGCCCGACATTCGTCGGAATTCCAACAAAACTAGTTATCATCGAAATCTTGCCCGATGTTCGTCAAAACTCCGATGAAAAACAAAAAAGTGAAAAAGTGAAAAAAAAACCATGTGCAAACAGTGTTTTTTGTACTTGCGACATTGTTTTGCTTGGTTTGTGAAGGTTATAGACCGAATTTTCCATAGCCTGATTTTTTTGCCTATGAAGAAAAATCATGTCAGATAATATCAACAAAGAACAAAATAAGGAGACAATTTCTAGATTGTGGTCTAGCTTGAAAAGAAAAGGTGATGGGAAATGTTATTGTCCCTGCAAAAATTGTAAGGGCTTAAAGACTAGAAGTCTTTTAATTACAACAACTGAGAAACATTGTAGGCAGCATGGTCAGATTGAAGGGGGGCATGATAATCGTCCATTGGTAAGTTGTTCATTATATGTGTTTGTATTGATTGCATTTGTAAATGTTTATATCGTTTTAACAATTTATATACATAAAAAATCACTTGTTAATGAGATCATGATCACAGTTTATTTGTGTTGATCATTTTTATATAGGTGGGGCACCCTAGGGAACATGATATGGACTAGGTCACAACCAGAGAATGTGGTTTTCCAAGTGGAGGAGCTTGGAGGTGTGAATATTGAAGCTGAAGATAATGAACCTATGGAAGAAGATGATCATGCACCAAAAAACACAGTTGAAGATGATGGTACAAATACATTGATCCATGACATATTTAGTACTGTCACAACTGATCATGATGATCAAGATGACTTTGATGTTTCTCATGATTTACCTATACTTGAGAAGGCATACGATCCCCTTTACGAAGGCTCCCAAACAACTCTTCTCTTTGTTATATTGTTGTTGGTGAACTTGAAGGTTATGAATGGTTTATCCAACATAACAATCTCACGTATGTTAAGGTATGTCATATATGTTTTTTTTTCATCTATTTTTGTTGTTATTTCATCACTAGTAAATAAAAGGTGAAATATGTACCATTAATATTCTTTATATTAACAAATTACTTTTTTTGTTCTAGATTGATAGGTGATTTTTTGTTAACACCATCAAATATTCTACCTCGCTTATATCGAGAATTATCTTCCATTATGAAAGATATTGGAATGGAGTATCAAGCAATAGATGCATGTCCCAATGATCATATTATATATCATAAACAACATGAATTTGCAATAGAATGCCCTGAATGTCATATCAATAGATATGGAATAGATCAACTAACAAAATAGGTTCCTCACAAGGTTCTTCGCTATATTCCCATTATTTCACGTTTGCAATGATTATTTAGGTGCGAAAGCTTGGTGCAATTTATGGATTACCATGCACACAATAGAAGTCGATGTGATATTCTTTGAATGCCTACAAATAGTTTTGCATTTACAGACATAGAGGAAAAATGGCCACACTTTAAAGAAGAGCCTCATAATCTCAAGCTTTAATTGGCAGTGGTTGGTCTCAATCCATTTGGAGAGTTGAGATCTATTTACTCAGTGTGGCCTATTTTTGTTATCAACAATAACATTCCTCCATGAATGCCAATAAAGAGGGAGCACATAATGTTGGCAATGATTGTTCCAAGTATTTTTTCATTTTATAGTCATGTACATTAAATTATATATATTGTAGTAAAATGCTTATAATAATTATGTAATGTTTTTTTTCATTCAACTAGGTAAGTACCAAGTTAAAGATATGAATGTATATATCGAGCCTCTTATCAATGAGTTAGTGGAGTTATGGAATGATGTCACTATGTATGATGTTTCTAGACCAATATATATAATTATAATTAAATTAACATATTTAATCCGATTATACATGATCTTTTGTAGGTCTTCAAACAAAGGGAAAATTTGCATGTCCAGTTTGTGGTTCAAAGATGAAATCTCATCATTCAACAACTTTAGGAAAGTAGGTGTTTGATGAGTATAGGCACTTCCTCCACAAAAATCATAAGTATCAAACTACTGAAAAACATATTTTCAATGGGAAAGCAGAGACTACATCAAAACAACGAAGAATGACACCTCGCCTATGGAAGTTGGAATATAATAGAATTAATCATCAAGGTAATGTCATTCAATCTAATTGTTTATCTATCATATATGATATGTTTGGAATTTATATTTTTATATTGTGTTTTGTTTACTCATATTGTAATTGATGATGATTGTCTTTGTTAACTTTTTAAACTTATATGCTTCATGAAGGCCATCAAGGCATTAATTACCACCTTCCAAAGGGACTAAAAAGTTATCCCAGACAATTTAGTAGGCTGCCCTACTATGAGCAACTACAAATTGTGAATTTGTTTGATACTATGCATATTGGAAAGAATATAACAGAGACGTTATGGAAAATATTGGATGGAAGGCGTGACAAAGAAAAAATTGTCAAAATTTGTAGTGACATTCAAGAATCCAATCCTACAATGAAAAATGTCATTCAATTAAATAGCGATGAAGACCAAATTAATATAAGTTCCCTTCCTTGGTTATTAACGGAGCAGCAAAGCAATCCTATAAAAGAGGTCATACTAAAAATTCATTTTCCCACAGGATTTGCTGCGAACATAAACAATCTCATAACAAAGAAAACTGAATTTGGGTCAGGGATGAAAATGCATGATTGACATACCTTCATTAAGGTAATTCATCTTCTTGTATATTTTCTATATATTTGTACATTACATGTACTTTTCATTATATTCTGGTTAGTACTAGTTTTGGAAAACAATGAAAGGATCATTTTATAATTGTTGCAGTACGTTCTACCTCTATCTCTCCAAGACCACTTCGACAATAATGTCAAGCAAGTTATATATGATCTTGGAAAACACATGAGGTAAGTAGTGTTATTTGTTCAATTTGTTGTATAGGTATTATATTTTCTATTTGTTTTACTTGTTATGTAATATATTGTATATTATTTTGTTAATTCTCATTAATATATTTGCGTCTCGAATCACTTGTAGATGGTTGTCATCTAGAGAAATCCATAAAGAATATATACAATATTGGAAGAGAAAAATTCCTCGTCTAATATGTGAAATTCAAAAGTGTCTACCTTCAACATTTTTCAATGCACAAGAACACTACCTCATACATAAAGTTGAGGAGATTGAATTGTGTGGACCTGTACACATAAGGTCAATGTGGATGGTTGAGAGGCACTTGAAATTTTTGAAGGCTTTGGTTCAACAAAGAGCACATCCTGAGGGTTCTATTGTGGAGGGATATATGGTATACCATACTATGGTGTACATTACTGAATATCTTCCTAAATTTGCAGCAAAGATCCATGTAGATTGCATTTGGGATCCCAACTCCATTAACAAATTTGAAGGGGAGTACCTGATGGGGAAAGGTAGATTGAGGAAAGTGAGAGGTAGTTATTGGATGTTCATGGACATTAATCTCAATACATTTTACATTTGGTTTTTATATATATTTTAGTTAATTAATTATTAATCTTCAATATACATCAATTGTAAATTTCTAGTTATTTTTTCTACAATTGCTCAAGAGTGGGATGCACTACATTTGTATGTCACATACAATCTTGATTGGAGTGTGGTCTGGATTGAATGATGTCAACAATCTGGTCACGTATTTACATGGGAAGGTGTGGCTTCATTGGTTAAAGAAGCTCATCATAATGGAGATTCCAATGTTACACCAAGGGAAATTGATTTGGCATATGGTTTAAGAGATAAATAGGTACGTATAAATATATTAATCACCCATATTATTTTTATTTTTTTTCAATTGTAATGATGTATATATATATGTTGTTTTTTGTATACATTCGACCAAGAATAAATATGTTTATCAACTAGCAATGCAATAATTTTACATGTTTGACATATTGCAGGTGAAACACCACAAGGCTATGTGGTGCAATGGTCATAAATTTCACATCAAAAAGTTGGATGGAAAAAAGAAAACTTGTGATTCTGGGATAATTGCAGTATTCTAGGTGACTAATGTTTCATCTAGAAGCGAAATACATCTTCAAGTCTCAAAAAATCGATACTATGGGATTTTGGATGATAGACTTGAGTGTGACTTTGGGTCCTTCAAATTAGTTCTTTTCGTCATCCAATGGTACAGGCTATGATTAAATGAAAATGATCTTGACAGAACTGTTATTCAACATGATAATGGATTTACAATGGTCAATACAAGGTTATTTGAGCGAGCTGGAAATGAGCCCTATGTTCTTCCAAGCCAATGTGAGTAGGTATTTTACTCAGAGGTTCCACATAAACCAGGTTGGTCATTTGTTGTTAGACATGATCCTAGAGGAAGGCTGGTAAAGTATAATGTCATGGAAGAAGAAGATATAGAAGAACTAGAAGATGATGTACATGATGATCAATATCAACAATTAGTTGATGATGTGCCCGACAAAGATGTCGAAGAATAGGAACAAGATCACGATGATGTAGGAGTTAATATTCATGAAGATGATGATGATGATATCAATGATAATGATGATGATGATGATGATGATGATGATGATGATGATGATGATGATGATGATGATGATGATGATGATGATGATGATGATGATGATGATGATATGACCAATAATCCTTACAATGTTGATTATAGATCGGAAGATACATACAAAGAGTTGGATGAAGAAGAAGATCATGACATGATTTAAATATATGATGTATGCGATTAGTATATTATCTATTTGATATTGATTTCTTGATATTTTTTTAGTGAAATCTAAATGTTGCGATTATGTGGGAGGAATTGTTTGTAATTATGTGGGAGGACTTGTACCTTGTGATTATCTTTACATGTATCTTTACATGTCAAGTTATTTATACTTTTGCATTTCAAATATTGGCATCATGTTGTGTTCCTGTTGAGATATTTATGAAAAATTTAATGGATGAATCATTTTAATGGTTTGGTATGCAATAACACAATGATTCCTATTATGATGTATGATGCACTTGATACTATTTTGTATCTATTCTCTTAATCTAATTCGAGGAGATGATTTTTTCCAATCTTGATATTTTAACAAGTCTAAGATATTTGCATGAGCTATTGTAGATAATACCTTAGGGAATGTGTGTTGCATTTAAAGGATCATTAAGAAGTGTTGCAGATAATACAAACACTACCCATGTTTACCCTTTGCATGTGTTTTGTGGCATACACACTAAAACACTTTACATACATTTCACCCTCCTATTAAACAGTGAATTTCATAGTTTAGTACATATACTTTCCTAGTTCTTCTACTCCATTAGTGAACCCCAAAAGTACCCAAAGCTCAAAATTTTAATACATATATAGGTTATCAATAGATCCTAAATCCTAGAGAAATAGCCACTAACTCATTAACAGAATCAGGATTGGACTTCACCAATGAACAAGATTCAACATGGAAGCTGCAATCTTCTACTCTTCAGGCTCTGCAAGACCTAGGCAGGTTTACCTATTGCACTGTTATTCATATACTAGCTAAATGTTAACTGACAATGCATTATGCAACATATACTTTCAATGAAAATATACCAAGGAAAAGCATAAAACACTATGAATTCTGGTTTGAACCTCAGTTTCTTATCACTTTTGCTTGCATTGAAGATGACTCTGATCTACTTCTACTCCTAATACAGAAAAACTAGAAAACTAAATTTAAAAGGTGAAATAAGAATGAAAAGATGACCCGCAAACTTCAAGAAATTATGATTAGTGCCTGTTCTAAGGGAAAATAGAGTCAAATCACAATCCTAGTGACAAACAAAGTAACATTATCAACATTAAATTCCAATACTAAACAATTAAGACTTGCTTAAAATGTTTAGATTGAGAATGCATTCACAACCTCCTCACACTCTCTCAAAATTTGTTGCAGTATTCAAGACATAATTTAGTTCATTTATCTTGAAATGAAACCCATCCAAAAATACACATTCCCCCTTGGAGAAGACAAATTGCATATGTCATTAACACAAAAATTCATACAACATAGCACAAAAGATATGAGCCAGAAATGAATGTTCTCTTTATTGATTTTCAATATAAAATTGATACATTCATAAAAATATTACAGTCACCAAAACCACTAGAAGACTCTTTGTTGTTATATTAAGGTTTCTCAAATGCATACAAATCAAGAGTCTGGAATCCTTCTTCTTGGCCTCGAATTCCCTTTTATAACACAAGGGAGCAAAACAAGCCTCAGGCCAAAGAAGACACATGTCAAAATCTAAATGCATTACAAAAAAGACCTTGACCTCTGTGTGCAACCTACATTGAATGATGGCGGTTGTTTTTGCATCATCCTGGAAGCTCGAGTTGTGGGTCTACAAAAGATGTTCTCACATCTGTACTTCATATCTTCTTCTGTCAAGTTCAAAAAATGCAATCTAGCATGCGGTGGCAGGTGTCTTGGAGACTGCTCCTTGTCAGCTGAGTGTTCTAATCATTTTCCCAAAATGAACATCCTGCACAAAACTTTTAGGAATATAAAAAATGGAAAGACTGTGACTAGTCCTCCTCTTCAGGTTCTTCAGGTTGCTTTTCTTCCAAGGAGCAATACTTTTTATGTAGCACCTCAATCTCATCAGCTGACCAAGAAAAACCCTTCAGGCTATGCAATATATTCATAGCTTCCTTTGTTTTGTGGGCAGGCACAACTGATACTCCTAGGGTAAAGCTATGATACATTTTCTCTACTTCCATAATTTTATCAACAATATTAAGAAATGTATCTCCTTGGTTTGGATCACCTTCCAAGGATGTCAAGACAACATTTATTGCTTCCTAGAAACCCTGTTTCCATTCTTCTAAGCTCTTAATTTTCCCGTCATCTATCAAAATTGTAGGGACATGCCACTTTTTGAGTCCTTGGAAAGAATCAATCATTCCCATCAATGATATCCTTTCCTCCTCTATGTTTGGTAACTCTTTATTCAATAAATTATAATTTTTACAACTTACCCCTACACTCTGAGGTGGTTGAGCCACATTTTTCATTGCTAACATAACCTCCTTCAAGGTTTGACCCTTTGGAAGCCACGTAGATCTTATTAGTTGAAAGAATGCAATGAATTCATCAAGATGACTCAGGAGCTTGGATGTCAAACAATATGAAGTGTGGACTTCATCCAATTTATCAATGTTTTTATTTGAAATTCTCAAAATTGAATCTTTCCTAATTTTAAAATAATTGCTTACAACTTCATCTTTGACCCTTTGCATTTCTTTGTTTATCTTCTCAAGGTCCTCGGGTCTAATTCCTCCAAAAGAGTCTATTAGGATAACCGGTGAACAACTAAGAGGGGGGGGTGAATCAGTTGTTAGCAGATTATGTCAATCAAACCACTTTATAACCTTTAACCGGATCACATAAACATTAAGTACCAGAATAGCAGAAACAAATACCGATAAACAATACAACTTAAGAATGAAACAAATAATTAACACAATGCAACCATACCACATAACACCATGATTTGTAAATGGAAAACCCAGAAAGGGAGAAACCATGGTGGGAAGCCTACCCACAGTCAGATGATACTTTTGCAGAAAGTATGTGATACCAGGAGGGGCCTACACATGCATGAAGGCACACTGCCTAGAGCGTACTACTCATTACAAAAGAGTCTCACTGACTACAGAGAGGTTATAACCACCTCAAGATAAATGGACAACAATCTAGAATAATGAACTGCTAGAGATAGCATCTACCATGCCTGATTACAGTTCTGGTTAAGCTCAATATCAGAGGCCTTTGACCTCTTGCTTAATCCCAATTCGATCACTTATGATCGACCAAATCTCCTTCGCATATGATATTACATTTCACGACCATAAACATCCGATCTACAATGAGATCTTACATCAATTTATACCAACCCTAAGGCCTAAACCAATTAGTTCAACCACCTAAAAGATATTACAATAAGATCATCACATACATCCATATTACAATAATATGCCATGTCGGCTTAAGACCAAAACAATAATAACCAATCCATAAATCATCCTGGTAGCATGTAGAGAACACATTAACATGATACCGGTCCATAACCTAGATAGGTACCAGACCTAATCTAGGTCCACCACGCCAAAGCAATGTCTTCAATCAGTTGAGACATGATCAAAGAACATCTTCAGCATCCTGAAATCCATCTAAAAGCTGCACCAACATCACTTATGCATCCTGTCAAGATTTCTCAGTGAAAGCTCTTCTGGTTAAACCTTAAACCCATGTCGATAAGGGTTTACAAGAGTGTGTGATAGATTACCAAGTCAAAACCAAGTGACCAAAACATACTCTAGAAGCATGTAACACATAAAATCAAACATACTCCATTGATTCAAACATGTCGAAAGTGTCCAATAGATAGTCCTTTCTGTCGGTAACACTAGATCTTCTACCGATAACCAAAACCTGTCTGTTGGTAACCAACCATAATAGCTAGTGTTGACATCAATGGAAAAACATCAATGCAACACATAATCAATTCATCCATAATGCCAACAATCTCCCCCTTTGGCATTGATGGCAACACTAGATGTAAAAAACATCTAAGTACCAAGAAATGCCAAACGAGTCTCCCCCTATGGAAGACAACCAACAATCTTCTGAATATCAATAACTCTCCCTTGTGAATGATATCTCTGTAAAGTTTTGAATTTATTTCTCACATCACTATCTCTCTCCCTTTGATATAAATGCCAGAAATCTGACAAAAATATCAAAGCAAGAATATAAACCTCTGAATCTCAAAGATGACTACTCCCCTTGAGTAGTAGAACCACTCATTAGTGTCAAAATGAATAATATCTCTGATAATGCATGTCAGACTGATGACAAACTGCATCAATCAAGTCTCTGTCAGAGGGGCAGAAACCCCTAACCTATCTCTCAAATACTCAAATGATTCCTTAGACAGTGGTTTAGTGAATATATTTGCAATCTGCTCTTTAGTGTTCACATAAACCAATTTGACTTCCTTTCCTTCTACCTTGTCCTTCAAAAAGTTATAATTTATTGATATATGGTTAGTCTTAGAGTGAAATACCAAATTCTTAGACATGCCAATAGCTGCAAAGTTATCACAGTAGATAACTACCGGTTCACTAAAATTTACCTTGATATCACTCAACATTTGCTTCATCCATAAGACTTGAGTGCAATTAGTTGTTGCTGCAACATACTCAGCTTCTGCAGTAGATAAAGAAATGCATGACTATTTTTTGTTGATCCATGAAACTAGTTTCTTTCCAAGAGAGAAAGCTCCACCAGAAGTGCTCTTCCTGTCATCAGTATCTCCTACTCAATCTGAATTTGTATAAGCACATAAAGTGAAATCATCATCTCTAGAATACCATAAAACATATTCTGTTGTTCCTTGCAACTACCGAAATATCCTCTTTATTGCACATTCATGATTTTCTTTAGGATTACTTTGATATCTTGAAACAATACTTACTGCATTCATAATATCCAGTCTAGTCTGAGTTAGATATAACAAGCCACCAATCATAGACTTATACCTTGTCGGATTTACCGGTGTAGATGTATCCTTGATAGATAATTTCTCACTTGTCACCATAGGAGTACTTACCGGTTTGGAATTATCCATACCAAACTTCTTCAACAATTCCCTCACATACTTAGTTTGAAAGATAAAAATGCCTTTTTCAGTTTGAGTAATCTGCAAACCTAAGAAAAATCTCATCTCACCAATCATGGACATTTAAAATTCATTCTTTATATTATTAGAAAATTCCATGCATGGTTTATCTTCTCCTCCAAAAATGATATCATCAACAAATACTTCAATAATCATAATATCATCATCAGCGATCTTATAATACAAATCACTATTAGCACTGCCTTTAATAAAACCAAGCTTCAAAAGATATTTATCCAACCTTGCATACCAAGCTCTAGGAGCTTGTTTCAATCCATATAAAGCTTTCCTCAATCTGCAAACCATATCTTTATCATCTGTTAGTGAAAATCCATCAAGTTATTCAATGTATACTTCTTCCTCAAGTTCAACATTCAAAAATGCACATTTAACATCCATTTGATAGACCTTATAGTTCTTATAAGCTGCATAGGTAAGAAATAGTCCAACAGCTTCAATTCTAGCTACAGGTGCAAATGTCTCACCATAATCAATTCCTTCCATTTGAGAATATCCTTTACAAACCAATCTAGCCTTATTTCTTACAACTTGACCATCCTCATTTAGTTTATTCCTAAAAACCCATTTAGTTCCAATAACATTCTTATTTTTAGGTTGGGGAACTAAAGTCCAAGTCTCATTATTCTCTATCTGATCTAATTCATCTTCCATAGCCTTTAACCAATGTTTATCTTTACAAGCTTCAATAACAGATGCTAGTTCAAATTGAGAAATAAGACATACCTCTTCATTTGTCAGTCTTCTTCTTGTCATAACTCCCTTGTTCCTATCTCCAATGATTTGATCTTCAGAATGATTTAATCTTACATACCTTGGTGTCTTCTTAACTTCAGGTTCACTGCTCTGATCATTAGTCACAGTTAAATTTTTTGATTGTACTGGTGTAACTTTCTCAGTTTCCTGTACCGGTTGAGGCATTGTCAGTTCAGTTATGATCATTTCCACTATCGGTTCCCTGTCATATGATATAAATTGATTTTTGTATTGCTCATCTACTTTCACATTAGCGCTCTCCATAATTTTCTACAATCTTTTGTTATAATATCTATATGCTTTACTTTGAATTGAATAACCAAGAAATATCCCTTCATCACATCTAGGATCAAACTTCCCAATTGAATCATCCCTTTTGATATAGCATTTACTTCCAAAAATTCTGAAATATTTAACAGTAGGTGTATGTCCAAACCATAATTCATAAGGGGCCTTACAGGTTTCACCTTTGATGTGAACTCTGTTGAATGTGTAGATTGTTGTACTCACTGCTTCTCTCAAGTAGATGTGAGGCAATTTGGCTTCTATCATCATAGATCTTGCTGCATCCAAGATGGTTTTGTTCTTTCTTTCCACTACTCCATTCTGCCGAGGAGTCCTAGATGCAAATATCTATCTCCTAATTCCATTTGTCTCACAGTAACTATTAAATTCATGAGAAGTGAAGTCACCACCTTGATCTGATCTCTGAAATTCATTTTTCAATCCAGTTTCTGTTTCAACCTTTTCTTTAAATATCTTGAACTTCTCAAAGGCTTCAAACTTATCCCTAAGAAAAGTCACTCACATCATTCTAGAATAGTCATCAATAATCAGCATGAAGTACCTATCACCTTGAAAGCTTCTAGTCCTTGTAGGACCACATAAGTCAGTGTGAATCAAATCAAGTACATCATTAGATTTATCATGTATGCTCTTAAAAGAAGTTCTAACTTGCTTTCCCAATTGGCATTCCTTACATACCGGAATATGAGGCTTCATAATCTTAGATATATCTCTAACTGCCTTTGTTGAACTGATCTTAACAATACAATCAAACTTAATGTGACACAACCTCTTATGCCATAACCAACTCTCATCAATATGAGAAATCAAACATGTCTTATTACCAGTGTTCAAGTGAAAGATATTACCTCCAGTCTGAGTACCGGTTGCAATCTCCAAACTAGTTTTGTTTATGATTTTGCATTTTCTATCTTTAAATTGAAGTTGGAAACCCTTGTCCACCAATTGACCAACACTCAAAAGATTATGCTTTAAACCTTCTACATAATAGACATTATCAGTATTATGCTTGCCATCCAAAGAAATAATACCTCTACCTTTGATCATACATGCTTTGTCATCTCCAAATCTGACTTGACCGCCATTGTATTCTTGGAGGGACAAAAAATTTCTTTTATCTCCAGTCATATGATGTGAGCATCCACTATCAATTACCCATTCATCCTTATCTTCAACTTTTGCTGCCAGGGCCTTTTCTTCATTCATGATAGCCAGTTCTAGTTCATCTTCCTTTAAAGCATAGAACACCCATTCCTTTCCATTGTCAGATCCACTAGCAGAATCTACTGTTGGTTCATCCTCAGAGTCATCACTTACTCATTCCTCATCCGCTATGTAGCATTGTTTGCTTTTCTTGAATCTATATCTGTTCTGATTAGGCTTAAATGTTTTCTTAGCTCTTTCTTCAAATCTTGCATTCCTTTCAGGACATCTAGATGCAAAATGACCAATCTTATTACATGCAAAACATTTAAAAGGTACTTTTCCTTCATACTTACTTCATGTCGGTCCTTTAGGTACTCTTCTAGCAAATAGGGCTTCATGTTGCTCAAATTCTTCATCTTCTTTCCTCATATCTTCCAATTCTTTTGCATATAAGGCTTTCCAATCACTTTTTCCAATAGATGATGATGATGCATGAAAAGAAGGTTCAGACTTTACAGCTCCAGAAGGTCCAAATTCTTCAAGCTCAAAAGTAGATAATTTTCCAATCAGAATGTCTCTGTTAACTAAAGTGTTTGCCATTGTTCTGAGCTCATTAATTGCAGTTGCCTTCATCTTGTAAGCCAGTGGAAGGGCTCTCAAGACTTTGGAAGCTATTTCATCTTCACTCAGATATCCTCCACAACATTGAATTCCCATAACAATCGCATTTACTCTTTCCATAAATACAACAATTCTTTCATTATCTTCCATCTTCAAGTTTTCATATCTTACTCGGTAACCATCAAGTTTAGCAATTTGGACAGTAGGATCACCTTCATTCAGAGTTTGCAATTTATCCTACATAACCTTTGCCAATGATTTATCAGTCAATCCCATGATTTTCTAATCAGCAAGTGCACACAAGAGGGCTTCTCTAGCTCTGCAGTCATTTTCAATATTCTTGTCTAGATCTGCAGGAGCAAGATTGCCAGATGTCGGATCATAAGGTGTGTATCCTTTCTCATTGATCTCCCAAATATCCTTTCCAAGATATCTAAGATGAGTCTCCATTTCAATTTTCCATATCCCATAATTTGTTCCATCAAGCTTAGGGATTTCTCTTCTGAAAATAGTTGTCGGTGGGTTTGAAGTGTTAGCTGCCATAGGATCTACCTCAAGCGGTTAAGCTTCTACAAAAGAGGACCAAAGCTCTGATACCAATTGTTAGGATAACTGGTGAACAAATGAGATGGGGGGGGGGGGGGGTGTGAATCAAATGTTAACAGATTATGTCAATCAAACCACTTTATAACCTTTAACTAGATCACATAAACATTAAGTATCGGAATAGCCGAAACAGATACCGATAAACAATACAACTTAAGAAAAATAGGAAAGGGAAAAACCATGATTTGTATGCGGAAAACTCGGAAAGGGAAAAACCACGATGGGAAGCCTACCCACAGTCAGATGATACTTTTGCAGAAAGTATGTGATACAATGAGGGGCCTGCACATGCAGGAAGGCACACTGCCTAGAGTGTACTGCTCATTACAAAAGAGTCTCATTGACTATAGAGAGGTTATAACCACCTCAAGATAAATGGACAACAATCCAGAATAATGAACAGTCAGAGATAGTATCTACCATGCCTAATTACAGTCCCAGTTAAGCTCAATACCGGAGGCCTTTGACCTCTTCCTTAATCCCAATTCGTTCACTTATGATCGACCAAATCTCCTTCGCATATGATATTACATTTCATGACCATAAACATCTGATCTACAATGAGATCTTACATCAATTTATACCAACCCTAAGGCCTAAACCAATTAGTTCAGCCACCTAAAAGATATTATAATAAGATCATCACATACATCCATATTACAATAATATGCCATGTCGGCTTAAGACCAAAACAATAATAACCAATCCATAAATCATCCTAGTAGCATGTAGAGAACACATTAACAAGATACCGATCCATAACCTAGATAGGTACCAAACCTAATCTGGGTCCACCACTCCAAAGCAATGTCTTCAATCAGTTGAGGCACGATCAAAGAACATCTTCTGCATCCTGAAATCCATCTAGAAGCCGCACCAACATCACTTATGCATCCTATTAAGATTTCTCAGTGAAATATCTATCGGTTAAACCTTAAACCCATGTCGGTAAGGGTTTACAAGAGTGTGTGATAGATTACCAAGTTGATACCAACTGACCAGAACATACTCCAGAAGCATGTAACACAAAAAATCAAACATACTCCATTGATCCAAACATGCCGTAAGTGTCCAACGGATAGTCCTTTTTGCCGATAACACTAGATCCTCTACTGGTAACCAAAACCTATATGTCGGTAACCAAAACCTATCTATCATTAACCAACCATAATAGCTAGTGTTGACATCAATGACAAAACATCAATGCAACACATAATCAATTCATCCATAATGCCAACAAAGTCAGTTGCCATCTTCTTTATTGGCTCTTTCAATGAAATGTTCTCAACAAATAATTCATTGTACTTCGTATTCAAAACAACATGCATATCCTTTAGCTTTATATTCTATTTCTCTAAATCCTTTATTGCTAGCTGAGAAAATTGGACTGCGTGCTTGGAAATTGCTATAGCCTCTAAAGAAGTAATGTCCTCTAAGGTCCTTACAACAACATTCTCTATTTTGTGTTGCACCCCTTTCAAAACTATGGGCTTTTTAGTGCTAGGGGCCTTTGACCATAAAGAAAAATCTTTTGAACTTATATTTACACCGGTTCCATGATCTCCAAACTCTCTAGCAAAATTGGGGTCCTTCTGCTGCATGATCTGATCTAACAAGAAAATTCTCTCCAAATTCCACCCCAGGACAAGGAGCACTCCACTTTTCACTACCATTTCTCTGCCCTCTTGAGGAGTGTAATCAAAATTATTCTTGTCAAAATTGTTGAATTCTTCATCAGACATGTTCTTCAATTTCTCCCTTAGCCAAAATGATCTAAACTCGAGGGTATTAACAAAATTTTCATCCACCATAAAGTTATTTGAAGCAATAATCCTCTCATCATCTGCTTCTTGTATAGGGATTGTGCATGGAATGAGAGCCCTGTCTAGATCATTGAAATCTTTGACATTTGCATCATCTTGGAATGTTTCCCTTGGAGGAGAAGGTGGCCGCACCAAAGTATCAAAATCCTCCTAGATATCTACAAAGTCGGATATTTTAGCCTTTCCTCTTTCAATCTTCCTAACCTGCTCTATTATTACCCCCTCATCCTTCTGTACACCCCCTTTGGAGGACTCTGCAAGTGCTTCCTCAGTCTAAGCCTTGGGAGCTGGATCAATTGGTTTTCCTTTGTATTCCACTCCCTTTTCCTTGGCCTCTCTTCTCTGCAACTCCTCATTTAATATATCATCTATCTTTCTTAACATGAAAGACATTCTAGCAAAATCATCCCTGAAGTGCCAGAAGGAATCTACAAAATTGGACCCTCTTGTTTCCTTTCCCTTTTAAATTTATTCATGACGTCTCACTCTTCCTCCTTTGCTCTGCCTCATGTGGATTAGCATTCCTAATCAGATCTTCTATTTCTACAAAAGAATGAAAATACCCCTTTTCCTTCAATTTATTTACTCTAATATCATTTATACAACCTTCAGGGTCAAAATGTCTGGCTTGGGAAACCCACAACCAATAATTCTTCACCAAAAAATATTGTACCTTCTCCAAGGTCTCACAACCTACACTGATTTAATCAAAAACTGTTACCCTGGGGAGAAATTTTCACTTTCTATCAGATTTGATTTGCTCCCTCTCCATCCACATCATTTGCCAGATGAATTTGAGGAATGCTAACCTTGGAGAGACAACAATAGGCAATACATGGGGTCCCTGCTCACATCCATAAATTTGTATTATTGTACAATTGCCATAAAAGAAGAAATCCCCAAAATTGTGGGTGAATGCACCCTCAGGGTAGACATGTCCATCAACCCTGCAACTCCTTATTCTCAATATTTTGATTATCTCTTTAGGCAGCCTTGGCAGTACTACCCCAAGTCTTGTCAAAATGTTCATCACAAAATGATCAAAGAATACACAAAAATCACCAAACTTAGATCCCTTGTCCCAAACTTGGGTCCATCTTTGCACCGGCCAAGGGAGACCCGTGTAGGGATCATTTTTCTTTATTCTCAACTCTGGGCCCCAATATGCTCTATTTTGATAAATAATTAAGTGGCACACCAAACAATAGTGCAAGAATTTCAATTTTCATCCTTATTTTCATCTCTCACCAATCCCTCATGAATCTTCTCATGAATAACACTTAAAACATCATACAATTCATTTATTGAGGGGTGCTCAATGTTGATGGCCATCATCATAAAATCAATGGGCAATTTGGTGAGCCCACAATCAAATCCAAGGGCTTGCCCTAGTGCATAATAGGTTTTAACAAAATAGGGCTCAAAACAGTCAAGCTTGAAGGGCTCCCTTTTAGATGGCAGGACATAATTCCGTGAATATTTGTAAAGTTTCCTCATGAAATGAGGAACAAGATCCTTCATGTACCGATCCTTTTTGTTCTCATAGTTCCTCTTCAAATTATCCCTGTTTATAATTGTGAGGGCAGACCTATCTAAATCAAAACATTGAATGATAGCCCCGGGAGAGATGTCTAGTAGGACATATCCTTCAGTAGTCCTAACCGTCTGAATTGGAACATCATATGCCTTTTCTAGCTCCCTTATGAGCATAGGCTCTACAAAAACATTGGACACCACCAATTTGTCAAGTTTTAGTGTCCAGGGGTTGCACATTGGGATGGCCTTGTCTCTGTTTCCATAGAATGAATGAAAAATGTCCCAGCTCCTTTCCTTGGTAAAGGCATCCCTTCACCCTGCCTCTTTGTCATGAAAGATAGTCCTTAGATGATCTTGTATTGTGGATCCCTCAAATAATTCCAGCAGTTCTTTGGATAGGCTCCTAGTCTGTATGGTTGCCCTTCGTGCGATTTTTTCCAATCTCTATCTAACCTCTTGTTGCAACTCTTCAGGGGTCATGGCAGGAGCAAGAGGAGGAGTAGGTTGCACTAGTGGCTACTCCACCTTAGCTGATGTCTCCCCTTTGGACTACTTCCTAGAGCAGTTTGCAGGCTTGGGGGTCTTTTCTTTTGTTTGAGAAACCTCTTTGACTGGCTCCTGAGGGTTTTCTCCTTGTGGGATTGGCTTTTGAGGAATTGGGGCTTCCTCAGCAGATAGATTAACTAGAGCAGGAGCATCATGTGTAGGGGATGGGGTTTCAGTAGAGGCGGCTTCAGCTGAAGCCTTCTTGGTTCTCTTCCTCTTCTTTGGAGTGAGCTTCCCTTTTTTAGGAGTGGGAGAGGGCTCATCTGAAGATTCACTATCAAAAACGATAGTGACAGTCTTTTAGATGGTTTTTTATTTTTCTCTTTGTGGCTTTCTCTTTTGGAGGAGAGCTATCTTCAACCTCCTCTAATACTTGCAAGGCAGTTCTAGGTCTTGGTTGCATAGAAGGGGCACCTGCAATTTATTTCATGGGTGGACCATATCTAGAGGTGTAGCCTCAGTGATGAGAATTTAGGAACTTGTCTCAGTTACATGGGCTTTCTTGGCAGCATGGGTAGCAGATTGCTCAGTAGGGGATGCCATCTTAACAATTTGGACTGATTAAAAACTTGGAAAGCAAATGCAAGAGTAAAATCTACCGACTTCTAGGGCACACACACAGGCAACTCAAGATATTACTTATAACATTTTGATAATGCACACAAGTGGGAAAAAAACACTTACTGGTTTTCTCTTCAACTGAAAATGTTGGGAAGCATGCTAGAATGCTAGAATTTGCCTTTTTTCTCGCTCTATGCTGCTCTGAAATCTCTCTAGATGCAAGGTAAGAAAGAATTCCACTGAATTTTCAATTTATTGCGACACCATTAATTCATTTGTGTTGGATAGAGGTAATTGTTGGTGCTAATTTTGAATTTCATCCGTCGATCTAGGAGTTGACGATCAGGATTGCTCATTGGCATTCCCTAAATAATGACATGGCATTATCTTAAAGTTCCTCATGTCAAATTAGATTTTCATACTCCATGGAGCCTCCTCGGCCATCTTAACTTTCTCTACGAGATAAGCTTCTATTGTAATTTTCCTTTGTTTTACTTATCCCGTGGTGTCACTGGCCATTCCTTCTATCTTCGAGGGATAAGATTCTATTTACTTTCTTTGGAGATCTTATCCTGCGTTGATCTTAACCCTTCCTTTCATCTTTCGCCTACAAGCCCCTTTCTTTGTGTTTTTATCATCCGTGGGATAAGCTTTTGAACTAGCCTTTTCTTATCCAAGACAATCTTTCTTATACCCGTGGGGACGCGCGGGATAAGGCTTTCTCTTATTTCCCCTTCACAATTCTTATCCCACGACGCACCTTTGAGTTTCATTGTTGTTTTGGATCTTTGCTGCCCTGTGGGATAAGACTTTTTACCTTTTGCTTAAGTATTTTGTTATCCTGGGACTCTTTTGTTATCCCCACAGGGACACGCGAGATAAGAAAAGCATTGCATCCTTCATTGTTGACTTATCTCGCGTTGCCTTGTAATGCTATTCTCGTGGCATGGAAATCCTGCGGGATAAGACTCCCTTTATATTTAAGTCAGCCCTTATCCCATGGCTATTTCACAGTGTTCCTGGTTCATTGCGGGATAAGCTTTTACCGCTTGTTTTCTTTGACAACTCCTTATCCTGCATTGCTCCTTGCTCGCTTTGTAGTTGTCACGTGATAAGGACTCCTTTGTAATTTTTTCTTTCCTCTTACTTGTGAGATAAGGAATAGGGGACGCTTCCTTTTGAAATCTTATCCCACGTGATTGAGTTACTTTGGGTCAGCACTTAAGTGATCATTTATAACACGTGGAAAACTTCATGGGTTAAGTGGTCATGCATGGGGTCTTCCTAGGAAATGAAGGACTTAAGACCCGAGGTTTTTTAGCAATACTTAAGTCCCCTTTGTTACTTTAGAAATTCATATTCTCTAAAGCTCCTTCGACCATCTAAGATATCTCCGTGGGATAATCCTCTATTGTAGATTTCCCTTGTTTTATTTATCCTACCATGTCATTTACCCCTTCTTCTATCCTTGCGAGATAAGATTTTATGTGTTTTACCTTGGAAGCCTTATCCTGTGTTACTCCTAGCCTTCCACCTACAAGCCCTTTTCCTTTATGTTCCTACCATCTATGGGATAAGCCTTTGGACTAGCTTTGTCTTATCTCACAATACTCCTTTTATCTCTGCGAGAATGCGTGGGATAAGCTTTCCCTTATTTCCAGCTTATAACTCTTATCTCATGGCCATCTCTGAATAAGAGGAACACATCATGGGATAAGAATTCCTCTTCTTTCCTTTAACACTCTTATCCCACGGTGCACCTTTGAGTCTTACCCGTTGATCTTTCACTCACCTTTGTTGTGGATCTCTTCTCCCTGCGGGATAAGCCCTTTTACCCTTTTCTTAGTTATTTTCTTATCTCGCGACTCTTTTCTTATCCCCGTGGGAATGCACAGGATAAGAAAAGCATAGCATCCTTCTTTGTTGACTTGTCCCGCATTGCTTGGTAATGCTATTATGGTAACTTTGAGACCCCGTGGGATAAGATTTCCCCTTTGTGCCTAAGACAACCCTTATCTCGTGGGCCTCTCATAGTTCTCCTGGATCATTATGGGATAGGCCTCTACTGCTTGTTTCTTTTAGCCGCTCCTTATCCCACGTTGCTTCTTTGCTCACCTTGTAGTTGTCTCGGGATAAGGATTCCTTTGTAATTCTTTCCTTCTTATCCTGTGGTGCCAAATCATTGATGCAAATGTGTTGCGGGATAATATGCACTCTTTGGAAACTATCATTTCCTTATCCCATGAGGGTGAAAATCGCATTGAAACACCCCCGGGATAAGGGACAAGGGGCGCTTTCTTTGTAAATATTATCCCATGCGACTGAGTCATTGGGATCGACACTTAGGTGATCAATTTTAATTTTTACATATAATTATAATACCCCATATAATATCCCATTTAATTATAATTACCCATATAATGTCCCATTTAATATCCCATTTAATTATGTAATTGAAATATCGCATTTACATATAATTATAATATCCCATAGGTCAATTTGAATTTCAAATTACTCTACAAAGAAAAAGACTTTGAAAAAATTCATTCCCGCAAGGCAAAGCAAAAGACTTCGAAAAACTTCATTCCCACAAGGCAAAATAGGAGAGGATCAGATTCATAGATAGTGGTGAATGAAGAGTTCATTCGTGCATAGGAGAGGAGATTCACAGGCGGAGGAAATTAGTTTACAAGTAAGCAATCACTTAGCTTCATCTTATGTGCATTTCAAACATAATCAAAATTTCGTTTCCCTTTTCAATGATCTTTTAGGGTTTTTTAGGGACTTGTTCTTGGTATTGCAAGGGTTTGTATGCTTTATGAAGGCTTTGAAGGATGTTCTTTGAATGTTGGGATTGTGTTGAGTACTTCTTTTGTATATGGACAATAAATTGAATGTTAGGGGAAGACATTGTATGTGATGTGTGAGGTAACCAACGCGTCTTGTCACTAGGAACCTTAAGCGTACTAGAAGATCAGAACTCAAACATGTATTGCAATTACATAAATTTTTTATTTATTATTAAGTGATATCAAAAGGGGATAGCTCCCTTACATCCCATATGCAGGCTACATAGTAGCAGAAATAGAAAAAAAACTATTCTAAATAACGGAAAATTGCAGTGAGCCTTTCACCAATGTCCACCACATACATAACCAAGGCCGCACTAAGCTAGTTATCATTTGAGTTCAGGAATCTCCTGAAGGGCCCAAGTCACGGTTTCTGACACCCACCCGGAACACCTCCCAAACCTCTACCATGAAATCCTTCTTCCTTTCTCGCAGAGCCCTAGCCTCCCGAGCATCCTCGTCCTCTGACTCAGACTCTTCATTTGACTCAGACTCTTCCTGTGGTGGATCCCATATGTAATGTTCTGGATTGAAGTACACACCTAGAACACTAGTCCAGCCCCTGAATCCAAGTCTAGAATAGCACTTGTTACTGCTTGCCCATCAACCGATCTTGCGAAGCCATCGATCATTTGTATACATGCTTCTTTAGAATCAAGAATGTCAACCATTGGGAACATAATCGCCTCATAGATGAAACCATCACACTAGTACCTATCCCCACCCAAAATATCCCTGGCCAGATGCCACAACACATCCCAAGTGAGCTCAGCATAGTAAAAAAGTCTCATGCATTATTGTTGAAATGTCTCCTCCGTACATAAGCAGCTCAACCCAAAGTGATGGACCATTTTCCCTCAGTTCTCCTCCTACATTCATTGCTCGATCTACCTTCCTATTTAACCTCAGCCTTATGATTTCTTGTCCTTATTGAACATCAGGCTCTGTCTAAAAGAGAAAAAAATATGATATCCTGTGAAAGCCAAATCCATCTTTGGATTTGAAGTGTCCTAATCTCTTGCCACCTTCTCCCAATGTCCCTTCATTCACGATAATCAGAGCCTTATTTTCATCTATCATGATCACCTCTGTCACTGCAGATCCAAATTTGTGGTTTGGAATCTAGATCAGTACCCTCTCTTAGTCATACCTATCCAATGCCTTCTTTTTTCTGCCTCCATGAGGCTTCATAGTCATCCACTAGAATCTATTCCAAATGCTCACTCGGGATTGCCTCAAAAACCTGGTCATCCTTTCTCCTTAAATTTATTCCCATGTTTGCCATGTAATCTGCAGCCATATTCGCCTCCCTAAAAACATGTCTGACCTCGTAGTCAAAACTTTATTTAGAGAATCCATAATGTCCCTCAAAATCCTCTGTATTTTCCAATTTGGTGTGGAACTATTCTTAATAGCATTGATAAGTATCTATGCATAACCTTCTATTAGTATAAAGTTCAAACCCTTCTTTACACATTGTCTGAGTCCTCTAGTAATATAGTAGCTATAGATGAAGCTAGGAAAAGGTATATACGAGCCTATAAGATTGTTACAAAGCAAGGGTCGGGTGTTGAAACAAACAAACCTATTATAGACTCGATTTGTTTCTTGCTAGACTTAATGAATCGGCTCTACCAAATCTCTTATGGATCAAACACAACAAATTTGTAAAATAAAACTGTTACATTTGATTATATAATAGATTCCCATTTATTTATAACTATAATATCCCATTTACATATGTCTATGAAATTGAAATATCCCATATAATATCTCATATATATTATAAAATGCACATAAGATGAAGCTAAGTGATTGCTCACCTGTAAACTGATTTCCTCCTCCTACGCGCATGAATGAAGTCTTCATTCACCACCGTCTCTAACCATGCAAATCTCCTCTCTTACGCGCACCAAAGGTCTTCTGCTTTGCCTTGCAGGAATGAATTTTTTCGAAGTCTTTTGCTTTGCAGAACAATTTAAAATTGAAATTGACTTATGGGATATTATAATTATATGTAAATGTGATATTAAATGGGTAATTATAATTAAATGGAATACTATATGGGATATTATAATTATATGTAAAAAATTAAAATTGACCTATGGGATATGAACCATTTTTATATGAAATTATAAGTAAACATTGCCAAGGTATGGGATATTATACATTTCTACATGTAATTATATGTAAAAATCAAAATTGACCTATGGGATATTAAACTTTACTATATGTAATTAGAGAATTTGTGATCCGAATGAACATTGCCTAGCTATGTTGAATATATGTTTTGCACTATTTGACCAATATAAGCAATGTATGAAAAATGTGGTAACATAGACAAGGCAGTGAACTGTTAGAAAAAATGACTTAAAGAAATGTGGTCTCATTGTGATGAAATGCCATGACAGTCAAATTACTATGGATTGTCATGGCATTCCATCACCATGAAAACACATTTCTTTGAGACATTTTTTCAAATAGTTCATGGCCTTGTCTATGCAAGGTAGTGAACCATTTAATTTACCTTCATATAAGATGTAAGCTAACATAAGATAAATGAATTACATATGCAGGAACCTAAACCCCTTTGACAAGGATCTACAAAGTCTACATAAAGGAAAGGCGACAGTTCTTCTCATGGATCGACAGGTATAAGTCAATACACCCTATAAAAACCATTTATTATTTCTTTGCTTTCTCTTTACACCCATCTTGGAGTGGTTTAATAATAGGCCAGGTTTTAGCAACTATATTTTGTCAAAACTTTGATTTTTTTTCCCACCTAAACCACCTTGACATCCACATGGTATAGCTCATTCCCCTTTCTCGACCCTCCTATTTGATTTAAGTGACAAGGAAGACTATTTTTATGAGTTTTTGAGTCTCCAAAATTACCAGGAAAACAAACTTGCTCAGTTTTTGAAACCTCCACATTAGCAGCAACTCTAATACAATTATCAGCACTTGAGGCCCCAATTGGCCTTATTCGAATTTAAATCTCAACATCAACTTTAGGGCCAACTTCATCATCAACATTACCCTCAATGATGAATTTGGGGGAAAAGAATGAGCCATTCTTATCAATCCATGCAATGGACCTTTGACAACCTGCCCTCAAATATATTTGCAACATTTGCAAAAAATCAACCAAATATGGTGAACCATCTATTACAACTTCTTGTCATCTCTTTTCATGGAATCCTAAAATTTATTTCCTCTCACAATAACAATCAACCCTCTCCCAACTATCTCTCTCATTTGATGGAGTGCAGGTACTACCAAATAGGTATTTGTCAAATGTGTCTTCCTCAAGAGAGGGAAATTCAAGAAGAGAAGAGGAAAATGAGACATGTAGTAGGTCTAAAAGAGAGAGATCAACTAGAGGTCAAAAGATTAGAAAAAAATTCCATAAACGAATGGAATTGTTTCTTGCTCAAGGGGGGTCATGTTCTTATGATGATGTAATGCCCCTACCCTAGTCGGACTTGTAAAACCCGTTTGACCTTGGTTGACTTCCTATGTGGCATTCTTGAATGGTAGGTTAACCGTGGTGCAATGTGTAGTTTAGATAATATAAATAATCATGCATACCTATTATTGTGCTTTTGTATCGATTCTTGTGTAAATGTAATTGTTTCCTAACTCTTGTGATAAATTTCGAGCTAATGCCTTCATTGAATATGTATATGTATATGTATGCTTGCATGATTCATGGGTGCAGGAGATTGCAGGTACAACACCACCTAGGGCGAGGTTCATCTCCTTCAGGATTCGCAGGTTTGAGTAAACCTCCTCCATCCTCAAAATTCGGATTTGGGGGTCATAAAACTCTCGTCTTGCCTTAGCCATGGTCAGGTGAGCATCGTGTGTGGTTCGTGGGGCTTTCTTTTCGTTGGGTTACGTGTCGTGTGATTTGGTGGACTTCCTCAATTTGCGTGCCTTGCGCAGGGTAAGTGGAGTTGTTATCCTAAGTATTCAATTCAATTTAATGTATGGATGTACACATTAGTAATGTAGAAAATTTAAAATAGGTAGTTTCTTTTATATGATTAATCGTTAATTTAAAGAGATCGCTTTAATTAGAATTGTAGCAAGCTTAAAGTATTTAACTTGGATTAATGTGCTCATTTACGCATTAATAGTTGAAGAATTAAAATAAATAGGTTCCTTCATGAGATTAGTCATTTATTAAAAAGGGTCGCTTTATTATGTTGTAGCGAGTTAATTTAATAGTTAATTTTAAATAACGAGCTCAATTAGTTATGCGTTTTTAGAAAGGAAAGATTTAAAGTCATTGGGAAATAGAAATAAATTAATCATTTTCGCATTTTGGAAGAGAAAGGGTAAATTTTATTATTTAAAAGAAATTATTATTCTTTTTACTTGTAGAGTTGATATAGTATAAATGATTGATTTTTGGAAATTTAAATTAATTTAAATACCTTACCCTTGTTAATAGTTCAAAATATAAATGTTGGCTAAAGTAATATGGAGAAATTAAAATTAGAATTAAATAAGAAATAGAGGCATTTTAATTTTAATTAGAAAAGTGAATAAGATGTATTAAATAGTGGAAAGGAATGATTTCCATTCTGATTCTCTTTTATTTAAAAAAAAATAAATGCCTAAATTCGAAATTGAAAATTAGGTTAAAAAAAAAGAGGTTTCTCATTTAACCTAGTTTTGAAATATTTTTGGGGGGTTCTCTTTTTGGGGATCTTTTGGAAATGGAGGTGGGGAAATTTTGGAGAAAATGGAGTTTTGCTTTGAGTTGTAGGTGGAGCTCTCCTTCAGGTCATGCCCGGAATGCGTTATGAGGTAGGATTCCAACCTACCCTTTTTTGTTATTGTTGAATCGAGAAAAAATTGGTGTTTGAATGTTCTCCATGAAATGCTAGAAAAGAAAAAGAAATAATAATACCCATGAATGTTTCTAAGATTTAGTTTCAGTTTTGAGATTTGGGTTGTTCTTGGATTCAAGATTTGTTATGGATTTCTTGAACATATTGAAAGAAGAAAATCTTCCCCATTTTATTGCTTAAACATTCTGAAAAAGAAAGAGAAAAACACAAAAAAAAAATGTATAAAACAAATGACTATGGCTGTGACTGTGTATGGTTTTTTCTTTCAGTATCCTCATTCAAAATTTTTTTGTCTTAGTCTTAAACTGTTAATCTTCCATATATATATATATATCTATATATATATATATATATATATATATATATAAATTATAATTAAAAAAAATTAGCGGCTAGGGTTGGAGGGCAGAGGAGCCGAGGGCTCTACCCGTGCCCTCCTCCCCACAGGCCGCAAGGACCTGCAGCCACTAAGTGGGCCGCAGGGATCCCTGCGTTCACTGTGGCCGCAGGGTAAAACCTGCAACCACAGTGGCCACAGGGAAACCCTGCGTCCACAGTGGCCGCAGGGGGAGTCCATGTGCCTGTTCAGCAGCGAGGGAGCTGGGGTTCCCGCCTCTTCCGTGTTGGAAGGTGGGCCCCCTAGTGTCCCCTCCTTTTTTTATTTTAGTTTTAGTTTTTTTTTATTGTGTTTTATTTTTTTTATCATTAAAAAAAATTATATATATATATATATATATATAATAGTACAATAAAATGAAAAAAAAAAGAAAATTGGTTTTAATGATAGTGATTTTTTTTTAATATAGTATTTTTTTTTGTTAATAATTAATTTGTTTTATTGATGCATATATTTAACGTGAAGGTTAATTTTTGTATCAATAAATAATTAATTTGAAATCGTACGTTATTGAACCATGCTATTAATATATATATATTTTTAAAGAGATTTATATATAATTATATGTTGAATAGTATTTTATAATTAGTGATTTTTTTTAAAAAAAAACAACAATACAGTATTCAGGAAACACATAGTGATTTTATCTGAGCATTCTGTGAACTTAGAAATAGAAATCGAGAATGTTAAAGTATTTTGAGTTCGTCATGGAAATTTTGAAAACTCAAATAATATGCTAGCAAGATCATCAGAAACTTACTAATGTGTCGATTGGAAGTTTGGAAGGAAATGATACCTCCTTTTAGTAAAATAAATAGTTGAGTTATTTCTTCCCCGATGATGTGAAATAGAAAATGGAAAAGATGGCAGGTTTATTTTATGTTTTTCGCTTGTGTTAAGTACTGGCAAGGCTTTGCTAGGTTTGTTTGGACCCTGTCATCTGGTTACTTGTGTTGGTCATAGCCGGTTACGTCCCTAGTCAGAGTATCGTCAGTCATTAGAACCTATAATTGCTTTGAAGTGTTCAGTTGGATCCGCTTCAAAAGGGATCATTATGTAAATTCCGATCGAGGTGTCCATTGTATATTGGTTGTGTTCGCCCAAGTGGCAAAGATGTAAAAGACTTATAAATTGTGTATTCCTAACGATATTAATACCAGAGGGGTCTTGCAGTTGAGCAGACCCGAAGATGTAGCCCGTTAGGGGTGAACTCCGAGATCATATCTGTGTTATGCGATGTTTTTAGCCTCCTTTGTTTCATACTTTAAGTTATCATGTATGGTTGTATCTTGTAAGTGTATAATGGAAATTTAATGAAACTAAATCAAAGTGTATAAATTTAGTCATCTTGATAAATGTAATAATTAGGGTCATAAAAGATTGAAATTTTGATAATGGAAAAGTATTTTGGTTAATGTTAATTAAAGGAAGTAATAGTGGAAAGAATCTCTCTAGGTTACCATTATTGTTTTAGCTTGATATAAGTTGGTAAAATGAACGAATGTGAATGGGTAACAAAGTTAGAATTAATGTTGTAATTTCTAAGTTGAAATCCAAAGGATGAACACCATATAGATATCTACCTTTTTATCTTAGTAAATGAGTAACGCCATGTTAATTATGCTTCACTATATTGGATAAATTTGTTTAGTTATTTCATGTTTTAATCTCAACAAATAATCCTTAGCAAAATTAACTTGAAAATTGGGTGAACTCAACTATTTATCCATAATTATAACCCTAATGAATGAATTTCTTATGATTGCTAAAATTGGACTGGAAAGGGAAGGATTCATAGAGTTGTTTATATCTTAATCCTAGTAAATGTATCTCTTCATATTAACTTCATTTACTAAAAAGAGTGACATGCAATAAGATAATTATATTCTAATCCTAATGGGAGAACGTCACTATGAACTTATATTTTAATCCTGTAATGATGAATATCATCTTGCTAACTATATTTTAATTTAAAGGATGAACTCATGTGTTCCTAATACATTTTCACTTTAATGAATTGAGCTCCTTCTATTAGCATTATTAAAACTTCAATGAATGATCCCTATGGCTAATGACATTTTATCCTCCATAAAAGAACTACGACTCATTAGTTGGTTATGCTTGAGTTCAAATGAAGGGACCTCACTCTACTGATGGAAGTTTAATCCTTAATGAATGAATCACATCTTATTAACCATACTTTTAATTATAAAGGATGATAATAATTGTGGGTGGTTACCTTAAACCCAAATGAATGAACTACGTGATTTTAGTCGTATTGAATCTTATGGGTGGCCCCTTAGTTTAATTATGTTTTAAAATGCATTGAGTAAATAACCTCACGATGGCCTCCTAACCACCCAAAGTAAATGAACGCTTCCTAAAATTATAAGACGTCAATTCATTGAACATACATATGACCATGTCGTATGCATTATCTCATAATTAAGTTATCCATCTTATTGGATCATTTGACGCAAGTTGAGTTAGGTGTAAGGTACGTAATCGCGTTGGGAAACTCCTTAGGTTCATTTAGCCTTCCGCTGTGTTATCTAAGTTTCAGATAACTCCAAATTATCTTAATGTTGTAACTTATCATTAACGCTCTTAAATATTATTTTAAAAAAAAATAAAAATATTTACACTCTATTTGAGTGTTTTTAACTTAAACCCTTTTGGGGTTTCCTGGCAGGGCATTACAGATGACAAGATCATAGGCAACATCGAGGTGCCCTTGAGGTACATACATCTACATAAACAATGGGTACCCAAGGAACTTCCTCCAATAAACACTAATTTTTGTGTTAAAGGGAGGATATTTCGCATAGTACCATCGTCATTACATGGTTTGGGCCTATTTTCCATGGACA
This sequence comes from Cryptomeria japonica, assembly GCF_030272615.1. Classification (NCBI taxonomy): domain Eukaryota; kingdom Viridiplantae; phylum Streptophyta; class Pinopsida; order Cupressales; family Cupressaceae; genus Cryptomeria; species Cryptomeria japonica. Next base: position 248,810,042 of record NC_081412.1, read on the forward strand.
ACATAAAGTTCTATTACAACAAAGTTGTTGAATTGATGGAGTATGTCAGACCTTGCTATAATTACAAAAATTGGATGCAACTGGTTCAATATACATGAAGTATGCGTAGGTATGCACTACCAACAAATTATATGCAATTAAAAGATAATGATCAAAGTAAAAGAGTGGCTATGTACATTAACGGAAGGCCAAAAGCAATAGGGAATATTGCAGGTTTTATAAACAGTACATGACTTGGGTCAACTTATAGGCAACCCAATTGCATATATGAGGCGTGCGAGGGGAACCATGTATTCGTATGTGTGATAAAATCAATAAGTGCAGGGGAAGAGCTGCTAATCGATTACAACTTGAATCGCATAGATACAAAAAAAGTTACTATCGTGGGGGTGGTGCATACTTATATATACCATTTAAACCAACCTCCAATTAATGACTCCAATATACCATTTTATTATTAAGTTTTTTTTGGTAAGTCTATTGGTTTCATTTTGGTAATGTTTGTCACAGCGTGGCATTGATCCGACACATAGCACATACCAGGATGTAGCTCCGGGCACTTCTACCGAGCAAGTAAATCTCATTGTAATTGTACAAATTAGATACAAGCAAAATGTTATATTATTATGTTCTTTTCTTTAGGATTTTGGATTAATTTTGATAATGTTACTAATATTCTTGTCACAGACGGATGTTCGGAGAAAGGGACCTGCAATAGCTGAGAACATTGATACAGAGGTGGACTCACTATTATGCGATGATCACATCGCATATTCCATAAACCCTATTGAAATGATAAGAAAGATGCAAAAAAAAATTAATAAAGGAGTTATTAAATTGTTATTCATAGTCCCTCAAACTTATGAGATACAAAAGAGGGTGAAAAAATTGGCAGAGAGAGCACAAAACTTGCAAGTAAGCAGTCATGAAATCTTTAATTATAATATAAGTTCATTCATGGTTTATATTTTATACTCTTTTATGTCATGAACTAAAATATGTACGTATTGTTTTTATAGGAATATATGCGTCCTCATGAAGCTAGTGGCCATGACCAGGGTACTCTAGGTGGTTCAAGTGATGACCATGTTCTGTGCATACACCAACTCATATTTTTACATGTTCCTATCCTTCTGTTAATGTGTTATTGCTCTTATATTTAATGTATTGTATATTTAATATATTAATCTTTAGGTTGTGTCCATGTTCCAGTGCATTCACCACCTCATCTGACCCCATCATCGGCACATATATTGCCGATTTCAATGTCAGCAACATGCAACATGCAGTCATCGAGTATTGTACCGACTTGTGCAACATGGCATGCCATAGGGGATGCAGAGGCCACTAGTGGTGATATTTTAGTAGCATTTCTTGGATCTTCCCATATTACTAGTACGGGAACGTTGTTGGTCACATTTGTGGTGACCGATGATTTTGTTCTCATAAAGATAGAGAAGGTTCTAGGTACTTTAAAATAATTATTATATATAGTCAAATTATAAATTACTTATTGATCACTCATTTTGGACTAATGATTCCATTATTTTTTTTGCATGCAATGATGTTTTTTATAAACATCTAAATGATATTACATTAGACATCTTCGGGCCTACCATACGTCCACAGTGGAATTCCCAAAATCAACAATTAAAAGATGAACTCATAAACCGTTTGGCTGTGTTGTTCGGAAATGACACATTCAACAAAACCAAGGTCCTTCAGAAAGCTGGCACAAATCTAAAGTATGTGAGGGACCAATATACGACACATTTAGAGAAGAAAAAAAAATTCCAAAGAGGGAGTGGAAGGATGATGCAAGAGCATCCCTGGTCAATGAGAAATTTTGCATCAACCAAAAATATTTCCTTTCAGTTTTGTTATTGCTTAGTTTCTTGTGCAGATTAATGTGTTCTTATCGGTATGTACCAATAGTTGCTTGTTTTTCATGGCAGATCTTGTTGGTGATTTCCTAGTGGTTTCATGTGGTTGACTCCATATTTCTAGTTCATTCGGGTTCTTCTCTGGTCAATTATTGCTTCTGATTGGCTATTTTTGGGATCCTGTGATAGTTCTTGTACTTACCAGTTGGTTTTCCTTCATTACTGGCATGATTCTTGGCATGTGGCTCCATCTTGGGTCTTGTCCGATGTTCCTTGGTGTGTGGCCGACCTTCCTGCTGATCTGCATCACTTGGTTGTTATTTTCCGAAAAGATTTCTTAAATCTTAGGGCTGACCTAATTACATGTTTCATTTTCTTGCATTGGTGAATATCTTTTGAGGCAAACCCAGATATGTTCTGGTGGGTATAAATATGATGTTATATAATCATTTGTAGGGGAAAAGGAAGTAGAACTTAGAATAAGGATTGAGATTCACATGTGGTGATCCGATTGATTCTTAGAGTCCCGGTTGGATTGTATCTGGCTTGAAGCCTGCATGTAACCGATTAATTATTGGATGTTCTTTGATGATAATCTGATGATTATCGGATGATTTTTGGAAGTTCTATGGCTTGAATATGATCTGTTAATATGAATTTATTATGTTTTCTTACTGCTTTCATTGTGTCTCTCTTGTTGCATAAGCCAGTTGACTCTTTTGAGGGTTTTCATTGGTTATGGCTGCATCAATTGGTATCAAAGCTGGCTATAGATCGACTGGTGGAAGAATTGTCTGAGGCATTCCTTGAGGTGGAAAGATCGCCGATTGGAGGCAGGCTGTGTGGGTGTTCAATAAATCTTCGAGGGGAGGCAATTGAAACTGGTAGTCAAATTGCCAAGTTGAGGCAGTTCATCAAAGTGGAAGGAGAGATGTCATTAAGGAGAAAAAACCCCCGCAGGGTGGAACAGATGATGGAAGACTTCAAGAATTAAGTGAAGAATGAAATCTCGAATGCTTTGGTTGGTTTTCAAAGAAACCCTGACTTTGAGGATGAGTATGAGGAAGCTGGTGAAGAGCTTGAGGAAGTTGAAGGAGCAGAAGATGAGAGAGAGGAAAGATTCCTAAGAGTAGTGGTGCAAGTAAGTAAAGTGCATAAAGTTGAGGTTTTTAACTTTTCCAAAATGCTGAACCCAGAGGATCTGATCGATTGGATGAGAGAGTTGGAGGACTACTTTGAGTTTGAGGATGTCAAGGACCCACAGAGAATCTGGTTGGCACAAACCAAGTTGAAAGGGCATGTTGCCTTGTGGTGGAAAGAGTTGCAGAAAGATAGAGTGGAGAATGGTGAATTGAAGATCACCTAATGGAGACAAATGGTTGCAAGGTTGAAGGCCAAGTTCATACTAGGAGACTATGAACTAGATTTGTTCAAGAAGTTGTAGAACCTGAAATAGAGAAACATGACTGTGAAGGAATATACTGAGGAATTCTACAAGGTGGTAATCAGATCTGGACATAGAAAGATGGACAAAGAAAAGGTGGCAAGGTACATCAATGGGCTTTCTTTGAACCAGTGATAACTTTAAGAAACCCCCCCTCAAAAAAATGTATAAAATCTTGGTGAATATTTAATTTTAAAAAAAAATAATAATAATGTTTATTGGTGAATCTTTCCTTTTTATAAAAAAAAATTAATTTTATTGAATTTGTTTATATCAATTTCTTTTGGAAGAAAATATTGGCGAATCTTGGAAAATTATCATTGTATGCATTAATTACTATCGCATTTCCTTTCATTTAAAAACAATCTTTTATAAAAAAGTAAAGGCATGAAGGTTGAAATCATTAACGAGTTTAAGGGTTAGACTATACTTTATTTGGTTTCTACCATTAACTTAAAATAATCTAATAGCCCTCTTTCTATTTTGTGAGATAAAATTTACAAACAATTTGTAATACTCATGGGGCCAAAAATTGCTTTTAGACCATTGGTTTTCATTGAAGTCAACAATTCAAAAGCAATTTCAAACCCCATGAGCATTACAACTTGTAGGTACATTTTACCTCATGGAATACAATGAAGGTCATTAGATTATATTTTAAATCAATGGTGGAAACAAAAGGTTATTGATATAACCCTAAAGTAACTAATAATTATGATACGAACCTAGCAGCTACAAGCAATGGAAGCAGAAGGAGGAGGTCTGGAATATTTTGTAGAAGGGTGGGTTTTCTAAATTTATGGAGAGACTCCATGGATGGGGTGGCACGGTCACCAGTTTCTTCTGCAAAAACTGGAGAAAGGGCACTTTGAAGATGGGAGACCAGTCTGTTGTCGTAGATGAAGACCTTATCGCCAAAGCCATGTGATCTAGAGGTTCAAGGGTTTTAGGTGACTTCAATAAAATATGTTTTCAAGTGCTTCACACTTCTTGCATTTGCCTAGTGTTTCCAAGGCACCTTAAGGCTTCAAAGGGGCAAAACAATACCCAACTCTCCACTATGACTCCTAGTGTCTTCAACCACTTATTCCAACCCAATTCAACAAGTTTAAATTATTTTTAAGGTTTCAAGACTTCTCCGTGCTCTTAAACCCCACTATGCCTGCTACTAGCCCTAGAGCCCCAATTAGCCCACTTGAGGCTGAATTAATTCAGTTTCTCCAATTTTTCCCAAATAACTTCCAAAAAAAAATAGCTTTTTGGATACCCTTTTCGGCTTACTACAACATATATCAAAATTAGGTATGGTTTTTTTGGACCATGCCTTTGCTGTCCTAAGACTGAATCTATTTTTTATGCAAAAACCCACACTTTTACAAAGCAAGTATATAAAATACTTATCCCCCAACCTTTAAACTCTCAATAGTAGTTTTCTATGACTCCAAACCAAGGAAAATCCAATTTTTTAGGTTCTATGATCTTGTTTAATGTGCAAACTCCAAAGCCCTCACCAATAGGCTCCCAAAACCAAGGGTTTCTTGATTAATCACTCTCCCAGCACTGCTGCAACTTAATCAAGGTTCATACACCTTCTCCTAGACCATATTAGACATATCCAATCATTAAACTACCCCTTTGTTAAGGTAGATCTTCTGCTGCTATAGGCTTGCTATGCTTCCTACTCACTTCTCCTTCATCGAACTCACGGTGATCACCTGTCAAACCACACTTCCTGCAATTTATTTGGTTAGGATCATATTATACATGTTAGATAGAGCCTCCTCTATGAGAAACAGGACCTTACATCCATAGAAGGGCTCCAAATTGCATTTTGGGCCTTCAATGCCAATGATACAACTCAGAAAATTTTAGGACAGTCAGCACAAATGACAAAATCTGAGCAAAACCTGCTACAAAATCATTCCAAATCACTTATTACAATGTTTAATTATTTCCCAAGGATTATACCATGAAAGATCAATCACTTTCAAGCAACAAAACACAAGAAATTGCAAGAAAATGAAGGTTTTATTCACTTTTTCTGTTAAATCCGTACAACATCCGTACTGTAGCATCCAACCCCACCAAAATGGAGTTCCAAGGTTTTATAAGACCTTCCCCCAACTTCCCAAACCAAAATCAATCAGTTATTTGTCATTATAGACTTGTTTAGACTCTAAAATCCTTTTTCCCACCTAAAAACAACTAACCGTTAGAATTCAAAAAATTGAATTTCTAACTTACAATTTATTGAATAATTTAAAGTCTAACCTATCAAACTTAATGTTTTATTACTCCTAGGATCCAAACAAACTTATCTAACCATCCAAATCCTATTTAGGCACTATTGGCCTCCCTTACATAATTTTGGTCCTAAAGCCCTTATTAAGACCTTCAAGACATTTAACTTTAAAATCATATTGATCATTACAAATTTCCATTATTGGCTTCAAAACACTCCAATTCACTTGTTTTGATTCATAACTCTTCATGGTCTTGATAGCTTGCTTGGGTGCACCTACACCACCACGGGTCTCCGAAGGGAAGGAAGCAACTTCTATAGAGACAAAAAGTGAGTAAGGAGGCCATTGACAGATATCCTGAAACCAAAAAGGAGAAAAAACGCCTGGTGAAGCCAAGTAAAACTTACTATCCCCCTAGGGATTTTGTTAAACCATGGCGGGAGGTCCTCTTTGTTATAATGCGCTACATTACATTGGATGGTAGATTTACTAAAGCATACGGCTACCATTTTGTTTTGCTGAACCATTTTAGGCATGACGAGAAGGTTAACTTTCCTTATTTTTTGTTATGCTCTATGAATGCCACCATTAAGGCCTATAAAGAGAAGTTGAGAACCCTATGGGGGACACTGCCATGCATCAAGGCTTAATGGTTCTTATTTATGACAATATCAAGGCTAATCAGATTGCCCGCCCGCAGCCCTCTATTGAGTCTGAGGAGGATGGGTTGGACTCTGTTTTTTCTGTGGATGAGGGTTCCAATAGTGACCCAACGAGTGACTCTGAGGAGAGTTTAGATGACTCGAAATTTGAAATTGGTAAGAAGAGGAAATAAATGAAAACCAGACCTTCTTCCTCAAAGGGTATAAAACCTAAAGGCAAAATCCTCCAGATTAGCTCCTCCTTGGAGGAGGAGGTATCTGAAGATTCAAAGAAGGAGAAACCTCAGGGTTCTCTGAAAAAGAAAACTAAAGTCCATACTCAGACTAGAAACAAGCATAAGAGAAAGAAGGAGAATGTGAAGGAGCTGGAGGCTCATAAGCAGGAAAAGTTTTCAGAAGTTGAACAAAACCTGGATAAGGTGACCACTGGAGAGGTTCATAGGGTTGACGACACAGCTACTATTGGTGACACTCCAAAAAAGGAACAAGACAACTCCAGTAAGATTGATCTTCCCCCAAACCCTCCTCCTGAGGGTATGAAAGGTTTTATGGACACCATGGAGTGGTTAATAACTAGTTACAAGAAAGTTGTGGATGACAACAAGAAGCTTAGCCACAGAATTCAGATTCTGGAAACTATCAACACTGGGGAAGGGAAGACTATGGCTGATTATATTGAGGATCTGAAAAATACTATTGCAAAAGCTGAAAATATAAGAGACTCCTTCAACCCCAAATTTGAGAAAATAGAGAAAGACTTGCTGGAAAGGAAAACTATTGCTGATGCTATGGATCAAACTATATCGGGCACTGTCAGTAAAGTCAGCAAAATTGAGGACTGCCTCAAGAGTATTGCAGAGCAAAGTTTAAACATCCTGAAGGTTTCTGCTGGCAATACTAAAACTCTCATCATCAAATTGGACGAGGAGAAGGATACCTTGGATATTGACCCTCACACTGAAGGCACAGGAGATGCTCAAGGACCCAGAACAAGAACCAGAGGTAAAAAGAAAGAAAAGAAGCCTAATAAGGACCTGGATGATCTCAAAGTTGTTGCGGCCACCTATGACCAATTGGTGAAAAAGGCGGAGGACCTTCTGAAAACTATAACTGTGTAGTGCCTTCCTAGTTTCTTTGTTGTTTCTATCTTTTGTTGTCTTTTTGGTTTGCTGGCTTTTTTGCCAGTCGTTTTGTAAGTGGTTTATATGCTCTGGACTCTTTGATGACTTATCTTAATTTCCTATGTTACAGGTTTCGAGTCCTGAAAACCTATTTTTCTTAATTAATCGGAACTAATAATTATGATATATTATTGGTGAATTAATTTGGATTTCTACAATAAATTATAAAATGTTGGCGAATCTGATCCAATCATGTATCAAATATTGTGGCGAATCTTTAAGTTAAAAAAATTAATAAAATAAATTCTCTGGCGATTTAAATAATATTAAAATAAAAATTTGTAAAAATGTGGCGATTTGGGTCACCTTAAAAGTTGAAATTATTAGCAAAATTTGATTCCCAAATTTCAAAAAATAGCCAATTGGCGAATATTAGCCCCTAAAGTTTTCACTGCTTTTAACTTTCAAGATGAGATGAGTATGTTGAAGGTTTCAACAGTTGAAGAAGCTTACCAGTATGCTTTGAAGGCTGAGGAGAAGGTGAGAAGAAGACAACCGAATAAGGGAAAGGAGAATTTCAAGATGAATGATAGTGTGGAGAAACCAAACATAGATCCTATGAATGTAAGCAAGGAATGACAATAAGTTGTGTGGAAAGTGAAGAACCAGATGGTATCGAATCTAATTATGCACCAAAGCAAGGAGAATCCCTTATGTTCAGAAGAAAGGATACCGGATCTACTCCGAGGAGGAGTCTTTTCCGGACTGTATGCAAATTAGGTGGTAAGTGTTGCAAGGTCATTGTAGATAGTGGAAGTACTGATAATTTAGTATCTGAGGAGATGGTTGAGAAGCTTGGGTTGAAGAGGCTTGAGCATCCTTGTCCTTATGACGTAAGTTGGTTACAAGATGATCAAAAGGTAGAGATAAAGGAGTAGTTTTGGGTGAGTTTCAATATTGGGCCTTTCAGAGATGAAGTTTTATGTGATATTTGTGTCAATGAATGTTTGTCATGTCTTATTGGGAAAACCTTGGCAGTATGATAGAGGAGATATTTATGACTCTAGAAGAAACCTAGTTACTATTGGAAGGGATGGGCAAAAGTTCACATTGATTTCTTTGAAGGAGAAAGAGAAGGAGGTGAAGAATCTGAGTCTTGAAAAAAGTTGCAGGAAACCGGTGGCAGAGGTCATACTGGAAGGTTTGAAAGAACCAGTGGCAGAGGTTATACCAGAAGGTTTGATAGAACCAGTTGCAGAGATTATACCGGAGGGTGACATGAGCTTGCAGAAGGATCTGACAGATGAGTCAGATGGACAAATGGAACCGATCAATAGAGAGTTGATGGTGACATACCGGATGAAGTCTTGTGGCAGAACCAAATCAGAGTTGCAGAAATAGAGACAATGTACTGATCAGAAGCAAAGAAAGAGAAACAAAGAGGGTCAGAGGTTAGAGAAGCCGGTTGAGGCACCAGAGGAGCTAAAACAGAGGTTGGCAGATAAAGAAGATGTTTGGATCGGAAATGAGAATGGGATCTTCATTCCAAATCCTTTTGGATGTTCATGAGTTGCCTCTCATTAGGATGATCTATGGATCTTGTAATTGCATTGTAAGCATTGTTTTTATCCTAGACTACAATCCAGCATGTGACATGTATAATTTTCTAGACTATAATAAGATTCATTCACATTGTTTACCAGTTATGCCTTCTGTGTAGTTACCGATTGTTCTTTCTGTTGTTTTTGGCACCTTGTTGCCGGTTATTAGTATGCTTTGCATGATTTATGTGTTTAGCTACAATGTTGGGCTATCCTTCATTGGATCTCCCCACCTTGACTGCGTCAAATGGTATCAAAGCTAGTTTGTGAACCTGTTATTGGACAAAGTGTTGTTTGTGCACCGGTTGGTTGGAGAGAAGATTGAGTCAACTTGTGGGCTTGTTTAGATTGTTGAATGTGAGGAAGAGATAGGTTTGCAGGTAGACTGTCGATCCTAGAGCTTGAGCTCGAGGCAGTTAGTGGGTGGAGACTTGAATAGATTGCCGATTGAGGCAGGCTGTAGTTTGTACCAGTAGATCATCATGGAGAGGCAACCAGAAGTTGTGGTTAGATTGTCAAATCCCTGAGGCAGTTGCAAGTACCTACTAACCGATCGCCGAACCATAGCAAGTGATGGGACTCACTTTTCAATTAACATCGAGAGTCTGATGCAGGAGAACCGATCTAGTTCTTATCGGTTGGGCAGTTTTTCAGTGGAATTGCTTGAGAGCATGACATTTCTTCATGTTTGAGTGTTTAGCATTATGGTTTTGGGTTTATTCCCTTATGTTCATGGTCATTGTTGTGTTTGAGTTTCATAGCTTTTGGCTTTGTTTCTGGTAAGATGTGGATTCTGGTATTGTCCCAGTTGGTGTGTTCTTACCAGTTAGCCTGGCTGTATGTTGAGCGAAGATGATTTTAGGTTGCAGTTGATCTCTGTGACTTGCGGATCATTTGAGGTGTTTATTTGGGTGTTGGTTGGTATTCCTGGAGGTTTGTGCATCATTTGGAGATTGTTCTTAGTGATTTGAGCCAACATGTTACCATTGCACGTTTCCTAAACTGGTTGGTCTTTGGGTCGACTTGATTAAGTTGTAATTATTTGTGGGCAATATATATATGGAAGCTTGTGAATCATTTGAGAAAAATGACAAAGTTAGAGGATTGAAGATAAAGCATTGAGATTGAGCTAAGATGTAGAACCAACATGATTCTAATCTGGTAGGACTGAGGCCGGAAGGCTGAGATTCGGATTAGGAGAGAATCGATAGACTATTACCAAAGGCCAATTTTTCATGAGGATGATCTGCAGATCTTATAATTGCATTGTAAAAATTGTTTATATCTTGGACTGTGATCTAGCACGTGGCATGCATAATTTTCTAGACTATAATAAGATTCATTCACATTGTTTACCGGTTATGCCTTCTGTGTTGTTATCAGTTGTTCTTTCTGTTGTTTTCGGTACGTTGTTACCGGTTACCGATATGCTTTGCATGATTTATGTGTTTAGCTGCAAGGTTGGGATGCCCTTCATTGGATCTCCCTGCCCTTATTGCATCAAAGGACCTGGTTTCGGATGGAAAGGAGAAAGTTGAAAAGAGAAAAGGACATAAACCACCAGGTGAAGGAAGGTATGTGATACTATTAACAATGTAATTATGTACTAATTACTCTTTATATTTACATAATCTAACATATTTAAAACTTTTCATAGGTTGTCCAACACATTGAAGGAAACTAAAGCAAGACTCGAAAAGCAGGGGCAGCACAAACTTGGCTTTGGTGGTTATATGGAAGTTGTTGCATGAATTGTAAGTATCAATAAATGAAATATTGCATCGAAATAATAAATTGCAAACAATTTTTTTTAATCAAGCAATAGAAGAAAATTTCATGATATTAAGGAAAAATGCAGGGCTCTGAATTCAATAGAGCACCCACAAAAGATGACATCAAACTTGCCTTCCAGAAAGGCTATGGAGTCATGGTTGAATGCCTAATATAATTGAGTGGGTAAACACAAGATTTTGATGCATCCATCACATAGGTAAATAAGCTAAATGAAAATGATTCAAAATTGAATACTTGAGCAATAATCTATTCGATGTTAATTTCCAACATAAAGTGATCATATTTGTTTTAAATAAGCAAGAAATGATAACAATACACATGGCATTGGAATGCAGCCTGCTAAGGGTGGAACACAACCTGCACATGATGAAGGTTGTGGTGTGAATCCTGGTACTGGAGGTTTTCATGTGCTATACAATTTTTTTATGTAATTATTAATACAATTAAACATCTTTAATTGAAATTGGTGTAGTAATTAATGTAACCTTTTTTGTTTTTATTTTAGAGCATGTAGAGCATGGTGAACAAGTGGAGCATGATTAGGGTAGAAAACATCAGGAATGTGATGTTCCCCCATCAGGTAAAGAGGACCACTGCTATTCCTTTAAACGAATTTAATTTCAATTGGTGTATTGATTAATGTAACCTTTCGTGTGTGTTTCAACTCCAGAGGATTTAGAGGGTGTTTAGGATGTTGAGGATGAGGCTAGACAAAAAGATCAAGAAGATGATGTGGCCCCATCAGGTAAAGAGCACCCCTGTAATGTTTTTTTAATTAATGAAATACTTGTAACAATAATAAAAAACTTAAGAATTTAACCCATTTCTTTATTATTGCAGTGGAGCCCCCTTTGCCTAGGCGTCCTTGTCGTGACTACAGGACTAGGCATACATTAAGATCATGAGCATAGGGCACAACAATTGAAGAGGGAAAAAATGATGAAGAAAACGATGTTGCAATTAGTGTTTACTTATCTTCAAAAAAAATTTAAAAAAATAAATGATTGTAATCGTATTATTTGTTAATGAATGTGTAGTCACATAAATCTATCCACTTAATTAAATGAATATTTCGTATTTATTTGATTATTTAACCATCAATCAATAATTAATTAAATTAATATTTAATTAATTCATCTTAACCCTCTTCTCCTATTAATTAAATAAATTATTCAATTTATTTGATTTAATTCACTTAACCAAATTCAGACCATTAATTAAATAAATAAATCATATTTGTTTAATTAATCTCTCCTCACATTTAAATAAATTAATATTTATTTAAATCCCCCAATTCCCATCTCTCACATTTAAATAAATTAACATTTATTTAAATCACCTTTATCCTCCACCCACTTGCATTTTCCTACAAATGCAAGTTGCACAACTATTTTAAACTAGCAGTTGCACGCTATTGTGCGCACAACGGGAAGCCGATAGGTAAAATGGTTCGGGGAACTGGTTTGGTTAAGGAAGCAGAAATATGTGCAGTATTTTTTTAAGTATGGACAATTAAATTGAGTTGTTAAAATTTAATAAGCATTTGGCAGCGTGAATTTTCCAAAAATTTTTTACCTCTGTTTTACCAAAATACCCAAAAAAAAATGCATCGTAGCAGAAACCAAAACTTTGTATAGAAAATATTAATATTTGAGTGACAAATTTGTACAAGGGTGAAGAGAAAGCAGGAAGTTATGCTCATTCATTGAATTCAGTTGTTAAACATAGTGGATTTCAGCAAAGGAGAACATTGAATTAAATGTAGCAATGATGGAAGAGAGTAACACAAGTAAGAAAACGTGAATGTTACAATGTCAATAAGTGTAAGCAGTCGTTGTGGGAGTCTAGATCTTAACGACTCTTAAAAACATGATACGGTAACGGCGTGGTCATCTTGAACATGTTCATATTTGAGAACATAGGGCTGTGAGATGTAAAATAGCAGGTTTTAAAGAATCAAATAATTTGAAAGTTGTTGAAAGCTGCAAGATGTGTAATGGCTGATGACGGATTGACCTGCACTGCATGGAAATCAAGTAAATACATTTGTCAGCAATAGAAAGTGTTATAGAGAATGAAATATGCAAGGTTTAAACCTAAATTAGAACAACTTACTTCTTGATGAGCAATAGCATTAAGCCAATGCGATCAACTTGTTTTAAATTACAATGCCTGCTGAGTTTTAAAGCCTGCAAATTTTGGAATACGGTAAATTTTAAAGTTGTGTATCAAAGTGTTAGGCACATTTAAAAGTGAATTTTGTGTTTCAATGAATGAAAGAGTTAAATATATTATTTACGTCATGTTCAGTAGTATGGAGTGAGCAAATGACCTGGTAAAGTAGAATAAATATACATTAAAATTGCAGTATAGAAAGAGTTTTAAAGCTTGTAACTTGGGAATTTTTCAAGTGTTACTTTTATTGAATAGTACAATGCTACAATTTATAAAATAATTTAATAAATACAAAAAAAAATTGGCATGTGAAAATGAGAGTAACAAGTAATATCTGACAAGAAAGAGGAACTGGCAATATATATTTTGCTTATCATGGCGAGGAAGGTTATGCCTATCAAGCAGATCAACCTTCATAGATTTGTAAGAGGCAATTTGTAACTATTGCAACTTGAATGAAGTGCAATCCTGCAGAGAGAAGTATGTAAGATGGGAAGGTGCCAAAAACATGGAGCTGTAAGAAATGCTAAATGTAGAGAACAGTTGGTAGGAAAAGAGCAAAAGGCAGGTAAAAAAGTGCAAAAGACAAGAAAAGATGAACCTTAGAAAGTTTGTAGATTGTATTGAATGTAGGAAAGGATTATCGTGGAGGGCGGATCAAGAAAATTTTGCAAGGATAATTGTTCGTGCAGTGTGAAGAAAAATTAAACAAATGATAGCATTTAAAATGGAAGAAAGGTATTGGAAAGCAATAAATTATTCAAGTGAAATTGAATAATAGCAAGAAATGAAAATCGAGCAATGCAAAACACTTAATTGAAATTTGTAACTGACCTAATTAGTGTCATAAATCTGGAATGCAGCGAAGTTTCAAAATACTCTAATTTTTTTTTTTGTTGTGTGTAATTTTTGCAAGGGCAACAGAGTCATAGATTTGAGATATTTAAATCTGTTTGTAATGGGGAGATAAAACATTAAAGTAAAGAATGGGAAAAGTGATCAATAGCTATAATGGTCAAATTCAAATTATTTTAAGAAAGCAAAAGGAATATGACCTAAAATATGGGGAACAAAATGAACAGATATTGGTGAAATAGGAAAGTTGATTTAGTTTGGTTGGTCAAAGGTTTTGCTTGCATTGAAGGAAGCGACGTCAGAATGATTAATTTGGAAAAGTTGGAAAGCAGATATAAAGTATAAATTGGGAAATGACCTGAAAATGTTTGTTTGTAATCGGCACAGAGTGCAATCATGGGTATGTTGTTGGCTGTTAATATGTATCTCTACAACAAAAAGAAGAAATATGGTTAGTTTCTTATATTCAACATATATACAATTCATGTGCTAAAAGAACTAAAGTGGCGTGGCAAAGGGAAGTAATTGTCATACTTGGGTGAGTTGTTTATGTTGCAGCAGTGACTTTTGAATGGAACAAACACTTTTGTAACTAAAGTCACCAGAGGACAATACACAAGTGCTGTAACAATGAGAATAATAAAAGCTGTTAGAAATGTTTGAGTAGTGTAAAGTTTAAAACTGATTAGAAATATATTCATTTTAGTGTTAAAAGAGTTAGAAAGTTAATTCTATCTCTATCTTTCTCTTCAGGGCCCCATTGAATGCATCCTATACTAAGTTGTGCTTTGCAAAGTAGCATTTTGGTATCAAGTCACCTTCATATCTTGATATGTCGGGGCAGGAAAAGAATCTTTTATTACTCAAAAAGTACCAATGTACACTATGAAACATAAAATCTAATAAAATAACGTATGAGAATCTTTTAATAATTACTTCATATCTTGATATGCGTTAGCAGGAAAAGAATCTTTTATCATTCAAAAAGTAGCAATGTACACTATGAAACATAAATTTTAATGAAATAACGTACGAGAAGCTTTTAATAATTAACAAGTTACAATAATGCATTTGCATTGCAAATAGAAAATTGGGCTATGGTTTTATATTATAAGCCCTTACCTGCCATGCCCCAATCCTCAAAACTGGCATATGGAAATTGGAGGCTTTGAGATTGGCTCAAGTTGCCTGGTGTGTTGCAGGCCTTGCATCCTTCCTTTGAAATCACACCTGGAAAGTATTTGTAAAACAAAAGTTTCATATGAGAGGGAAAGATGCAGTCATCCACAGGTTTTATGTCGTCTTCTATTTAATTGTCAAATTGTACAGATAAATATTTCTGATACTGTGAGATGGAGCTTAATATTGGTATATATTGAAAGAAATTTTTCATAGCATATACAGAAACTTAGATACTATTATTTCTCTCTTTTCTATCTGTGCATATAAGAAAAAACAAAGAAAAAGAACAGACTAAGCATAGCATTGTTATGTCATACCTGGGTGAGTTGTTTATGTTGCAGTGGTGAGTTTTGAATGGAACAAACACTTTTGTAACAAAAGTTATCATAGGGTAATACACAGATGCTCTAACAATGAGATTAATAAAAGTTGTTAGAAATGTTTGAGTAGTGTAAAGTTTAAAACTGATTAGAAATATATTCATTTTAGTGTTAAAAGAGTTAGAAAGTTCATGTTTTGCAAAGAAAAAGTACAGAGTAAGTATAGCATTTTTTTTTTGTGTGTATAACTTTGTATAATCGACATTGACAAGACTTTTTAGCTACAACCAGTGCTAACTTGAAAAGTGAGAAGTGTGCAAGCATGGGTATGTTGTTCTTTGTTAATATGTATCTATACAACAAAAAGAAGGATTGAAATTTGTAACTGACCTGATTAGTGTCATAAATCTGGAATGCAGTGAAGTTTCAAAACACCCTAAATTTTGTTTTTTGTTGTTTGCAATTTTTACAAGGGCAACATAGTCATAGATTTCAGATATTTAAATCTGTTTGTAATGAGGAGATAAAACATTAGAATAAAGAATGGGAAAAGTGGTCAACAGCTATAATGGTCAAATGTGAATTATTCTAAGAAAGTAAAAGGAAGACAAACTGAAATATGGGGAACAAAATGAATGGATATTGGTGAAATAGGAAAGGTGATTTAGTGTGGTTGGTCAAAGGTTTTTCCTGCATTGAAGAAAGCCACGTCAGAAGGATTAATTTGGTAAAGTTGGAAAGCAGATATAAAGTATAAATTTAGAAATGACCAGAAAATGTTTGGTTGTAATCGACATGGAGTGCAATCATGGGTATGTTGTTGTCTGTTAATATGTATCTCTACAACAAAATGAAGAAATATGGTTAGTTTCTTAAATTCAACATATATACAATTCATGTGCTAAAAGAACTGAAGTGGCATGGCAAAGGGAAGTAAATGTCATACCTGGGTGAGTTGTTTATGTTGCAGCAGTGACTTTTGAATGGAACAGAGACTTTTGTAACTAAAGTCACCAGAGGATAATACACAGGTGTTGTAACAATGAGAATAATAAAAGTTGTTAGAAATGTTTGAGTAGTGTAAAGTTTAAAACTGATTAGAAATATATTCATTTTAGTGTTAAAAGAGTTAGAAAGCTAATTGTATCTGTATCTTTCTCTTCAGGGCCCCATGGAATGCATCCCATACTAACTTGTGCTTTGTAAAGTAGCATTTTGCCACCAAGTCACCTTCATATCTTGATATGCTTTGGCAGGGAAAGAATCTTTTATTACTCAAAAAGTACCAATGTACACTATGAAACATAATTTCTAATAAAATAACATATGAGAATCTTGTAATAATAACTTCATATCTTGATATGCATTAGCAGGAAAAGAATCTTTTATCATTCAAAAAGTAGCAATGTACATTATGAAACATAAATTCTAATGAAATAACGTACGAGAAGGTTTTAATAATTAACAAGTTACAATAATGCATTTGCATTGCAAACAGAAAATTGGGCTATGGTTTTATATTATAAGCCCTTACCTGCTATGCGCTAATCCTCAAAACTGGCATATGGAAATTGGAGGCTTTGAGATTGGCTCAGGGTGCCTAGTGTGTTGCAGGCCTTGCATCCTTCCTTTGAAATCACACCTGGAAAGTATTTGTAAAACAAAAGTTTCACATGAGAGGGAAAGATGCAGTCATCCACGAGTTTTATGTCGTCTTCTATTTAACTGTCAAATTGTACAAATAAATATTTCTGATACTGTGAGATGGAGCTTAATAGTGGTATACATTGAAACAAATTTTTCATAGCATATATAGAAACTTAGATACTATTATTTCTCTCTTTTCTATCTATGCATATAAAAAAAACAAAGAAAAAGAACAGACTAAGCATAGCATTGTTATGTCATACCTGGGTGAGTTGTTTATGTTGCAGCAATTAGTTTTGAATGGAACAAACATTTTTGTAACAAAAGTTATCAGAGGATAATACACAGATGCTCTAACAATGAGAATAATAAAAGTTGTTAGAAATGTTTGAGTAGTGTAAAGTTTAAAACTGATTAGAAATATATTTATTTTAGTTTTAAAAGAGTTAGAAAGTTCATGTTTTGCAGAGAAAAAGAACAGAGTAAGCATAGCATTGTGTTTTTTGTGTATAACTTTGTATAATTGACATTGAGAAGACTTTTTAGCTACAACCAGTGCTAACTTGAAAAGTGAAAAGAGTGCAAGCATGGGTATGTTGTTCTCTGTTAATATGTATCTCTACAACAAAAAGAAGAAATAGAATTAGTTTCTTAAATTCAACATATATACAATTTATGTGCCAAAACAACTGAAGTGGCGTGGCAAAGAGAAGTTTGTTTATTAATTGATTTTATTCGAAGATTTGTTAGAATATGCCTTGAAAGAATTACATGGCCACATAAAAAGAAGAGAATGTAAACTATATGTGCTGGGTAGGTATGCATACCTTCAATTTGCAGTAGGAAAACTAGACTGAGTGGTTGATTGAGAAGGTTTGTACTGGAGAGGCAATGTACTGTAGCTGGCGTACAAAGAGGGAAGTTAGTTAAAAGTGATAGAGAGCAATGTTAGACCAGTAAAAGGTGTCAATAGAGTATGCTTGAAGAAAAAAAAACGTAAATATCATACCTAGGAGAGTTGTTTATGTTGCAGCAATGACTTTTGAATGCAATAGACACTTTTGTACAAAACTTATCAGAGGTATAATACACAGTTCCTCTAACAATGAGATTCATAAAAGTTGTTACAAAGTTCGAGTTGTATAAAGTTTTAAACTGATTAGAAATATACTCATTTTAGTGTTAAAAGACTTAGAAAGTTAATTATGGGGTGAGGAACACATGTTTTGCAGTAAAAAAGAACAGACTAAGCATAGCATTGTTTTTATTGTGTATAACTTTGTACAATTGACATTGATAAGAGATTTCAGCTACAACGAGTGCTAACTTAAAAACTGAGAAGAGTGCAAGCATGGGTATGTTGTTTTGTGTTAATGTGTATGTCTACAAGAAAAAGAAGAAATATGTTTAGTTTGTTAAATTCAACATATATACAATTCATGTGCTAAAAGAACTGAAGTGACGTGGTAAAGCTGAGTGGAGAGGCAATGTTTTGTAGCTGTATTAGAAAGAGGCAAGTTAGATAAAAGTGACATCAAGCAATGTTGGAGTATAAAAGTTTGTTAACAGAGTATATTTGAAGCAATAAAAGTGACATATCATACCTGAGATAGCTGTATATGTTGGAGCAATGAGCGATGTGAATGCGCAATGCATTGCAGCTATATTATACTTGATATATCTTTAGACAATCATTGCAAATTGTATATATAGGAAGACTTGTGTGTGGTGTTCAATGCAGCATGGAGGATGTCTTAGAATGAATGCAATCTAAAATGAACAATGAGGGAAAAAGAGTTAGTACGAGGGACGATTAAGAAAGTACATGTTGTGAAGAGGTATGACAATGTAAAATTGTAATTACCTTGTTGAAAGTAGAGGAATGTAACAAAGATGCTTTTGGAGCAAAAGATTTTAAGGTGAATAGATATCTGTTTGGGCAGAGAGCAGCTGCAAACGAGTTACTTCTTTCTTTCTAATGGTTGTATAAGCATTATTTTGCAGTTTGGAAAACCTTTCAAAAGAGAATGGTGGTTCGATCCGTATTCCATCAATTGTCTTCACTCTTGAAATAGCTATGAATGTGAGCCCTTGCTTTTCAGAATTACCTATGTCAATGGTAGCTCTGTCTAATGTAAGACCTTGGGATTTGTGAATAGTGATGGCCCAAGACATTGTTAAAGGCACTTGCGTATGCCTGCCTCGCGTTATTGGCAAAATGGGTATGTCTTTTGGATGTGTTATATCCCATGGAGGTCCATTATAATCGTTGAATTGGACAACCACATATTTTGGCAAGTCTGGTGGTTTTGTATTGCTTTCATATACAATTTGTTTTATGAGACCAATAGCGCCATTGACAAGGCCAACTTTGATCCACAAGTTAGCTATTAACATCACTTGCTGATCAATAGAAAGTAATACTTCCAATGGTAGCTGTTCATTGGTGTCATATTCAGTATTTGTTTGCTTAGCAATTTTAGCTAAACTTAGAGCAACAGGCAAATTTAATTCCCTGAGCATTTTCCTGTTATGCAAGCGTGCAGATTCATTTGTTGCAAATAGGTGGATCGAAGAGTCGAAATCTTTCTTTTGTTGAATAGTTAATGTTGCATTTGTCTGGCACATCAGAAACTGCCAATCATGTTGGAGTGCTTGAGCGTTTCTTCAGTTGTGAAGAAGTGCTCTGAATTGTTGTTGTCTTATAGATGCACCTTGCTAGCGGAAAATAGTGTCCAATGTTATGACAATAGTAAAAGAATGCCATAAAATGAGGGTTGTAGAGTGCGAAGCATATATAGGTTTATCCATTACAGGGGGAAATTGAGCAAGATCACCAACAAGAATCATGGACACACCACCAAAGTTGTCATGTTGATTGTTAGGGAATGCTTGGCGTAAACGGCTATCTATCTTAAGTAGTAGTTTCGGGCCCAAAAAGCTCATTTCGTCTATCAGAATATATTTGATATGTTTCAATTGCTCTTGCAATGTCATTAATGACTGCCCTGTCAAAGGATGCATTTCTCTTATAGGTATGCGCAACCCTGCATGGATTGTTGTTGCTTGTATATTAAATGCAGCAACTCCTGTTGGTGCTAAAACAAGCAATGGGTTTGCCGTCATAGGTGGAGACATGTTTAATTATTTTCTAATACAATCTATTAAAAATGATTTACCAGTGCCAGCAGTGCCTTGAACAATCATTCGTAGAGGTGTTGTTGCAGATTGATTATTATGATGTTGTAGAATAATGTTGAGCGCAACTTTTTGCTGAGGTGATAGCTAGTTTTTTTTTTGTGTCTTGGCTGGAGATTTGCATGCTAGCGTGTTGGGATTTTAGCTTGCTTGTAGTTATGAACTGAAGGGCGGTGCAGTCTAGTTGATCAACCACAACAGTTGCTCCCCAAAAGTGGCTAATATCGTAATCACGACGGCCTAGCATTTGCAGATCATTCTGGACAAAGTTATTTGTAGCTCCCATTTGTGAGAGCTACTCCCACTCGTACAGATTTGTATCATCTTGATGTTGGGAACCATTATTGTCACTGTCATCTTCATTTGGAAGGCTGCAATCATCTATAATCTGTTGATTTCCCAAACGGCTGTAATTTGTCTTTTTAAAGTTTTTCCAATTTTTTATAATTTGTTCCTTTGAAGCTCCTATTTTAGTTGGGATGTCACGGAACGGTTTGTATAGCAGAAATTCAGACAAACAAAAAATCTCAAACTGATTGGTATCTTCATCTGGAGGCTCTATAAACTGAGGATATACAGTCACAATTGCTTTTTTATCCCTGATGTGCCATTTTGTTTTTTTGCGTTGAGAATTATACGAAAGCCCTTGTGCTGATTGTAGCAAATTTGTTGCATTTAATTCAAAAGGGTGCTGCATATAAGCATGGATATAAGTTGTGGAAAGGTCAGCTCCATTGTCTGATTTTATGACACGGTGCAGTATTTCTCTGCCAACATTTAGAGAGACAAAGTGTCGGCTACAACTTAGAAGAGGCAATTTCTGTAACATATGGCAAGTTTCTTGTGCACTGATATCACGGTCTACTACTATGCCCATCATAAATTTCTAATATGTTAATAAAATGCTATCTTCAGATTTACTTGTATTCAATATTGTTTTCAGCATTTCAATATAGGATTGCGATTTGTTTTCTGATTTTGAAGCATACTTTGAAATGTATTGGAGGAAAGCTTTTTTTGAAGTGACTGGTTGACAATCAATATTAGCTCTCCATAGTGAAAGCATCCAAGGATTATGAATATTCAAACGATCATCATTCCTTGCAGGTTTATAGCATGGGTTGTTGTCATTGTCAACTGTCAACGTAGACATCTCTTGTTGAACCCATGGAGCTTTGTAACGACATTCAAATGTGGGACCTTTTTTCTTGAGGCATGTATGTTCTGTACATTTTGTGTGTCTCTGTAAAGTATTAAGCAATGCTTCATAATCCAATGCAGCGTCCATGGTGAAGATTTTTTTTGTATCAGCTAGGCAAGGGTCATCCATTGCAGTGTAGTGCATTGCATTCATGCGGTCTGCTGCAATGCGAGGATTCCAAGTAGAAACATATTGGTCGAAGAAAGTTTTTGCCATTTGCACCTCATTATCATCTGTCCAATTAATGGTCTCCATATTTGGTGCTCTAGGGAGCCATAAGAAGCCATGAATATGTCCTGAGCCTCGATGTTGCCATTCATACCTATACCAATGATCCTTTGCTTGGAACAACTTTTGAATAACTTCTTCACGAAATATTGTAAATCTGTTGTGAAGGTATAATGCTGTTATATGTGGATTGCAGATCACATGGTCTGTAAGTTGTTTTCTTGTAAACTGTGTGGTTTGGCCATCATTTTCAGAGAAAAGCCTATGCAAATCAGGCCATTTGGTATCAGCTGAACTTAACGTAAAGAACAGTGTTGGGGGCCCCAATTGGAAGAGCATTGCAGTAAACTCTTTTCTAGATTTATGCCAATATGCACGGGTGCCTCGAAGTGTTGCACCAAAACGCAACAATTGATTAGGCAATTGATCATTAGGAGTGTTTTGCAATCGTTCATGAAGTGCTTCGATAGTGGTTGGGAAAGACTCTCCCAAATTAGTTCTAATGAAGATAGCTGCAGATTGTTGCGAACGATGTCTCATAATTAGATTGTAAATATAATACCGGAATCTAACATGCTGCCCAAATCTTTGATCAGCATATCTCAGTAAGTGGAGAGCATATTCATGTAAATGAACATGCTTGATACATGGCTGCAGTGGAAGTGCAACTCCAGATGGGAAAAGGGTTGGGAATGCCATGCTTAACAAGCCTATTGTATTATATTCATTTATCGGAGACAAGTTTATTTCAGGCCAAGGCATATTATTATTAGTATTAGCATCTAACTACAAGGTTCTCTTAACTGTATCTAGTTCACGGGGTGGAGTAGGCAGTTTTGGAATAAAAGACGATGAAATATCTGCATCATATTCATTGCAATTGTCCAGAAGGTCTTCTGTTGGTGGAATACCTGTTACAACAGTATGTTCTTCTAAAGAGCACAACATATTTGATATATCTGTTGTATTATTAGGAAGCAGGTTGACAACATCAAAGTCTATGACAACATCATTATAGTACTGGTCATGTTGTATTTTATAGCTCAATGCATCCATAACATGGAATTTATTCACATAACAATCATATTTTGTGCCTTGTATATTACTTCGATGGACAATAAGAACTTCAAGGTCTTTTAGTTTTCGTGGCAAAAGATTTGCAATTTCTGAAATATCTTGGGGAAAACTTATTGTGTGATCAGAATATTTGTATTGGCCACCTTTTCCATGTCTGACTTGCAAAACAAGAGCAACCCTAGCTATAAGCATCTCTTCTACTTGGGTAAGTTTTTTTAACACAACAAGCTGCTCACCTGGGTCTAAGTTATTTGCCAAGGAGAAATGATGAACACCATTTTCAGAAAAGCATCTTGAACAAATAATATGTTGTTGGTTCCCGCGTAGCAGCATTCCAATATATCTTTCCTTACAAATACTACATGTTTGAAGCATGGACAATGAATCAATGTGATGGCGGAAGGCTTGCAATGTTTGAATGTACTATACAGAACAGAAACAATTTGTTGTAATTTGTTGTGTTGTTGTAGGCTACAATATTGTCTGATGGTATAGAGGTTGCATGTTTTGTGCTACATGTTTCTGTTGTAGTTTGCTACTATGCAATGAAGGTTGTTGTATTTGCTGCGATACAATATTGTTCTGGCCAGATGAGAAAGGAAGGCTTTGATTCAGAATAAGCGAATCCGAATCCATCATCTGTGGGATGTCGCATGGTGTAGGTGTAGGCAAGAGCATTTTGTGTTTCATTCGCTCCACGCGACGCTTTTTAGAGATTTCTTCTCTATGTTGTGCATAATAGCGACAATTTTGTTCTCTTTTTTTCGCTTTCCTAAGATTGCATCCTTGTGGTGTGTTCTGCATTAATATTTAAGACAATTTAAATGAACAGAGCATATAAGATGTTGAGTGTGCAAGAAACAACTGGTAAAGATAGTGTCTATGTTGTAATCTATATAGTTACATTTGAAACTTCTATTTGATGCAATCTTTGAATTGCACATGTTAAATACTTTTGCACAAAGATTAAGCACATGACCATACAGATAACTATACATGCATTGAGACATGTATGCACATAAAAGAATATGGCTAGAGACAAGGTTACTTACATATGTAGGTACATAACTTTCAAGAGACACAATGTTGTGCATGTTCATATCTATGCACTGTGAGTGGCTTCCTTTGTGTGAGCATGTTTATAGGTGCATGGTACTTTGCAACTATGTCAAAATGTGTTTGTATGGTTTTTCTTTATAAATGTATATACCAATTTCCATGATATACACATACATGTGTACGTATTTCTATACAGAAGCACAAACACATACATACAATCATTTATGCAGTGGTGCATACATGCACATAAAAAAGATGTTGCAGATGGATTTACTTACGTATGCAGGCACATAACTTTCAAGATATATAAGATTGTTCATGTATATATATATATCTATTGTGAATCCCTTCCTTTGTATGTACATGTATAGAGGTGCATATATGGTTGTATGTATGCGAGTATGCAGCTGTGGAGGACCATATGTATGCATGTATGTGTATGGAAATATATGTAAATGCACATAGAAATCTATAGGTATCTTTGTATATCATGATACATAAATGGAGATATTTATCTTAATGCATGGCGGTAAATATTGGAGAGAACATATAAGGCAACAGACATTTACATAAATTGAATGAATACAAAGAAGAATATGAAAGTTGTTGGATGCTCAAAACTTGCATTTCAATTTACAGTTCAACATTAATGAGAAGCACAAGTGTGTCTGGACCAAGCATCAAAACATATCTAAAAGGATTCAAAATATTACAATAAAAGAAAGAGACGGGTCAACAAAATGCTTTGAATATATAATAACAATAAACATAAAAGAACATTGTACAAGATATTGACATTGCAGATTATAATTTGAAATGGGCAGGGAAAGCGTGGTGAAATAGTACAATATAGAAATCATGATTTTGAGATCAGGAAATGTGTTAAAACAACATAGGTTGGAGCTATTGGTTCTTGTTTTAATATTTGTGTCAATGTGTAATCTGTATGGTTTGTTTCTTATCATATTTGTACAACATAGTATAAATATAGTTATAAAAAATAAGTTTTTTTGGAAAACATGGTTGTTCAATAATTACATAACATAAAAAGGCACAAAAGGATCTAAGATAATAAGCTGGAAGGAAGGAAAACTGCATTTGATTTTTTTTTGTATGATTGGAAGCATGACAGAACAAAAGCAATGTCAAAAACCAAAAGTCCTAGGCAGCCCAAAAAACACTTTAGATAGTGTTGATATAGACAATGACCGATAATTTAGTTTTGTTTGTCGATGACCACTAAAAACTAGGAACAAGCTATCTATTGTATGAAGATCAAAAGGCTCGTGGAAAGCATCACTATCTAATTGGTTTGGAACTATGCAGTTGTAGTCATCCGAGCAATCTTTGCAAGCAGAAGAGCACTTTCAGCCTGGTAATCAATTCTGGCAACTTTGGTTATCGTTGCTTTGAGCCTGGGTTCTGAATTGTACATGTCTGTTGTAATAGAGAGTGTGAAAACAAAGGAAGACAAAAGCACATGCTTGATAATGGACTGAGGTGTTTTTTGTGTAGTCAAATCGTATTGCAGCATGTAAAGCTCCTTGGCAGATATTTGTAGTATATTTGTGCCAACCTCATCAAAGGTAGTAGCCCAAAGAGCCCCTGTATGATCTTGGAGCTTCATCTACAATAAGTATTTGTAATTGCATTCGGGCACAACAGTTTGACATCTTGAACAAAACCATTGATTATCACTTTGCTGGGCGCATTTCTTTTTACATTCTTTTCCATTAAATTTCAAAGGGCAAGCTAGATAGCAAAAAGAATCAGTTTTAATGATTCTCACAATAGCCCTAATAGTACTTTCAACTGTTTCAGAGAGAACACTTGTACGCTCTAAAATAGCTGTGATTGTCATCCTACTATATTGTGAGTTAAGTTGTCCAGCAACACACGATAGCGGTAAAAGGGCATCTGGAATCTTTCCTCTTGACATAAGTGTCTCTGTTTCAGGTACAGAAGGGTTTATATTTAGAGTTGTTTCTATGGTTGTGTTGATCACCTTTCCATTGAAATAACCAACACGAGCATTTCTGACTGCAAGGACAACAGCTATTTGGGTTGTGTGCATGTTCTTCAAATCTTCACCTAGCCCTTGCCATGTTGCTCCCCATAAGTTAACATCGATAGTAAAAGTTGAGGCATCATTTATTTTTACAGTTCTCTTTGTTACTTCGCTTCCATCCTTCCTGTGAATTAATGAGGGTTCTGCAACAGCAACTACAATACCAATAACATCAACTAAAGTGTTGTTGGTGCAGTATGTAATTTCATTGATTGGTGTGAATTGAGAATTATTTGCTTCACTTTCAACAACAGCATCACAACACTTCAATATTGAATTGTTGTCCAAAGTTATCTCAAGATGGTTGTTAAGCTTATTCCATTTAGTGTTAGCTTCTTTAACGCAACCTTTTGACACAGTATAATATGTTCCTGGTTCAACCCTATGATAATGCATTTCTGCTACATCGCCAAAGCAAGTTATTCTAATTTCAGTACCTTCATCATCTATCATGTCAAAGCTAAATACTTGGCCAGTGGACTTTGGTGTACTATACTAATGCATCTTCCTCTTGTTTGTCACACGCCCCTTTATCGTCCATTTATTTTGGAAGGGGTTCAAGGCTTTAATCGGGCTGATATTAATAGAAGATTCATGCTGCACAGGTGGGAGGTGAATTCCAAATTTAAGGGATCGTTTAGTTGTGGCAGGTGTGTCTCGACCCAACATTTGTTGTTCTTGCTCTTTAAACAGATATCTAGGTTTCCCAAGCAATGGAGAATTGGTAAATTTGACAGCAAGGCTGAATATTATTATAGTCCTGTAAAATGAACAAAATAAGAGGTTGAATAATCTGGATAGTGTGGAAAGGGAGATTTGAAAAGGCAAGAACAAACCAGCATAACATATAGAGGGCCATACCTTGAGTTCCAAACATTTCTACAAGCATAAGTTGTCAATGATAGGATAGTGCCAATCTTTAATGTCTCTGAAAGCAACAAACCACTATACTTAGGTGGGAGGATCGCCAATTTCATGTGCGTGGCATCAGACAAAACAACCTTATACCGAGCATTGTCATTTTCATCGTCTATCAATTTTTCAAAAGACAAAAGCTGAAGCACTGGAGAGGGGACATCATCCCCAGCGTTGATGCAGAGCAGTGCATGTGGGGTCAATTGTAGATGTGGTTCTGCTTCCTACAAGGATAATAGAAGACAACCAAATAGATACACAAGGTCATGTAAATTTATACGCATTGGCATGGGCACAGCAACCCTTTTTTTTTGGAGCTTCCAATTTGTATTACTATCTATGTGTGTTTTTGTTTACAGGTGTTATTTTTGTGTGCATGGACAGATTATAGATTGATGTATTGAAGCATGCAAATGCACAAGGACAATGCAGAGAACATCTGTTTCAATTTATTTATATATATAAATACATAAACAGATGCAAAAAAATAGTTCAAGCAGCGACATATGTTGGTATATGCACTTGCATCGATGGATGAGAAGTCTACGGAAAACTAAAGAACAAATAGAGATATAATCTTTGTAAATAATATGAATAAGAGAAAACAAATGTATAAACAAGCTCACCGAAGTTTCTGTAGAAGGTTGTTGCGAGGCAGCAGGAGAGGCCATCGGAAATGACATGGTGGCCATTGTGTTTGAGAGATGAGGAATGGGGTTTTAAACGGTGAAATAGTGAGTCTATGTCAAAACAATTAAAATAAGTGAATATATTTCAACGGTAAGCACAACACATATTGCACTTGGGATCAAGAGAAAATCTTCAGTCCAATGAGATCTCAATGAAATTTCAAAGTTACAATTAGCAATGTATATGTATAGTTAGAAGACAAGCACTTATCAAGAACACTTGGAATATCCTCGTCTGCTTTCAAAGAGTTTTAGTGATAGGAAAAATAGAAAACGCTCTAATTAGCGATAAAACAAGTGCTGCATAGATACAATAAATGCCTTTTAGACTCCAGTAAATTTCTAATTACTTATATATGCACAAATGTTCAATATTTAGGTTTAGTTGGCTACATCCCTGTTGGTTATTTTGTGATGTATTTATAATACATTAGTATAGCATATTTGTCTTAAGTGTGCTTTTGATTCGGTGAATCCTATAAATATGTGTGAAAAAAACAATTATATTCTGACGTGATAAGCTACATTAGATGAAATTAATGAAATAGAATGAATTTTGTATTTGGTTTTGCCGGCCATTTAAGGCTGTACATTAAATGCGAACCAAGTTAAATTTATTTCATAGCTTCCTAAATGTACGATGTTCAGAGTATTTAGTTGGAGGGTCAGTTTAGTAGCGATCGATTGGTATAATTAATTCACAAATCTTAAGACCTGCTATGTTGTCCCAATTTAAATTTAAATGGTCAATAAATGCGTCTTTTGATATTCTTTATTTTTTTTTCACTGGAAGACATACGGTTCAACACTATAGAGCTCTAAGTGGCAAACCCTAAAACTCCTAATGCCTTGTCCATTCTTCTTCTATAGAATTATTCCTTCATGCTTTAGCTTAAGCAGATTTTCATAATTTAAAACCTGCAATCTTCAGAGTTATGCCCATTTCGAAGAAGGAAAAGAAAATGGAAGTTTACAAGAACTTGGAGAAGATTGAGAAGATTGGAGAAGGAACTTATGGTAAGGTATACAAAGTGAAGGACATTAACACAGGTTAGATTTTCACGCTTAAGAAGCTCAAGATCGAGAATAATGATGAGGGAGTTTCTGTCAGTACACTAAGGGAGGTATCACTCTTAAGGGAACTTTCTAATAGCTCTTACATTGTAAGGTAATAAATGTATACACCACATCAATGTAAACTATCAATTTGCAAAAAAAAACTACACAAATACTTCAAAAAAAATTGTGTGTGAGTTTTGGGTTTCACAAACAATGAATTGATTTTGCATTGGATGTTTTATCAGATTGGTTTCTCGCAATCTTTACTTTTTAAGGTGAGAGGGGTGTAACCCACTTGAATAACCATAAAAAAGCTTATGTTAAAACAATGTACAGAAGAATTGAAATATGATGTCATCTTACCATCTAAGTGACCCATTATCATGTTTAAGTTCTGTGGTACTGAGTGTTTCTCTAAAATTTAGTGAGCTTAAAAGTCATAAGAATCAAGATAACCATCATCAAACAAAATAAAATAATAATCAAACTACGAGAAAATTGGTATAGAAGTTAAAACCACAGGGCAATACTGGCGGATTTATCCATCGATAAAACCCTAAGAACAAAGGTATCTGCAAGTTATGCAACTTAAAAAAAATACTAAACATGCATGTTTTAAATTTGCCCCTTATACAGTGATGTTAAACAGAACTATACATATTTTATTATCACAATAGAGTATATTAAATTTTTGGCTGATAGAATAGTTCATGGAAGTCCGTTGCCTTCATGGAGACCCTGTATTAAAACTTGTTAATAACATTGGGCTACGTCCCTGTTGGTTATTTTGTGATGTATTTATAATATATTAGTATAGCATATTTGTCTTAAGTGTGCTTTTGATTCGGTGAATCCTGTAAATATGTGTGGAAAAAACAATTATATCTGGATGTCTTTGAGTTTGACAAATATCTCTAAATTTAACTATGTTCTATCATCTGTATTACCAGATATGTTTTCTTCCCTCCAAAAGCAATGTGTTTATATGAAATCCCCTATTCAACAGCTATACTGATGAATTAGTATTTTATTGTAGGCTATTGGATGTGAAACAAATAAGGAACAAAGTGGGTAAGCTCCTTCTGTATTAAATTCTTAGGAAATAGGTTCTTATATTCCCTCAGCAACTCCACCACCTGTTCACAGTCTATTCATGCCAATAAGCTACAATACTAACCATTTTAGGGAACTCACCTGCAAACTTGAAACAAATCTTCAGAGCTTCTGTCCTTTTCTCCTTTGATTCAGCAAACGTAAACAGGGCAAAGAAATCACCTTCTTCCTGCAAAAACCCAAGCAGGCAGCAAACATTACATGAGAAAACTAAAGAAAACAATAGGAAAAAAAACCAAGCTTAGATCCCACAAAGAAAAACATCTCACTCACCTGCAAATTGCAAAGAAGTCTCCAACAGAAGATTTCGAACGCAGTAGTGGAGAAGGTAGATCTACACTTCACATAAAATGACCAAAATGACTGGAAAACAAGCAAGGATGTAAACAAGTAAAGCAACACCTCGTTTAACGCAACACTAGTTTCCAAAAAACAGCAAGGATGTAAACAAAAAATAGCGGCACCTCCTCGTTTAATTAATTCATATTCCAACTGGTAGTAATAAATGTATGCCCGATGAAATAAATACCATTGCCCAGTTTATGCCCGGCGAAATAAACCCTTCGAGTTTACAACGTGCGAAGTAATCTTTCCAACTGGTAGTAATAAATGTATGCCCAGTGAAATAAATACCATTGCCCAGTTTATGCCCGGTGAAATAAATGCCATTGCCCTGTTTTCAACCGCTTTTCTTTCCGATTCTTTTTCCCGGATGGCTGACAATTTCCCGGCAAGCAAACCCCCATACAAAAAGCCTATCGGCTTAATAAATAAATTATTTATTTAAAATCCTATTTATCCTCACCCACTTGAAACCTTTAATGGTTTCCCTTAAAGTCTTCAAACTTAATGGCTTTCTTCTAGAGTCTTCTCAAGCCTTAAATGGTTTCCCTCAAAGTCTTCAAGCATTTAATGCTTTATCTTCCTTTTTCTCATATAAATAAATTAAGATTTATTTAAATAAAATCCAAAATTCACATTCACATTTAAATAAATTAATATTTATTTAAATATCTATTCAAATGCAAATTACACCATTTAATTGAAATAAATGATTTTATTTCAATTGAAAATCGCAAAATTCCTCCCACTTGCATTCTCCTACAAAATCCACTTGCATGCCTAAATCCCTTCTAGATTCTTCTAACTCCTTCTAATTAGCCTAATCCATCCCCTAATTATTGTCACATTCCTAAGCAACTTGGAGTCACTTCTCAAAGACTTCAAAGTCTTTGAAAAGCATTAAATGCTTTGTGTGTTCAACAAATTAACCTCTAAAGTCTTCCAAACCACTTAAGGCTCTTACATAACCATTTATGGTTAACTCACCTTTTTACCTTTGGTTAGAGACTTTCCTCTAACTTAACCATCCTTTTGACTCATGGGTCTCTTCAAAGCATTTATTTCTTTGACTAAGGTAACCATTTAACCCTTGCACATTCATTTATCCCTTGGATAAAAAGAATATCCATTAACCTAACCCTAACCCAACCCCCTAGGGTAACCATCATGTCCCCTCAAGCATTTAATGCTCCTTATCTCTCCTCTCAAGCCTCCTCATGGTGACACTTGTCAACATGGGATTGGGTTGAAAGTCTCATATGGATTGAATATCTTTCAATCCTAACCCTTGTTAAGATTGCTCAATTTTAACCCTTCATTTCCCTATTTCTTCTATAAATAGAACCCTTCTCCTCAAGCAAAGGAGGAAGCATTAGAGTATAGTTTTTATACTGGTATTAGCATAGAGATTTTTCATAGCATCACTATCTACACTTGCATAGCATTTGCTTATCATATTCAACCATCTTGAATCTCCATATGGCATCCATGGCTAGTGCTAAAAACTAAGAGCTACACTCATGTGGAACTTGGAGAGGAGAGGAACAAGGGAGGAGAAACTATGAGCATCTTGATTAGCATTTGGAGGAGTATAGTTTATCTATTCTATGTTTGTATGCTTTCTATTTCATGCTTAATATCTCTCTTGATATGCCTGTTTAGGATAATCTTTTGTTGCTAACACTAACGTTTGTTTCTTGTGCTCTTGTGTGTGTTGCCATCAAATAGATTTTCTAATCCTTTTTGCAGAGCATCATTTGGTGAA
Source organism: Cryptomeria japonica (assembly GCF_030272615.1). Taxonomy (NCBI): domain Eukaryota; kingdom Viridiplantae; phylum Streptophyta; class Pinopsida; order Cupressales; family Cupressaceae; genus Cryptomeria; species Cryptomeria japonica. The sequence goes on from NC_081412.1 coordinate 248,841,683, forward strand.
CCCGACGTGAATCAAAGAGCAATCATTTTGAAGACTACTAACTTTTGAATGTTTTAATTGACACACAGGTCATTCTCTTGCACTTTTGTTCTCAATTTAGCGCCTTTGCAAATTGATACTTTAGCGCTATTGTCTATACTATTGCTCTTTCGTGTTAAATAGCGCTTTTGTTTTCACATAGAGTAGAGATATTGTAATAGAGAGTTGTAAGAAAATTCCTTGTAACCGAAAACCAAAATTTTTAGGCTTGTAGAAGCCCACCAAAACATGCGGATTTTTCTAACTAATTATCTTTTGCGCAAGTTTTAACTAACGCCTACAATAGGATTTTTTTAGCAATTTTAGCTTAGGAAATAAATTTGTTCATATTGCTAACTTTGTCTTTCAAGTTAGGATAAAATAAATTCATTTTCCTTTTGGGTTAAAATCAACTACGCTTTCATTTGGAGTTTTAAAAAGAACCACATCTTTCGTTTAGAGCTCTAAAAAGAATCACACTTGTTCAAAGTTAAAAAGAATCACAAAAACAAACACACAAAATTATTTTTTGCAAAGTTAGGAACAAAATCTTTTGGTGCTTAAAATCAACAAGGCAAATTTTATTTCTTGCATCAAACTAAAATTCACAATCAACACTTCATTTTGTACAAGTTAAAAAGAATCCCCAATTTGTCAAAGTTGTTCTCAAATTGATTTACTTCAAGCAAAACATGCTCTTAATTCAGTTGACCAGGATTTCCAATTCCTAGATTACAACATATTTTGCCGTTGAAGGATAAAAAGAACACCATGATTGTTGGAGCAACATCTCCAATTAGATAGAACATCATTGCAATGACAAGTTAAAAAGAACAAGTGCATTTTGTGTTTAGCACACTTGTGCAAAAAGAGTTTGTCGAGTGGTCCTACTTCTAACACACACTATCCTCTCCCTTGGCTTTCGTGGTCCTAGGTGCAAGAGAAAAATGTTAGTAACACTCAAGTTTTATCTTTTTAAGAGAGGCCTGCCAAGAGACCGATCACTCTTGGGAACGACCTCACGCGGTAAATCCTTCGAGTCGCTATAGAAATCAGGTGAGAGCAAAAGATGTAGCCTTGGGTATAGTTGTTCCTATAGTGTAACTTGTCGAAAGGACAAATGGGCCCCACCACAAGTTACAAGGCTCTTAAGTGAGTCACTGCAGAATGGACTTATGTCTAAAAACATCAAAAATTACTAAACACCTTTAAGTAGTAGCCCACCTGTTCTATTGATTGAGGATATTTGTGATAAATTCAGTGCAAGAGCATAGAAGGTTTTTCTCCCAAGATACTCACCATACATATTTCCTTGAGTAGAAACATAGCTTTTTGAAAGGTTACTTGTAGCTCGATAAAAGTGGTGACTCCCCCATCATATGGATCATCTATTTGTTATGCTCGTGCAAGACTTAGTATATCACATCCTTACCTGCCATGGCGGGATTCATAAGGTATGTAGTACCAAAGTCGAAGAAATATCAAGATATGGGCTGAACTTATCACAAGTGGCCATTTGACCTTAGGGATGAAGAGTGTTTGAAGTGTTTTCATTTTGAGTCAAGACCAGTGCAAATTGAGCCAACTTTAGGCTTTGGAAAACACTTAAAATAAATTTGAAGGGAAGGGTCATAAAAAGTTCAAAAGATTGGGTTGATCTAGACCCATACTTGTGCCTTTTGAGGCAACATTCTTTTGTGTGTGTGCTTGCTTTGTTTTCTTGTCAAAGAAACATCATAAAACCAAAATCCAAAACAAGTATCATCCAGCACAAACATTTTCAAAAAAATAAAAGATCGAAAAACCAAGAGCAAAAACAAAAGTGTCGAATTATATGACCATTCTTCACATCTTGAGAAAGAAGAATCTTCATCAACACATCAACTTGAAGAAAAGACTATTGAGCTCAAAGGCTCTTATCAAAAGGAGGAAATTATTCTATCTTAATAGACAAATCTTTGTCTCTAATAAGGCTTTTCTATGTCACATGCATCTCTATATTCAAGGGAAATCAAACGAGTTTGATCAAGAGTCATTAAACCATCGAGCTTTATGCAATATTGCGCTTTGAGTTATCACAAAAACAAAGGAGGCAAGATCAATCCTGACTTCTTTCCAGATATTTGCATCACATATAATGTAGCTCGGGAAGAACCACCAACTCCCAAAAGAGAAGAAGAAGAATTTGTCCCATATGTGACACAAAGATTTTATTGAAGTTAAAATTTCATCCATTACCACATTCACATCTCATCAAATCCATTCCAACTCTCAAAACATTAAAGAGGTTTTTGTCCTAAGTTCTATTTCGATATTTCTTGAATCAAACACAATACATCACTTTTTAGAGTGTCTCTACATCTAGGATAAACTCATCCTAAGAGACATTTCTACGTAGGTTAAAACTAGTTTATGAGTGCAATCCTCTCATTACTAGGTAGTTGAGTTTGTAATACATCTCAGATTTCTCTAAACCTTATCACATCAAACTTTGTCAATCAAACACAACAAGCAATTCAAGGAAGAACTTTGGTACCATCTACCTTTAGTGCTAGAGATTCATATGCGAAACACTTCACCAAACATCAATCTTTCATTTCATCACCAACTCATCATCATTTTCACCAAACTTCAACAAAAAGTTATAAACAAAATGGCTCATACTAGATCAAGATCTAGACAACAAGAAATTGAAGAGGAAGAGGAAGAAAATATCAATGAGTTCCAAGAAGCCCTAGGAGGAAATATAAATGATGAAAATCCAGGCACTCCTACTCCAGCGGCAATAGAAAGGACACAACACAACCCTCTCTTTAATAGACTTTTTGATGAAATACTCAGGAGCAACGCCGATGCTCACTTTTTAAGACTTGCTCAAGAGGGGGCTAAACTACCCTCTGACTTTGATGTTGCACAACTAAGACAAGTATCAGAACACCAAAGTCGTAATGAGGATGAAAGAGGTCAAGAAAATATCAGATACAACCTTCATCAAGGTAATCCCCCACCTCCTCCTCCTCCAAATGAGATAGAAATGTTGCAGCAACAAGTTGAGAATCTCGCCCAACAACTTCATAGTGGTGTGAAAACTAATGAGTTTTCACTTAATGACATTTGTCCCTATCCCTTTGATAGGAATCTCCATATGCCACCTTTTCTGCAAGGGTTTGAAACACCCAAGTTTGAAAAGTATCAAGGAAAAGGAGATCCTCGTGATCATGTTAGAGAATTCCATTCAGCTTGCCTCAAAGTGGCATATGAGGATATATACCTAATGCGATTTTTTCCCCAAAGCTTGGGAGGAACAACCACATCATGGTTTTCCTGATTACTAGGTGGCATTAGAACATTTGAAGAACTTGTCTAGAAATTCTTGGTGCATTACTCACACAACATTGAACGTGATATCACAATGGCTGATCTATGTAACACTAAACAAAAACCAAGTGAGCTATTTTCAGTCTTTCTGCAATGATGGTGTCAAATGTCTAGCAGACGTTCTCTTCAGTTACCTAAACAAGAACTAGTGGAAATATTTATTTCTAACTTAAATGATGAAATGGAATTTCACCTAGACGTAAAAGACACAGACTCTTTCAATGACATGATCACAAAAGGCTTAAAATGTGAGCAGGCTCTCATCAAAAAAGGGCTTATCAAAATATATAATGAACCAAAGGATGGCCCTCACCCACACTTCAATAGTGACAAGCTTAACTTCTGGAACAAAAACAAAAACGTCGTCAACGACGGGGTTGTGGATGCAAGAACTATCAAAAGTGCACAACCTATGGTACGATTTGCAGGACAGAACCCCCCACCCAAGAATAACACAGTTGCTCCTCCAAGTCAAGGACACAATACATCTCAAGAGGAACCCAAACAACGTCAACAAAATTTTAAACCTAAACAAACATACACTCCCTTAGGGGAACCCATTGAAATGGTGTTACGTCAGTTGGTTTCTCAAAATCTGGTGACCTTACCCAAAACATCAAATTATGAACCTCAAGTCAAACCTTCATGGTGGAGGGATACTGAGCATTGCGACTTCCATCAAGGGAAAGGACATAAGACAAGCAATTGTCACAGATTGAAAGATCTTATTCAAGATCTTATTGACCAAGGTGAAATTGAAATCGAAGGACATGACCCAAAGACAACAAACAATGATCATCTCATGTTTAAAAATCCACTTCCATCACAAGATCAAAGGGATCCTTCCACTTCAGGGCGAAACACAGATACCACCAATTATACGCAAGCCACATATAATTACACTGTGAATCACCTATATGATGCCAGTGAACAAATTGCAACTATTACCATAAAAAATCCCAGCTCCACTTGCAATGTTGTTACACGTCGCAGCAAGATTACCATAAAAGCAGCTCCACAAGGCACCACATCTATCCCAAAGCAGTATAACCTTGTGGAACAGTTAGACAAAATGCCTGTACTGATATCTATCTTAGAGCTATTGCGCCTATCCCCATCTCATAAAACAATCTTGGATCAAGCTCTCCAAGAGGTGTCAGTCCCTACAAACTTAAATACAGATCAGTTCCAAGCCATGGTTGGAAACCTAAGGTCATCACCTTGTCTCACTTTCTCTGAAAGTGACAACTCATCCTTCCAGCAACCTCACAACGCATCACTCCACATTGAAGGGTTTATCAACCAACATAGGATCAAGCGAGTCTTGATCGACAATGGAGCGGGCCTGAATATTTGTACACTACAATTAGTCACTGCATTGGGATAATGCAATTGAATCAGTGGATCCCCGCAAGAAGATCACAATCAAAGCTTATGATGATGTAGATCGTTCATCCAAAGGAGCTGTTGTACTACCAATCTGAGTGGGCCCTATGGTGAAACACATCATCTGTCAAGTCCTGGACCTTCCTTTTCCATACAATTTGTTGTTGAGAAGACCTTGGATACATGTCATGCAAGCCGTTCCATCCACTTACCATCAGTGTATCAAGTTCCCGCATAATGGTGTAGAAATCATAATCCTAGGAGATGAAAATCCCTTTGCATATTGTCATAATATAAGTCATCAACCAGAGATTACCGTTCCCAACAATAGAGAATCCATCTCCTCCACCTCATACGTAAGTCCAGCCTCTCTTTCCAGTTCAAACACCACTATACCCAAGCAAGAGAAGCTCAAAATGAAAATAGCAGAGGAAGGTCCTGGGGAATACAATCTCATCCAACTCTTTTGTGTTGGACAAATGCCCACTTCTCCTAGAACACATGGAAAACCTCAACAGTTACTTCAAATGCCACTAGACAAGCTAGCATGTACTTTGATGCCATTCATCCTTGGAAAGAGTCAAGAAGAAGAGACCAAAGATGAGGACTTAGCAAAATGGATCTGTAAAGATCCCATCACCGCCGATATTCTGCAAGCTAAGCTTCCCACATATCAGTACAAAAAAGGCCTTCTCATTATGCAAATAATGGGTTATGATGGTCAGAGTGCTTTGGGACCTTGCAAGCAAGGACGACATGAACCGCTGCAGCCGGAATTAAAGCCCAAAGATAAAATAGGACTAGGATTTCAAAAGGAAATCTTTCCTAAACTCAGATTCAAAGGGAAACCCAGCAAACCACTATATCAGCCTATTACAAAGAGGTCACCTTTGGTTATATCAGCAACACCATGCACCACACCAACTGCTCCATTAAGGCTAAAAATCCCAGCAAAACCATCTACAACACCCTTCATCCCACCAATCAAACCAACGATCCCGTCAGTAGCAACAATAACATCAATAGCACTATTATCAGTATCAAAACCCCCAAGAGTATCGACAACACTGACAATTCCATCAGAAGCAACAAATTCAACAACACTAATACTCCCCGTATCAGATTCACTGGTCCCAATAATCCTTCCTACAGCACCAATCATTCCATCTTCCAAGGTACATCAACCAATTACACCTGTAGTTTTTAACTCAAAAGATATCCTAGTACGGTATAGTAATCAGCTACTGGAGGATGACTCGAAAACTAACTCACGTGAGTGGGAATTTGATTCGGTATAGCTTAATACTTCAGATGAGGAAGACACATCACCCCCTCCACCTCACAAATAAATCCCTGTTTATGGAGAAGCATAGATAAAGACCTCTTAGGTTCCTGAGCTGGAAACTTCTTCCCCAGACCCTACATCACATCCAACGCCTGATTCTGACAGGGAGAGTACCATCAATGACCTTCACCACAATGTCTTAACCCTCACTGACAAATCTAACGAACTTAACCTAATCAATAAAGTAATGCCCATTATCCATCCTGAACTCATCGAATGGAACCAACCTAATCCCCCATGTCTTGACCTTTTCCAAAATGATGAGGTGATCATTGACTTTTTGGAACTACGAGATAACATACCAAGTGGGGATCACAAAGCTGGATTCGCCATAGAACTTAATAGCATAGCATACTTCGAGGCAAATGCCAAACCTTTCAGCTGCAAAAATATAACAATAAAACATGGATCTTCCAGTGAAAACCACACTGTGGCACTATTTGATCCCGCAAAAGTAAAAAGAAAGAGCGTATCCAATGGTGAAAACCTCTTTGATGTGCCAAAGGATGAAAGGTTTGACATTCTCCCCTCTAGTACACAGCATGAAAGATCAACAATTCTCATTGAAGAGATAAAAGAATACAACGTGGGGACTCTTGAAACACCTCACCACATACGTCTGGCATCTCTTTTAACTCCAGAGGAACAACCTAAGTTTGTAGAGTTTTTCCAAAAGCGTCAGATCAACTTTGCATGGTCATACGCAGACATGCCTGGGCTTGATCCTGATTTAGTCATGCATCACCTCACCATCGCAAAAGGAGCCAAACCTGTCAAGCAGAAGCTTCACAAAATGCATCCTCAGATTGCAGTTCTAGTCAAAGCAGAACTTAAGAAACTCCTAGATGTTGGTTTTATTAGACCAGCTGATTATGTAGATTGGATATCTAATATTGTTCTTGTCGGCAAACCAAATGGGGGCATCCATATCTGTACTAACTTTAGAAATATGAACAAAGCATGTCCTAAAGATGAATTCCCCCTACCAAACATCGACATAATAGTGGACCTAATAGCAGGACATGCCATGCTTTCACTCATGGATGGCTTTTCAGGATACAATCAAATAAAGATCACACCAGAGGATCAACATAAGACGACCTTCACATGTCCATGGGGAACATATTGTTGGAATGTAATGCCTTTTGGTCTAAAGAATGCAGGAGTGACCTATCAACGAGCAATGACCACCATCTTCCATGACATGATGCATACTATAATGGAAGATTATGTTGATGACTTACTGGAAAAATCACTCACAAGAGAAGGTCATCTGGAAATATTTGAGAAAATCTTTGATAGACTAGAACAATATCATGTTCGACTCAACCCAAAGAAATGAGTAACCTTAGGGAAACTTCTAGGATACACTGTCTCAAGCAAAGGCATTGAGGTCGATCCTGCAAAGGTCAAAGCAATCATGGACATGCCACCTCCAAAGAACATCAGTCAGCTAAGGACATTACAAGGGTGGCTACAATCAATCCGAAGATTCATTGCACAACTAGCAGATAAATGTCACCCATTTACACACCTGCTACACAAAAACATCCACTTTCAGTGGGATACCAGATGCCAACAAGCATTCCAGATGCTTAAAGATTATCTCATGAATATGCCATTGTTGATCCCACCGGATCCAAGTAGACCTCTACTACTCTATATATCAGCAACAAGTACAACATTGGGTGTACTATTGGCACAACACAATGTAGAAGGGAAAGAGTGTGATGTTTACTACATCTCTCACACACTGGTTGGCTATGAACTCAATTACACCCCTATTGAGCGAGCTTGCCTAGCAGTAATCTTGGCAACCACTAAACTGAGGCACTATCTCTTGACACATAAAGTACAGCTCATTGCAAAGATTGATCCACTAAAGTACTTACTCAGCAAAGTAGCATTGACAGGCCGCTTGGCCAAATGGGTAATGATTCTCAGTGAATTTGATATCGAATATGTGGACCATAAGGCTATCAAAGGACAAGTTATTACAGATCAGTTGGCCGATGCACCACTCATAGGTGAACATCCCCTCATTTCCAATTTTCTAGATGAAGAGATATTCATGATCACAACAACACAACCATGGAAACTCTACTTTGATGGTTCATACACTAGGCATGGATCAGGGGCAGACATTCTGTTTATCACACCTCAAGGTGACAGCATCCCGAAGTCTTACAGGCTCACATTTCCATGCACAAACAACATAGCTGAATATGAGGCCTTGATCATAGGACTCAGGCTAGCCATACAATGGAAGTTACAAGAACTATAAGTATATGGTGACTCCTAATTGGTCATTCGACAAGCAACAGATGAATATCAGACAAAGGATGACAAACTCATGTCGTACAAACAAATGGTGGACAAATTAAAAACATCATTCACTACTATCACCTTTGAGCAGATACCCAAAGATCATAATCAAGCTACTGATGCTATGGCTACCATTGCATCTCTCCTAGATCTTCCACAGAATTCAACATGCTACGAGTTCTTGGTCGAACACCTTTGGATTCCCGCTTATGATATCCCCGAATCCGAGATGATATGTCACCTTATCGGTTCTGAATCCCCATGGTATGGTGAGTTCTACACCTACCTCCACGATCACACGCTTCCTCCTAACCAATCGAATAACCAACGTAAAACCTTCATTCGCCAAACTTTTCGATATATCATTATTGCTGAAACCCTATACCGACGCAGTCTTGATGGTATTCTCCTTCGATGTCTGGAGCAGGATGAGATAACAAAGGCCTTGGAAGAGGTACATGAAGGAATTTGTGGAACTCATGCAAGCGGTCCATCACTAGCCAAGAAACTCCTGCACACTGGATACTATTGGCCATCCATGGAAAAAGACTCCTACTATTTTGTCAGAAAATGCAAGAAATGCCAAGTTCATGGAGATCTGATACATGCACTAGCACAAGAATTGCAACCAATCACAACACCATGGCCTTTTTGTCAATGGGGACTTGACCTTGTGGGTAAAATCCATCCATCTTCATCCAATGGCCATAAGTTCATCATTACCGCCACCGAATACTTCACAAAGTGGATTGAAGTTGTTCCACTTACTCAAGTCACTGACAAGAAGATCGCCTCATTCATCCTTAATTACATCATCTGCTAGTATGGTGTACCCATGTCCATCATCACAGATAACGAACTTCCATTTAAGAATCAAGATGTTCGTGAGCTCTGTGAGAAATTTCACATCCAACACCGCTTTTCCACTCCCTATTACCCACAAGGCAATGGTCAGGCCGAAGCATAAAATAAGAACATATTGAGAATCCTCAAGAAGACAGTCAATGATGCCGGTCGTGATTGGCATGTTCAATTAAATCTAGCACTATGGGCGTATCAAACTAGTATTCGAACCCCTATAGGCGCAACTCCCTACTCATTGGTCTATGGTGCAAAAGCTATCTTACCTATTGAGGTCGATATACCATCTCTGCGAGTTTCATTGCATAATCTCATTGATGATGAAGCATACAGAGTATCACGTCTTCAAGACCTGGAACTACTTGATGAGAAACGACAAGCTGCATACAATCACCTCAAAGCCTATTAGTAATGCATGAGCTGAAGCTATAATCATCGAGTGAGACCTCATACATTTGAGGTAGGTAATCTTGTTCTTCGAGAGAATCCTCATAACCAACCCAACTGAGAACATCAGGGAAATTTTGAATCAAACTGGCTAGGTCCATATGTTATCACTACTGTCTTTGGGTCCGGGGCATATCAATTGGCTACTTCAGAAGGAGAACCGCTAGAAGATCCGATCAACAACATGCACCTCAAAAGGTTTTATACATAAGCTGCATAGAGTGTCAAGCTCCCATACATACCAGAAAAACACCAAAAACATTCAAAAAAATGTCCTGAAGAAAATACAAAAAAATCAAAATAGTAAAGAAAAATCATACATCCAAACGGTGAACAACCATTCCGGTGGCACCTTGGGTAAGTGTGATGGTGAAAACCTGGCAAAGAGGCGCCACTCATAAAGGCTATGGCTCCATTGTCTTTCACGCTTGTTGCGATCACATTCATTACATACACACATCCATCCATCCAAATCATGGCTTGTTATTGATCTACAATCAAGAAAAGTACTCCATACGTCTTGCATCCCGCTTTTTCATAGTCATGCCTAAACTGGGGGCAACACTCTCAACCTATTGATGGAAGTGGATTCTACATTACTTGTGATTCATTGAGATCTTCATTCAAAACTATCTTAGAAAATCCAAAAACATTGAAAACAATCATCACAATACCAAAAACATTGGAAAAATTGTCTCAAAAAATACCAAAACATTCAAAACTATCTCACAAAATCCAAAAACATCAGAAAACATCGAAAATCACACAAAAACATGGCAACACCTTATGCATCCTCATCCAAGTAGATACTAAACAAACATTTTGAAAAATACTCACATGATGATCACTTATCAAATCGACCAAACAATCAACATCAACACTCAAACTGTCTTGAACAAGGATGCATCCTTCCTTACCAAAACAAAGACAAGATGACATTTTCTTTGACAAGAAATTTTTGTTTAAAGCTATCAAGTACTTGGTTTGATTTGTGAGTTATTTATTTATATCAAGTTCCTACGCTACTCCGTGATATCCACAAGTGATTAGAGTGGTCGGGATGGTTCCTAAGCATTGTTTGTATGTCTTCTGCAAATTATTCCAATGATGTCTGGGGCATGCACTAATGGTGTCTACGTGGGAAGTTCACTAAGCTACGTGATCATATACAAAATAAAGTCATGGATCAGTATGGCTTGCTGACTACATCGTATACCTCGACCATATGAGCATGAACCATTATCGAGGGTCCATATTCTTTATTCTTTATATATGATGTTTGCTTACAAGTACAATGCTCCATCCTTGGTTCCTACTGCCTCATCCAAGATTCATACTACCATGCTCAATGATGAAAAATAAAGCACTTGTCATTCCATCTCATCTGTATATATTGCATTACGTTGCATTCCATCCATCCATACATTCATAATAGATGCATATCATGCATACATAGTAATGACAATGGATACTCTATTTTCCTCTTCTTCCATAGGAATGTGTCATAGGTCCTCCATTTCTTCTATCTAACATCAAACGCCACCCTCACCCTCCCCCTCCCCATCTTGGTAATCAACATCATCATAATCCCTTCATCGTTTCCCATCAACTCAATCAAGCTAAATTCATCACCATCCATTCTCTAATAGAAGGGATTGCGCTTCCCATCCTAAGTCATCCATGCAATCAAGCAAGTTACTCTATTTGCATAGGTACATCAACTCACACACACCTAGACTATCAATAGATACTCTGATCAAGTATCTTTAGGTCTCAACAGGTAATTGATTATGGAAAACCTAGACTACAACAGGAATTTATCATAATGACCTAGTCTCAACGGGGCTGCAATGATTCACCACAACCATCCATCACATGCACACACTATCAATTGATCAACCAATCAAACACAATCCAATGGACAATTACATCAATTGTCTAAGTCTCAACGATTATTTTGCTTCATATACCTTGACTTCATCAGGCAATTACATCAATTATCTAAGTCACAACAACTCACTTTGATTCACTTACTCAGACTTTATCCTGTCCAAGCGAATAACTGACATCAACTGTCACGCTTTGACTCGACCGGGGCAGTTTAACCAATTGCACCAGATTGTCCAACCATTTTGATCAATTGTATAGCATCAATCAAAACCACAACACCACATTTGCACTGTATCTCCTGCATAACCTACGGGTACTCACTGGCTTGCCATTTCTCCATATTCACTCTGTTTTCTTCCATTATTTCACCGTTATTGCTAATTTCTTCTATTCTACCTCCCCTCCACTTGTCGTTCTTTTACGAGAGATCGCCCAATTTTTCAAAAAAAATTCGGCCCATCTCTCGAGGGGGCATACCACCCACTAAATTAACATTTATGGGGCGTATTTCTTTGCACCTATTTCTTTCTTTGAAACGATGCAATAAAATCACACCGTCTCAAAGAGGGGCAAATGTAGTCACATAAATCTGTCCACTTAATTAAATGACTATTTAGTATTTATTTGATTATTTAACCATCAATCAATAATTAATTAAATTAATATTTAATTAATTCATCTTAACCCTCTTCTCCTATTAATTAAATAAATTATTCAATTTATTTGATTTAATTCACTTAACCAAATTCAGACCATTAATTAAATAAATAAATCATATTTGTTTAACTAAATCTTCTCTCACATTTAAATAAATTAATATTTATTTAAATCCCCCAAAATCTCATTTCTCACATTTAAATAAATTAACATTTATTTAAATCACCTTTATCCTCCACCCACTTGCATTTTCCCGCAAATGCAAGTTGCACAACTATTTTAAATAAATAAATTATTTATTTAAAATCCTATTTATCCTCACCCACTTGAAACTTTTAATGGTTTCCCTTAAAGTCTTCAAACTTAATGGCTTCCTTCTAGAGTCTTCTCAAGCCTTTAATGGTTTCCCTTAAAGTCTTCAAACTTAATGGCTTCCTTCTATAGTCTTCTTAAGCCTTTAATGGTTTCCCTTAAAGTATTCAAACTTAATGGCTTCCTTCTCGAGTCTTCTCAAGCCTTTAATGGTTTCCCTCAAAGTCTTCAAGCATTTAATGCTTTATCTTCCTTTTTCTCATATAAATAAATTAAGATTTATTTAAATAAAATCCAAAATTCACATTCACATTTAAATAAATTAATATTTATTTAAATATCTATTCAAATGCAAATTACACCATTTAATTGAAATAAATGATTTTATTTCAATTGAAAATCCCAAAATTCCTCCCACTTGCATTCTCCTACAAAATCCACTTGCATGCCTAAATCCCTTCTAGATTCTTCTAACTCCTTCTAATTAGCCTAATCCATCCCCTAATTATTGTCACATTCCTAAGCAACTTAGAGTCACTTCTCAAAGACTTCAAAGTCTTTGAAAATCATTAAATGTTTTGTGTGTTCAACAAATTAACCTCTAAAGTCTTCCAAACCACTTAAGGCTCTTACATAACCATTTATGGTTAACTCACCTTTTTACTTTTGGTTAGAGACTTTCCTCTAACTTAACCATCCTTTTGACTCATGGGTCTCTTCAAAGCATTTATTTCTTTGACTAAGGTAACCATTTAACCCTTGCACATTCATTTATCCCTTGGATAAAAGGAATATCCATTAACCTAACCCTAACCCAACCCCCTAGGGTAACCATCATGTCCCCTCAAGCATTTAATGCTCCTTATCTCTCCTCTCAAGCCTCCTCATGGCGACACTTATCAACATGGGATTGGGTTGAAAGTCTCATATGGATTGAATATCTTTCAATCCTAACCTTTGTCAAGATTGCTCAATCTTAACCCTTCATTTCCCTATTTCTTCTATAAATAGAACCCTTCTCCTCAAGCAAAGGAGGAAGCATTAGAGTATAGTTGTTATACTGGTATTAGCATAGAGCTTTTTCATAGCATCACTATCTACACTTGCATAGCATTTGCTTATCATATTCAACCATCTTGAATCTCCATATGGCATCCATGGCTAGTGCTAAAAGCTGAGAGCTACACTCATGTGGAACTTGGAGAGGAGAGGAACAAGGGAGGAGCAACTATGAGCATCTTGATTAGCATTTGGAGGAGTATAGTTTATATATTCTATTTTTGTATGCTTTATATTTTATGCTTAACATCTCTCTTGATATGCCTGTTTAGGATAATCTTTTGTTGCTAACACTAACGTTTGTTTCTTGTGCTCTTGTGTGTGTTGCCATCAAACAGATTATCTAATCCTTTTTGCAGAGCATCATAATGAATTTTATGTGTTAATGAATGTTAATGAATGATATGTGTTAATAAATGTTGATGAATGTTACGTGTTAATGAATGTTATGTGTTAATGAATGTTATGTGATAATGAATTAATGTTATATTTTATCAATGGATGAAAGAATGAATGAATATTATATGTTAATGGAGAATTTAGAGTGATGTTGGGGGGGGGGGGGGGGTTTGGGAAGGGCCAAATGAGCTTTCACCTTCGTGGTTGGCCTTGTTAAGTAGAGAATATTAAACTATTCTTGAAACAAAGAGAAGCTCAATAAGGCAACACACTTTTCAATATTTCATTATGCTCCACTGTTAATCTTATTGAATAATATGTATTGAATCTTAATTGCAGGGTCCAACAGAGCCAACAAGAACAACAACACAAGAACTTACATAGTGGAGACCATTAAAGGTAAGGTCCTTGATTAAGACTTTATTTTTTATATTCATATTGCTGATTACAAATAATAGATTTTGTTGTTTATATTCATATTGCTGATTACATAGGTAAATATTCATTTAACTTTTTAAAAGGGCATTCACCAAATACACCAAATAGTTGTCTAAGTCTGAGATCAAAGATTAGCAATTAGGAGTCACCAAATACACCAAATAGTTGTCTAAACCAGGGCTAGAACCCAATATGAAATATAGTTTACACTTGTCCTTCAATTGAGAGCTTTAATATTTTAATGGACTACATAGGGCACTGCCTTAAAAAATGAGCCGACTTCACATGAAATTGGTCTAAGGTAGAAATAACGGTAAAATGAACATCTAAGCTTTTAAATTCAACTTTAACTTGAGGGTGGTGGAACCAATGGTGGGACAAGTGAAACCATCATGCACCTTAATCAAGACTTAGGATTTATCATAATTGTCTCGATATAAAGCATATGTGAAAATATATTCTTTTGTATTCATATTAGCCATATGTAGTGGATCAATAAGAACCCTACATGTGGGTGTGTAATTAGTTATAGCAGTAATGCATATTGGTCCATCAGGTGTATGCTTTGAGTTACCACTTTGGGTAAGGTGGTATTAGGTTCAATCTTAGGTTTTAGTCTATCTTGTTTAGGAACCTGGTTCCATCACATTCACTAGATGTTCAACTCAGTTGGTAACTCCAAGGGTCACCTTTTCATCCTAGTGACTACTTTCAATCTTATGAATATCATTGTCCCTTGATAAGGCATTTTCTTCATTGACGTTCAAATCTGCACCTAATACCTTTATCATATGATTGGATTCTGTGATGCTATACATTGTCTTGTGTTTTTTCTTTCCTAACTACCATAGTTGCTCATACACCTCTTAATTACTTTAATGCTTATCTTGGTTCTATGTTGAGGCTTTAAACTATGCCACAAACTATATTTATCTATAATTATTTTATTAGAAAAATAAAGCTTATTTTTCATTTATGAAATTGAAATGAAATGGAAATGGAATTTTTAGTGAAATAAGATAATAATGAAATAGGAGATTCAAATGCAATGAAATGATTTAAATGCAATTGAATGATCAGTATTATTTTTATTATGAAATTGGGATTGTCATTGCTAAAGAGCAATTGAGTGCAAGTGAATGCAAAAACAGGTGAACGTGGATGAAGGCGAGAACATGGTTCAGGTAGAGTTGTTTTAGCCCTTGGACTTCGCTAGAATAGATGGAATCTCACACACCACATTTTTTCATAATTTGTATCATGCAAAGATAGATGATTTAAATGACTTTATTTGTGTGTTTGTTTAAATTAGAATGATGAATTTGGTATGAGTAGTCTTAATTGACATTTCTTTAATTCGAAGAAAGATTGATTTTAATGTTTTTAAATGATTATACGTGTATTTTGATGATTGTATGTGCATTTTGTATGCAAATAATGAATAAATTTCATAATGAAATGGATGAAATATCGTGCTTATATTTCCACTTTTTGATTTCTAGATAATGAAATACATACATACATATATATATATATATATATATATATATATATATATATATATATATATATATATATATATATATATATATATATATATATATATATATATATATATAATGTATGTATATGTGTATATGAATTCGATATACATATATAAGTATATACAAATATATATACTATGATTTATATAATGTATTGAAAAAGAAAAGATAATTAAACTTGACTTGATTTATTACTGTAGTTATATTTATATATATACTGATACACATTATATATGTATATGAGTTTGAATAATAACTCGATCATATACATGTATATCCATATGTAATTATAATATATGTAAATATATTTGATTATTTTGTTTTATGAAAATTCATTGTTTATATATATATGAAAAGTAATTTATTTAAATGGCATATTAACCGATATGGTTTGGCAGACTTATTAATGCCATGTCATGCTTAATAAAGCATATTGCATGTTTGCAAGGAGTAGTCGATATGACTGAACTCATCTTAGCATGGTCTTTAATGTCACAAAGGCTCATAGAATACGATTTGCAAAGGGAGGTCGATAAGTATATCGACCATGCAACTGAACAAACACTTAGTGTTTGTGTTGAAAATGGACTGCAGACGGACTGTTAGATGTGGTAAAACCATAGGAATAGGCACTGCGTGGTATGATACGCTGGCCATGGGCCATGTGAACTACTCGACGTGCCAATGGATATGCATGGGTGGCACGGTAAAACAATAATAGAAATAGGAGTAATGCTAAATTATAGTAGAAAACATAGCATGCGACTTGCATAAATATAGATTATTAGGAGAACAAAGGAGGAGATGGTATTGGGAAAAGACAGTAAGTATATGCAGAGAATGGTGAGAATAGAACAAAAAGAATAAAGAATATTGAATAGAGAAGAGAGGTTAGAGAATAAAGAGAAAAGAACTCAAAGGATTAAACAACATAGAGGAAGAAAAGCATTGGAAATCTAGGAGTATTGCAATCGGAATTGGAGAAGATTGGCATTGATCATATCAGACTTGGCTCAAATTTTCAGAGGTATGCTCTTAAACGAGCAATAGTTTATTTTATAATTATAGTATAAGAACATAATTATCTTGAGATTTGTTTGTTTAGATCATTAGTGAAGAAAAGAGTTTAATTTCTGAATTAGTTTCTTGCAATAGAAGTCATGATGATTATTTGAAATTTCGTTTGAAAAAGCCATATAGGTATGTGCAATTTGAATTATCATTTTTGGTAAATTACTAAAATTAGCTAGTTGAATTCATAAAATACCTGTTAGTATCGAACTAAATATGTTATTCGATAAAATAAATAGATAGTAAAAAACAAGTGGAAAGATAGAGAACTTATGCATTCTAAACTTGGAAATTTGAAACCATAAGATGTATGACTACGCTATTTGGATTTTATGAGAAATAGATAAAAGAATGTGTACTCATAATTTCTATTTTTGAATTTTGTTTTTGTTTATATGCTAAATATGCATACATGTGTTACACCTTATTCTTAATTCTTATCCTTGATTTATTTCAAAAGATAGGAGTGAAAGATTGTATTCTTAATAGATGTATTGTTTGTAAACAAAAGATTGTTTCTTTTATATCTATTTAGCAAAAGATTGTCTTCTTTTATATTCATTTATGGATACCATACAAACAATAGGAAAGCTAGATATGTTTGTGTTTTTGAGAAAATTACCTTTCGGGACGGGTGCCGAATGTGGAATTATAGAGAGAATAGTTTGCTTTTCCATACTATATTTTATTGCTATGCATGGCATTATACTTGGCTGAGTAACTTATTGACCATTGAAATAGATGGATATAATTATTTGCGCTCTCTACCATATCCTTGATTGATCTTTCTTGTTTCTTTATGGAATTAGAAAATTCAAAAATGCATGTATCATTCTAGGCACGCACCAGATTCCATCTTGTCTATCGAACTCTTTTTGCTAAGCAATTCGTGCAAGGTCGGGTATTCTTGATTGACCAAGAATTTCGAGGAAGTGTAAGCTTCAAGGTTGGGTGGAAAAAGCAGTACCTGAATCTTGTTCTCATCTTCATTCTAAAGATTGCATTGAAGATAGCTTGGATTGCAGATCAATGGACACATCTCATCCTTTACTTTATATTTTTCTTGTTATTTGAACTTAAGGCATTAGAAAGGCCTAAGTATTGTATGTAGATATGATTGAGATACTACTATATTTTCTAATTGAATAAATAATCTTTATCTCTTTATAGAAATCTCGTGTTTATTATGATATCAATGGAATGAACATTTAGAGCTAAGGATGGAATAGTGGAAGTAAATAGACTTATTAAAGGACTTATGAGTTTATTTAAGAATAAAGAGTATTTCGTTTTATTATTGAATTTAGAATATTTTACGTCTTTACAAACTATAAATGTAGCTTGATCTTTGACATTTTGTGACAATGGTTGCATTTTGTTGTGACTGGTACTCTTAATAGTCTATATAACTGTGAATTGTCCTTTTGTTTAAATGATGTTACTATTTTGACTGTGTATTGTAGGTCTATCAGACTTTGAGACTATCAAAGATTTATTCATATTGCTGCTATGATACTATCATGTTCTCATTCATCTAAACCTTATACCCCTTTAACCCTAAATCATTGTAACTGCCTTTGGCCCTTTTGGCATTGGATCAAATCCTTACTTGGGTAAAGTTGTTAACTGCTTCTACTCTCTGTCATTAACTTGCTACAATTTTTTCTGATCCAATCCTTGTATATGAACATCTTTTCTTATGGACTATGAGAGGTCACTTTGTGGTTTGAGATCTTTATAATCTTAGTGTGTTGCTATGATTGTAATCTTTACATCTCACTCTCATATCCATGCTTTATCAATTTCTTCATTACCCAAATAGTCCCTCTTGGTTGTGTTTGTATATTGTTAGAATATATGGGATTGTTGATTTGGTATATTGTTAGAATATATAATTTACCATAGTTAGTTAGTCATTGAGGTAAGGAGTTATATAGGGGTAGTTCAATATTTGAGAAAGCTTACCAAATCATATTCCATATTTGCAATGCTTTATATTCCCTGATGGCAATTGTTTTTTTTTAAAATATAGCTTGTTCGTCGGAATTCCGATGGACATGTCCAACATAGGCCCCGACGAGAGTGTTGTATCTGCGACAAAATATTTCATCGCAGGCACAACACTCTCGTCGGAGCTTCCTTGCATTTGTCGTCCTAATTCTGACAAAAAAGGACACTATGTTTCGACAAGAACGTTGTACCTATGATGAAACATTTCGTTGCGGGTGCACCATTGCTAGCCAGTGCATGGTTCATCGGAAGATTGGCAATTTCATTGGAAATCCAATGAATTAGACCACCACATTATGTGTCAACTTCCAACAAAGAAGGCGTTGGAATTCCGATGAAGAAGGTGTCGAAATTCTGACGAACACCTATCCGTCGAATAACCTGACGAAATTTGAGTGACGAAAATATTTTCTCCGTTTCGTCGGATCTACGACAATAATATGTCGAAATTACGATGACAGTTTGTTGGAAATCGACCCCAAATGTGTTAGTGTGGAGTACTTATTGTAATGGAAGAAAGATACATTATGTTATGCTAAATAGATAGATATAATGAGTTATTATATTTTATATTTGATATGGAAACAAATTAAAATATTATTTCAAGTAGATTCAAACTATCAATCTATCTTGTTAGAATAAATTTTGCATGATAGGAATCACAATTATGATTAGGTTATAACAAGCATTGAAGAATATTTATTTATTCTATCATGAATGAAATTTTCTATGTTATGTCTATACTTCTATTTAGAATTTATCTATAATGTATAATTTTTTTTTAATCTAAGTAAATTTTATGAGATGAATTAAGGATCATGTGGTTAATGGTTTCTATGTTATAACGTTGTGCATGCAATGCTATCATTTTTTTTGTGAGTTAGTCAAGTAATTGTGATTGTTAATAGCATTTTGTGTTGTGTCCTTGTTTAAATATTTTGGGAATGATAGTTTCACTCCAACTTCTCACCTCCTCATCCTTCCTGTATATGCAATATGTCTATGTATATTTTACATACTCTTCATATACTTATAGACACATTATTATGATTAATTTTGTTCACTTATGAAAGTTTTTAAATTAGTACTTTCAAATATTGGCATTACTAAATAGATTTCATCTTTAAACATCATTCCTAATTTTAGGTAAAATCTTTCTAATGTTTGTGCTCTTGGGTCTTTACCTTGTACATCATTTTCTAGATGAATATACTTGATATGCATTAATTATTTCAACTTTAGTCTAGTTTACTAAAAGGTTGATAAATACTTCAACTTAGTCATACTACTCCAAGGGTTTAATATATACTTCAAATATAATGAATTTATACTTTCATTAATATAATTTTTTTTTAATTTTTTTATTATCAATTTTAGGTGTTTGATAGATTTTTAGATGAGAAGGCAAATAGTGTAAATTGCTCTGCAAATTTTCGCAAGGTCTTTTTCTCATCTTTTTTCACTGTCTGTTGTGGTCTTCGTCCGACATTGTGGCGTCGCCGGAAGGGAAAGATGACGTCGGCGGCGGACAGCTGGGTGTCCCCACGCGTGCGAGCGAAACAGGTGGTATTTCTCCTGTTCAACCAAACCTTCAATTTGCATTTTCGGCAGGGGCTGCAATTAATGGCTCGACGTCCTCCGTATCCGCTTCGGCTGCTTCAAAACCTCGATCTCACATCGTTTCTGATGGAATTAATCTTCCTGCTAACCCTACCGCCTTCAAGCCTAAAACCTTCTCGAAGGCGGTCGCTCAATCCGCTGGTATTGTTGATGCCAAAGCTAGGTTTGTTGTCGCCGGTCTCAAGCAAGATGAGGCCGCCCCAACTGGTAAGACCTCCTTGGCTTCCTCGGTTTCATTTTCCTTAAATCCCAATTCGGAAATGATTGTTGAAATTGTTAAAGAAAAGAATAGGTTGAAAGACACTACCATCTTCTTTGGTGCTGTGGAAATAGATAAATGTCCTCCTCGAAAATTCTTGGATGACTGGTTCCATAATTTTTGGAACATTAAGTTAGGTTTTCACATCTCTTTCTGCAGACAAATTCAAAAAGGGTTATTTGTCATATTTTTTGCGAATCATGAAGCGTAAAAAGAGGTTTTAAAAAAATAGTTCTGGGCGGTTGGGTCGACCTCTTTTCGGGCGCTGGCTTGGACGCCTGAAGCCATCCATGAAGAAGTGTTGGCTTTATCCGCTCCCAAATGGATTCTTGTTAAAAACGTCCCTCCCTTTCTGTGGCATTTTTTACCCCAATTATTAGAGCCTCTGGGTAAAACTATCAGAATGGATGACACTGTTAGGCTCGTCCCACATATGGACGCTAGGGTTCTTATTTCTCTCCTCCCTGGTAAAGAATTGCCGTTTGAAATCAATGTCAATGTTTTGAATGAAAGCTTTGTTTGCCCTATCGAAATTTTAGGTGGCCTAAATGCATGTTTTCTCTTCATCTGTTGATAAACCTTCTAAGACTTTACCTGAACCATCTATTGCTTTCCGCAATACGCCGCCGGCCAACATTTTGTCCTTGCCTCCTCCCCCGATGGTTGTTGATCAAGATAGTGATGATGGTTTTACCTTGGTTAGGGACAGAAAGAAATGAAAGGGGAATATTGCGGGTAAACCTAAGCCAAAATCTAAAAACCCTAGTGTTTCTTCTGTCCCTCCTCCTCCCATTTCTAGATCGCAGATTACCGCTATTACTGATGGCTCTTCCCTTATTGTTAACCCTAGCATTATTTTTGTCCCTCCTCTTCCCATTTCTGTGTCGCAGAATGTCGACATTATTGATGGCCCTTCCCCTATTGTTAACTCCATTAAGCCAGTTGTGCTTACTCGAAAGCTTCCACCTAAGGTGTTTCAAGAAATTGAGGATGATTACTATTTAGAGGTTATTCCTGCTATGGGTGCTTCTCAGAATGTGGATATGGAGTCCTCAGATTTTGATGAGGATCCTAAACCCGAGGACCCCGCTTTTAAGAGGCATGGGAGGCCTCCTGGTTCCAAAAACAAACCTGTGACTAAGAAGAATGGTGAAATTTCCAATAGCCTCACTATCTCTGCAAATAATGCGTGCAGTACTCCTATTTTTGGTTCTCAATGAATTGTTTATCTTGGAATATTAGGGGACTTGAGTCTCCTGACAGAAAATTTGTGGTTAAACGTGTGTTAAATTCTTTTAATTATGTTGATATTTTTATGATGCAAGAAATCAAATCTACTAGTTTCACTCTCGAAACCAATCTTAATTATATTTGGAATGATGCTATTAAGTTTTGCTCTAACCATAGCAGAGGTAAGGGAGGTATTGTTGTTCTTGTTAACCCTAAATGGGGACCTCTCATTACTGATCACGGTGTTTCTCCCTGTCAAAGGGCTGTTTGGTTTACTATGAACATTAATAATACCCACATGGGATTCTGTTCTATTTATGCTCCTAATGATCCTAAAGAGAGAATCGCTCTGTGGGATTGGCTTAGCACCCTTCCTGATATTCCTTGGTTTTTTGGAGGAGATTTTAACATGGTAGAGTCTCAAACTGATAAAGTTGGGGGCAATCCCTTTAGATGGAAAGACAGTGAAAATATGCACTGGTCTAAATTTATATATTCTAAGAATCTTTTTGACCCTCTTGCCAACAATAAAGACTGCAATCCTGGAATTTGGCACACTTGGTGCAATTTCCAGCAAGGCTCTGATAGGATTTATTCTAGGCTTGATCGTTTTTATGGTAATAAAGACTACTTCTCATTTCTCCCTGATCAAAATGGTAATGTTGTTTTGGTTACTGCTACCACTTTATCTGATCATCATCCCATTTTCACTCGTATTAGCTTCCATTCTATTCCTAGTAAACAAAGGTCTGCTTGTAATAAGTTCATTTTGAATGCCAAGCTTCTTCAGGATGAGGATGTGTTGTGTGCTATTCAAATTATCAGAAATTTTAATCATATTAATCTCAAGGACTCCTCCCTGATTAATATATGGAAGGCTAACCTTATGTCTTGGAAATCTTTCCTTCAGACTATAGGTCAGAAGTTTGCCAAAGACTTTAGGTTCACTGAAAAACGCTTAAATTCTTATCTTCAGCAAGCTGAGCTTGAGGTTTAGTCTGACTCTTCTAACCCGGAGCTTTTGAGCAGGTCCTTGCTGCTAAGGACGCTCTGAGTAGGCATCAGTATGTTAAAATTCAAGGAGCTAAAGTTCATTCTAGAGCTAATTCGCTCCAGCATGGGGATAGAGGATCTAAATTCTTTTTTAATATTCTTAAACAAAAGCAAATTAAAGAGTCCATAGATAGATTGGTTTTTAACAATCAGGAGATTTCTGATCCTGTGTGTATTACCTTGGCTTTTGTTGATTATTATAGTAACCTGTTTTCTTCTTAAGAGACTAAGGAAGATGAAGCTGTTAGAATGCAATGCAAGGCTCTTATACCTAATAAATTGGATTCGGCTGATTCTCTTTCCCTTTCTAAGCCGATTTCTGTTGATGAGATTATTGGGGCTATAAAGTCCCTTAAGGACGATAAGGCCCCTGGGCCTGATGGCTTTTCTGTTGAGTTCTACAAAGCTAATATTAGTTGGATTAGTAAAGACCTTTTGGATATTTATAATGAAGCCATGAGGGTTGGTACTCTCAGTTCTGAGATTAACAGGGGTATTATTAAGCTTCTTCCTAAGGATGGAGATAAGACTCTTATTAGGAATTGGAGGCCTATTACCCTCCTTAATGTGTCTTATAAAATTTTGGCTAAAATTCTTGCTATTAGATTGGTGCACATTCTCCCTAAAATTGTTAGTGCTACTCAAACGGGCTTCATTAAAGGCAGGTATATATTAGAGAATCTTATTACTGCCTGGGAAGCCATGGATTGGGCTAAATGCTCTCATCAAAATGTGGCTCTTCTGCTTCTTGACTTCAAAAAAGCTTACGATAGGGTCGAGTGGAATTTTATCATTATGATGCTCCAATCTTTTGGCTTTCCTCCCTATTTCTGCAATGCTATTCAAATTCTCCTTAGCGATGCTTTTGCGCAAGTTGAAGTTAATGGTTCTCTTTCTGAACCTTTCCCCCTTGGGCGTTCCATCAGGCAAGGATGCCCGTTGGCTCCTGCTCTTTTTATCATTTCTGCTGAAGCTTTGTATTATATCCTTAGGGATAGCACTCTGTCCCCTGAAGTTAGAGGGGTTTACCTTCCTAACAATGACGAGCTTATAAATAGCCAATTTGCTGATGATACTGCTCTTTTCTTTGAGATCTCTGATAGCAATTTCTTGAATCTGCAAACTAAGCTGAACATGTTTTGCACCATTTATGGTGCTCGTATTTCTCAGGCTAAGTCTATTTGTTTGGGGTGGGATGATCAACCTCCGGATTGGTTATCTCAATATAATTATCAATGGGGAGGTCCTAATAAGATTGTTAGGTATCTTGGTATACCCTACTCGGTTGATCCTTCTCTTAAGGACATGTGGGATTGGGTTAAGGCTAAGATTATGAATAAACTCAATAAATGGCATAACAGATCTTTGTCTCTTGCTGGGAGAATTCAAGTTTGCCAAAACCTATTATCTTCGTATAATATTTATTATTCATCAGCGTGGATGTTTAGCAATTATCAAATTCTTGAAATTCAAAAGGCTATTAGAATGTTTCTCTGGTCTGATGGCAAAGGTAATAGGAAATTTCATAGTGTTAATTGGAAATGGTGTCATACGGATAAGACCCTGGGAGGGCTAGGGCTTAAAGATCTTAAGCTTCAAGGCATTGCTCTTGCTGCCAAGTGGATTTTTCACTCTCTGGAGGGTGACAGTCCCTGGAAAGTGCTTATTAGACATAATATTGAGAGAGGTTTTCCCAAGAAAGCTTGTTCTTGGAAGAACCTCCCTCTCAAAGACCTTATTGTTGGTAATTTTTCGATGGTTGTTCAAGGTTCTGTCATCTTCAAATCCATTTGGCTTGCTTGGGAGCATGTCCGGGTTTTTATTACCAATAAGGAGTTCTATAATGATAATTATCTCCATGGTGAAAGGTCCATTTGGTGGAACTTGAGCATAAATGATAAGCCTCTAGCCCTCTACCAAGGTTGCTCTGCTAAGTCTTGGGCTAGATTTGGTATCACTCAATTTGTTGATATTTTTGAGCATGATAAGCTTATTCCTTGGGATGATCTTAAATGCAAATTTAATTTACCTGATACTCAAAAGAAGACTTATAATTTGATTTTATATGCTTCTAAAGATATCCCTGCCACTTGTCAGGTGGACTCTCACAGACACCTGAAGTGCAAGTGGCCGGATGGTATAGTTTTAGACAAGCTGAAAGCTAAGTATATTTACAGAATTATTGATCATAATGAAGATATCCTTATGCATATTAACAATGTTTGGTATTGTTCTTTTGATGGTAAAACTTGGATTAAGCTGCTGAATTATATTTGGAAAAGCCCTGTTGAGCCCAAGATTCAATGTTTTAAGTGGCTGGTTTTGCTTGACAGACTTCCAATTAAAAGAGATAATCAGTCTTCTGATATTTGTAATATTTGCAAATTGCCTGATACAGGTAGACACATTTTATTTGATTGTCTTTTTGCTAAAGAAATATGGAGACTTTTTGGCATTGTTTATCCTATTAATGTTAATATTCTTCAGATTGTTACTGGTTACATTAATGGTATTAGTAAAGATGCTAATGTTTTTTGGAATATTCTTTCCTCTAACATTCTTTGGCAGATCTGGAAATGCAGGAATGAGGAAAAATATCAAGGTAAGCCAAGAGATCTTACTGAGTGTTTTCATAAACTCACATTTATCAAAATTTTCTTGCAGATTCAAACCACCATGATAATGGAGAAGGAAAAGCTGAGGAAATTTCTCAAAGATGGTCAAGCCACCTTCTTTTTGTATGAGCTCAAGTATGGTTACCAATGGCGTAGGTCTCTGAATGATTTGAGAATATTTGAAAGCACTTGTTGGAGACTTAACCAGGTGATAAAGCGGAACCAGATTTCCAGGAAGGAGGAGACCTTTATTGCTGGCCCAGATCCAGGAGAGGAAAAATATAGTTTGGATGGAAGGCCCACAAGGTTGGACTGTGTGGGTGGATACGTTCCCTGATGTTCTTCACTAGTTTTTATGTCACATCTTGTATTGTTCATATGATGTACATGGTCCATTATAATTGTACAGTCGTTATTTTGGTTTTGGTGTGAGGCTTTGCCTCGGTCTTGATTCTCGGTGAACAGTATTGTCCTTTTTTGGTACTCCTTGTAGCTAATAGAAAAAAAAAAATTAGGTGTTTAAATTATTATGTTATAAATGCACATGGTTTGTAGTGCTCTTAAGTCCATGCCATTCAATGTTTCTCTAAAGATAGAACCATCCATTGCATTTTCTATACAACTAAAGATTAAGAAAGAGATTTACTTTAATAATTAGCCATTCTTCTAGTAGCATAGTTTTTCTTCTTGGAATCCATCAACTTTATTTTTCTAACATTGATCTTTTATCTTTTTTGATCAACAATATATAGTCGATTTAATTATTATTTTATAAATAATTCATGTGTAAATATATTTTAGTAACTCATTTAGGACATAAAAACCTTCAATGCCATCACATAATTTAATTTTAACTTAAATTATCCATCAAATATTGGAGAGATTACTACTAGTCCCCTTATAAAATTAAAATTTTCACTTGAGTTATCTTGAAAAATTGAGAACTAACAACCCAAAGAACTCGAGAATATGTGTTTGGTAGCCTATTATTTTATCACTAAAATTAAGTTATATTAGTATTATTTTATATACTTTATTTTGTTGGAGACAATATTGATTAAGTAAATTTATTATTTTATCTACCTCCAAATAAACTCAAGTTGATGGCTTGAATAGAAATGGGATTTATGTAAGTAGTCCTTCATGAATCATATTGGCTTGTGGCCTCCTTGATCCAACCTCACTTGTCTAAGGCCTAAGAGAGGAACATGTTTTATGTGTACGCTAGTAGATTTATAAAAATATATTTTTATATTTTATTAAAAAGATATTATTTACATGAGTAGGAGTTGTTCTGATTAATTAGAAAAACAAGTTTTAAGGACCCAAAACTTTTTTTAAAAAATTAAATTTATAATTTTGACAATGTAGCATGAGGTAACCTCAACCCATTGAGAGCAAACAATGTGACACAAAATTGAAAGGGAAATATCATTGCATTGGGACATCTAAATGAACAAAAGAAATGAATAATAAAATGGAGGCACAAACAGCGTGGTTGGTGGTCAAAATGGCTAAAAAATTAAGTCTCCCTATGATCCATCTGGAGGGTGATTCTCAACTACTTCTCAACTAATTGTAGATGGTTTGATTAAAGGTGAAATTGGGGTTTGGTTCATTAATAAATTGATTATAAATACAAAGGGATTACTTGCAACGTTCAATAATTTTAAAATTTCACACATAGTACGAGAGGGTAATGCGGTTCGTATTAGCTTTTAATGAAGAAGGAAGGTAGGTGATGTGGGAGGATTTTTGTGGAATCGAGTTGGATTTCTGACACCCCATAGATGGTTTTAAATGCGACTTGAAAGTTGGAATGATGAGTTGTTAAGATTGTTGGCTATTAATAATACTATCGCAGGCTTTGACCAAAGGAGCATGTGTGTGGTGATGGTGGCCAACTTCACCCTCATTACTATGAGACAACAGTTCAATTTTTGGGGCGATTAATGGAGAAGTGCATCAAGAGTTTATGCAAATTTGATGAGCCACACTTTTTGCAGATAATGGAGGTTCTTTTGGGAGAAGAATTTATGTGAGCTAAACATCATTATTAGATTAATGTTGATATTATATTAATGGTGATGGCATGGAGGCTTTAATTGGAGAAGATTGAGGAGGTCATGTGGGTAGTGTAAAAGGGCAATGGCTACGCAGGGGTCAAAACGGCTCGCCTATGTCATGCCTTCCCTTCTCCATGCCCCCATGCCATGACGCCACCGTCCAATCAAATTGTCCCGTCCTCTGCCCCAAAATTCTTACTGTCCAATCAAATGTGCGGGCTACTCCATGCCTTGAAAAGGATGGAGGTTTTTTTTTTTATTTGTTCATTTTTATATGAAGTTTTTTATATGTTTATATTATTATTATTATTTTTAATATGAATTTTTAAATGTGTATATAATGTATTATTTAATATTTTTTCATAAATATGATATAAAATTAAATATGCATAATTAAAAAATATAAAAAATATGTGTAATTTAGTTAAATATTTTTAACTAACTTAGTTATTTAATTTCTTTTATTGTTAGTTTTAGTAAATTTTTTGATATTTTTTAACTTAAATATGTGTAACTTAGTTACTTAAATATTTGTAACTAAGTAACAAAGTAAATTTAATTTAAAAATAAAAGTAAAAAAGTTGTAATCAAGCAAAAATTTGTGTAACTAATATAAAAAATTAACACATATATTAAAAAAATTATTAATATAACTTAAAAATAAAAGTAAAATATAGTTAAAAAGAAGCTTTAAAAAATATAAAAAATATGTGTAACTTAGTTAAATATTTTTAACTAACTTAGTTACTTAGTTCCTTTTATTTTTAGTTTTAGTAAATTTTTTGATATTTTGATATTTATATGTGTAACTTAGTTACTTAAATATTTTTAACTAAGTAACTTAGTTACTTTTATTTTTACGTTTAGTTATATATTATGGATGTTAAAATTTTACATCACTTACATTACTTACACATATTTTATTTTTATTTTTAAGTTATATTAATATTTATTTTTAATATATAAGTTAAATTTGTATATTAGTTACACATATTTTTACTTAATTACACATATTTTGACTTTTATTTTTAAATGAAAAAATATCAAAAATATGTGTAAGTTAATATTTTATCTTAAATATTTTTAGCTAAATAACTTAGTTACTTTTATTTTTACTTTTAGTAAATTTTTTTGATATTTTTTAACTTAAATATGTTTAACTTAATTACTTTACTATAATATTTTTAACTAAGAAACTTAGTTAATTACTTTTATTTTTAGTATTAGTAAATTTGATAATATTTTTTAACTTTAATATGTATAACTTAGTTAAAAATATTTCAGTTAAAAATAAACTATTATTTACCTATTTATATGTATGTACAAAATTAAAAAATAATATTATCAAAATTTCTATATAATACATATATCTTAAAATCATCAATTAAATATTATATATATTATAATATGATTTTTATAAAAATAAATAGAAATAAAAAATAAAAAAACATATAACTTATTATTAAAAATCTAAATATATAATCAACTACTAATTTATTATATTACTAATTGGAACTTATATATATATATATATATATATATATATATATATATATATATATATATATATATATATATATATTAAAAACATATTAAAATAAGTGGAGGCTGCAGGACAGTACGAATTTTAGGGGCAGAGCTTCTGACGGGACAGTTTGATTGGATGGTGGTGTCATGGCATGGGGGCATGGAGAAAGGAAGGCATGGCATGGGGCGGGCCATTTTGTCCCCTGTGTAGCCATTGCCGTGTAAAAGTGTTTTGATGAAACATAGGCACACACTAGGTCATTGCATACCCTCTAGGAAACATAGGTACCATATGTAGGCAGGGTAAGACTTGTGAGGGAAATCTTTTTATCATAAAATAAAAAAATAGAAAATAAATCATTTAAATAGCAAATAATGTAATTGTGCCCCATTCTAATGTCAACAAAGATTTTATTAATGTAGACACCATGTAGAAAATATTTTGAGAATTTTCTTATAACATAATCCATATGGCCAAGAAGGAATTTTTTTTTTTTTTTAAAGATATATAAACAAAGATTTCTAAATTTGATGAAATGATAGTTGAACTTTAAAATTTTGGGCTTGTTGGATACAATGGTAGTGTCAAATGTGACTTTAAAATACTCTAAAAATTTATCTATCTTCTAGATCTAAGACCCACTCCTAACTTCAAATTCTTGTATATATTTTCTCTACTGTCTAATTTCAAAAAATTCAAAATACTACTCTAATTTTAAATTGAAGATATTATTTAGAGCCATGGAAAAAAGTAGTCTAGAAGATCTTTTTTTTAATTATCAATTTTGTTTGGATTCTCTAGATTACCATTTGATGTGAGAGAGAAACATATTCGACTTTCAAAGATCAACCAAAATTTGTAACCTAAATATCTCAAAAGACCAATATAAAACAATTCCACGAGCTTAGATATCATGTGGTTGTTGGTAGCTTTATACTATACATGATTTACCAATAGAGATAGCCATATATGATCTAGTAAAGAAAAAAGGAGATTATTTCTATTCTATGAAAGGATATGAATGTATAATAAATACACATAAATATTACAATGGAAAAACCTTAATTATATAAGTCAAGGTGGAACACAAGACAATATAAAATTATAATATGTGGCTTGATCAAGTATGACGTGAGACAAACATGATAATTCCTTAAAAATACAATTAAACTAGTGTGAATAGAACCTAAGAGGTAAAATGGTTAGATAATATACTCAATTCACATCAACTATTTATTTCATTGAAGAAAAATGAATTTCATATCATTAGAGTTGTCATGGGCTTTTCCCTCTTGTTGTTAATAGATATTATCTACTCTTTATTTACAATTGAGATACCACCAATTGTCTGCATGTTCCCTTCTTAAACTTAGATTTAACACTTTATCTTATCTTTCTTTACACATAAATATGTCTCTCAACTAATTTAAAACCTTAGTCAAGGAAAAATTATTGATTGCTTTACCTCATTGATTATATACATACATGTATGTATGTATGTATATGTAGATAGATACATACATACATAGACACACACACTCACACATTTATATATATACATGTACATATACACATATACATATACGTATACGTATATGTATATATATGTATATACATATATATGTATATGTATATGTATATGGATATGGATATGGCTATGTACATGTACATGTATATGTATATGTGTGTGTGTACATGTACATACATACATACATACATACATGCACACATATACATCATTTCGATTGTGCATTATATCTAGTTTATTGGCTTTACAAAGTCATTATTTTCGTGTTACGAGAATAAATTGCCACCCAACTAACCAACTTAATAACTAATTTATTAAATATAAAACTTAATTTACTAACAACCCACCCTTAAGGTTTACATAATGATAAAAGTAAAGCAAGAAACAACTATATTAGAATTAACTTGACTTTCTTTGTCTAGGCAAATGGTCTGACTATGCAACTCTAGATCAAGATTATCCCAAACTCCTCTTGCCTATGCAAATGTTTTGATTACCCAACTTTGCATTAGCATTAACCCAAACTCCTCTTATCTAACCAAATGTTTTGACTATCCAATAAAAAATTCAATCATCCATATCTAGTATGTGGATTCAACTATCCACATACCAACAAAAACTCACCAAGTTTGTAAATTCAACTATCAACAAACCAACAAAATATTGTAGAACATCTGCACAACATGAGAGAACATAAAGTGTTCCCAACCTCCTTGAACAATGAGACACCTTTTCTCTGAAAGTCCACATCTCCTTTGAGTGTGTCTAATGCCTCCTCTAATGTTTTGGAAACAATCCCTCCTCTATTGTACAAAACACCAACCAAAATGATAATACACCAAGTGCACGTACAAGAAAATCTAGCTCCCCCTTGCTCCTTGAAAGGACACACGCCATGCCAAGCCCCTTATTTTTTTCAAGTATACAAATGAAAAAGTGCTTCCCATACAATAAATCGCCCTTGAGCGAGAAGCTAGCTCGGGATGATTGATATCATCCTGCCTCCAACCTCCAATATGCTCATGTTACACTCTATCTACTAAATATAAAAAATGAGTCTCCAAGAGCCTTGAACTGGACCTTATCAAGTATAGCACAATATGACCCTAAGAATACAAGCAATATATGTAGCCGTGATAAAATTGTAAAAAATTTACATGAAAAATCTCAAATCACATTTTAATACAAGAATTTTATCACTCCAAACAATCCATAACAAAAAAAAAAAAATGAACCTTTGAAATAAAACTTTTCTTATTAATAATTTTCTTTAAATGCGGCCATTAAACACAAATTCTTTCAATTCTCTACAATTTTTTGCAACTTTCTCACACATGGCTTATTCAAATTACAGTTATACAATAAATTTGAACAACAGAGCCGCCCACTTCAATAGATCCTGGTTTTGTTCAATCTTGAATACAGAAAATTGTGTTGCTTTCCCACGCCTTGTACGAATTATCATGCTAGCACTTGAATGAATAGAAAACTTACATTATATGGACCACACCTTTTTTATCATACTTTGTTTCAACCTATGTTACCTGGAGTTTTCGGGACCTTTTTTTTTTAACTCAGAACAGGGGACAGCAGGGGACGGCTATATATATATATATATATATATTCTCTTGAAGGATTCAAACCCTAGCTTGCCTACATGAATTCTTCCTCTGCTGTCAAATCATCATGCCTACCGTCGCACACCCAACACTCTTAGTCTTTATTTTTCTGTTCCATGTTTTGAAGTTTTTTTTTTTGCCTTATGTGTTATGCGTTAAAGCCTGAGAGCTCGAATGAGAATGATCAACATAAAATATCGATATGTTATATCGATATCATATATTACTAATACAAATGTAACTTTAAGTTTTAACTATAATCGACAAAATCAGACTATAATATATTATATATATCGATAATATTAAATTTATAGTTTGTAAATTGTAAAGTATAAAATTATTATAATATTTATTATTTCTTAATAATATTAATTTTAATAATTATTATTATAATAATTTTAAAAAATATTATAATAAATATTTTAAATTTTATAAAAAAATTATTATAATAATCAAATTATTTTATAAAAATTAATTGCTCTCAAACCTAAATAATAATATTTTTTTGAATTTTAATAATTTTTTTTTTTTTAAATTGCCTTTTAGCTAGAAACGGTTAAATGTCCCCGAAACGGCTTGGGCGTCCCTTGCCATCCCGAAGACGGTCAACAGTCCCCGTGGAAAAAGTTGACCATCCCCGAGTTTCCAAGAAGATTTCCAAAAATTTCTAGGGATCAGGGACGACTTGGAAATGTTTCCAATCATCCCCAAACCCCGAAACAGATGCCATAAAGCCAGAAACATGTTTCTGAATAACACTAATTTAAACTAACGGAACATTAGTCTACATCATCTTCAAGCATCCAACAACAGACATAAATGCTTTTTTTCACACCTTATCTTTGTCTCAAGACAGATATTTATCTTCCAATACTATTTTGATTGTCTCCTTTCAATGTCTCATAACTGTCAAAGTTGGAATTTTGCCTCGCAATCTACACTAAATATATTCCATTCTTGAATAGCAGTTTTGAATCCTCATCTTTATTGACAAGACTCTTTCTTGTATGTCGATTTTACGTAAAATATGTATACATAAAATATATATACGTGATGCAGCTGCCTTGGTGTGTGCATGTATATTCCTTACGTTGTCCAAAGCCACTTCTCTAAAATCTAACTACTCCAGAAAAGAACAAAGACCATACTTATTTCGCCGAAGGCGACTCCTTATCTGAAATGGACGAGCTCAATTTGGGCGATCAATAGTTGTGAATCCTTCTTTGATCATGCAAGATGATCAAAGTCATTTGGTCCGTTCGTTTTTATCTCCTACCATCCACTGTTCACAACTTTATTGTGGTTTGATAGTACATTTGCCACAGTTTTCAAGGCCCGTGTCATATATAATACTATCGTGGTAGAGTTTTTGCTGTCCAATTTCACCGTTCATGTGTTTTCTCCAGCGTTTTCTGCAGACATATTGTGCGGCCCTGACATGATTTCTGAAACCTTTTCTTAAAAAAGCATGTAATTACATTTGCCAACACATTTGCCCGAGGATTTCAATTTGCCTGAGGATCATGTTAGCTTCTACGTTGAAAACATGGCTTTCAATTAATTTTGGAGACTAAACGTTTACATAGGGCAATGGCTACGCAGGGGACAAAATGCCCCCCCCCATGCCATGGCATGCCTTCCCTTCTCCATGCCCCCATGCCATGACGCCAGTCCAATCAAACTGTCGCGTCAAAAGTTCTGCCCCCAAAATTAGTACTGTCCTGCCGTGTCCATTTATTTTAATATATTATTAATTTATTATATATATATTTAAAAGTTACAATAAGTAATATAATAAATTAATAGTTGATTATATATTTAGATTTTTTAATAATAAGTTATATGTTTTTTTTGTTTTTTTTCTATTTATTTTAATAAAAATCATATTATAATATTTATAATATGTAATTGATGATTTTAAGATATATGTATTATATAAAAAATTTAATAATATTATTTTTTAATTATTTACATACATATAAATAGGTAAATAATAGTTTATTTTTAATTGAAATATTTTTAACTAAGTTATACATATTTAAGTTAAAAAATATTATCAAATTTACTAAAAATAAAAAATAAAAGTAATTAACTAAGTTTATTAGTGAAAAATATTATAGTAAAGTAATTAAGTTACACATACTTAAGTTAAAAAATATCAATTAAAAATATGTGTAACTAATATACAAATCTAACATATATATTAAAAAAAAATATTAATATAACTTAAAAATAAAATTAAAATATGTGTAAGGAATGTAAAATTTTAACATCCATTACTTAGTTACTTTTATAATTAGTTATATATTATGGATGTTAAAATTTTACATTACTTACACATATTTTAATTTTATTTTTAAGTTATATTAATATTTTTTTTAATATATATGCTAAATTTGTATATTATTTACATATATTTTTACTTAATTACACATATTTTGACTTTTATTTTTAAATGAAAAAATATCAAAAATATGTGTAAGTTAATATTTTTAGCTAAGTGGCTTAGTTACTTTTATTTTTACTTTTAGTAAATTTTTTTGATATTTTTTAACTTAAATATGTGTAACTTAATTACTTTACTATAATATTTTTCACTAAGAAACTTAGTTAATTACTTTTTTTTTTTTAGTTTTAGTAAATTTGATAATATTTTTTAACTTAAATATGTATAACTTAGTTAAAAATAAATTATTATTTACCTATTTATATGTATGTAAATAATTAAAAAATAATATTATTAAAATTTCTATATAATACATATATCTTAAAATCATCAATTACATATTATAAATATTATAATATGATTTTTCTTAAAATAAATAGAAATAAAAAAATAAAATAAAAACATATAACTTATTATTAAAAAATCTAAATATGTAATCAACTATTAATTTATTATATTACTTATTGTAACTTTTAAATATATATATATAATAAATTAATAACATATTAAAATAAATGAACGCGGCAGGACAGTACTAATTTTGGGAGCAGAACGCGAGAGTTTGATTGGACTGGCGTCATGGCATGGGGGCATGGAGAAGGGAAAGCATGCCATGACATGGGGGGGTCGTTTTGTCCCCTGCGTAGCCATTGCCTTTACATAGCCCCTTGAAGATACGGGTCACACCTCAAGGAATAAAGATTTATGCAAAATACAAACTTAGTTAAATTAAAAATATGCCTATTTAAGAATTTCTTAGTACCCATCAATGAATAGTTACCCTAATATAAACAATATTATTATTAATTAACTTTTAAAAAATAGTATAATTTTTGTTTAATCATTTTTAATTAATATTATTTTTTAGATTTTTGTTTTATAAATTAATTATTTTATTTTTCATTTTCAAATTAGATTTAAATTTAAAACCTGTTTAATTATTTCTTTTTATTCAATTATATATAATAATAATAATTTATTAGAATTAATTTACTTTAAAAATTAGATTTATTATTTAATTTAATTATTTATTTACTTTTTAATTATTATTATTATTATTTTTTTGATGAGTAATTGTGATTAATTATTATTTTTATTAATATTTAGATTTCAATATATTTTGATTTTATATTTAGCTTATTCAATTTTAATTTTTAATTTAGATTTATTTTAAAACTTATTTTATGTATTTATGTCTTTTTACGAAATTACTTAAAATTGTTAGAATTAATTGTAGAATAATTATATTCTGAATTTTTATTTTATTCTATATAATAAAATAAATTTCAAAATTACAATCTAAATTAAAAGTTATAGAGCAAGAGAGAGAGAGTAATTTATGTGAAGTGGATCAACTAAATTTGAAAATCCCTTATTGTATTTCTTTTATTTGTTAGTTTTTTGTTTTCCACTTTTCAAGTGTCTTTGTTTCTCTCGGGAATATAACATGATTTTATTGTGCCATTTTTAAATATTGGAAATGATTTATATCTTGGTCCTAGTAACTTTTAAAATGTGTGGAAGTTTTGATAAAGTTTCAAAGGGTTTTCTTTACTTTTACAAGGGTTTTCCATTTATCACTTCAGATATCAATCCAAAAGTCACGCCTATAATGAACTAGGTATGTGTTTCTTTCATTTAAAGGGTAGACATGTGTACAAGTTAAAGAAGTGGGGAGACAACATATTTTTTTCAAAATTAAAGTTTTGAGTAAGGTACATCAAGCGGCCAAATAAGATAAAAAACGGATGTGTTTGATGAAGCTTTTGTTGCCATGTGTCTCATCAAATATAAGATGACATATGCCAATCTCAAAAATTATAAGATATTGAGAAATGAATAATATCCCACATTCCCAAATGTCATTTCAAATGGATATAAATTTTATAGCCGTATTTAAAGGTTTTTGCAATTAAATTAAAGCAAAATTTTAGAAATACCTACCATAACACATGTAAGGGCAAATTTTGTACATCACTAATTAATTATATAATATAGTATGTTTATTGCTAGTAACTTATATATTATAATAAATATAATATAAATATTAAGGATAATTATTATAGAGAAATTAGTATACAAAATAATGTATAACTTTAAGACATCTCTCTATATATAACTTTCTATCTCTATCTTTCTATTTCTTCATGTCTCTATTTCTCCCTCTTCCCCTTCCTCTCTCCTTCCATCTCTCCCTCTTTATTCATCTCTCCCTTATCTCTATCTCCTTACCTCTCCCTACATCTCTTTCTTTGCCCTCATCTTTCACACTATACATATCTCTCTATCATTCCCTCTTTCTATCCCTATCTCTACCTCTCCCTCTCCCTATTCCTTCTTTCTACATCTATCTACTTCTATATCCCCTATTTGTTTCTCTCTCCCTTTCTTTCCCTCCCTCTCCCCCTTTATCTCCACATCTCTCTCATGCGCACACACACACGCGTTATTTCTCCCTCCCTTTCTCTATGTCTATATCTCTCTCAATCACACAAATATTTTGTATTTTTCCCTCCCCAACTCTATCTATATCTCTCTATCCCTCTCCACTCTCCTTATCTCTTTATCTCTCTATCTATCTCTATTTCACTTCCTATATCTTTATCTTTCCATCTCTTCATCACCCTCTACCTATTCTCTTTCCCTCTCTCTTACCCCTCTTCTCTACATCTCCCTCCTTTTCCTATCTATCCCTTTTACTCCCTCCTCCCTATCTCACCACTCTCCATCTCTCTCCATATCTCCCTCCTTCACTCTCTTCCTATCCCCTTATATATGTATCTCTACCTCTCCCTTGTTTTCTTTCTGGACCTTATATCTTTATATCTCTATCTCTCCTATTTCTCTCTCCATCTCTTCCATTTATTTGTCTATCTCTATTTCTATTTGTTTGTATATCTCTCTCTCTCTCTCTCTCTCTCTCTCTCTCTATATATATATATATATATATATATATATCCTTACCTCTATTTTTCAATCAATCTATGTCACTATCAATATCTTTATATGTCCCTCTCCCTCTTCCTTTATATCTCTCTATTTCTTCATATGTATCTCCACTTCTCTCTCTCTCTCTCTCTCTCTCTCTCTCTCTCTCTCTCTCTCTCTCTCTCTCTCTCTCTATTTCTATCTATTTGTCTCCCTCTTTCTCTCTCACT
Organism: Cryptomeria japonica; assembly: GCF_030272615.1. Lineage (NCBI taxonomy): Eukaryota > Viridiplantae > Streptophyta > Pinopsida > Cupressales > Cupressaceae > Cryptomeria > Cryptomeria japonica. The sequence goes on from NC_081412.1 coordinate 248,879,945, forward strand.
ATACAATCTTCATTTGTACCTCTATTTTCCTCTCCCCCTCTATTTTTAGACATGTATCCCTCTCTCTATCCCTCCATCTCTCTCCCCCTCTTTATAAACCTCGATATCTATATCTCTTTGCCTTTCTATATCTAACTCTCCATATTTTTTCTTCCAACTCTCCCTCCATCTCCATCTCATTATCTCTCTATCTCTCTCTAGCATTATGCCTATCCCTCTCTCTACCTCTATATATCAATTCCTTTATTTTTATATGTTTATCTCTTCCTCTCTATATATTTATCTCTACCATCTCTATCTATCCCTCGCTCCCCCCCGCTCTCTCTCTATCTCTTCCTATCCTCTCCATATCCCTCTTCTTTTCCTTCTCCATCTTCGTCTTTATCTTCATCTTTATGTGCCATTAGTTCCGTTTTTGACTGGGTGTCCCGTTTATCAAGTACAAAAATCCTCTAGTTTTAGGTGTTAGAAGCAATTTTTTTAGATGAAATATTTTTAGGTGAAGATAAAGATAAATCCTTCGAGTTCATTGCAAAATAAGTCGTGTAAAGCAAATGCTTTTTAACGTACAAAATATATATATATTATTTACAATTTCACATTTTTTGTGTACCTAGTAAGAATTTTTGAAGTTGAATTTAGTTTTTATCAACATTTCGCATTTTAGATTATATCTTTTAAAATTAATGTCTTTATATCATTTTTATATTTTTAATTTTACTTTTGATTAATAATTATTTTTAATGAACTCTTACTAAACTTTATATTAAAAAAGAGAGAGAAATAGTATATTATTCACATTGTTATTTTCATTTTTCATGATAATTTATTATAAATAAGATATTTTATAAAAACTATATATGATAATTTAGATGAAGATTGACCATTTTTTCTATTAAAAAATAATAATAAGATTGTGAGTGTTGATACAATTCTTAATCACTAACATGTAATACAATGTAAAAGTAAATTTACATTAATTTTGTATTAAAAAAATTCTTTAAATAATATCTCTTATTAGAATACTACTTAAAAATACATTAAAAAATACCATTCAATGCAATGGTTTATAACAATTTTACACATTATCAATGCTAGAAAATGATAAATAATTATCATGTTTTTCTTGGTCAATAATTCAAATTGTATTATGGATGTTAATACTATAATACTACCATTTAAATTAACCACTATAGTACTACCATTTAAATTAACATCCATAATACAAGATGAACTCTTGATATGTTTGTTCAAACAAACCTTTTACTATGAGGATATATAACAAAAAAACTCATGTCTTTATACAAAAATTGTAGTATTATTTTTTACATTAAATGTTGCATGGTTAAGGGGTTCTTTAAAAGAGATTATACTTAATGATTTTATTAGATTGAATTAATATTCTTTAGCTAATTTATTTGCATCATAATTTTAGATTATAAGATCTACAATGACATTAAACTAAAATAATTAAATTGCAAATTTAATATAATATAGAAGCAAGCTCCCACTCTTTACCAAATGAGGAGTCATTTGTACAAATTAGGGGCAAAGATAACTATTTGGGAAATAATAAGTGACTTGTTTAAACTTAAGTATTTTCAACTCTTACATATAAATATATCATTTATACACTAAATTATTGCTTAGGGATGAATAGTCAAAACAAGTCCAAAATAAATAAAAGAAAAGTGATAGAATAAGGACCTGATTCTTCTTTTATTCCTAGATAATTTTCTTATTTCTTAGATTTTTTCTTTTTATTGCCCTTCTTATTCTTTATTTTTTCTATTTCTTAGATTTTTTCTTAGAATTCTTTTTCTCTTATTCCATTTTATTTTATTTTTATTCAATTTCTTATAAGTTCACTAATTCTTTAGAATTATATTCTTAGTTATCTCTTTTATCTTTATTTTTGTTCTTAAAGTTATCTTTTTGATAGCTTTTAATTGTCTTTTCTTTCTTTTTTTATTTTTATTATACTGAAGGTGTCTCCTTAGTTGAAATGGACGAGCTCCTTTTTCACATCAATCGTTGATAATTGTTTAGAGGTAATGCAAGACGATTGCAGTAATCTTGGCCATTCATTTTCTCTTGTTTTGATTGGTCAAATTTCTTTTTGTCAGCTTGCATTAGTGACTGTGTCACTAAGGCCTATGGATCGATTTGCATTTATCATTCACGACAGGAGTGACCCTGTACCTTGCTTTTACGCAAAGAAAATAAGACAATAATTATCATATTTATGAATATTAGAGTAAATGGTGTAACCTTTCTATCCCTCTATCTTTGTCTTTCTCTCTATCTCTATATCCTTACATCTATCTACATCTCTCTCTTTTGTTCGGTGTGGAGCCTGATCAGTCTCCAAGTGGGAGATTGTTGAAATGTGGCGACTGATCAGCAAAGTACTGTACACTCAGCACGTATCCTCGCCGGGGTCCGAGGTCGGGCTGGGCCCCGAGCAAGGGTTCGGGGGCGGCAGCCCCCGAGAAAGCGGGGGTTCGAGGGCGGCAGCCCCCGAGAAAAAAAATTTTGCCATTTTTTTTGTTGATGAAAACCGACATTGTAATAAAACCCTAAAAAAGGCCGACTTTGTTTGTTGCCCTAAAAACGCATGTTATAAGCGGTTGGGATGCAAAAGGCATAGGAAGGTTGATGTACTGTTTTTGCTGGATAATAAGAAAGATTGGACGGCTGTGTATGGTGGACGTAACCCATTCTGGGTGAACCACGTTAAATCTCTGTGTTATCTGTGTCCTGTTTTATTTCTTTATCTTTTGTATTTAAATCTGCATATAATTGTTAGTTCATATTTGCTTCGGATCTGCTTGAAACCCTAACAATTGGTATCAGAGTGAGGTTTTCTGTAAATTGGCAGGACTTTCAGATTTGAGTGGGAGCAATGGAGGATTCCAAATTCAAGGTCGAAAAGTTTAATGGCCAAAATTATCAGTTATGGAAAATGCAGATGGAGGATTACCTGTATCAAAAGGATTTGTGGCGTCCATTGGAAGGAAAGGCAAAGAAACCGACCACAATATCAGATGAAGAGTGGGACATTTTAGATAGAAAGGCACTGGGATCCATTCGATTGTGCCTTGCGGCATCTGTAGCATTCAATATAACAAAAGCAAAAACGACTGTAGATTTGATGGCAACATTGGCTAAGTTGTATGAGAAACCCTCGGCTTCGAATAAGGTATTTCTTATGAAGCGTTTGTTTAATTTGAAAATGAGTGAGGGAGGATCTGTAGCGGAGCACTTAAATGAATTTAATACAATTACCAGTCAATTGTCTTCGGTAAAAATTACCTTTGCAGAAGAGGTTAGGGCTCTTTTGATTTTATGTTCTTTGCCAGAAAGCTGGAATAGCTTGGTTATGGCTGTAAGTAACTTTGTCTCTGGTAAAAATACTTTGGTATTTGATGATATTGTTGGTGTTATCCTAAGCGAGGAAATGCAAAGGAAAAGCACAGGTGAGACTCCAACATCATCGGGTAGTGTTTTGAATGTAGAGAACAGAGGAAGATCAAAGGAAAGAGGAATAGGCCTTGGGAATGAGAAGTCATGAGGGAAGTCAAAGAAAGGACGCTCTCAATCTAGAGGAAAGAAAGATTGCTGGTACTGCGGAAAGCCTGGTCATCTAAAGAAAGACTGTTGGTCTCGGAAAAACAAAGAAGGAGACAAAAATGAAAATGACAGTAAGGAAGCTAATATTGCAAGTAATACTCTACAAGATGCTTTAATCTTATGTTTGGATAATGTTAATGATTCCTGGGTAATAGATTCTGGGGCTTCATTTCATGCTACACCCCATAGAAAATATTTTCTAGATTATGTTCAAGGTGATTTTGGACAGGTATATTTGGGTGATGATGAGCCCTATCAAATTGTTGGAAAAGGAAAGATAAAGATCAAGTTGCAGAATGGTAATGACTGGTTTCTGCAGGAGGTAAGACATGTTCCTAATTTAAGAAGAAATTTAATTTCTGCAGGGCAACTAGGTAGTGAAGGTTGCATAGTTACCTTCTCAGACAGTATGTGGAAGGTCACTAAAGGATCATTAGTAGTAGCTAAAGGTGCGAAGGTAGGCACATTATATCTGTGTACTAGTAACACTTACTCTACCTTAGCTGCTACAGATAAAGTTACTGCAGGGACAACAACAATAAATGTTGCAAGAACATATTCGATAATGTGGCACTATAGGCTTGGGCACATGAGTGAGAAAGGGATGAAAATCCTTCACTCCAAAAATCTATTGCCAGGACTAAAGAAGATTGATTTAGAGTTCTGTGAAAACTGTGTTTATGGTAAACAGAAAAGAGTCAGATTTCTCAAGGTTGGGAAAGAGAAGAAGAGTGAGAAGTTAGAGCTTGTACATTCAGATATATGGGGACCGGCTCAGGTATCATCTATTGGTGGCTCTTGTTATTATGTTATTTTTATTGATGACTCAACCAGAAAAACATGGGTATATTTCCTAAAACAAAAATCAGATGTTTTTGAAACTTTTAAGAAATGGAAAGCTCTGGTTGAGAATGAGACAGGAAAAAAGTTGAAGTGTCTCAGATCGGATAACGGAGGTGAGTATTGCAGCAAAGCATTTGAAGATTGCTGTTCCTTAAATGGGATTCGAAAGCAGAAGACAGTTCCAGGAACTCCACAGGAAAATGGTGTGTCAGAGAGAATGAATAGGACCATCATGGAACGTGCGAGGAGCATGAGATTGCATGTTGGACTGCCCTTACATTTTTGGGCAGATGCTGTACATACTGCTGTCTATTTGATAAATAGAGGACCTTCAACCCCTTTGGATGGTGGTATTCCAGAGGAGGCATGGACTGGTAAAAAGGTAAATTATTCTTTTCTAAAAACTTTTGGTTGTGAAGCTTTTGTCCATGTTGATAAAGAAAACAGAACCAAGCTTGATGCTAAATCTCAGAAATGTACCTTCATTGGATATGGGATAGATGAATATGGCTATCGGTTATGGGATTTTGAAAACAAGAAAATAATTAGAAGTAGAGATGTTATATTCAATGAGAAGGTTATGTATAAAGTACAGATGCAGGAAAAGAAGCATGAACAGGACAAACAAGAATATGTGGTGTTGGATGAGATTCCTGAAAATGAAATGCCACAGGTACCTGATGCTCAGCAACAACAGATTGTCCCACAAACTCCTGCAAGTGTTAGACATTCTACGAGGACAAGTAGACCCCCTGAAATATTTTCTCCTTCTTTGTATTCTATTTTATTAACGGATTCTGGTGAACCAGAAGAATATGAAGAAGCAATGCAGGTGGATGCCAAACAACAGTGGCAGCTAGGCATGAAAGAGGAGATGGACTCCTTGATGAAAAATAAGACTTGGGACTTAGTCCCTTTACCTGCAGAAAAAAGAGCCTTGCCTAACAAATGGGTTTATCGGCTGAAGGAGGAAGAAGGAGGTCAGAAAAGATATAAGGCCAGACTTGTGGTAAAAGGTTTTGCACAGAAAAAGGGTATAGATTATGATGAAATATTTTCTCCAGTTGTAAAAATGACTTCAATTAGAACTGTACTTAGTCTTGTGGTTGTAGATGATTTACATCTTGAACAATTAGATGTCAAAACAGCTTTTCTCCATGGAGATTTGGAGGAGGAAATTTACATGTTGCAACCACAGGGATATGAGGTCAAAGGTAAGGAGAACTTGGTGTGCAGGTTGAAGAAAAGTCTGTATGGCCTAAAGCAAGCACCCCGACAATGGTATTTAAAATTTGATAGTTTCATCGCTGAACACAGTTATCATAGATGTCATTCTGATCATTGTGTATATTTTAAGAGATTTGATAATGGCAGTTATATTATCCTATTGCTTTATGTTGATGACATGCTTGTTGCTGGGTCTAACATGCAACATATAAATGATCTTAAACAGAAATTAGCTAGGTCATTTGCTATGAAGGATTTGGGTGCAACTAAGCAAATTCTCGGTATGAGGATTACACGGGACAGGAAAAATAGAACCTTGAATTTGTCCCAAAGTGAGTATATAAAGAAGGTGTTGAAAAGATTTAACATGCAGGATGCAAAAGCAGTTAGTACACCTTTGGCTAGTCATTTCAAATTGACTAAGGAGATGTGCCCAAAGGCACAGGAAGAGGTTAATAAAATGTCTAACATCCCGTATTCATCAGCTGTTGGCAGTCTGATGTATGCAATGGTATGCACAAGGCCAGATATTGCACATGCAGTGGGAGTTGTGAGCAGGTTTATGAGTAATCCGGGTATGGAACATTGGAATGCTGTGAAATGGATTCTTTGGTATTTGAAAGGAACTACTACGAAGGCATTATGTTTCAAAGGATCTAATGTTGCTCTAAGTGGATTTGTTGACTCTGATCTGGCAGGTGATATTGATTCACGGAGGAGTACTACAGGGTATGTTTTTACTATAGGGGGAACTGCAGTCAGTTGGATTTCTAGGCTGCAAAAGGTTGTTGCACTTTCAACCACTGAAGCTGAGTATGTTGCTGCTACAGAAGCCAGCAAAGAGATGATTTGGTTGCAATGTTTTCTGAAGGAATTGGGTCAGACACAAGAGGATAGCCCATTGTATACTGATAGCCAGAGTGCCATTCATCTTGTGAAGAACTCTGCTTTTCATTCAAGGACAAAGCACATTTAGCTCAGGTACCACTTCATCTAGACTATTTTGGAGGAGGGTCAGTTACGGCTTGAGAAGATTCACACAAGTGAGAATCCTGCCGATATGTTGACAAAGGCAGTTCCACAGGAGAAGCTGATTTCTTCATCAGTTTCTGTTGGTCTTCTTGATTGATAATTGTGGGGTCAGGCCCCGGGCAGGGGATACGTGCTGAGTGTACAGTACTTTGCTGATCAGTCGCCACATTTCAACATCTTTCCTTCTATCTTTCCAACTATATCTCTCTTATCTCTCCCTACACTCAATATACCTATCTCTTTAATTGTCCTCTATCTTCTCTCTATTTCCCTCTCTCTCACTCTTTCCCACTCTATCTCTATCTCCATCTCCATATCTTTCACTCAAACACACATGCCCCTCCCCCCCTCTCTCTCTCTAAAATCTATCTATCTCTCCCCTTTGTGTATTACTTATCTTTATAACCTTCTTTATTTCTCTCTTATCCCCTCTATTTCTATTTTCCCATATCTCCATCATCTCTCTCTCTCTCTCTCTCTCTCTCTCTCTCTCTCTCTCTCTCTCTCTCTCTCTCTCTCTCTATCTCCCTATCTCTCTCCCTATCTCTCTTTCTATTTCCTTGTCCCTCTTTATCACATTATATCACCATATTTCTATATCTTCCCCACTCCCTCTCCCTCTCCCCCTCTATATATTGAGTTGAGCTCTCTCTCTCTCTCTCTCTCTCTCTCTCTCTCTCTCTCTCTCTCTCTCTCTCTCTCTCTCTCTCTCCTATCCCCATATCTATCTATCTCTACCACTATCTCCCTTTATCTTCCCATATATATTTACTTATCTCTCTCTTCCTATAATCTCTCTCTCTCTCTCTCTCTATATATATATATATATATATATATATATATATATATCACCCTTTATATCTTTACCTCTACTATCTATTTGTCTCTCTCTCCCTCTTCCCCTCTCTAACAATCTATCTCACTATATGTATGTCTCTAGATATCTCTCGCTCTTCATCTTCCTCTATATCCCTCTATACCTTTCTTTCTACCTCTCACTCTCTCTCCTTCCATCTTTCTCCCTCTCTTCCTATTGCAAACATAACATGAACCTATTAGTAATGGAGCCTTATTATCTGTTTAATTCAAAGGTTTTTCCAATTGACCTCATGTACTGCATAAATGTATGCCAAAAATAAACGAAAATCTTAATTAATGACCTTCCATACAAGCTCTTATGGCCTGTATTCTTCCACGCAATTGGCTCTTGCGTAATGCCTTGCTTATGCTTTCTAACAAGCCCATTAATTCTTCTCTTTCTCTTGCTTATTCATCTTTGCATTTTGACACTTCAATTATTTCTTCTACAGTTTCTTAAATTTTATCAAATCAATTTTGTGTTTTCCACTCAACTTTCAAAGATAATTGCATCTATTCTTCTATAAAATCAGCACCAACACAAACATTGGAAAATTTTAAAAATTATAGAATGATTATTGCATGATAACTATCATTTCAAATGAAGATTTATTTCATACAATACAATAAAACAAGTGAGAAAGAAGACCAATATCCCAGAGAATCAAAGCCAAAATTAGAGTTTTAGATTTTAATAGTTATATTTTAATATATAATTAAAGTTTAACATATTTTATACTGATATCATTTTAACCAGTTGACGCATTGTGCCACTCGTACAATGGTTACGTTCATCATTGGGTCCCATAATCATCACACAAATAAATTAAAAATTCTTATTTTTATACAATTAATATTAGTTATAATAATATAAATATTATATATAAAATACTGATATCAAAACAAAATTATAATTTATTTTTAAGTTTGCTCGAATTATACAATCTGGCGAAATGCGAAATCTCTGTCCTTCGAAATTGCCAAGGTTTGCGGCGGGGGGGTGCAGACAAGTCTTCGCCTCATGCCCGCAGAGCATTTCAATCTACAGTCCGCAAAGCAAGAAAAACCCTGTAACAAATGAAGTTCGGTTTTCGGTTGGCAAAGCGGGCAAGTTTGGGGAAAATGCAGTAATTAGGGCAAAAATGGATGATGCCTTGTCACTACCCTCCGACGGAAACTGGCATATCGTTCGCTCGAAAAAGGCCAGGAAGAAGATGGGCGTAAGTAGAAACAGATCTTTCAACTTCGATTGGCATAAGTCCACAGCCTCAAACCTTTATCCGGCCACCGGGGCAAACACGGTGCCGCTCGGGAAAGTGAGGAATTTTGAGCCAAAATCCAGAATAAAACCGAGGCGAATTTGTAAAATTCCGGCAAAATTAACGGAACCCCAATTCAATTTATTTAGCAAATGTGGGGTTTTTGCAAAGTGGACGGGAATTGGAGAAGATACTGGTAAAATTATTGAGTGGTGGATGGCCCTATACCCGGGACAGGTAAGTATATCTATCCTGGATAATAATTTTCTGGCAATTTTGTGTGATAATCAAAATACAAAAAATGATATTCTCTTTGGTTCGGTTAAATTATATAAAGGTTATGGTTTTTTTCGTTGTGTTTGGAAACCGAACTTTGATCCTCAATCCCGGAATTTAAACAAGTACCCTAGATGGATTAGTCTGGGTACATTACCAGTTGAATATCTGAATTTTGAAATCCTAGAGTATATTGGGGATCAATTCGGTTCTTTTTTGGGATGTGAAGGTCTAGAAAATGGGGTTGTAAAAATGAATATCAAAATCTTAGTTGAATCTGATATTAATTCATTGGACTTAGAACCCATCTCGCTAGTATCGAACAGCGGGGAGTGGAACATCCAACCCACTTTCTATTATGGGGCTATAAATGAATCTGATGTTAGATTGAAAACATGCCCAGCGCTGGTTAAGAGTATCGAACAAATGGATAACTCTTTCTTAGATCAGCATAAAAAAACTCCAATAAATACATCCCCTGGTCACGACAATAGTCTGACTGTGGCTTACCCTGATGAAAATAGAAACTACACCTACAGCAACATTAATGATCTTGATAAAATTATAGATGAGGCAAACTCTATAAAAGAAGATGCCTTAGTGGAGATGACAAAAAGAGTCTCAAATTCGGTGGACTCATTGAAACTTCCATCTAACACAAAATCAGACGAAAAATTGGAACAAGAAAATGAGGCAGATCTAGAAGAAATATCTTCTAGAATGGCTGCTGTTCTTGAGGTATTCGATAATAAGGTAGTTGAAAATCTTTCTCCGGAAGAGGAAACTGAGAAGAGGTTCCTAATTCAGGAACTCTTGGCATCTATGGATGAGGAAGAAAATAATGAGAATAGGTCTGGAGATAGAATAACTATTCCTGTCAATGACTTTTCAGTAGCTCAGCCCCAACTGGGAGAGGATAATGGTGAGGGAGTGATTGTGCCCCAGCAAACCTTAGGAATAAAAAACATATATGACGGGAAAAACTGTCCTGACTGCGCTAGAGAAGCCAAAAGTAGAGGCAGAAAATCTTTGAGCGAGTTAAGATTGCAGGATGGAAACGCTAAAGACCAAGGCAAATTGACAACCTTCTTTGATGCTGGGAAGGGGAAGGGCCTTCCCACGGCCCCATGAAAATCTCTTCATGGAATGTTAGGGGCATGAACGCCCCTAACAAACAGCGTCTAATTAGACGCAACATTATTAAATGGAAACATGATATCGTTCTCATACAAGAAACTAAATTAGCCCAGGTAGAAGCTGAGGCTTTTAAAAGGAAATTAGGTCTTCTTTGCGGGGAATTTGTGGAAGCCAGGGGCGCCTCTGGTGGTATTGGAATTATTTGGAATCCGCGTAGTATTAATTTTTATCCTATAGCAGGTAATAGAAATTGGCTATTGGGAAAGGTTATAAGCAAACACAGCAAATTTACTTTCACCCTTATAAACATTTATGGCCCGATCCCGGATGCCGGCAAGCACAGAGTTTGGTCAGAACTCTCGGCTATGATGGGGCTAGATACCTCTTCCCCTGTTATTCTCGGAGGGGACTTCAATGCTATCCTGAATTTATCAGAAAAAAAGGGTGGTATTCGTAGGGAACCGCAATCCTTAAAAGACTTTAAAGAGTGGGTAGCTTATAACAATCTTATAGATATAGAAACCAATAATGGTGTGTATACCTGGTATAATAGAAGAGCAGGCTTTACACAAATCGCGGAGAGACTAGATAGATTCCTTTTTAGAGGGAACTTGAGCGATCTAGCGGTTAACCTCTCTGCCTCACTACTCCCATCTTCAGGATCTGATCATTACCCTGTCATCCTCAATATTGAGGGAGAGGCTACACCGCGGTGTTGTCCCTTTAAATTTGAAAAAATGTGGATGCAAAATCCAGACTTCTATGACCTGATCTCCAGGTGGTGGTCTGAGGTAAGTTTCCAGGGATCAAAGATGTTTTGCCTTGTAAATAAATTAAAACATATCAAGTGCAAGTTACTGAAATGGAATAGTGAAGTTTTCGGCAACATTTTTGAAACCAAAATGTCATTAGAAAAAGAAATCGCAGACCTTAATGAAAAAGTGTTTAGACTTGGAATGGATCAGGATAGCTTCCTCAAAGAAAAGGAGCTCCTCGGGAAATACGAGGATGCGTTATCTAAAGAAGAAATATTTTGGAAACAGAAGTCTAGAGAGAATTGGCTTCAAAATGGGGATAGGAATACTAAGTTCTTCCACAATAGTACAAAATTAAGGAGGAACACTAACGGTATTCACAAGATCATGAGTAATAATGGTATTCTACTGGAAGATCAAACTGACATAACTACAGAAGCGGTTAACCATTTCAAAACCCTGTTCAGCTCTGAATATTCTCTTAAAGATGACAATCTTACTATTCTTAGGAATATTCCTAAGATCATAACTGAAAATCAAAATAAAGCGCTTTGCAACAAATTTACAGAATCAGAAGTAAAAGTTGCATTGGGGCAGCTTAACCCTGATAAAGCTCCCGGCCCGGATGGTTTTCCTGCTTGCTTTTTCCAAAAATGTTGGCACATTATTGGTAAAGAGGTTGTGGAAGCTTTGGAAGCTGTTAGAAACTCGGGGAGTATCTTAAGGGAAATCAACAACACTTTCATTACTTTGATCCCAAAAAAGGAGGAATCAAGAAATTTTGAAGACTTTCGCCCTATTTCTTTATGTAACACAATTTACAAACTTTTTACTAAAATTTTAGCAAACAGATTGAAAAGCATCCTTCCGTGCATTATTTCTGAGGAACAGACCGGTTTCGTACCAGGTAGATCTATCTTTGATGGCATTATTATAGCTCAAGAAGTCATACACTCGATACAACAGAATCGATCAGCTGCGATGATGATCAAGCTTGACATCAAGAAGGCTTATGACAAGGTTGATTGGAGATTTCTGTGTAAATGTTTAGAATCCTTTGGCTTTTCTAAACAATGGATCAATTTAATCTTCGAATGCATTTCATCGCCCAGGATATCATTGCTTATAAATGGTTCCCCAGCAGGCTTCTTCCAGATATCTAGAGGGATTAGACAAGGAGATCCTTTATCCCCTTTTTTATTTATCATAATGGCAGAGGGCCTTGGGAGAATCATTTCTTGTGCTCGAATGAATCAGATTATCAAAGGTATTAAAATCACTAATGGAATGGAGGCCATTTCCCACCAGCAGTTTGCTGATGACACAATGCTGATGGGAAGTGCGAATAGGTCTGAAGCCATGGCTTTCAAAAGGATTCTTGACATCTATGCATTAGCCTCTGGTCAGGAAGTGAACAGGAATAAATCGGAGATCTTCTTCTTTAACACTCCGCAAAACATAGAGTCAGATATTTGTAATATCTTAGGGTTTGATAAAGGGAAACTCCCTTGTAAATATCTAGGGATTTCGATGGATAAGGGAAACAATATAAATTCATTATGGAAAGGAATCCTTGAAAAGATGGATCTCAGGTTGAATTCTTGGAAGAACAAATGCCTATCTTCGGCTGGGAGATTAACATTACTAAAAGCTGTAATGGCGGCTATTCCGATATTCCAGATGTCCTGCCAGCAATTACCTAAAGGTGCACGTTTAGAAATGATTAAAAAGATGAGGAAGTTCTTTTGGAATATGAACTCTGAAAAAAAGAAATATGCTTTAATATCTTGGGATAAAATTAGCCAGCCTATCAGTATAGGGGGTGTTGGCATCAAAGACTTGGGAGTTCAAAACTTGGCTCTGGGGGCGAAATTAGTCTGGAAAATGTACACGGACCCGGATCTTAAATGGGTAAGGATCCTCAAAGCTAAATATCTCACTAATTCCAACCCTGATAGTATTCTGAGGACGGAGTTACTTCCGAAGGGATCCAAAGTCTGGAATTTTATGTTAGAATGTAGAAAGGTGATCAGAGACTATTTGTCTTGGGATATTGCGGATGGTTCTGAGGCATTGTTCTGGGAAGACTCGTGGGGGGGTTATTCTGCCCTTGACAAATCTGGAATAAGCGTTGAAGGTATTGAACATTGTAAATCAAATAGGGGCAGGTATGTCAAGGATTATATCAAGCTGGTTTCCAATGACCCCGCATTGGGTTGGGAGTGGAAACCCCTTGATGAGATGAACTTGACAAATGCAGACAAGGAAATCCTCTGGAATAATTTGAGGAATAGGCATTTCTCATTACATAATGGGAAAGACAAGATAATTTGGGCTGGTAGTTCTTCGGGCATTTATAAAGCCAAAGATGGTTACTCACTTTTAAAACTCAGAAGAGCTGTAACCAATCCTAATATTCCGATTAGCCTTTGCTGGAATAACGTGGGTCTTCCCAAAGCTGGCATTTTCTCATGGGCAGCTTCCCAGAAGAGGATTCTTACTGCAGATTGGTTCTTGAAATTAGGATTCATGGGACCATCGAGATGCCCTCTATGCGAATCCGAGGAAGAAAACGTGGACCATCTGCTTCTTAGTTGTAGTTTCAGCCAGAGGTGTTGGGATTGGCTTTGCTCAAGCCTCGGTTGGCCGACTCCGAGACCGAGGGATATTTCAGAATGGCTGATTAGCTGGCAACCTCCCTTTACAAAGGATGTTTACCACTTAGTATGGCAAATAGCACCGACAATCCTCATATGGGAAATATGGAAGGAGAGAAACAGGCGGATCTTTAAAGATTCAAAATTGAGGGTAGTATCCCTTCTTAATAAGATCGAGGCTTCAATTGTGGAAAAAATCAATAACAAACTAAGACATACCCAGGGAAAGACTAATAATTTAACCAGATGGGATGAGGTTCTTCGATCTAAATGGATGGGTTTGATTATTCCCCCGTTCATGGGAAGTGGAGGTGAACAGTCTGTGATAGAAAGGAAGCTAACAAAGTGGACTCCCCCCCGAATGGGCTGGGCTAAGCTTAATTTCGATGGTTCCTCTCGTGGAAATCCTGGTATAGCAGGTATAGGGTGTGCAATTCACCAGGACAACGGTGTACTAATGGCTAGCATTAATAAGCCTATTGGCTGGGCCTCGAATAACTTGGCTGAGTTCTCAGCGTTACGGGAGGGATTGATTTTAGCCAAATCACTTGGGATAAAATATCTGGAAATTGAGGGGGATTCATCATTAACTATAAATGCAGTCAGGACTAGGGTAGTGTCAAACTGGAAATTGCAAGCGGAACTAAAAAGTATTTTGGACTTGATCAAATATTTTGAGGAAACTTCGGTCAATCATATTTATAGGGAAGGAAACACTATTGCAGACAAGTTAGCCAATTTAGGGGCAGATGGGAATTCGTATGTCTTTAGAATGGTTTGCCCCATGGATATTTTAGGTGATGTACGTAATTCCCCTTCATATCACTCCTCTCCAAATCCTCTCCTGGTCCCTCATTTATAAACTCTAGAAGGGTGGCCATAGTATCCTTACTACAACATTTTGGTATACTTAGTTTCAGATATATATATATACACATATATATATACATATATATATATATATGCTCTCACTTGGATATATATATATATATGTGTACATATTCATAGACAGTCCCATTATAAATATATGCACATATATATATGTCCATATATATAGATATGTGTATATATATACAATAGTATATATATACATATATATATTTCCTCATATATATATGTATATGTGTGTGTATGTGTGGGTGTAATTAGAAAACTTCTCAATCACACACACGCACATATACATATATATATATATATTCAGAATCTATATATATTAGAGTATGTATATATATAAATATATATATATATATTTATATATATCTATATCTGAACCTGAATATATGATTGATTTCTATTTTCCGAGTCCTTAACTACCATTAGGTAGGAGGTGCCAGGGGTGTTTCAGGCGTGGTAAGAGGTGACTGGTAAATGTCTGATTTCACTTTTCTGACAGCAGCAGGCTAGTCCTCCAATGCATGAATGCAATGCATGTAAACGGTGATAAGTCTGCCCTGGACAGCGAAGGGATAGAATTCAATGCAATTTAAATCTCTTCTTGTAAGGATTAGCTGGGACTGCCAGGCGTTATGTCCTGGAGCCATGGTGACTGGTTTTTTAACACTTGGTTCTCTAGTTCCTACATTTCGGTTAGAGCTGGTATCAACTCTAACTATGGTCATCAGCCTTGTTTTTAAAATGGGACAGTTTATGCTGGTTTCTGTATCGATGTTTGCATGTTAGTAGAGGTTGTATCAGAATTGCTTAGCATCCCACATAGTTTCTTTTTGAGGTACCCTGGATCCTTTGTGTGGTTTTCTTTCGGGTTTCTTCCAATTGTTTGAGGTATGGGTGACTGATTTATGGGGTGGTTTTTGAGGAGGGCAGTAAAGGTAATCCAAGATTTTGATATGGATTCAGATTTTAGCTGGTTCTAGTTACAATAAAGCTCTGGACCATTTTTCGGTTCTTCTGTGGTTTCACTTCTTTTCCCAGGCCTATTTTTTTTCTATGTGCATCTATATACTCTCAGGATCATGGCAGTTTCAATGATAGATTATTGTGCATATTGGCTTTTAAAGACATAGACATATGCATAAGAAAATATTGATTTTTTATGTTCAGGTTTTGGTGAACTGATTTTTGAAGAATTTAATGTATTTAAGTATCTGATAGAAATTGATTCTTTCCAGATGTAGGCAGAATTGTAGCCTGGATAATCTCTTAATTTGAAACCCAACGGGTTAGGAGGGTTCCAAGCTAAGGGATATCCAGGCTACAATCCTCTAACATTATTTGAAAGATGTTATTATTCTCTGAATGATCGATACAATTTATTAAGTTTACTATGCTACTAACAATTTGGCAAAGTATGTTGCTAAGATTTTGCAGATTCGGAAAATAGGACAAAGTTTATGCTCAAAGAATATGTGGATTTGCCACATATGAGAAGTTGGATCCAGCCGGATTGTGCTGAATGATATTATGTACGGACAGAATCTTAAAGGTCTTATTATGTCTGCCTACATCCTCAGATGAGGAATTGTAAAAATGTACAGTTATGTATAATTTCTGATTCCAGAAGGGATCTGGGCTAGACCGGAGGTTTTCTTATCTCCATTCTTTCCTACCGGTGCCCACACTGAATGGAGATGTAATATTTTAAAAAAATAATAATAAAATGTTGGCTACGGCCTTTTATCGATCAAAAAAAAATATAAATATTATATATATTAATATATAGTATAAATTCAATATTAAATTAACAAACAAATAAATAAATCAAATCTATGCACATAATATTTATTTAACTTTAATGTTATGTTTTTTATCGGTGATATATATATATATATATATATATATATATATATATATATATATATATATATATATATATATATATATATATATATATATATATATATATATATATATATATATATATATATATATATATATAGTAAATATATAAATATTAAATATTAAATTATATATATTAATTAATATATAATAATGTAATAATAAATATGAATATTGTTATGGTAAAGACTTGTTCCTTCTAATTGATCTATTTTCCATCACAATAAAATGAACAAATTATAATTGTAAATGAAAAAATAATAATTTTTTTTTGTTAAGATTAAGCATGTTTACATGTATATCAAGGGTAGAACTTTGATGAACACACATAATTGTTTGATCATATGAAAGAAAGAAGAATGAGAAATGATTATTGCAATGTACACGACTACATATAGAAACAAGAAAGCAAGACAAAAAAGAGTAAATGCTTGTTGCAAGTCATCAAGTTAATCAATTGTTCTAGATCAAAGCCAAGTAAATTGTACTAATTCAACTGGTATGTTTTCACATCCAAATTTAATGATTTGAGCCCAACATTAAAATTATACTTCAGTTTTTTCACTCAAGTTATGCATTCCTAGCATGTCAAAGATAATTTAATTTTACTAAAAAAAGTGCACATGACTCTATTTTAGAGAATGAATATAATATTTGAATGTTGATGAAATCTTTGCCCATGGTGAATGGACAAGACATGACCTCTTCAAAAGAACAAGTTGGATATACTTTAATGAATATTGCTTGCTTAAGATTTTCTATATTAATTTCTAATAGTTGGAAGGTTTTCAATGATCAAATAAACATGTCAATAATATCATAATCCATCAATATGCTATGTAGAACACACAATCTATAAAAAACATGAGAAGATCATTTCATGAAGAACACCACTTATTTCAAACCCAATGTGATTTTCTTGGTAATGGAGCTTGATTATCTTCCCAATTTAGATATTTTGTTTCAATTGTGTTTGGATCCTATTTCTAGAACTTTGTTGCATAGATAACATCATCTACTAAGTTGCCAACCAATTGACCTCATGTACTAGTAATGGAGTCGAATTATCTTCCCAATTCAATGGTTTTATTTCAATAATATTTGAATCCTTATAAGTGGATGCATAGTTTATTTGAATCTATCATTTTTCCATTAAGACTTTTGTTGTATAAACAACATTATTTGCTAAATGACCTACTAATTGACCTCATGTACTACACAAATGTATGCAAAAATAAACCAAAGTTTTCCCTAATTAACCTTCCATATAAATCTTCGACATAACCATTGCACACGAAGGTGCAATTGCTAGTATATATATATCAAATAGTTGCCTGTGATTTCCACTAAATATGGGTCAACCTGTTAAACACAATACTTTCCCATCTTTTCAAAAGTCAAAGTAGCATACATACATTTGAATACTTAAAATTGTTTTTTTTGTTTTTTTCCCTTGTCTTTATAGACAAATGCCCTCAATTTAAGGGCTCTATCTTGCTTTGTGTGTCAATAGTAGATGAATGTTTTATGAATCCATTTAAATTTTAATAATTTTGAATGAAAACATCGAGGAATCGTTTCATTAGAAAATTTGAATTAAATATAAGGGGAGTTTCAACATTCCAATTGTTTATGGATATTAAGAAATAATAGTCAAATGGGTTGAGTTTAATTGATTAAGTCAATGGCTTCTTATGTTTGAGATTTAGGTTCAAGTTTTTAAAGTGATTTTTTTATATTGATTCTATTGAGTCTATTTTCTAATTTATTATTGTTGTTTTGATTAAATAAATTAGATTAAATATTATCTTCTAAGTGAATTTGGAGAATAAGATACAACTCTTTTATGACATCTAAATTGAAAGACTCCTTACAAAGAGAATATTTGATTAAAAAATGAAAAATAAAATAAGTATAATTGAATTGGAAGTTCATTATGAATTAAACCTTTATATACACACACACACACATATAAAGAGTGCGTGCGTAAGTGTATATATATATATATATATATATATATATATATATATATATATATATATATATATATATATATATATATATATATATATATATATATACATGCACGCACGCACACACACACACACACATATTCAAATCTTTTAACAAAACAATTGGGATTGATAACAATTCTCAAGTAAATGCATGGAATTATAAAATAAAAGTATTTACCTTTACATTTGGTGTTGATCTTGTTGTTTCAAATGATGTGTTAACATGCTAGAAAGTTGAGATCTATCAATCAAATGTGTAAAAAACAAGACAAACAATCTTTATGAGTGATTTGATTTATACCCATATATCATTAAATGATGTATCTGATGTATGCACAATAATGTATTTTTTTTGTTGTTGAGAAAATTGAATTTAATAGTTACACAAACCAATAAGAATAAAGAATAAATGGTATTTTTCTGATCATTAAAACAAAAATTAAATTTTAACTATAGAATTTTTGTTGAAATTTTTGAATACTATGTATTTATTGGTTAAATTAATTAAGGAATAGAATTCCATGAATGCAATAGTATCATACCTTTGGCAAGAATTAATAAGAATATTATTGTAAAGATTATACAAGATTAAAACAATTAATTAAATGAGAATTAAGACTAATAAACCAATTCTCATTCTCATACAAAACATCCAACATATTATTAAAGAAAAATAATCTTCTTATATCGTAATTGAATTGTAGATAAACTATTAGATCAATATAGAAGAAATGAAAATTAAAAAAAAATCTTTTGACTTCCATCTTTTTAAATTCTCTTTGTACAATATATAGAAAATAAATAGTTCTAATAACCATTCTTTTAATCATCAAATTAACTTCCTTTTGTTTCACAAAAACAAATAGTATGAACTTACTTCTTTTCTTGCGATATCAAGAAACTTTAAACTACCATCTTTACAATAAAACGTTATCTTCCATATGAATGCAATCAACATTTACCAATAATAATATCATATATTGTGATCAATTTATATAGATTTACATTCAAAACATATTTTCTACAAAACCTAAATAATAATTAAGTTAATTATTATTGAATACATAATCCATGCATAGATTAATGGAAGATAATGCTCAATAATTTCCATTTGCAAGCAAGTGGAAATTAATAAATGTGGAGGGTGACAGCTTGTGTGCAATTATATTCCATCGTTGAATATATACATTATATATATATAGCTTGTGTGCATGTGCGTATCCTTTACGTTGTCCAAAGCCACTTGTGTGAAAACTAACTACTCCATAATAATAATATTGTATGTATATATGTCCACCTAAAACAATCTCAAATAGTTGCTTATGATATCGCTAGATACATGGTCAACCTATTTAACACTATACTTTCCCCATCTTTTCATAAGTCAAAGTAGAATGCTAGGCATATATTTGATCAATACTTAAATTAAATGTTTTGTTTTTTCCCCTTGTCTTTATGCACCAATGACCTCAATTTAAGGGATCTATCTTGCTTTCTTTATCAATACCAAACGAATGTTTTATTATTCCATTTAACTTCTTAATAATTTTGAATGAAAACATCGAGGAATGGTTGCGTGAGGAAATTTGAATTAAATATAACAAGAGTTTCAATGTTGCAATAGTTTAGGGGTAATAAAAAAATATGTTTTTCAAAGGGGTTGAGTTTAGTTCATTATTATTATGTTCGAGATTTAGGTTCAAGTCTTAAAATCATATTTATATTGATTATATTTATTCTATTTTGTAATGTGTGACGTATTCATTATGAAGGCTATAAGTATGTCTTAGGGGAATATGAAGAAAGAGACAACCCTCTCTCATGACATCGATACTAAAGGACTCCCCACAGAGAGAATACTTAATAAAAAACTAAGGAAATGACTTAAGTATAATTAGGTTGACATTGTATTATAACTAAAGGTTTCACTTTATCTAAGAGAATAATTAAAGTTAATTTTTTAACATATAAGAATATTAGGTACATAAATATTTGTAAATGAAAATAAATCTTTTTTTTTAAACCTTTTTCAATAGCAAGTCATCCATAACCTTTTACTTTAGTAGATCTTGATTGTTTTGAATGTGAAGAAGAAGTTGACTTGGACATTCTAGAAAGTAGATCAATGTTGTTTCTCTTAAGAAGATGTTTTAGTTCACCAATATCCTTCTTATAACAAGAATGTTCTTCATGTATAGTTCTCTTGGAATATGAACAAGTAGACTTCTCCTTCTTAGACAAGTCATATTTTGAAAATGATTTATTTTGTGCTTTCTCTATATGTGACTTTTTCTTCAAGTTCTTTTGTTTCTTGTTAGATTTTCTTGACTCTCTCTATCCCTTAGACTAACTAGTCATCAAGGCTTGATTCTTAGATGACTTGATGAGACTCAAAGAAAGAATCTTTTGTTGTTAATGTATCAACACCTTAGAAAAAGATGCCAATGAAAGCTTATAATATAAGTTGATCCTATAACTAGCTTGTGAGTGAAAAAGATAGAAACAAAAGATTCATACTCAAGACCCAGCTTGTTTAGTACATTGTAGATTAAGTATTTAAATGTCTTTTTTATCGATGCCATATTCTCTACATTGCACTCTCAAATCATTGACCTTACTTATAAAATCCTAGATGTTGTCAAAGTTCTTTGGATCAAGACTGGTCACATCATTATCAATCTAATAGCCTCTAACTTCATTTATTGTGCCATACCAAGTTTTTAACTTTTCCCAAGCTTCAAGTGAACTTTTACATTCTTCAATTTGAAACATAAGATCAAGGAAAACAAAACTACGAAGACATCCAAGAGCTTTTGTTTGTTCAAGAATCCATTTTATCTTTTCCTTATCATATGTAGGTTCAACTACTTTTTCTTCAACATATGGAGTATATCCAAGTTGCATTAAGGCATTCCATGCAAGTTACATAAAAATATAGTGTTAGTAACAGAACCTTAGAATGCTCCATGAGTAAGAAAAAATACCAAAAGTAACTAGATCAGAAAATACACACCAATAGAGACCCCTCTTTTCACTCGATTTAGAATCCCCCCAATAAAAAATGATTTTGCATTTACAATGTTGGAGTTGGTTTCTAGAGTTTTACTATATTTTTCATTTGGAATTGAAAATACTAAAGTACAATGAAATCTCATATATTAGAACATCAAAATAGCACCAATATATATTTCTCAAAACAATATTCAAGTTTTCAAAAAAGGAATCACCTTGCTCCGAGGTCATATGTGAAAGTTACATCTGTTTGAAGTTGAAAATTTGAGAATTGTCATTTAGTTTTGATTAGAAAACTAAATTTATAGAAAGATAGGATCATCTTAGCAAAAATAAGCACACAATTATGAAGAGCGTGAAATTTTATCTCAAAAAAAATAAAATTGCACTAATAAGAAAGAGATAAGAACCCCCCCACCCCCCCCCAAAAAAAAAAACTACAATTCATTCAAACATTTCTGATTCTCAATGTCATCACTAGATGCAAGAGAAGAGCATACCTTTCTTTCAAGAACAAATAACTCTACATAATTAACAAGAATTCTAACCCACAACTCACAACTAGCTTTGATACCATGTTAACTTTAGTTCTAAATCCAACCACGATTGAAATGATTGAAGGAAAACAAGACTAAATCCAAATATGAGAAAAATTAAGCACTCCCTTAGCATTGAACTAGCATTCATGAATAACTGAACTAGTGAACTTAGCATAGGGAGAGGTGAGGCTAATTATATAGAAAAATATGACCAAACAATTGCAAGAGGAGTAATTACTCTCATTTTCCCAAAATAAGAGGGAGTTTTGCCTAGTTGGTAAATGCCAAATTACATAGTTATGCTAACTTGGTAAGGACAAACAAATGGTTATGGGAGGTGACAAACAAACCCAAAAGAGGGTGTGACATTCAACTAATCAAATGAGGGTGAGAGTGACACATGTGATTGAATGAATAGACCATGTGTCATCACCATAACCATTATAATATACTCTAAACATGATTAATAATATGTGTAAGAAAAATAAATATCCTCTACCATAAGAGAAAATAAAAACCTACACTAACAGGGATTCCATACTCATTTGAATTAATGAAAAAAATTAAATGGTAGGGTATGTACATGAAATTGGATGTCCAAAGGTGGCCAAGACTGCCCATTTTTCTTGGAAATTAGTAAAATTTGACCATGGACAAGAAATTTAAATACGCGATACGAAAAATATTAGTATTGGTCAAAATATAGTTTCTAAACTACTATTTTGTTTAAATGGTGGATATTAAACTGTCAAATAAGGGCATCATATAAAGTATTTTTGTTCTTGTAAGAGAAATATAACATAGAATTAAGTGTGTTACCTCTAAAATGTGGGCTTTTTTTAAGTATTTCAAAATTAGATTCAATAAAAAATTAGCTTTAACATCACATAGTTTATGCCTAATTTTTAATCAATCTAAATATTTACTAGTTTTAAAGTGGAGACATTTTAGTTTTAAAGTGGAGACATTTTGAAAAATTAAAAAATGAACATGCTCCCCCCTTAATTTATATTAAAAACTATCAAAAATAAAAATATGTATAGAAATGAGTCTAGAATGTAAAAAAATAAAATCTTCTTAAAATTTGGATGAACTGGTCAAAGTTATAACCAAAGACTCTAGATATGTTGGTTTTCATCAAAAAATAAACACACTAGAAAAAAAATTGAAGATAGAAACGTTAATTTTTTTGGTTCTAGAAATAATTATATGGTTATAAAAGTAATATAGAGCTAGAAGTCATCATCACATTTTTAGGTCAGCATAAAAAATAAGAAAACCTAATGAAAGGCACAATCAACATTTAGTCATTTTTCAATATTTTGTAAAACACATGTCTTTGGGCATTGATGTGTGCAAGTCCAACCATTTAGGTTGGATATCTAGAAAAAGACTAACATTAAGGGTTGGTATTTTCCAAAGTAGAGATAACATGAGTGCGTTATAATGAACTTACATTTTGTGAATGTTGTTTTTTCTTTCATGACATAAAATGCATGTGTTATAATGTGCTTGTGTTTTGTGAGACCTTTTTTTGCTTCTATGACTCATAAAATGCAAGGATATTATGATGCACTCATGTTTTGTGAGATTTTTTGTGGCTCACAAAATATAATTATGTTATAATGCACTTGTGTTATAATGTGCTCACATTATATGCTATTTTAACAGAAAAATAATTGTTGGCCACCTTTTTCTACTTCATCTTTGTGCACAAACCTAATAGGACACAACCCAATGTTTTTATAACACGTGCCTAGTAATGTCAAATATATAAAAAATACTAGCATAGAGGGAAAAATTTAAAAAATATTCATTTTGACTAAATATAATAAATAAATTTGAAGAATAGTCATACAATAGCTCAATTTTAATTACTTTTTATAGATATAGCTAAAGTGTCTATAACAAAAGAGATAGATTTAGTTAGGGTTGATATTGGCAGCATAGAGATACACCACTTGCATTAGTTGAAAACATAAAAAGGTGAACCTATGGAGTCCAATTAAAACTTTAAAAGGTGCCAAAGGCTAGTAACAAAAAGGAGCACAACATAAGTAAAATTAGAAATGGTAAATCTATTGTAAGATAAATGTACCACATACAATTTATTTGGGATAGAAACTAAAGGTCATAACATGGAAGAGGGACACATCCTTATATTTAATAATATGTATATATAAGATAATATAGAGAAGATGGAAAAGAGGACTAGGAATAACAATAAATATATGAGTAATACATAAGAGATTGAAGAAGATTAGATAGATTGTGCATAGGAAGAATATGAGCGTAGGAAGATCATGTAGAAAAATATTGGCATTAATTTATATCAAATATATATAATAAATATATTATGACCTACACTAGTGATACATGAATGCGATAAACATTTATATTTGTATCTAATAATTTATTTGGTTTTATTCTACTATAATTCACTAAAATCCATCACAATAGTTCTACTCTTCTTCATCTATTTTCACTTAGATATAAATTATACATCTAAGAATACATACTTAGATCTTCATTCCATTCTCCCTCTCCTATTAATACTTTAGTTAGGCTTGAGATTCCTAATTTAACTATCATACCTCTTAGTGCTAACATTATAATACCTAAACAATTGCTAGAGATATATATTTTAAGTTTTCTTCATTTCTATTCCTTTTACAAATGAGAATATCTTTTGCATACACTTTTATCCTAATTGATTATGAAGGAAAGAGAGACATTTGTTAGGACCTATATATTCCATTATCATCTACACTTAGGCTATGTTGTTGGGGATGTTGGTGCATTATTTTAATTTTACATTTAGTTAATAATTTAATTATATATGGTCACCTAATATAAGAAAAAAATTCTTAGGTAAGTGTTTACTTAATTTAGTTGTATGTGCATCACTTGACATGTAATTTTCTATTCTATTGGAGATCTGTATGCAAGTCACATCTCATTTATCCCATATTTGTTGTTCAAAAATCACTTCTCTTGATGGTATAGCCTATATATATATGTAACTCTGATTTAAATAACCTTGAATCTAGAGTCATCATGTGTTTGGATATTTGGATACAATATAATTGTGATTTCATTTTAGATCTCTTTTGTGTTTAAAATAATCCACTCAAATCCACTCAAAAAATTATATAATCCACTCAAAAATTATATAATGCATATAATTTAAAATTTAAATATAATATAATATGTTGATGATTAATATTATAAATATTTAACTTATTGTTTTACTGTATAAAATGAAGCAGTTAGTAGGATAGGAGTAAATGACCAAAGGGTGGCGTACGCTGAGTTTTATTGATAAAATAAATAAATTAATCCTTATTTTAATTCATCATTTTTGTGTTAAAGTCCAACATTAAGGGTTAGTATTTTCCAAAGCAAAGATAACATGAGTGCATTATAACAAACTTACATTTTGTGAGTTTTTTTTTTCTTTAATGACTAGGAAAATGCAAATTTGTTAAAATGTGCTTGGATTTTATGAAGTCTTTTTTTTCTTCTATCTCATAAAATGCAAGCATGTTATGATGCACTCATGTTTTGTGAGATTTTTATGGAGCTCACAAAATGTAACTATGTTATTATGCACTTGTGTTACCATGTGCTCGCATTAAATGCTATTTGAATCAAAAAGTGGCGTTGGCCTCTTTTTCCTACTTCATCTTTGTGCATAATTCTAATAGGGCATAATCCAATGTGATAACACATGTGCCTAGTAATGTGAAATATATAAGAAAACACTACCACAAGAATTAAAATTTTTAAATGATCATTTTGACTAAACATAATAGATAAATTGAAGAATAGTCATACAATAACTCATTTTTATTTTCTTAAGATATAGCTAACTTGTCTATAACAAATCTGACCAAATCTTATCAAACTAATAATAGTATAGTACAATGTGTGATGGTTAAGTCATGGTGTTGTGATTCTAACCGTCAAGGTTCAAATCTCTACAAGGGTGTTATTGTTGAGTATTGAAATTGAAATAAGTTCTATTGTATGTGGTCTCACCAATTCATAACTCTGATCAAAAGTGTTTACCCATTACAAAATAAAAAACAAAATACATTACTAATTAAATTAACCTAAAAGATTATCTACCTTTATAGATAGTCAATAATGTGTTAAAAAAAACCTACACCCATAGGAGGCAGCTTGAGATTGTGTGGGAGTACTTTGGCATGCAGTAAAATCATTGTACAAATAAGGAGTGAGATCCAACTGGTGAAAGCAACAGTCATATGATTCCTCTGCCCAAGACAATATTGTAGGGAGAGGCAATCGACAAGGAAGCACTGTCATTCTTAAACCACACACATTAAGCAACATATTAAGTCTAGAAAGTGTCAGTCAACTCTGAGCGTTTAACACTTTTAAACCTAGAAATCAAAGCTTAGTGTGTGTGATTTAAACCGTCCAAAGAAATACAAATAGACGTACTTTTCATTAACATACTATTAACTTTGACAACTGTACAGGTAACCCTAGCCTCAATTATATGGTACATGGTTACCTCAATTATATGGTACATTTGAGAACTATTTCTCTTGACACCAAATGACTGCAGCACTGCCATGCAGTGAAAAAGGATAGTTTGAAAACAAACAAAGCTTGTTACAAAAAAAAACAAGAATGTGAAACACAATAAGAGATAGAAGCTGGCATGGTTTTGTCTGGATTGATAGTCGACGAACTTCATATGGCTTTAATGCCCATTTTCTCACATTTCAAAGAGGTATCGTAGTCATGCTGATTTTGATTTTGATTTGGCCCCACTGTGTCTGTAAATCGATGAATCTTCAAATGAGGTGTCCATTTTTTGTGAATAAACGTACTTGTCTTGCGGTCCTACCCATTATTCCTCAACCTCCTTATCATCCAGATATTGTCCCGTTTTGTACGTCACCTGCTCTAGACTTCTGAATTATCTTGTGTTTCTTTACATGTAAAAAGCAATCATACTTATGTGCAATAAGCATGCTGACAGATATTTTCTTTTGGTGCAGTGTAATTTAAGTAATTAAGAAATTTCTAAGGATTGTAATTTTTAATATATTATATTATACAAGATTTAAATTAGTTGTCAGTTGTTTCTGAATTTAATTCTGTTGGATTAGTTTAGTTTCGACATTACAGGTCGCATTCTATGATCTATCATCAGAGTAGTAGAGAGGAAGAGGAGTAGAAGAGGAGTAGAATGGATTAGTTTAGCTTCAACATTACAGGTCACTTTCAAAGAGTAGAGTTAATTTAAGTAATTGTAAAATCTTAAAGAAATGCAAATCTTTTATTTCTTTTTTAACGTAGTATATTATATTAAATTTAGATCAAATGTTAACTTCAATAGACATGACACCATGCACTTTCATTTGGTGAATCATAATTTAAATAAGAAAAAATAAATTAAAAAAATATAAATCTTTTATTTATTTTCTAATGTAGTTCATTATACAAAGGGTAGATTAGAGGTTTAGTGCAATAGAAATGTTGATATGTAATTTCTTTTAATGAAATGTAATTTAAGTAACCACTAGGATACCTATTTATAGAGGAATATAGATAAAGTATGTAGAAAGATATCATATTTATTTATTATTTCACTTTAAAAAATATTATCATAATTAATATTAATTTTTAATTATTATATTATATTTTAATTAATATTAAATTATTATTAAGATATGATTATATTCTTAATTTTTATATTTTTATATTTTCATTAAACTCTTACAAACGTAAAAAAAAAGCTTTTGGTACCAATTATTATTATTGTAATCTCGCACTTTCTGGATTAGACTGTGTAGTAGTTTTTTGCATCTAGAAAGTGTGAGATTACAAGCAATGGATTGCGGGAATTTGATAGCATTAATTATTATTATTATTATTATTATTATTATTATTATATTATATTTTTATATTTCTATTAAACTCTTGACCAAACCAAAAAATATACTAAGACTCCATTATTATTATATTATCATATCATTTTATTTATTTTCTCCTCTCATGCAGTCAATTAAATAAATTTAAATTTTTTAATACAAATCATTTATTCACTTGGACACCTCTCAACTGCTGCTCACTCTGACTTCCAACTCTCAAAATTTTGAACTGGGCATCATTGTTTGCTCTGAACTCCTATAATCGAGCCTCTATTGTTAGATATGATCCTACACACATGAAAATGGGGAAAAATGGTTGTGTTGTATAGGGTCTTTCCAAATTCAAACCTCGTGTTGATATTCCCACTTCCACAATAGCTATGATTGATAAAAAGAGAGCTTATCCTTAGGAAGGACATAAGCTAAATCATAATAAAAATGTTGAGTTAAGAAAATTATACCTTAGGAATGATAATGGTGGTGATGCAATGCTCTTTAGGCAATTCCTCCAAGTGTTAATGGTATAACATGATAAAACATAACATAATCCATCATGTAATCATACTTGAAGATAGGTCGGTGTATCTTACTGCTACTTGTACTCATATCTACTCTTGAATGAATTGAATTGAGACTCTTCAATTGTGATAATAGAATGAATTAGACTTTGTGAATGATAAAATATTTATTTATATAGGGTTCTTAAGATATTTACAAATATAGGTCAACATCCAACAGTTAGAAGAAAATATCAAGATCTAATCACAAATGCTAGATGTTGACACTCACACATGTTTGAATTTGGGCCCATTTTGGAAGTGTTAGGGCATCGGGAACCCTCTTCTCCTCAAACTAAAGCATTAGGAACCCTAGTCCTCCTAATTAGGGACTAGAGAAGGTGGTGGCAGAGAATTTAGACTCAAGACATAAGATATAGTCTCAACATTAGTGTATGATAATAAGAGGATAGTATAAGGCCCAAGTAGGCATGAAATGACCCAAGAGAGGACACAATATAGTAGAGGCCCAAATAGAGTGTGACACTGTAAAGGGTTATAGCTTACTACACTAAGTTTAGCCCCCACTTTATCAAGTATATGAACTTACACTAATACTCGTAAAGTAGAGATAAAGAGATAAAGAGATAAAGCAACTAAGAGTAAGACAAAATAGGGATAGGATGACACTAAGTTGAGAGAAGATACCCCCAAGCTTAGGGTCTAATCTATATCCACACAAAATATTTAAATATACACATAAATGAAGAAAAGAAAATTAGTGTTGGCATGTTGGCCTTTGATGTCAAAAACTTGGTATGATATGAAGTTTGTGATATGGAGTTAATATTTTCTATGTGTGTTGATGTATTTGCCACTCTTGTCAGTTGGAGTTTATATGCAATACAATTGATGTTTGTGGGCATCTCAAGCACTCTTTATTATGTCCTTTGCAGTATACTCTATTTTTTTCATTCTGGTTGACTACATGACAAACCTTTGGTATTATTGGTAATCACTTCAAGGTACAAGTTTGCATATGAAGATGTTATATGGTCTCCAAATCTATTTAAGAAATACAAATAGATTTAGTTCTTTATCATAAAGAATCATATCATAATACATTAAGGGTTGAGGCTCACATACAAGGTTGAGTACTTTGTTGACACTTAACTTTATCTTAAACCCTATATAAGGGTTTTAGATATTTTCTTCTTCAACACATACAATGCTCTTGGTATTGCTATGAGAAAGTGATGTGTTTAAGGTTTTTTTTCCTTTAACAAGTTTTTGTGAAGACAAAAAGTGGCTTAAGAATGATCTTGGGGTTAAAAATATTTTTTGAATTTGATGAAACAGTTTGATGGAAGTTGTTCATTTTGGTAAATGGAGGAAGATGTTATACAGTCATTGATGGTCTATTATGAAACCAACAAATGTAGTTGAAAGCAGTTTGGAACTAAGCATCATGAGACCATCCCATTTTGGAGTGTGCTATAAAGGTTTTTGTTGTTACAGTTGAGGTTGATCAAGTTTTTAAAAAACAAAGAAGTGTTTAAAACATTGATATCCATTTTGAGTTGTCTGTTAAAAAGAGGATGTATTGATACATATATTTAACATAAATCTGATAAGAGTCATTTGTGACAGAGTGATGAGAGAGTGGTGATTCTTTTGTCTTATATATCTAAATTGAATTGAAGATCTTACATAAGGTAGTGTTAGATCAGCAAATGAGAGGATTGTTTTGTATTGAAAATAGAAGTTTGTCTTTGTATATACTTTACTCTTGGAAAATGAAGATATTATATGTAAACCAGTGAGGATTCAAAATCTTGTGATGTCGGTGAGATAACTTGATCAGTAATCAATGAGATTCTTCATAGCACGAATGATCCATAAGTGGTTTTTCACCCTTTAAGGATTTTCCACTTCTAAAACTTTTGTGTTACTATCTTGATGATCAATTTGTCATTGTGCACTCTTTTTGGTGAGCAGATTATCATTACACATTATTGGCTAATCAAATTATGCTTTACATTGTTTCGTTGATTCTTTTGATCTAAGTAATGGCTTAAGTTTTGAAACTGCCTTTTAAAATTAAAAAGGAGTTAATATTGTAAGTCATTGATTCACCTCCCCTCTCAGTGACCAAAGTATTCCATCAATTAGTTCTAAAGAAAACAAAAGGGTTGAACCAAGTCAACTACGTGAAGAGACCTCAATGTAAAGGTTGTCTCAATAACTAGCCTACTCATCATTCTCAGAATGTTATTACAAGAGCACAAGTGGACTTTTAGAAGGAGTGAGAGCATACACAAATGATAGGAAGAACCATAGTTTGTCAACTATAAAATTGTGTTATGCTAAGTGTCCATGATGGAGATGGCATGAATTATACTAGCCAACAAGCTATGTTATGTTGGGTGATCCATGTAGCGAGAAAAATGATCACTCTAGAAAGTCATGCTATACTACCCATAATCAACACCAGAAGAAGCATAAACAATAATAACAATCATGCTAACTGTTTGTGTTATGTTAGATGACCAATGCTTGAGAAAGCATATACAACAATGATCAAAATAGAAATCCTTTCTATACTAGTTGACTAGTGCATCAAGGATCATAAAAATATTTTCTAAAGGATCAATATAGCAAGTTACATTTAATTCTAAAAGACAGGGATGAGTTGAATACAAATTCAACTGGCTAGCAAGTTGCATTATGCTAGGTAATCCATGTATAATCAATTATTTAAAGATAAAACTAGTAATACATGCTATGATAGATGATCAAAACAAAGGTTATATGTCATGAAAGTTTCTAGAGATAGATTGATAACCACACCTCATCACACATTATGAAACACAACGCCAATGCTTCAAGGGTAGATAAATGAACATAGCAAGCAATGAGGAGGAGTCATATTCTCACCCTAAGATGTCAACATGTTTCTACGTTGTTATCTTAAGGGAAATTAAGATGTATCAAGGATAAACACCTTCAAGCACCATGAAGATATCATTTTCAAAAAATGCATGAATTCTGAGCTAGGAAGAGATCCTTATAAAGGATGCAACTATTTAACCAAGAAAGAGATCATTTTAAAGGAAAAATATTGCAACAAAAATTGTAAATGGATCCTTGTGAAGGATACATATCTATCAAAGAGACAAAGAAAGGGAGGATCATTGTCTAAGGATGCCTTTTTTCACAAAGGAGGGATATATTCAATTAAGGATGCACACAAGAGAAGGAGAGGAGATCCTTAAGAAAGGATGCACGTGTCTCAAAATAAGTTGTACATGCCTCCAATGTATAGATAAGGATAATCATACTAGATAATATTATGTTTTCTACCCTAGAAAAGGAATGGTTGCACTTGATCAATTTTACTACCATGAATGACAATGAGCCCCCATATAGAGTTACTAATGTCACATAGTGAGGACAAAAATAATATAAAATAAGTGTTATTTAGAAGGGATAGGAATTAGGTGCAACTCATCATCACTAGTAATTTGAATGATACGAAATATGAAATCTTTTTAAATTTTACACTCGAAAATGTGAAATACGATAGTAGGGCACCTTAGTTTGAGGGTGTCTTCATCAGCAAAAGATTTCAGATTATGGATTAGAAGGATATGTAGATCTATCTCTCTAAAAAATTGATGAAAACTATCAGATGCGTGAGAAATTTATCCTAGTCTAGGGGTTTTTTCCAATTCAAAGTCTAGGATTATCTATCTCAATCTACTCTACGCACTTGCAACTCTCTATTATCATATCTAAACCTACAAATATGAAAATGGAGAAAAATGGTTATGCTATATAGGAGCCTGCCTAAATCAAGTTTTGTGTTGGTGTTCCCACCTCGACAACATCTATGATTGATGAAAAAGATAGCTTATACTTGAAGGAAATTGGCTAAATTATAGTTGAAATGTTTAATTGACAATATCATAGATTGATAATGGGGTGATGCAATTATTTTTAGACAAGTTCTCCAAATGTTGATACAATAAAATGATAAAACATAGCATAATTTATCATGAAGTCATACTTGAAGATAGGTTGTAGTTTGTTGCTCCTTATACTTAGATCTACTCTTGAATAAATTGAATTGAGACTCTGCAATTGTGATAATACAACTAATTAGACTTTATGAATGATAAAATATTGCTTTATATAGAGTTCTCAAGGTATTTACAAATTTAGGCCAAAATCCAATGATTGAATAAAAATATCAAGATCAAATCACAAATGATGGAGGGTAACACACACACATAATTTAAATTTTGGCCCCTTTGGAGGGACTAGGCTGTTGGGCGCCCTAGTCCACTAAGACTAGGGAATTGGGTGCCCTAGTCCTCCCAATTGGGGACTATAGAAGGTGGTGGCAAAGTAACTAGACCTGGGACATAGGATCTAGTTTCAACATAAGCATACGACAATATTAGGATAATATAATGCCCAAATAGGCTTGATATGATCGAGAGAGGGCACACTAGAGTAGAGACCCAAATAGAGTGTCAAATTGTAAATGTTTACAATTTACTATATTACAAATCCAAATATGGTTCATTACTTTTATTGGCTCTAAACACATTCTAGATATAGATCTCCTAGCAATAATTTTTTTTTTTTTCAATTGGAGACTCTTCAATTGTGATAATACAATGAATTAGACTTTGTGAATGATAAAAGATTGATTTATATAGATTTCTCAAGGTATTTAAAAATTTAAGCCATCCAATGATCAAATGAAAATATCAAGATTAGATTACAAACGATGGAGGCTAACACTGACACACATTTGAATTTGGTCCTCTTTGGAGGGACTAAGGTGTTGGGAACCCTAGTCATTTAGACTAGTGTATTGGGTGCCCTAGTCCTCCCAATTGGGGACTAGAGAAGGTGGTGGGAGAGTAACTAGACCTAGGACATAGGATCTACTTTCAACATTAGCATATGACAATAATAGTATAATATAAGGCCCAAATAGGCTTGAATCATCAAACATTAGAGTAGAGGCCCAAATAGAATGTCAAATTTTAAAGGGTTGCAATTTACTACGCGCTACAAGTCCACATATGGTTTATTACTTTTATTGGCTCTAAAAGACATTCTAAATATAGATCTCCTAGCAAGAATAGATTTGTTTTTCAAGATTTTGGTCTAGTAAAAGAGATTTATAGTAGAGACCCTTATTCTAAAAGGTCAAAGTATACTTATTACTTAAAATTGTGTAAATCTAATACTCATATTATTCCTTAAACCTATTTATAATCAAGAATCTAACTTGATATCTTTCATGATCAATATGCTGACCATAATGTATCAAAATCTCGGATCTTTTAAGTAGCTTGTGTTAATTATGGGTAGCTTGGACAGCTGTTCGTCCTTACCCAGAAATAACAGCATTAGTTATGGGTAGTTTTGGACAGCTGTTCGTCCTGACCTAGAATTAGAAAATGGTTGTTTTTGTCAAACAAGTATTGTTAGGATAAAAACAATTGTTATTTAATAGTGGCTCTTTTTAGGTGACACCTCATAGCCAAAATTAGTAATTGGTTATTGAGTTGTCTTAATCTCAGCCGTTGGTTTGAATTAATCTTGGCCGTTGGTTTTCCAACAAGTAGTATAAAAAGGGGTCATGGGTCATTTGGAAAACAAGAAGTTTTGAGAAGAATTTGCAGTGATAGCAAATAGTCTTGCAGTGTTAGCAAGAGGCGTAGTGATAGCGTTGATATAGCAGTGGAGGATATCAACAGGAGATATTAGGAGTTTGTCGGAGTTCTGCCAGTAAGAGGCAAGGAATTCTTTTGTAATTCTTATATTGCTGAAGATTAATATATTTTCCATCTGTAGAACTGGTTTTCCCTTAGGGGTTTTTCCAGGGACGATTGTCCAAAAATATTGTGTCCTTGTGTTGCTTATTTCTTTCTGTATTTTTAGTGAAGTTGCAGTTGTGTTATTTTTCGATATTCAGCTGTAAATTTATTTTCAGCAGTTAAATAATTTTTATGAGATAGGAGATTAATAATCAGTGACTGCAATAGAATTTCTACATGGTATCAGAGCTTTGTTGAGGGTAGAAAAGGTTTACCCTAAGCAAAGGAAAGAAATTTGAGTTTGACCTCTTTCGAGTTATTGTTTTCCTTTCTTTCTTTGAGATGGCCTCAGCAGGTTTGAGAGATCAGGACAGATTGGATGGTGCCTCAAATTTTGGTGTCTGGAAAGCCAGAATTTCTTTATTGCTGGAAGAGAATGGTATCAAGGAATATGTTACCAGTACTGTAGCTATACCTACAGATCCAGTACAACTTGCAGCATACAAGAAGGATGATGCCAAGGCGAGGAGGATAATCCTTGATGGTGTCAAGGACCATGTTGTTCCACATATCGCAGAGTTAGATACAGCGAAGAAGATGTGGGACGCCATTCTGAATCTGTACCAGAATGCTACCACTAACCGGAAGCTGATTCTCAGAGAAAAATTGAGGAATACCCGGATGAACAAAGGAAAAAAGATAAGAAGGGAAAGAACCAAGTGGCAGCTTCAGCAAGTGCAGAGGAGCTCTCTAGTAGATTGGAGGATGAGTTTGCACTCATAGCCTGTATGATTAGCTCAACCTCACAGAGTGTTTGGTATATAGACAGTGGGGCGTCATTTCATATGATAGGAGTTCAAGAGTACTTCTCCAGCTACAAGGAGGAGAACACCAGAATCCAGATCTCTATGGGGAACTTGTCCTAGCTCAACTCAGTTGGGAAAGGAACTGTTCAGCTTCAGAGGGAGAATGGAAAGGTAATTCCTCTTCATGATGTGTTGCATGTGCCAGGCTTAGGTATGAATTTGGTTTCTATATCTGTCCTTCAGGATAAAGGGTATAATGTTCTCTTTAGAGGGATGCATGTTTTGATTAAGCATAAAGATTGGAAATCACCTGTATCTATTGGAGTTAGGAGTGGTCGCCTTTATAGGTTACAGTTTGATACTCCTAAGGCACTCATGAGCAGTAGTAACCCTAGAGATCTTGGAGAGCTATGGCATAGGAGGATGGGCCATATTCATCATGGAGCACTTAGATTGCTTCGTGAGATGGTGACAGGTGTTCCAGAGGTGAGCACAGAGCATGATGATGTATGTAAGGGATGTGTGTTGGGAAAGTTTGCAAAAGCATCTTTTCCAAGGAGTGACACCAGATCTACGGGTGTTCTTGATCTAGTACATTCAGATGTATGTGGACCAATGTCGACAAAGTCTCTCAAAGGATATGAGTATTATGTTACCTTTATTGATGATTTCTCCAGGAAGACCTGGATATACTTCTTGAAGACCAAGGATGAGGTTTTCAGTCGCTTCCAAGAGTTCAAGGCTCTTGTGGAGAACTCAACAGGAAGGAAGATAAAGGTTCTTCGGTCAGACAATGGAGGCGAGTACAAAGGAAATGACTTCCAGGATTTCTGTACCAGAGAAGGAATCAAGAGAGAGTGGACTGTTCCTTACAATCCACAACAGAATGGAGTTGCTGAGAGGAAGAACCGTTCTATTTCGGAGGCAGCAAGGGCTATGCTACATGACCAGGACATGCCCCGCTACTTATGGGTAGAAGCGTGTAGTACAGCAGTCTACATTCAAAATAGGGTTCCACACAAGGTACTAGGGAAAATGACACCAGAGGAGGCTTTCACGGGGAAGAAGCCAGATGTTGGTCACTTCAGGATATTTGGGAGTTTGGCATATTGCCTTATTCCTGGAGACACACGTACCAATTTAGATCAGACTGCAGAGAAGGGGTACTTTGTTGGGTATAGTGAAACTTCAAAGGCATATAGGATGTTCATTCCAGGGACCAGAAGAATTATTGTCAGACGTGATGTCAAGTTCATGGAGGACAAGGCATTTAGAAGATCCAGAGATTTGCCAGCAAATGATCGGAGTGAGCAGCCAACGAAAGCTCCAAGTCCAAGTCAAGGACAGCAAAGCTCAAGTACAGTTACTAGTACAAGCATAGACTTAGGTAGTGAAGATTCACAGAGTATGGAGCAACTGGTGCAGCAGGATATGCATCTAGATGATATAGAGGTTGATATTTCATCCTCTACAGTTGGCAATAGGAACCATGAGGTTCAAGACATACAAAGGGATACTCAGGAGTCTGTGGGAGCTCCTAGGAAGAGTACAAGACAGAGGAGACAACCAGCCAAGCTCAATGACTATGTGGCATTAGTCAGCCAGTTGGTAGATAGTGAACCTTCCAGCTATCAGGAAGCTACAAAGCATCAGGTATGGCGAGATGCTATGGTTGAGGAATATAACTCAATAATGCAAAATGATGTATGGGAGGTAGTGCCTAGACCAACTGATAGAGCAGTAGTTGGATCGCGCTGGATCTTCAAGATAAAGCATGGTGCAAATGGTAGCATCGAGAAATATAAGGCGAGGTTTGTGGCCAAGGGGTTCTCTCAGAAGGAGGGAATAGACTATGAGGAGACATTTGCTCCTGTGGCCAGGTATACTTCTATACGAGCTGTAATCTCATTTGCAGCACAGATGGGATGGCAGATCCATCAAATGGATGTCAAGACAGCATTCCTTAATGGAGAATTGAAGGAGGAGGTATACATAGAACAACCAGAAGGCTTTGTAGTACATAGCAAAGAGACCCACGTGTGCAGATTAAAGAAAGCCTTATACGGACTCAAGCAGGCTCCCAGAGCGTGGTATGAGCGCATTGATACATACTTGCAGGAAATGGGCTTTGTGAAGAGTGAGGCTGATGCGAACCTCTACTACTTGGTGGTTGGGGGTGAGGTTCTCATTCTTGTTCTATATGTGGATGACTTGTTTCTTACTGGTGTGCTAGGGCTCATAGAGGATTGCAAGAGGGACCTTGCAAAAGAGTTTGAGATGAAGAATTTGGGACTTATGCACTACTTTCTAGGCATGGAGGTGTGGCAGACTGATGGAGAGATTTTCCTTGGTCAAGGGAAATATTGCATTGAAATCTTGAAGAGATTCGAGATGGAAGATTGCAAAGCCATGTCTACACCCATGATCACTAATTGGAGGAAGGTAGATGCATCCAAGGAAAAGGATGTTGATCCCACCCTATACAGGCAGCTGATTGGTTCGCTCATGTATTTGGTCAACACCAGGCCAGATATAGCCTTTGCAGTAAACTCTCTTAGTCAGTTCATGGTAGAGCCAAAGAGAGTGCATTGGACGGCGACTAAGCATGTGTTGCGTTATCTTCATGGTACAGTTGAGTACGGGATCAGATATGTTCGAGGTGAAGGTATCAAGTTGATAGGCTATACTGATGCAGATTGGGCAAGCAGTACAATGGACAAAAGGAGTACTTCAGGATGTTGTTTCAACTTGGGATCAGGAGTTGTTTCTTGGTTCAGCAGGAAGCAAAAATCTGTGGCCTTGAGTTCATCAGAAGCAGAATACATAGCAGCCAGCATGGCGACGTGTGAAGCTATATGGCTTCAGAAGTTGCTAGTAGCCTTGTTTGGTCAGAAGGTTGAGACTACAGTGATACACTGCGACAATCAGAGTTGCATCAAGTTGACTGAGAATCCAGTGTTTCACGATAGATCGAAACATATAGACATCAGGTATCACTTCATCAGGGATTGTGTACAAAGGGGGATTGTTCAGCTACAGTACATACCTACAGAGGAGCAGGTAGCAGACATTCTAACAAAGGCATTGGGTAAGGAAAAATTCATCTTCTTTAGAGATAAGATGGGTGTCGTGCAGAACAGCTTCCTCGCTAAGAGGGAGTGTTAATTATGGGTAGCTTGGACAGCTATTCGTCCTTACCCAGAAATAACACCATTAGTTATGGGTGGTTTTGGACAGCTGTTCGTCTTGACCTAGAATTAGAAAATGGTTGTTTTTGTCAAACAAGTATTGTTAGGATAAAAACAATTGTTATTTAATAGTGGCTCTTTTTAGGTGACACCTCATAGCCAAAATTAGTAATTGGTTATTGAGTTGTCTTAATCTCAGCCGTTGGTTTGAATTAATCTTGGCCGTTGGTTTTCCAACAAGTAGTATAAAAAGGGGTCATGGGTCATTTGGAAAACAAGAAGTTTTGAGAAGAATTTGCAGTGATAGCAAATAGTCTTGCAGTGTTAGCAAGAGGCGCAGTGATAGCGTTGATATAGCAGTGGAGGATATCAGCAGGAGATATTAGGAGTTTGTCGGAGTTCTGCCAGCAAGAGGCAAGGAATTCTTTTGTAATTCTTATATTGCCGAAGATTAATATATTTTCCATCTGTAGAACTGGTTTTCCCTTAGGGGTTTTTCCAGGGACGATTGTCCAAAAATATTGTGTCCTTGTGTTGCTTATTTCTTTCCGTATTTTTAGTGAAGTTGCAGTTGTGTTATTTTTTGATATTCAGCTGTAAATTTATTTTCAGCAGTTAAATAATTTATATGAGATAGGAGATTAATAATCAGTGACTGCAATAGAATTTCTACAGCTTGCTTGTTTATGTTAGAGAAAGGAAACACAATATTCTAACAAATTGAAATGCATCTTCTATCAACAATAACATAAATAGATCTAAATGTTGAGTCTCCCCTTTTGATCTATGTACAAATTAATTGCATTGTAATTATTTTTCATTTAATGAAAATAAAGTAAAATTTAGTCGAATATACATTTTCTATCTATTTTTTATGTACAAATTAAATAAAAATGCTCAACAACAGACAAATTTAATGTGGCTCACTCAAGGTGGGCTACATCTGTAGAAAAAAAATCATCCAACTTCAATTATTATCTAGCGAGTAACATATTACAATTTGTTGACCTCTCACATTCTACAACCACTTATTTATTAATTCATTGGCAATTTACAAATGTCGATTTACATACCAAATCACCAAACTTAAGCCCCACAATATGATCAATCATCACATACCAACAATCTCCTACTTGAAAACCGATCAGACTTCACACCAAACATAATTAATCTATTTCTAAATTGAAAGAGAACTACCTATTCTACCTATTCTTAGAAAAGACATTTAGTATTTATTTGACAAACAAAATTATCGAATTCTAAATTAACTATTAGGTCACTATACAAGAAACAAACACTCTCTCTTTTACACCCTCTTGTACTACAAATGGCAAATAAATAGATCTAGCACCCCGTTCCTTTAATCATTATTTTTTTTTTTAAAGATACAAATAAAGAAACGTAAAACTACCACCATCTACAATAAAGCATTTTTCTTTCATATCATTACTATGCAAATTTTATGTCCAAGAAACATCTGCATGATTGTGCAGAATGAGGTGAGCTTTAGATCAATAGAAAAATTGCTTAACAATTTCCATTTGCAAGCCAGTGGAGATTGATAAATGTGAAGGATGAGAAAGTCGGAATTTCTGAATACTTGTAATAATAAATGATAAAGAGACACAATCTTAGCTCACAAAGTTGGACTTCTACAACACCATGTATACTAATATTAGATTACTGAATACCAGTTTTGAATCCTCGTCTTAAACGTCAAAACTCTTTAAAGGATTTCGGTTTGTTTAATGTGCAATTATATTCTGCCATTGACTTATGGAGTTTATTATACTTTAAAATATATCTATCCGTAATGCATCTTCTGTGCTTGTTTGCAAGTTGTCTAAACCCACTTCTTTAAAAACTAACTAACTACTCTAGAAAAGAACAAAGACGATACTAATGTTGTATATTTGTTGACCTAAAGGAAGCTCAAATGGTTGGACACGTCTATTTTGGTTTCAAAACGACAGTACGGATTGACTAACACGCATGCGTTTTACACCGTCGATTTTGTAATTAACGGCTGCGATTGACTAACCTGTCGCTAACACGTCGTATGGAAGGTCTGTTTTGGAGCCAGAATAGACGCAGCCCAAATGGTTCCTCTTGATTTCGACTGAATACGGTCAACCAATAAACAACTATTTCCATCGTTTCAAAACTCAAAATAGCATGCCAATGCATGTATACCTTTGAAGAGTAGAGAGTATTGATTATTGAAGCTAAGTTTACTAGAAAAGTTCTAGTTACACCATTTTGCTCAACGAAAGTGCAAACCAAAATCAAAAGTTGAAGTGCAATTAATGTTCATGTGGGCATAAGGTGGGTGATAGCTAATCTTGTCTTAAAAATGTCATAATTTCTGCATAATGCGAGGACAAGTCGAAAATTACAGATCTTGACCAACAGAACTAACTGTGTC
This sequence comes from Cryptomeria japonica, assembly GCF_030272615.1. Taxonomy (NCBI): domain Eukaryota; kingdom Viridiplantae; phylum Streptophyta; class Pinopsida; order Cupressales; family Cupressaceae; genus Cryptomeria; species Cryptomeria japonica. The sequence goes on from NC_081412.1 coordinate 248,920,652, forward strand.
TTTCATTTTTTGACTGTGTATATAACATGAAGATTAATCATAAACCCAGATTAGCCAAGTCCCATAAGATATACATTATACTTTTGTGATCACTCTCTACCCTAGGTTGCAATGGCTGCCTTAAGGGTACCCGTGACTCATTGAGAGAGGCTGAATTGGACATTTGGTTCTTGTCCAAAGAGATCATTAGGAAGGTCACAAGTGTGTCATGCGTCCGGAGTACTGAAATTGGAAGCTACTTCGCATCATCATCTAACAAGACAAGGAACGTATTATTTCAATATTGCCAGCTGTGGAGCTATTACTATCAAATGGTTGCACTCAAAGCCATACTGTCCAAACTGGTCAACAATGGTGGGTTTTATCTTTCAAGGCTTACCTTCTCTCATTGACGTCATGCCCAATCTTATAGGTTGTAGTTAAAGTGGAATCCGTAGGAAAAGAAGATTTAGATAAATTTGTATAATAGAAATAATGTATATAATATAGTGGTAAATTGATGAAGAATATAATAATGTTTTTATGATTATATAAAAATTCAATCATTTGTAATTTAATAGTATAATCTTTGAGTATGTTTGATACATCATTAAAATTTAATAAAGTGTTTTTTTTTTTAATCTTAACAGATTATAAGTATCGAGAGTATATAACATATTTCTATTGACCTCCTACTTGTTGAATACTTAAGTCACTAATAAAGTTTTGTAAGACAAGATTTCTAACTTAGAATCCACAAATCTATGCAATTTTCAACAATGTTTTCTTGATAGCAAATTGCATAGTGTGAACTGTCATAGAAATATCTAAAATTATTTTCACAGTAGTTTATTGTTCTTTCCTTACTAAGAATAGTTATTTACTCTTAAATCCTACAAAATGTGTAATATCAGACTTGATTTTATATTAGAAACTTAAATTCTTTAAATTTATTAAAATATTAAATGTATTCTCAATAAAATATATCCAAACCTTTCTGAAGCAATCATATATAAAAGTTTAGAACTATATAAATTTTCCTCAAGATTGAACCTTTGTAGGTCCAAGCACACCACGATGTACTAAATACAAAATCTCTTTTTGATCTTATAATACTAATAGAAAGATTAACAAAAGCTTTCTTGCCAAATACATGATGCTCACAAAAATCAATTTTTAAATGACAACTAGAGACTCTTGTCAGTATACCTTTAGTTTAGAGACTCTTGTCAGTATACCTTTAGTTTTTAGTGCTTGAAGAACCTTCTCTTTTATATTTTTTAACCATTGATGCTACAATATTGTCTCCTCTATCCTGTATAATCTACGAAATTACTACAATAGTTTATAATCTATCCTGATATCTGTTTTCAATGGACTACGTTCTGACTTCTCATACCAATCCTGTTGGCGATTTAAATCACTGTAGATTCAAACATGGCTTAGTACAGCTGTTGAAACAGTTCGAATGATGGTGATATGGGAGCATTACTTCATCTCAACCAAATGAATCTACACCACATGCATATCTTTCAAAGCATTACCTGTAGCCTGGATATGACAATAATACTTATACTGTTCAGCAAAGAATTTTCCATTATCAATGATACTCTTAAATATAAAACATGTTCTAATTCTTAATGTATACTGTATTCTCCCCTCAGACAGGCTAAGCACTGATTATATTCAGTACAAAGTAGATTTTTCAAGATATAAACCAGATATGTTCTTATGACACTATTTAACTAAGCTCTGTAGAACTCATGATAGAATTGCACATATTTATGAAACATTCAACACCCCACGGAGTAATTTTAGCTCTGAAAACTACAGTAAAACAATCTATTCAGTTGCCTCATTCATACATTCATTCTCCAGAACTTAAAAAGAATATAAGAGAATTCCAGGGTCTCTATACACTTTATAGCTATAGAGAACGTTATATTCAATCACTTTATTCAATACTTTGATCTAATACAACAAACACAATTTTCTGGTTATGACATATCTATACAGGACTCACAGTTCACAGCTCAGTTTGAATCCATAGCATAGAGCTTTCATGAAATATAATCTACTTCCTTCTGCATTTGTGAAACCTGAAGAAGGAATAAACAAATTTGGTACTACATTGAATAGTATCAGCTAACTACTGAACTAAACCATTATTCTATAAAGTATTCCTTAATACTAACTATACTAACCTCCTTAGGATTGCAGATCTAGCGGCCTGCTAGTTATTACAGAACAAGAAATTATGGGTGCAGAAGGCAATGGATTCATTCTCTATACTTGGCAGTTCCCCAGTGTTTCTGCTTGATTATGAGTGGAGTAAACACTGCCTTGACCATACCCACAGATACCAAATATACACTTGTCATGATGGCACCTGGTGCAGCAACTTCCACAGTGATTTGGGTCAATCATTAAATCTACGCACATCCCTCTACAGCAGCTTAAGCCATAACCGCATGGATGCCCACATGATCCACAGTGGTATTCACTGGAATCAAGATCAACGCAGTACTTTTGGTCGCAGCATTCCCATTTGCCTCGTTGATGCTTATGAGAACGAGCACAGCTTTTTGGGTCATTACCACACCAATGCTTTCTCTTTCCAACGTTGCTCCTATAAGTTGCCTTGAGAAAGTTGGAATGATTTGCATTTGCCAAAGAGTTAGAGATAGAGCTTAGTTCTCTGCACTCACATCCTACATTGCTTAGAATTATGAGCAAAAGCATGTAGAAAACCAGGAAAGCCACTGATAATTGGGATCTGGTTCCCATTGTGACTCACACTTGATCACTGGTAAAAAGTGATCAAATACAGTAGGCAAAAGTGGACTTAATAAAGACAAACTGATTCCAGCTCTCAACTTACAGCCTTAACATCAAGTGTAAAGCAGTTTTGACGCTTCTGATGGCTTATAGAATCATGGGCTTTGACAGGGAGCTCATAACCAGTAACTCCAAAGAATACGTTAAGCTAAATAAGTGATGAATATGGGCCACAGCCTTGCGTACTGCTCGATGGAATATGTGGAGATGGCCAGATATTGCTCGCTGAGTTCTCAATCTTATTATCAACATTCACAAACGGCCTACTTAAAGAAGGGAGATGGAAGAGCATAGATGTTTGCTCTTTCCATAGGATAAATTGGGTATATATAACGCTATTTACTTTTGGTCGACGTACTGAATTGACCGGCAAACTCGAAAAACTCAGCCTGAATAGTTAGGCATAGATCTGACACGGATTACTGAGCACTAACGTTGACTACAACCACAGGCTTCCCATCCAATTCTACCTATAGATTCTCTCAGCACATTTTAAATATTATTTTTTATTTTTTTTATCTAGAGTAGTCTAATGATTTGGAGTTTAACTCTTTATAAAAGGAGTCTTTCTTATAGTCTATTTAACAGATCCTTATTCACATTACAAGGAAATCAGAAGTTGAACCTACAATTTGAACTAGGGGAAAGGACCCAGTAGTTGTGCACCCTAACTTCGCGCTTCTCAAAATCCTACTTGGAAATTTCAAATCACTCCGATTTTTTTATAGCAGCTTACTTGGCAAGTCCCCTACTTATAACAAAGGTTTCAAGGCCACATCATCAAATATGATGCCACATCAGCATGCTTTTTGCCAAGGTGTTCAAAACAACCCCCAAAAAAAGTGAGACCAATAGGCATGCAAAAGAGACCACAATAGTTGTGCAGCTGATATGGCATCACCTGATTGGCTACTTTTTACAATATTAGTACATTTCTTAACAACTAGTGGTACATTTCCTAACAACTGTTGGTACATTTCCTAACAAAAATTGATATTTTTTGTTTCAAACAATAGGTTTTATTTGTTCAATTTTTGAAACAAAAGGTATCAACAACCCTCACAACAATTGGTACATGCTCAACTACTGGGTCCTTTCCCCTATCTAATACGACAATTAATAAATGAACTAACATGACTAGACCGAGAGTAATCTGATCCTAGATTCTCTCAGTATATTTTAATCACTAATGGATTTTTGATAGTCAAGATCTCTAACTTAGTTAGAATTCGTGGATCTATACAATTTTCAACAACGCTTTGTTGATAGCAAATTGCATAATGTGAAGTGCCATAAAAATATCTATACTTATTTTCATAGTAGTCTATTGTTCTTTTCTTACTAAGAATATTTATTTACTCATAAATCCCACAAAATTTATAATATTAGACTTGATCTTATATTAGAACTTAAATTCTTTAAATTTATTAAATATTAAATAAAATATGTCCAAACCTTTCTAAGATCATATATAAATTAGCAGTGGAACCATTGTAGGTCCAAGCACACTTCTATGCACTAAATACAAAATTCCTTTTTGATTTTGAAAGTTTAAACAAGCTTTCTTCCCAATTACATGGTACTCAAAAATTAATTTCCAAAAGGCAATTAGAAACATTTTCAATATACCTTTTAAATTTTAGTGCTTGAAGACCCTTTCTCTTCTATATGTTTCAACCATTGATGCCACAATTACATCTCTCTTAGATATATCTATGTAAAAGATGTCAATGGATATCATTCTTGATATACCTATTTTATTGCACTTGTATATAGTAATTTAATTTATGCAACTTTCTAATATAGATTTACCATAACAATCAATTTACCACTGATGCAAACATCCTTTGGTATCACATGGACTAGGGGGACACTAGACCTCGTGGCCTCATGCTTTACCACAAGAAGCTCTCACCAATCAAGCTAGACCACAATCCTATATATAATTTATTTCCTTAACAATCAAAAATAAAACAACCTATCCAAGTGACACATTTTATGAAAAATATTAAAAATAAATTTTAATTTAAATGTCATGTTATAGTTTTATATTTTTTATTATTTTAATACACCACTCTTACTTCCACCCCTACCTTAACTCTATAACACCTCTCCACATAATCTATATCATCTAATCATATCAACTTTTAGAATGATAACCTGCCTGTTTGCAGATTGTGGCCACACTTCAACTTGAATGATATTTTTATTATATCATCTAATTATATTTTTTAAACGACATATCTATACAGGACTCAAAGCTCACAGCTCAGTTTGAATCCATAGCATAGATCTTTAATGAATAATATTCTACTTCCCTCTGCATTTCTTCACAACTCATGAAGAAGGAATAAACAAATTCAGTACTACATTGAATAATAAAAGCTAGATGACTACTAAACCATTATTCCATAAAGTATTCCCTAACACTAACTATACTAACTTCCTTAGGATTGCAGATCTAGCCTGCTAGTTTTTTCATAACAATAAATCATGGGTGCAGAAGGCAATGGATTCCTATACCATACTTGTCAGGTTCTCAGTGTTCCTGTTTGATTATGAGTGGATTGAGCACGGCCTTGACAATACCCACAGATACCAAATTCACACTTCTTCTTATCATCGCACTGGTTGAAGCAACTTCCACAGTGATTTGGGTCACTCATTAAATCTACACATTTCCCTTTACAGCAGCTGAAGCCATAACCGCATGAATTCCCACAATTTCCACAGTGGTATTCATTGGAATCAAGATCAATGCAGTACTTTTTGTCGCACCATTCCCACCTGCCTGGTTCATCCTTATGAGCACGAGCACAGCAGTTTGGGTCATCACCACACCAAAACTTTCTCTTTGCGTTGTGGCTCATATAAGTTGCCCTAAGAAAGTTGGAGTGATTTGCATTATCCAAAGAGCTGATCACTTCTCTGCACTCACATCCTACATTGCTTAGAAGTATGAGCGAAAGCACGTAGAAAACCAGGAAAGCCACTGATAATTGGGATTTGGTACTTTCCATTGTGACTCGCACTGGATCACTGGTAAAAGATCCATCTAATACAAAAAGGGAAAGTGGACTTAATAGATCCAAAGTGATTTCAACTCTCAACTTACCACCTTAACATCACGTGGAAAGCAGTTTTGACGCTTCTGATGGCTTATAGAAACATGGGTTTTGACAGGGGAGTAACTAATATGAAACTCCAATGAATACGTCAAATTGAAGCTGTGATGAATTTGGACCACAGCCTTGAGTAGTGCTCCGTGGAATGTGTAGAGATGGCAAGATATTATTCGTTGAGTTCTCAATCATATTATCAAGATTCAAAGACAGCCATTTAAAGAAGGGACATGGAAGAACATAGATTTTTGGTCTTCCAGTAGGATAAATTGGCTACATATAACGCTATTTACTTGTGGTCGGCGTATTCAATTGATCAGCAAACTCGATAAACTCAGCCAGAATAGTTGGGCGTAAATCTGACATGGAATACTGAGAACTAACGTTGATCAGAGCCCACAGGCTTCTCATCCAAACTGGAATCTAATTGTAGATTCTCTCAGTATATTTCAAATTTTTTATTTTGATTTAGAGAAATCTAATTTTTTGTGTGGAAGAATTTAAGATTTAGTCTAATCTAGAGTTTAGCTCTTTACAAGATGAGAACTCCGAGTTATAATCTTTCAACCGATGTCTAATGGACCTTATTCACATTGCAAAGAAATGAAAAGTTAAACTAACGACTTGAACTACCTAAAACATCAACCCAACAAATGATTTAACACTGACTAGACCAAGAAATTTTCCATCCAAATGTAATCTAATCATAGGTTCTTACAGTATATTTATATTTTTAATTTTATTTTGCCCAAATGAATCTAATGTTTAGTCTAACTTCAACTTCTTGGAGTTTAGCTCTTTACAAGGTGGGGATTTTAACTCTTTACAAGGTGAGTCCTCTTTATAACCACTTAAGTCATATAGCCCAATGACTTGAAGTTTAATTCAAGGTGAGTCCTTTTTATAATCTCCCGAACCATTTAGTCTTAGAGTTTAGCTCTTTACAAGCAAGTCCTCCTTATAATTGCTAGAGTAAATTAGATTTATTCTATTTACTCTAATTAAGTTTACTTAGGATAGCTTTATTTATGACATGACACAATTATTTAATATTGTTCATGTTAGTTATCTTAGGTGTCATTCTAGATAGAGAAGAATTAGTTTTATGCATTTAAGTTAGTTAGTGAAGAGGTGCCATCAATTTGTCATAGTTGTGATTGTTGTTCACTTGAAAAATTTGACATTTGGAATTATAAAATCATCTCTTCTGGGGAGTATCTTTTGCATTTTATCCTTTTGTACTCTTGTATATTATGGCAGACTCAACGATTGAATTGCTTGAAAAGGAAAATCATGAGTTGTGACAATTACTCAAGCTGCATAACTTTTTTCTTTCTTCTTTATCAAGTTTATCTCCAAATCATGAGGACAAATCTCTTGATTGCAAAGAAGAGGGTTATGCCTTGATTACCACTCATGCCCCTAGAAACATTGATTGTGATCCTTTGGAGTTTTTTGACACTTTAGTCAAGGTTGCTTCAAAGTTTTCTACATCTTCTTCAGAGTCACTGACTAAAACTTTCATCATTCCTGACCAATAGGACTATCATTGTCTTTCACATTTGATTGGAAAAAATATTTCATTATATTCGTCTTTTGATCTTGTTCCATATCAATTTCTACAAAGTTTTAGCTTGTCACTTTCTTATATGTTTGGGTGTGTTCTTGATTATAGTGTGGCATCATCATCTTTCAAAGACAAGGAGACACATGAGCAGTTTTTAGAGACATCATCTTCATTCTTCATGCTTCCATCTTTCTTTGCATATCTAGAATGGGAAGCATCCTTGCATCTATATATGGTTTTGTTTCTTCCTAAGGGGAGACAAGTTGTTTGTAAGTATTGGATCATGTTTTGTCTTCAAACACTTACCATTTTTGCGGGTGATTATTTACACAGAAAACTTTAAGAAACCCCCCTCGAACAAGGTGTAAAAACCTTGAAAAAGGTGTATAATTGCTGAGGAAAATATTAATTTTACTAACAAAATTTTGCGGTTTATGGAGAAAAAACAATAATCTCCATTGGCGAATCATTTGTGATCGCTCAAATTTTGTGAAAAATCTTGGCGAATTGTAATGTTCTTAAAACCAAAAAAAATATTTGCATGGGCGAATTGTAATGTTCTTAAAACCAGAAAAAATATTTGCATTGGTGATTTCAACCTATTTTCAAACTATAAAAAAAAAAAATTGGCGATTTCAACCTATTTTCAAACCATTGAAAAAATATATTGGCGATTTCAACCTATTTTCAAACCATAAAAAAAAATATTGTCGATTTCAACCTATTTTCAACCATAAAAAAATATATTGGCGATTTCAACCTTTTTCCAAAACATAAAAAAAAATATTGGCACCTCAACAGTCCCCGTCAAGTCATTAAAACACGTGGCACACAGTCGTCAGCCCACTACCTGAAAGACTGTCCATTAGAAAATCTCCTGACCTAGCGACAAGCCCTTACGACTCTATCTCCAGCTCGCAAGCTGAAAAATGCTAAGCCTTCATAACCTCAACAGCTAGTGACTGAGGGCAACTGAACCGCCACTCGCCAATTCTCGACCTCAAAATGTTAAGTCCTTGTCACCGCAACGACCTGGATATAGTGGTAACTTTAATTCTTTAACCCTTTTCGCGTACTTGCCAACATAAAATTGTTTATCTCTTAATCGTTAGCACTTCACTCTTAAGCTCGCGGCTTGATCACGTCTTCAGACATTTAACCTCGCGTGTAATACCCCGCTAGGAAACCCTAAAGGGATAAAGCCATAACACCAGAATAGAGTGCAATAATTTTTTTTTTTAAAGTTACACCACATTAAGATACAACAAGATATCAAAGATTTAGATTACATAGCGGAAGACATCAACTAACACCTAAAGAGTTTCCCAACGTGATTACTTAATAACCCATTTAACTTAACTCACACTAATAAATCCAATAAGCTGATTATCTTAATAACGAGATAATTCTTAAACAAGGATAATTTCTTTTAGTAAGACAAAATATAGATTACAAGATAAGGTTCATGCATTAAGATTTATTCATACCTTACATTAAACTTTTCATTAAAATATAAGTCATGCATCTAATTTAATAACACACTTTTAATTTCATCATAAACTAATGAGTTCTTTCCATGCACACTTAATTTCCTTAACAATAACTGAATATTTTCCATCAAATCCTAAGCTACATTCTTTCATGTTCCGATTTATTGCATTCAAGAGAGGACTGCATACATGCATTTAAGAATAATTTCATCTAACCCACTTATAAATTCTATCAAAATGTCATTCATACATGCTAACACTAAACATGAAACATAAGAATAAAAGCATTACATAACACCAAGATGATCTTAGAGTTCACCCCTAAAGGGCTACATCTCCGGGTCTACTCAACTGCAAGACCCCTCTCATAATTAATAAAGTTAAGAATACATGAGGTTCTCATTATTTACAATCCTGTCATTAAGGTGAAACATAACCAATATACAAACAACCACATCGGTCAATAAATACATAAACGATCCCTGAAAAGGAAAGGATCCAACTGAACATAATCGAAGCTAATACAAAGGTCCACTAGAGCATCCACAAAACTAAGTCATCATAACCCAAGGTCTAGCATGAAACTGGTTCTCACAAGGGCATAAGCAACAGGACGACTCCACAAAAGGTGCTCCTATCAAGACCATACAACAACACACTAGCGAACATAGGGGACAAGTGTCATCACACAATCTGGTATGGTTACCATGGGAGGTCTTCATAGGTTCCGGTCCCATACACTGGGTTACCTTTTGCAACCTAGTCCAAACCTCCGGCCCATCCAAGCCTCATGTGGACCCACACATCCTTTTGTGAAGACAAGAATGATGGTTTGCCATTTCAGGCCTTCTCACAGCATGTCGAGTTTGTGTTAGCACTCATCCCATGTGTGAGGCACAATTATCTTACTTAGAGATTAACATTCTAATCTACTGTTCGGTTATCACTTATTAGACTCACTTTCAATGGGTTACCCAACAACCACTTTGGGCGCATCCCCCAATCGAAAGCCACTTTCCCATACAACACTAGACTATACTCCAATGAACTCAAAACCCAAGGAATACACATGGTCAAGCAAACGGAATTCAAAAAGGAAGGAACAACCATTTGGTCGAACACGACTCAATAGAGGTACACTTATTGACGGTACTCTAACTAGAGACCTGACCAAATATGGTCAACCACGAATCATCATTCGACACCTACATAAAGGATATGACCAATACAACACCACAACAAAATAACAGTCAACTCGAGACTGAGGACATAAACAGGTACCCAAATCAACCATACGACAGGGTCCAATCAAACAAAGCAAGGCTTGCCATTACTTAAGCAAAAGCGAATACAAAAATTAAACTCGCATAGGCAATAACCAGAAGATACAATCTTTTCCGAATTGCTATAAACATTAAATGTCGATCAAGTTTTCTAAATGATCTAAGTTAGATTGCAATTATCCACCTCATCTAGGTACAGGTTGTTCTTGGTTTTCTAACTCTCTGAGGTTCATTTGCATCGAACATACATAAATACGCCATTATGAGTTCTTAAACCAATTTCACATAAATATAATTAAACAACCATTAACTAACTAAATATGATATTATTCTTCAAATAAAACATCATTCCCATACTGGCTCAAAAATAATCTTTCCAATTCCGTCTTTTCCAAGCCCAGTTACACTATACGGATCAAGGAAACATAAACATATAAGGAATCCAAATAAAGATAGTCCATTCCTAACTTAACAATTATTTCCTTACTTAAATATTGTTCTAGGTTCCACTACTTCCATGAGAGTCTCATCTGTTTTTACCATGAAGCAAATTTCAGTGGAGTATTTCTCCATAATGTGTTTGGAGATTCTCTCCCTCAGTCGCATTTTCTCTTGAAAATTTTTAAAGAAGCCTCAAGTTTTTTCATCCCTGTTGCTGCCAAGACCAGTGATTGCATCTTTAATCTGCATACCTACCGATATGTCTTGATCCCATCGTTTCTTTCCCAAACCTGGTAGCTCATTCATGAAATACAACATTAAGAAGACAATAAGATTGCCAAACCGGAATGTTCCTTTCTTAACACCTTTGATTTTTCCAAGATTTATCATTAATTCACTTCTTAACCATTCACACAAATCATACTTTCCATTATTCTTTATCATTTGATATGAAACATGGATATAGGAACTGGCAACAGAGTTCAATCGACTTGATTGTGTTACCTTGTAGTTGATGATCATGCTGGAAAATTTCACATCTATATCTTTAATGGTGTTGACCCTCATTGACCTTCCATCATGGGTTGTATCGGTGATCTTTTCAACCTCGGTGTTGGAGATCTTCTTCCCTGGTTCCTACCCGACTTTGGGTAAGTCGATGACCGCCTGAATTGCTTCTTTGGTGATCATGTGAGGTTGGTCCAACCAAATGAATTCATTATGAACCCTGCTCAGAACATATCTAATCATTTCGTCCTTGAATTCCGGTATGTACAAGATTCCGATTAACCCTAGGTCTTCAATGATTTGATATTCCAGCTTGATTATTTCGGAGCTGATTAGTATCACATATTGATACATTACCTTGATTTTCTCAGTGCCTAAATCCTCCAAAATGCAGTGAATATAAGCCCTGACATCTTCCACATAAACTATGCCATCCAGAACCCTCGCGAATGCGCCAGTAGAGTCTTCCTTAATTGCAATTTGAGGAACTTTCTTGAAAACAGGTCTAAGCCTATCCTTAACCTCAACAACAGTGGGATTCGCAATGAAAGTAGGAGAAGATGATGATCTGGATGCCATTTCAAATAAATACCTCGATAATAATCGTCAGTTTAAAGATCTTGATCACATCTCAGATAACTGTTGGAAATCCTTTAGAATGCCTTTTCTCGCTCTTGATCGCCTATGATTTTCCTTTTCTTTGCTCTGGTTTGCTCGAGTGTTGGGTGAGTGAAAATGAGTCCATTTTCTCTTTTTATCAGCGAGTAAACCCTAATTCATCACTGTCATAAATGCTTAGCGATGCGCCCTACCGGATGTCGGTTTCAGATTTTTATGCCAGATAAACCTCCATCAATGATCAATACCTCTCCAGATCTCTTCTGACGAATATGCAAGATTTGTAATGAATTTTCCAACCCCTAAGGCGTATGCCTCAGTTACCAGTTGAATTTCCTGTCGGTGCAGGAATGCTCTATTCTACCAGTGGAGTTACTGGTGCAGTTACCGGTGTAGTTGCATCTCCACTTGGTTCTTCAGACTTTCTAACCCATCTCTTGGTGTGATCTTGTTGTAATTCATCTACCTTCTTCTTTCCTTTCTCATTTTCTTTGTCATTGCTAACCGATTTAGTCTTGCTTCTGCAGTACTTAGCAATATGACCTATTTTGTTGCATGCATAACATGTAACATTGTTCTTTTGAATTGCTTTGACATATCCGGTGTCATTCCTTGATCTACATTGATTAGCCAAATGTCCAAACTTTCCACATGCATGACACTTAACATTCATTTTGCAATCTTCTGACTTATGACCATATTTCTTGCAATTTGTGCATTGACCGAGAACTGAATTGTAGTTTTGATTTGCTCTATTTCTACATTGTTTAGCCATATGCCCAAATTCATTACAAACAAAGCATCTACCATTGAATTTGTAAGCATTATATTTCCTTACCGGTTTCCTTCGTTCTGCATACCGATTGACTGATCTTCATTTGCAGTACCGGAGCTTTCACCTTGTACAAATCCAAGTCCTCTAGAATCTTCACTCTGCCTTTGTCTTTTCAATAAATCATCCAACTGTGTAGCACTTATCCTGAATTTTTCTTTATACTCACTTGCAGTAGTCAGATCATTTCTCAGAGTTATTATTTGTCTCTCCAACTCTTGTTCATTATTTCGAGATTGTACCAAATCAGTTCTCAACATATCATTCTCATTAGCCAATCTGCCACATTCTTCATATTTGTTCTTCAGAGATACAACAACATTTTCTTCCTTCTTCTTTTTGTCCTCAATATCTTTGACATCCTCATAGTCAAGTCTTGCATTTCATCCTTCATTAGCATGTTTTGTTGACTCGACTTCTGAAATTGTTCCTTAAGTGCATTTTTCTCTTCATCATCCTGGTTTTGCAAAAATTCCTTCCTCCTAGCTTGAGCTGATGATAACCTTTCTTGCAGAATAAGGATGAATTCATTAGCAAAATTCAATTTATCTTGTAGTTTTAAGTTCTTCAAGCTTTCAGCATCATAATCCTCAAGTGCCATCTCAAGTTGCTTCTCCATAGCCATATTTAATGATTTCGGTTTTAGGATCTTCTGCAAGCTGTTAAACTTCCTCCGAGGCACCAGGCTTTGATACCAATTATTGGAATACAAGGAATCCAAGAACACTGAGAGGGGGGGTGAATCAGTGTTCTGTCGGTAATATAAGATTTTACCTTATTACAACATACACATATAAACCGGTAAATGAAGAAACATATAATATGAAGTAAAAAATCCAGCCACATGAATGAACACCATAACACACTGAATTTATACATGGAAAACCTCAAAGAGGAAAAACCACAGTGGGATTTGTGACCTACAATATCAATTCACTGACCATATGAAACATATTACATAGCATGGGGGCTTGCACATGCAAGAAGGCACATTACTCAACACAAAAGAGTCTCACTGACTACAAGCTTCTGCTGAGGTAAAACAATAATGGTGAACTCACAAAATGCATTTGCAATGCCAAAAAGAGTTCCGATTATATCTTTGTTATGTACCAGTTCATAAAACCCTAAACCCTTTTACCGATATCTCCTTTCCTCCAGGAATGCTTTACAAACCATGTACTGATCATTGCATGATATAAATTTTGCATGCAAATGACCTACATACATATCCTTCGCATCACACTATTCTACTTCCTTATCATATATCAAAATGACCTAATAAACTGACTTATATACCCTTTACAAACAATATGCCTTATATCGGCTTACAATACAGTACAAAAGATATTCAATGTCGGCCCTATACAATAATTATAAAATGATTTTACAAATAAAACCTTTTGGATCCCAAACTGATGTCGGCTTCACTGAAGTGTTGGATGTCGGTGTCAGTGATGAACCTGATTACTCCAATGCCGGTATCTATCGGTGTATGCCTCCAATGTCAGTATATGTCGGTATATGCCTTCTAGAGAATCTTGTTGCCATCAATGACAACATGAATCCAATGAGTGTCAATTGCCAACAAATTCTATGTTGGAGAACCTCCAACAGAGAAAACACCCCTTTCTCATTTCTAGTTTCCTCCAACATCTCTATCCTCTCAGCATACTCCTGAAGCTTAATCTTGATCTAGTCAGGAAATGCAACCTTAGTAGAAACAAGAACAAACTCCTCAGGTACATTGGTGGCAACATCCACCATCTCTGCAGTATGTGTAATGCCCCGCCAGGAACCCTAAAGGATTGCAACACTACAAGGCAACTAAAAGGAGAAATAATTTTATTTTATTTTTTTAAACTTAAAACAAATATAAAAGAAAATTTTAAACAAAACCACGTGGGGCCCAAAGCTCCCACGGCAACAAGTGTTGCTATCCCCAAGTATGAGGAAGCAGCGCTTGCCGCATCCTCAGACTTGGGGAAGCAGCGCTACTGCTAACCCCAAGATGGGGAAGCAGCAAGTGCTGCAGGGAGAGGGTGTGTGGGCTGGGTTGAGCCCAGCTCCCCGCCACTGCCCCCAATCCCAAACTAAAATTTTTTTATTTTTATTTTTTTTATAAAATTAAATCCTTCGAGAGATGGAGCAGCAGGTAGAGCAGATTCATGAGCATTTGGTAGCTGCACAGGATAGGCAGAAGAAGTATGCAGATGCTCAAAGGGTAGATCGTCAATTTTCTGTTGGCGACCGTGTTTTCTTGAGAGTGCATCCGCGAAAGAGTCTAATCCATTATGGAAAGGGTTCTAAGTTGGCGCCTCATTTTGTTGGCCCGTTTGAGATCCTTGAGAGGATAGGACCTGTTGCCTACCGTCTTGCCTTGCTACCGAGTCTATCCTGCATCCACGATGTCTTTCATGTTTCAGTTCTTCGACCTTATCACCCAGATGTGACTCATGTTCTTGATTGGAACGCTTTGCAGGTCAAGGACGGGCAGCTTTCCATGGAGCCCGTGCGCATTCTTCAGCGTCGAGATTTGACCCTCAGGGGTCGCACCATCGACCAAGTAAGGATCCTATGGGACCCAAATGATGAGACCTCAGCGACATGGGAGGATGCAGTGAAGATGAGAGAGCTCTATTCTTATCTGTTTTAGGCTTCCAGTAGTAAGCCTAGTTTTGGGGGGGAGAATGTAGTACCCCTTCTCGATCGGACTTATTAGACTGATTTTATGTTGCAGTTTTCTATTCAGTTGACACCTTATTGCTCGACATTTTTCTGACGTATTTGATATTATTTCATGTTTATCTGGATATTAGATGCATGAGTTATTTTCAGTATTTTAGTACTAGTGATTTCTAGTATTTCATGGATTATTGCTTTGTACTGACATCTTACTTTATCTAGGCGATGTGTCATATATATGTTGCGTGTCTGCAATTGTATTGGATGCAAGGGGACGATTTTCCTTCACTCATTTCGATGAGACAGGGAACGTCGCGATTCTCCTTCATCGGTGTGCGTGCTGTGTATTCTATATTTATATGCATGCATGTGTGATTCGATGATGCAGGATATTGCAAGTACAAGTACCGGGTAGGTACAGGGTATCATCTCCACCTGGCTTCACAGGTCTAAGCATGCCTTATATGTCCGATGGGAGTGGAGGAGATAGCTGTTGACCCTAGTCCTTACCCTCAGTCTACTCTTGTGAGTGTCGTCAGTCGATCGTCCATCCCTTTTGTTCGAATTTCGAGTCTTTTTGCTTTTCCTCGATTTGTGTGCCATAGTGGTTCGGTTATTTATTTAAGTTTAAGTTGTCATTCTTTGTTGGTATAAGCAATTTATTCATTATTATGCCTTTATGTCTTGAACCAAGCCTAATTGATTAATTTATTAGATTTAAATCTATAGTTGTTTATTTTGGAAAAGTAATCATGTCTAAATCCAATGGAAGAAGTAAAATAAATAAAGTTAATTGCTTTTAATAAATACAAATAAAGCTAACTTATTGATTTCCATTTTAGTTGAAAAGTTGATTTAATTGCTAAATATGAGAAATGTAATTTTTTTAAAAAAAAAGGGAATTCCCATTTATTTTAGAGGAATATGAAAAAAAAAAAAAAAAAAAAAGTCAATTGTTTTATTTTAATGTTTTTAAATAGAAAAATATTTCAACCTAGAAGATTAGGTTAAAACATTTTTTTACTATTTTTACCTGGAAAAATATTTTTGGAGAGGGGATGCTTGTTTGGAGGAGAAAAACAAATTCTGGAAAAATTTCTTGAAAGGAGGATTTGGGTTTTGAATTAGCTTGGAATTCTGCTGAAACACACAACTTCTTCTTGGGAACTCCAGAGGTTGGTTGAATCCTTCTTGTCTAATTTTTTTTTTAAAAAATCCATGCTTTCTTCCAATTCTCTGTTTATTGTTTAAAGCTTGGTTTATGAGTATTGGGTGTTGAGTCTTTGCTTGCCATGAGATTGTTGAAGAAAAATCCCATCAATTTGGTTATCAAATTTCAAACTCAAACTCTCTCCAAGTAATTTCATAATTTATTTATGTTCTTCATTTTTGCTTGTGCAAGAAATTCATGGCTTTTGCTGGTTGTAGTTGGAGATATTGTTTTTGGGTTTTAGTAGAGTTATGCTGGCAAAATTTTGCCAAGCTTTTACACAATAGTTTCTTCTTGGTAATTTCCAGTTTAAAAATAATAATTATGAGTTAAATTTCTCTTGTCCATTCTTGTTTGGAGCAAAGAAAATCAATTGGGGAATAGAGATCAAGCTTATTCCCATTCAATTTAATTTTATGAATGAATTGGGCTGATTTGGGGGAATTTTTCTTGCCTCTGTTTTGTCTCAGAAGTTTTATTGCTGGTAAAAATTTTATTACCAGTGACTTCTATAATATATCTATTTGTTTATAATGTTTGTAAAAAAAAAAAAAAGAATTTGGCTGGGGAAATTATTTGTTATTTTTTTTTACAGAGATTTTCATCCCTGTATCTCTGTTTGATATCTTTCTTGTCTCAGACGTTTTTTTTATTATAAAAAAATAGTTTGGGATTGGGGGCGGTGGCAGGGAGCTAGGCTCAACCCAGCCCACGCACCCTCTCCCTGCAGCACTTGCTGCTTCCCCATCTTGGGGTTAGCAGCAGCGCTGCTTCCCCAAGTCTGAGGATGCAGCAAGCATTGCTTCCTCATACTTGGGCATAGCAGCACTTGCTGCCGTGGGAGCTTTGGGCCCCACGTGGTTTTGTTTAAAATTTTGTTTTATATTTTTTTTAAGTTTAAAAAATATATATATAATATAATAATTTATAGTTGTTAAAATATAATAAATAAAGTTATTTCTTTTTAATAATAAATAATAATGTATTGTTATTTAAACAATAATAATAATATCGTTATTATTTAATATTAAATAATAATATTAAAGTTAATTGTTAGTTATAATGATATTAATGTTAATTAATAATTCTTCTATTTGGTGATTAGATTTATTTTCTTTGTATTTTGGAAAATATATAAAATGATATGAAAGTTATTATTAACCTTTGGAATAAAAGAGAAATTGGATAAATTTAATATTAATTTTCGTTATACAAGTAATGTAATATAATCATATGATATTATATTCGATGAATATGTATCATATTGGAATTATTTTATATTAGCTTATATATATCTGTTTAATTTGATTTAAATGTTGACTTGGTTATAGTCGATTTGGGTAAATTGCAATTTTATCATCGTCAACTGGTTGGGGGGTTTAAAATCGTCAATGTGGTTCCAATTCAACCTTATTAAACATGTGACTTCATCATTTCTTTATGCTAAATAGATGCGATTTCTTTAATTCCATAAATCCTTATTGCGAGCATTTTATGTTGTTGACTGCTTTAAAGAAAGATTGCTTGTGTAGGATCTTGTGTTTTAATAATTGCAGTCTAATTGTTTAAATGTCGTTGCAATATGGTTAAGATTGTCATTATGTCGTTGATGTTACCCCTTGGTCAGGTGTCGATGTTTAAACCTTGAGGATGTGAGCCATCATGTGTTATGTCCCTAATGGTCAACCCTGGGTTTGTGACTGTGAGTCCTTCACCTGTGTTATGTCTGGATTATTTATGGTTGTCAGCCCCACCATAGAGTTCTCATAGAGAGTCTTATCCAGTTAGTGTCCTAGTAGAGAGAGTGGTTTTCGGGCGGGGGCCGCACCCGAAGTGGATGGCAGGATAACCCCTCGAAAGTCAACTATTAAGTGATAACCTAATAATTTGATTAGGGGGTGGGTAGTTATTAATTTAATTAAGATAATGTACCCCGTACACGGTTGAGTGCTTGTATAGGCTCAAGGTGTTTGGGAAGGCCTGGAATGGCAAACCTACCACCTTGTCCTCACGAAAGGATGGTAGGGCCCGCATGATGCTTAGATGGAGCTGGGGGTTCGGGAGAGGTTACCAGGATAACCCAAGATGGGGGCCGGGACCTATGGAGACCTACCTAGGGTAACCATCTTAAGCCATATGATGACACTCTCTCTTTAGGGTCGCTAGTGTTTTGTGAGTTGAGTCACTTGTGTACTGCGGAGTCATGTGAACTGTTTTACTTATCTTGCTTGCTTGAGGGTCTTCTGCTATCTCCTAGGGTGAACTCACAAAGCTGGTTCCCACTTTTTGGTACTTCCCGATTTTTGCTGAAATCATACATTTTTTGGAAAATATAATTATTTAAGCTTTAATAGGTCCCATTTGAAGTAATTAATTGAAGAGACTTAGATCAGAGGCTCTTAGATCAAAATTTCTTGGATAGAACCTCTCTACTTCTAAATCATACTTGCAATGGAGTCTCCTTTGCATCTATCAAATGCTGATAAAAAACCAATTTTACATTAGCTTTTGAGGGGTCAAACGAATTCATTTAGAAGTTTTGTTTTCTTAAGGATTTAGTCCTTATTATAAGCTTTCCAAATAGTATAATTTTTAATATATTTAAGTTTATTAATATATTTTTATTTTATTTTTTATGAATGTAGGTTTTTCACCGAACATGAACTTCTTTGTTCAATGCATTGGGAAAAATAGCAAACTAATTCAATTTTTTTTTGAAAAATATCTATGCCCTAGGTATTGATGTCTTCTTTCTAACAAAAAAAATAAAACTTAATTTTGATATATATAGAGCAAGTTATGTGTTCAAACGTACACCTATATCTAAATTATAATTAGTTGGACTTCAAAACTTAATAAAATAAAAAATATTCAACATATCACTATCAAACCAACTGCATGCCCTGGGTATTGATGTTACAAACCAAAATTTAAAAGAGATAAGTTTTTATCATTTATAGAAAAAAATTTATACGTTTCGGGATGCACATCACTCTTAAAAAATGTTGTTTCCTGTAAAAAACTACTTTTGAGGGAGATGGAAAAATCAATAAAATTTTATTCAAAAAAATTTGAAAAAAATATATTTAGAATCTACAAAAAGGATGTTACAAATCACTAGTTTACATCATCTTCAAATTCTTAATGACTTAAAAGTTATAGGTGTCGGAAAGTGAAGGTTTTTTGCAAAATGTTCATCTAAGTGTCAAAGTTGGTCAAAAAGTGGGAACTAGTATTGTGAGTTCACCCCCTAGCACGGTGGTGTGGTTCCATTATGGGATCACATGGTCGGGTGGTAGTGCCACTTCCCATCAGATATCTTGTTCCCACCTTCTTGTGAGGATTGGCTTCGCCGGTGTATCTTGGTTCTTGCTTCGTGTAACAACTCATGTTCTTGATATTGTACCTTTGAGGCCCGTGTGATCATTGTATCAACAACTTTGTAACCTTTGTACTTTATTGTTCTATGGAAGCCATGTAATTTATGAAATGTTGTAATTTAAGTTCATGCGATATATGTTGTTTCAATTATCTTTCATCTTATGTATAAATGAATCATTGGAAGTATATATGTTGTAACTCTTTAAATCTATCTTTTGGAGATCAATTTATGAATTTGAGTTATTTAATCGTAATTGGCTTTCCCTTTTTTTTAGATGGATAATTGGATTAATATTGTGATGTAGTTTTTATTAGAAGTAATCTTCGTTGGTAACCCTTTAGGATGTCAATGATAGTCTTCCGCTTATGTTTTTAATTGTGCAAGTTATGATTAATTCACTTAATCTTTTTTAAAAAAAAAATTATTTCTCCTTTTAGTTGCCTTGTAGTGTTGCAATCCTTTAGGGTTCCTGGCGGGGCATTACAGTATGGGCATGGGACGTACTCTACATATTGGCCAATTTTTTAGTCAACTCCTTGATTTGATCCTCCATCGTTGCACTCTTCATTATATCTTCTTTATACTTCTTTGCAATTACAACTAGTTCCTTATATGCTTCAACATTTATTTTCTGCAAGTCCATTGTTTTAGCTTTATTCATATAGGAGACATGTGTCATTAAATCTGTAATTTCATTATCCCCAGTGTCTTGCAGATTCCAAATTAATCTATCTCCCCTTCTCTCCCCTTGAATGTTCATGAAATGGGGCTTCTGTGTGGTATGGGAAAGTGACCAGATTGCAAGTCTCTTAGATTTGGGATCAAATACTGATCCTCTTACAAAATGTCCTACATCAACCTCCGATCTGAAAAGAGGATCCAATTGCCTTCTGATTTGATCAATAATGAAGGTTGAGTGAATGTCCCATCTAGGCAACAATAGTATTCCACAATTTTCTACAAGGAATCTTGCTTGTTCCACCGTTAAATCCTCACTGTCAGGATCATACAGCTGGAGGGTTTGAACAATTTGTTCATTTTTCTCTTTACCTCCCTCTCCCAAATCCAATTCTTTTCTCAATTCATTTTGCTTAAGTTTGATTAGGAAAATTTTGAACTAATCTATTTTTATGAAAGAACCATCTTCAATAAAATACTTTGATAGCATAATCCTTTCATCCATGTGAGTAGCCAGAGGTAAATCCACTTCTCCCACTTCTTCTTCAGCTGGCTTCTCCCTAAGACTATGTCTCATAGCTTGAAAGTATTTACCTTTCTCAACGACCACTATCTTAGCGGGGTCCTTCCTTACCAATGCTCCTCATTGCTCAACCTTCTGTCTTTTCACAGGTGGTTCCCTCATAGATTCCACCTCATCACCACTCTCAACAATGTCAACATCCATTACCAACTGATCAATAGGCACATTGCCTTGAGAGGACAATTCATCCTCTGGTTCTTGTGGCTCCTTTTGTCCTGGCATTTGAGCCATTAAGTCCTCATAAGCATTGAGCATCTTCTCCATTCTTTCCAAATAACCCTCTTGATGATAAAAACCAACGAAAGTGGGGTTACTCTCTTTGAATACTTATTTTATCCTCATCAAATTACCCCATTTCCTTCTTCTCTCTTGCACAACAACCCTTTCCATCAAATTCCTAACTACATCCTCTTTATCAAGAGGCTCATGATGTTTCACTTGTGCCCAAGGTGTCGTTCTCTTTAGTGCAAGTTTCATGAACTGCTCAGGGTCACAAAACCTAGAATAAGTAGTTACCATTCTATATTGTTTTAACCAATTATTAATTTCGTCTAAGGCTCTTTTGCCAATGGTAAAGTCATGAACTACCCACAATCTAGGCAGAAAAGTGCCCTCTCTGTGAGTTAATAAATATTCTTTATCAACTAAAGTGAGCTACCAAATGAATTCAATTATGACTAATCTCATTGGAACAAATTTTGGTAAAATGTGTAGGGGTTGAGGACATCCATATAACCTTATGACGGTAAAATTATCAAAGAAATAAAAATCACCCTAGTTATGAGTAATGGGCCAATTACAGACAAATTGTTGTGGCCTCAAAAGCCTCCTCACACCTAGGATAAGTCTGCCATCTAGGTTTGACTCCTAGAATTAATATTTTTTTATGGATTCTTTTGCAAAATAGGATACTAACCACAGATAAATTGAGAAAGAGGGATTTCAACATCCCTAACAGATGATATCTTTGTCTCAATAATGAGGAATCAGTGAACCAGATTTTTATACATTGTCCTTATGTCCAACCTATCTGGGCTATGTTTTTTCAACACTGGGGTTTGAATTGGGTGTTCCCAGAGGAGATTCAAGACTATTTCAGGAGTTGGTACTTCATTACAAACAACCTGACTATAAGAAATATATGGAAGTTTTCCTTTCCACATATCCTTTGCGGTATCTGGAAAGAGAGGAATAACAGAATCTTCAAGAATGATATTAACCCCTCTGAGGTGGTTTGGGCCAAGATAAAATATAATTTTGTTCAGAATGTGATGGCTAGGGGAGAGCATTACTGCAATAGTAAGGAGGACTTTGATGTTCTCAAGAGCTAGAACATCCCAGCCTACATGGACACCAACACCAACCAAATCAAAAGAAGTATGTGCAATTGGTCTTTTCCCCCTAATGATTGGTTTAAGGCTAACTTCGATGGGGCTGCTAAAGGGAACTCGGGGCCAGTTGGCTATGGTGGAGTTATCCGAAATGATGCTGGATTTTGTATTGGGGTGGTGGCCTTTCCCTTGGGGATTCAGACTAATCATCTGGCTGAAGCTATGGGCACCCTCCAAGCTATTAAATTAGCACATAATCTGGGTGTCAAACTGTTATGGCTGGAAGGGGATTCTAAAAACATTATCAATTGCCTCCTTGGTAAACACTAACCCTCGTGGACAATTAAAAAAATCATTGATTCGGCCAGGAGATTCTTGAGGGGTTCGATCAGTGCTACATTTCTCATGATTACAGAGAGGCCAACATGAGTGTCAACTGGACCGCCAATGAGGCAGTACGGAGCGGGAAAATCAAGATCTAGAATAGCAAGGGGAAGATCCCTCGAGTGGCACATGACATCTTAATTTATGAAAGATATCATGGTAAGCAAGGCCGGATTTGAAATCATTTCCCGAAATGATAGGGGAGGTCGTGGCAGCAAGAATCGGTTGTGTATGCATTCGAGAAGGAGGTACATTAATAATTGTTGGATCACCTCACATGCTCTGTGGGTTCTTTTTTCCTTATCGAGTGGAAGCATTAGAAATATCCATTTTCTTCTAGTAGTTTCTCCCTTGATAACTAGAAAGTCCATAGCGAAGAGTGGTATTTGCAGGAAATCACAACTGACACAAATCGATAACAAAATGGGTGGAAATCGCAAGAGAACGGAGGCAACCAAAATTGATAAATGGAGGGACCATCCTCAAGTTTGGGTTGTGCTGCAAGTAGCTAAGATGACTGATTTTATGGAGAGAATGCAAGAGAAACGACCAAAAATTACCAAGGATTTTTAAAAAGGGATGGAATAAAGACACATTGACCATTAGCAGTAGGCAGGTCAAGGTGAATGAAACCATGATCGATGAGGCTATGGGTCTACCAATGGACGACATCAAGTTCTATAGGGATAGGAAGTTGTCTGATGTTGCAGTGAAGAAATTCTCTAAGGATGAGGAGGAGAAAGCTAGACTAGTGAAGGGAAGCCATACTTACTACTTGCCGAAGGTAATTAAGTTGATTTGTTGATGGGTCTTGTTTGCTATTATAGAATTTATCACATTAGATGGGAGATTTACTAGGGTTTACAACTATCATTTTGTTATTCTCAACCATTTTCGATATAAAGAGAAAATTTCCAACCCATATTATTTGTTTTGTGCCCTCAATGTTGGGATAAAGGACACTATCTCCAACCCCAAAACCAATCCTTCTATTCATGAGGGTCTGACGGTGATTTTGTACAATCACATCAAGAATACCACCGTCCATCTAAACATTGCAAAGGTTTCTGAGTCGAAAGGGGAATTGGAAGACTCAGATGATGATGATGGTGAAGGTTATGACACAGAAGCTGATGTTGAGGATGATCACCAAATTGTTGGGTCAAGCAAGAGAAGAAGAAAAAAAGGGAAAGAGAATCAGAGAAAAGGGTCGGCCAGAAGGAAGCAGAAGGGGGAGGATGATGATAGATGGTATGACGAGGAAGATGAGACAGATGATGTTATGGATACTAATAGCGAGGAGGTCCAAATCCTCTCCAGCCAAAAGCAAAAAAGGAAAACTTCAAAAAATGAGGATGTGGGAGATAAGAACCGTTCGCCCTTCTCGACTGGATCTAAGGATAAGGGTTTGGTTAGCGAGGACACCATCATGAAGGAATCTAAGAGTGCAGATGTGAGGGAGGTGGGTCTAGAGGTGAATTTGGATCGCGCGGGAGACAAGGCCCAGGAAGGCTCCCATCTGGATATTGACCTTTGCATCAAAAATGGCACAGATAGCTTCAACAAGGTTTTCCTCTGGGTTCAAAAGGAAATTACAAGCATAAAAGCCAAGCAAACCCAAGAAGCCAACAAAATTGAGACGTTAGATGCTATTGGCACTAGTAAATTTAGCTCCCTCTCTGATTGTTTAAGTGAACTTACCAAAGAAATCAGTAATGTCGAGGAGATCATTAACTCTCAATGTAATAGCTTCCAAATCCTAGAGATCAGAGTTGGGGCTACTGAAAAAAGGATGGAAGGGGTTGAGAACACGCTCAAGAAGATTGGGGAGTAGAGTCATAAGATCTTAAAGGCCACCTCTGCAAGTATGAAAGTTCTTATCAGTAAGCTTGATAGTGACCAAGGGGATAGGGCCTCTACGGACATTACTGAGCTGAAGGAAGACACCCTTGAAGATAAGGAGACCAGTCATGGTAGAAGAACTCGCGCGAGCATCAGAAAAAAGCAAATCCAAAGCAGGGAGGTTGAGGAAATCAAACGGACTGCTGATAACATGGAGCAACTAGAGTTGGAAGCTGCCGAGCTTCTTAAGAACTTTACCTAGCCTTGGCTTTTTCTTTGTCGATCTTGTTTGTTGTTTGTTGTCTTTCTATTGCTAGCATTTTGTTTCCTAGTCAACTGTCTTTTATATGTTTGTTGTCTCTAGCTTTTTGTAGTGCTTTAATGCCTATCTTTTGATCTTTTATTGTAATGGATTTCAGGGGCCCATCAAAACCCATTTTCCCTTAATTAAAGAACATATATGTGATAGGTAAAACAATCCAATTTTGAAAATAAAGAAAAGAGGAATTGTAAGTGCTACTATTCCAAACCTATGTCCACTTTTGTACTGGCATAGGCATGTCGAACTCCACTTTTTCCAGTACCAATTCTTTGTCCATCTTGTCTGCATTGTAGTAAAAAATCAGGTGCATCAATATGGAATAATGTTTGAAATTAATAACAAAAGCATTCTTTTGGATGTCCACCAAGGCGTCATGGATGTGTTGCACCAAATATCCCACATAATCATAATCTGTATTTACTTTTGGGTGTTGAATGTTCATTGCCTTCATCAGAAGCTCAGTTGGTATCGTACTGCTCACATCCATCCCCAACACCTTACATAATCCATAAATAGTGCACTTCATATAGAAATGCAAAGTACTCAAATCAAACGACTCCTCCCCATTTTCAGGAATTGGAATCAGATATCGGTTGCAGACCTAGGCATTTATCGGGGAAATGCGTGCTTCTTCAGAACATTATTATGATTCTTGTAATCCTTCTTTTCTCTATCTAGGTCTATATACGTGCAATTAGAACCATATATCTGGAAAGCTTCAACAAAATTGGCCCTATTGACGGTAACTAGGGAAGATTTATCCCTCTTTCGAATTACCCTAGTTATAGGGCAATATGCCTTAGCTACCTCTCTAACCAGGTCCACATCCATGTATACATCATGCACAACTAGCTTAGCCATGTTCAAGTCCCAAGGATTAGACATGGGCACTCCCTTTACCATGTTGTTCCAGAAGTACGAAAAAATAGATAAGCGTAAAAAATATCAGGGGTCTTTGGGTTTCTACATTGGCTGCATGTGTCTTGCCAGGCATACTCATTCATGGACAATCCATTAGATCTCCCTGGCAGCAATTAAATAAATTCTTCTAAATACTTCATCTATCCAGTTGATTTCCTCCCAGATGCTTGAGAACTGTTGCTACTCGTTGCTTTACTCATCTTCTTAAAGAACACAGCTTCAAATTTTGCACAATTACAGCTATACTAGAGAAATTGACACCTTCACAATCCTAGGGCCTATAACTTGCAGTTGCAGAGAGAAAGCTACCACTCACACCGTCAACACTCGGAACAAGGCTTTTAAATCATTGCAAGTGTGTAAAATCCTTAACACAATCATCCTTTAATAATTTTTTGGCCTTGAATGAACTAGTCGTCATCTCAACCATTAATGCTCATGCATTCAACCATTAAAATTTTAAAATTGCAAACTAGGCTACTAGCCGTAAATACAATAACGTCATAATGAGTTGTATGCAAAATTTAGAAACTATCTTAGAATGAAATTTCATTTTAGTATTTACTCAGCAAAAGGCACCAAAACAATCCACATGTCAACTCATCATTTGTCAACAGTCCCCGTCAAGTCATTAAAACATGAGGCACACAGTCGTCATCCCTCTACCTGAAAGACTGCCCATTAGAAAATCTCACGACATAGCGACAAGCCCTTACGACTCTATCTCCATCTCACAAGCTGAAAATGCTAAGCCTTCATAACCTCAAGAGCTAGCGACTGAGGGCAATTGAACCGCCACTCACCAATTCTCGACCTCAAAATGTTAAGTCCTCGTCACCACAGCGACCTTGAGATAGTGGTAACTTTAACCCTTGTCGTGTACTCACCAACATAAAATTGTTTATCTCTTAATCACTATCACTTCACTCGCAAGCTTGCGGCTTGATCACGTCTTCAGACATTTAACCTATCGAGTTGGCGATAACCATAAAACTTAACAACAAATTGCCTAGTCCCTAGCTCGCGACCTAAAAATGCTAACATTAAACAAACATGAGAGCTAGCAACAACTATATGAAATGAGTTACTCGCTAACTCTCACGGCTATAATGCATGACATCAGACCAACTCGAGACCTCGCGACCAAAGAAATTTCATTAACAATCTCCAGCTCACTAACATAAAATGCTAACACCCAAAAAGCTAGAGACCTCCCGATGTAAACCCAAATCTACTTGTCGCCAGCTCGCGGCTTGATCACCTCTTCAGACATTTAACCTCTTGAGCTGGCGATAACAATAAAAGTTAACCACAAACTGTCTAGTCGCTAGCTCGCGACCTAAAAATGCTAACATTAAACAAACATGAGAGCTAGCGACAACTGTATGAAATGACTTACTCGCTAACTCTCGTGACTATAATGCATGACATCAAACCAACTCGAGACCTCGCAACCAAAGAAATTTCATTAACAATATCTAGCTTGCCAACATAAAATGGTAACACCCAAAAAGATGGAGACCTCGTGATTTGAACCCAAACCAACACTCGCTAACTCGCCACTTAAAATGTTAAACACGAAACTGATCCGCGAGTTAGAGATGAAACATAAAACATGTCTGACCGACCATTTGACCACCCTTGACATTGACATGGACAAATAAAGAGAGGACAACTCAAATTTTCAACGCACTACAACTAGCCAATGAACACAAAAAACAAACACAAAAACCTAATCGTCATGAATATGACCACAATGCAGGAAAATACAGTTCCATAAAACCAAAGGATAAACCCACGACATGAATTGAAGCTCAACATGACTTAGCCAGAAAAATTGTAGTCCTAACAGGTGTGACCCTTGAAGTAGGACAAACTTTGTCTGGTCTTCCCGATATGAATGGTATTGGGGATTTTTGAATTTGGACAATTTGAAGAAGGGAATATATCATATTTTAAGATAAAAATTATGATCACAAAGGATATTTTGAGCCTTGGAGTTGGAATTTTGGAAAAATGGAAAAAATGTTGTTCTAACATCATGTTAACCATTTAATGTAGAAAGGTTCTAATAGTTATGAAATATAAATAATTTTATAGATCTTGTGACACAAATTGTTGCATTTCATGTTAAGCATAATCTGGAACCAATTTACCAAAGATAATATATATTCAAGAATCAAACTTCATGCAAAACTAAATATATTCTCTTAGCTCTAAGAGTCAAGACTCTAAATTTCTTAAACTAGAACTAAAATATATAGTAACGGTCAACATGCAGTTACAAACAACTATCAAAAACTAAATTCTAATTGTTTACTAATAATTCAAATTCACAATTAAAAATATGAAATAAGTATCCGTTCTGATTGACAATTTCAAGGAATACAATATAAAAAATCATCAACAACAACTATAGTTTTGTTACTTGTAAACTGTAATAACTAATATGACTCAAGAAGTGTAGTATAAATACCTAAAAACTGACTGCTAATTCACTTAAGTGACTCAGTCTAGAATGAGGGACTCTGAGGCTTCTACATCCCAAATGGACTCAAGATCCTAAACCTAACTAGTACTAACAGGTCCATCTTCATTTTGAGTTGGGTATTCAAAAATTTCTTCGTTTTCAATTTCATGCTAACTCTGAGATCCATCATTTGTCTTAGCACTAGCAGTAGTACCACTAGCTTTTGAAGTGTTGTACAACCCTCGTCTTTCGCACATGGAATTCCAGATTGCCAGTGCCCTATCATAAGGAAAATCTTTGACAAACAGCCTCAAGCAAATTTTCAAATTTTTGTCTAGTTTATTTTTTATCTTTGATTTCAAAAGCCCTAATGCACTGAAAACTCTCTCATCTTCCACCAACCCCAATATCATTGTTTGACATAAATCAACAAGTTTGAAATATTTTGGTATTGAAGTATGCAATACTTCACTCTGATCTATCCTTTTTCAAAGCCTTGTTATTGATCCAGGTTCAAATGGATTCTTGAATTTTTCTAACTGTTGTTTCATACACATTGCAAAGTGTTTGCATTATTTTTTAAGATGATCTGAATTTAAAATTCCTTCTATTGATTGTCCATTGCAATATGCATCTTTTGAAAATGTCAATATCAATTCCTCTAGTTTTTTATGAAACACCTTTGCGTCATTTGGATTATCTCCAAATGAATGCCAAAATTGAGGATACACACAACCCATGGCTTCAAGTATTTCTTCTTGAGGGAATCTTTCACGAATTTCAGTTGAAAGTTTGTATGCAATAGACTTAAAATTATCACTAAAAGATTTAACAATCCTGTCAAAATCTTCCTTTTTAACTAGTAGTTCGTTGCCTCGCTTGCTCATCTTAGATTGGTGCATTGGTAACTGAAATCCTTTTACAAAGACACATAACTCATTTTTTGCATTGAAATGTAAACAAATTTTAGCATGATTCAAATCTGTAATTATCTGCCACCTAACCAAGCATGCCATTTTACGTAGAGTGATATACTCATTGATATACATAGTTCTGTCTTGGGCTTTCCTAACAAGTTTGTTCATTGAATCCAGCATTGGGAGAAGACTAGCTAAAGTTAACAAAGTCTCTATATCACTTAACTTATGTAAGAGATCAGGATCTTTGTCTACTGTGAGGCGTTACTCGTACACTAGTCCGATCAAGGATTGATATTCTGTTAGAACTCATTCCATTGGTCCATGCAAGGAGATCCATCTGGTCTCAACATCCCTGAGAAGCTTGTTTCCTGTTGTTACTCGCTCAGTAAAAATCTGAAATTCTGCAAAATGTTTAGGACTTCGGCAAAAGTATGAGTGGACCACGTGGACCAGATCTTCAACTTTTGACACTCTAGAGAAATTGCTAACAATTCTATATGCTAAATTCATTCGGTGGGCCATGCAGTGAATGTCAAGCATGTATGGTGCAATACTAGTTTGTAATCTTGCACAAAGACCGGTCCTTTGACCTTGCATTACTACAGCTCCAACACACACCAACTTCTTGGCAATTGTCAAGTCATCCAAACTAGCAATTTCATTCAAAGCTTTCTTAACTTCCAAATATAAATTTTATGTTGTTGAATTGCCCCTCAGTTTACGAACACAAAGTAGATGAGCTCGGTGGATGTGTTCTTTTACGATATACACATGCATACAAACCCAAGCAGTGTTATCTACTGCAGTAACTTCATCTATGAATAATGAAATGAATTTTGACTCTTCTACACTCTCCTATAAATTTTGCTTTTCCACCTCAGTGAGACAGTTTGCCATTTCCCATCTAGAGTTTATTGACCAATGTGACATAGGATAGTGAGGAACATTCAAAAAAGATAATAAATTACTAAATTTTGGGAAATCTTTCATAGGACGCCCTCTCGACAGAATATGAAAAATAACACTCATCTGAATAGTCTTTGCCAAGTTTGCATCTTTCGCTGCATGTTCAAGCCCAACCTTGATTGTATTTCCACTATTACCAATCAATGTCATTTTGTGGTTATGCTCTTCATATTCCGTGACATACTTAACATGAAGACATTATTCCTTTGATTTCCATTTTACTATTGGTGTTTCCTTTCCGTCTATGATCTATTTTTCATAAACCTTACCGATATGCTTTTCCATGGTGTCAAGCTTTAGCTACAACTTCTTCTCTCTTTTAGTTTTCCAGCTACAAATCTTACACCTGCATTTTGTTGGTTGTTCATCATTGTTTGGGACTAGTTCAATGAATGGGTACTTTTCTACCCAATCAAGCTTAAAGCTCCTTGCCATTTCCCACTCCCACCCCATTTTTACTTTTCTTTTTCTTTTCTTCCTACCAACATCATCTTCAGTGCTAGAATTTTCATGAATTATCTCATTGTGGGTATCCCTTACAACATCTTCTCCCATGTATTTATTGTCATCCTCATTTGATGCATTTAACTCAATGACAATCCCACCTTGTGGTGGTGGTGAGCTACTATGAATGGCTTCTGCAACTGCAAAAGCTGCAACTGCAGAAGTTGATGGACCAGAAACTTTGCCAATTCCAAAGTAAGACTTAATGGTAGTATCTCTAAGATTTGGGCGTTTTGATGTCCTCCCAATCCCTTCACTGCCCTGAGGAGTCTTACCCTTTTCTGGCCTCCCAATCCCTTCACCGTCCTGAGGAGTCTCACCCTTATTTGACATCTCAATCCCTTCACCACCCTGAAGAGTCTCACTGTTGTCTGACATCTTGACCTCTCACTATGAAGTAAAACTAATACTATGAAGTATGAAGAAATGATTACTCACCTTTATGCTTTCTCAATTCTTTGAATCAAGAATCAAGAATGCCTGGGCCTGTGTTGCAAGATTGCAACTCTGGCCCTCCACCCTACAATCAACTTCAAGGTTCCAACTCAAATTGTGTAATGCGAATCGAGAGCTCCCAATTTTACTCATTAGACATGAACAAATTGTAAGGAAGATTGTTTTAAACTTTCAATTGTATTTATATCAATCCATGATTCCATTTTTGGCGAATTCTGCGGGCTTTTCAAAATGCATCTTATTGGCCCTCCGATTTGTATGTAGGTGTCATACTCTATATGCATTAGAAATTTGGAATTTGGCGAAATGGGTCCTCGAATGCTTATAATGTTTTAATTGTTATTGGTGAGTTGGGTCTCATTATGCTTAACGTAAAATTTAACAATTGGCGAAATGGGTTGGCACATGCAATGAAGATTTAATTAACCGTTGGCGAAATAGGTCCTAGGTACAGTGTCGTGTTACTATTTCTAGCGAATAAGGGAGGTGATCTAATATCCACGTCCGAGTGATTCCAGGTGAATATAACGGGCATCCAAGTGAAATGGTATGTGGTCAATGGCGAATCTGAAATACATTGGACCGTTAACGCTGAAATTCTGGGCGATTTGGCCACCGTGTTGTCCAATACTATTCGACCATTCTGGGAAAATGGAATCGCAGAATTCGCCAAAAGGCGAAGATTTGCCACTAAAAAACACTTTGATTAATTATCATGGAGGGGCTACATAGTCTGTCATTTTCCCTCTTATGCGGGGATGAGCGAGGCGGGGAACTATTGATCAGATTCTCGTGATGGATGTAGTTTTGGGGGGTATTGATGTGAGACCTCCATATATCACATGATCTATCACTTGTATATACCTTGTATATCTCTTTTTTGGAGAGGAGTTTTATCCCATGAGGTTTTCTCCTTTTCTTTTTTGGTAAGAGATTAGTTACATGATTAGTTGTGCATGGGTACTTTGCATGGCCTAGTTGTTGGGACCCATATATTGCATCTTCACAATTAGTCTTGATTCATATGCATAATAATTTTGCTCCCTAAATTGCACTTAAGGGGGGATGTTGGAGTAGATTAAATTTATATATTTACACTAATTAAGTTTACTTATGATAGCTTTATTTGTCACATGGCACAATCATTTAATTTTGTTCCTGTTAGTTATCTTAGGTGTCAATCTAGATAGAGATGACTTAGTTTTATGCATTTAATTTTGTTATAGGGTAGTTGTACCTACTCCTACATACTCTCTCATCTCATCGAGCCACATGACATTACCTGTGCTTTCAATTGTCTAGCCTCTTGCCTATATAAGTTCATTTGTACATTGTAACATATCAATTCATGGTAATTCATTGCAGGTTAATCTCAAGCTTTGCTCCTCGATATCCATTGTTCTTTATTGCTCAAGTTGCAACATTCTCGTGTGTGGTTGGATAGTTTCTTGGTTGATCCATTGAAGTATACGTAGCTTCATGGGCTCATAATTTCTCCAACAATAATAGCTCAAGTCATTTAGTACAGTGACCTTGAGTTTAACACCTTACAAGGTGAGTCCTCTTTATGACATCTCGAGCCATTTAGTCTTGATGTTTTGCTCTTTACCAAACAAGTCCTCCTTATAATCTCTCAAGCCATGTCATATCTAGGCCTTCATTCATGCCTAGCCAAATCAATAATTGAACCCACAACCTTAATGGTGCTGTCTATAGGACCAATAGAATTCACCAGCCCCATAATGTATTTAAAATCTTAACTTATAAATACACTATGAAACCGACGCATTCTATATAACCAAAATCCAACATTAACTACTTCAAATGAAATATTAACTAAAACCAAAAAGCCTTCGATGGAATTCTAACCTAATTGTAGATTCTCTAAGTACATTGTAAAACATGATTATCTACACATTCTCTCTAGAATTAAAACTATTATCGTAGTACCTACCTTAGCCGGGGCCGAGAACACGAAGATTTGCTGAAGTGTGAAAGAAGAAGTAAAGTGCAGAGACAGCTGCCTCAATTTTGGCGGCATTAACAATGGCTGATGACAAGTCTTTTATTAATTTCATGTCAGCTAAATTAACTCGTCTACTATTTCTTGAAACTCTCGTGGAATGAAGTTTTATACAAGTTGCCCGCACGTTACTCCAGAGTCTCATCAGCACCGACTATGGCCATTGGTAGTCGAACCAAAAATAAATATTATTAATTGCTCGCTGTACAGTGGGCCAAACATTTCTCCCGCACTAGCCCCATAAGCTAATATGCTGTACAAGTTTGGCATGGTATTAAAAATGAGAATGCTATATTTCAATTGATTGAGTATAATATTTATTGTGTATAATTAATGAGTCTGATGATATGTGATGGTATGTTTGTTGATTTCTGTTATCTATCAAGATGAGGTCAGGATCATAACTCTTAGTTGAAGAGATATTATTCCCACCAAGATTCAAACTTCTACAGATATGATATAAAAGATGAAGTCAGAATGACTTTAAGAAAATAGATACCCTTCTTAGACTATTATTAGATCTCTGAAAAGATTTTATGAATATACTGCAATTCTTCACTGATATAAGATAACAAATAAACACCTTTCAATCCTTACTCTTAAATGAAAAAATATCAATAAAAAAACAAACTTAAAGATATAAAACTTCCACCTTAAAAAAATTATAAACTGAACTCTGATTTACCCAGTTCCTTTATCCTCTTAATTGCTCTACAACCGCGTCCGAGGGAAACATTAAAATTGCATTCACATGCAGAAACGGCCATCAATAAAAAAGGAATTGAAAAAGCAGCAAGACATTGACTGTTTGACGTTATGTAATGAATTTTATATGGGCATTGCTTTACTGGAGAAACTTGCTTTCAAATCGTTTTGGCAAATTTGGTTGTTGAGAATGAGAAGGCAGCGTTTAGCAGTCAACACGCATACTCTGGAAATTCTAGAAGTCGAAGAAAATCTTGCCATGTTC
The DNA here is from genome assembly GCF_030272615.1 of Cryptomeria japonica. Classification (NCBI taxonomy): domain Eukaryota; kingdom Viridiplantae; phylum Streptophyta; class Pinopsida; order Cupressales; family Cupressaceae; genus Cryptomeria; species Cryptomeria japonica. The sequence goes on from NC_081412.1 coordinate 248,954,976, forward strand.
TGCTCAACTTGCAAAGCTTTTGTTGATAACCATTTACTATTTGAATATGAATACTTTACCAACCGCCCTGCAAGTCAGCCCAGATGAAATTACTAACAATTGTATAAAGCGAACGAAGGCGAGGAGCAAAAATATTTCAACAGTTGACTTGACATATATTGACTTATAATGATCACGATTCCTATAATTTTGTTTTGGTCAAACCTAATCATCATATTATATCCCCCCTTTTCTAAGGGAAAGTAAGTATATATCTAGCAATCACATCTTGGTGTGCAATAGATAGGTTAAAGAGGTCTAAAAGGTCAATTAGGAAAAATTTTGGTCTATCTTTTACTTTCATTTGTGTAGTACATGAGATCAATTGGTAAGCCATTTAGAAAATAATGTTGTTTGTGCAACAAAAGTCTAAATGGAGAAGTGATAACTTCAAATTAATTATGGATCCACTTATAAGGATCCAAACATGACTAAAACAAAACCTGGGGGAGGGGGGCCGGAGAGGGGGGGTGAGAGTGGTGGGGCATAGAGTGAGTGAGAGAGTGGTATGGAGATAAAAATATATAAGAAAATGGAGATGGAGATGGAGATGGAGATGGAGACGAAGATGGAGAGGGAGAAGGAGAGGGATACATAGAGAGAGATGAGAAAGCAATGGAAAGAAATAAAAGAGATAAATATATAGAGAGGGAGAGAAAGGGAGATATAGAAAGATAAAGATAGAGATAGGAAGTGATATAGAGAGGTAGAGAGGGGGATATATAGTAGTAGAGAGAGATGGAGAGATAATGAGATAGAGATAAAGGTAGAGATGGAAAAAGAAATATAGAGATAATCAAATAGAGAGAAGTAAAGATAAATAAAAAATAAATAGGGAGAGATAAATATATGGGAAGAGATAAAGAGAGATATAGAGATATATGGGAAGAGAAAGCGAGAGAAGGAGGCAGAGATGGAGAGATAGATTGGGGGTAGGGAAGGAGCGAAAGGGAGAGAGATATGTAGCTCGAGGATGGAGAGAGAGGGATAGAGAAGAGGGGGAGAGAGGGAGAGATAGCTCAAGAGATAGAGATTGAGAAGGAGAGGGAGAGGGAGACATGGAAGATATGGATAGAGATGTATAGGGAAACATATATAGAGTGATAGGGAGGGAGAGATGTAGAGAAATGTACTGATAGAAAGAGATAGAGAGAGAATTTAAAGGTAAATTGAGAGAGAGTGAGAGAGTGAGAGAGAGAGAGAGAGAGAGAGAGAGATGAAGCATGAGTGAGAGAGAGAGAGGTGGATAGATATGTATAGAAAGATAAAGAGAGAAATAGAGAGATATAGATATAGAGAAGGAAAGATGGAATGAATAAGGGAGAGGTAGAAATAATGCGATATAGATGGGGAGGGAGAGGGATAGGGAGAGAGGGAGATAGAGATAGATGGGCAGGAGAGAGACAAAGAAGGTCACAAGGACAAGTAATAGAGATAGAGAGGGAGAAAGAGGGAGTTTGTGTGTATATGAACAAGATAGCTATGAAGAGAGATATGAAGAGGGGGTAGATATGCATAAATATATAGGAATGAAAGGAGGGAGAGAAATATAGAGAGGAGAGAGAAGTAGATATATTATAGAAAGAGGGAGTGATAGGGAAAGAGGGAGAGAGAGAGAGATTTTAATATAAATTAAGAAAGATACAAGGGGTGTGTTTGTATGAGGAAGAGAGAGATATAAATATATAAATATATAGAGATGGAGAGATGGAAGGAGAGAAGAAAACGGAGAGGGAGATATAGAGACTGAAAGGTGTTAGCTAAGATAAGATGATTGCATATATTTTATAGAAGACTGTTCTAGTATATTATTAGAAAGCTTCACTTATTGCATTTTGAATATATTTGAATTTTTCTCTTTACCTTTCCTTAGATTCTAAACAATCAAATATGCAATTGATATTGCTACACTGTAACAACGTCATCTTTCACGTGAACACTGGCTGCAATGATGACTTATGAGGAACTCAATTTCACACTGTACTAACTGGTATATTGACAAAATACAAGGGGAAATTGTAGGGAACAATGAGTGTAAACAATAGGAAAAATGAAGAAAGAGACAACCTGCATTGTTTTGAAGAAATAAAAACTTATAAATTTAATGTGAGTTTTATATATAAACTTATGAATCGCCAGATCTGTTACCACCTTTCAACTCTGTCCACACCCTTTTGGCACCACACTCTATTCTCTCAATTCAATCATGAATCAACCATCACCCACTTAAACGTAACCGTTTGCTTTGTTCATATTTTCTTTATATATTCCTCTGGATTGATGATTGGTGATTTCTTAATTGATCTATTTCATTGACTTGAGCAACTCCACTAAGTATAGAATACCAAACGCCAGTTTTTCTTTTATTGATTGCCATAGAAAACAATGTTGGGGAGTTGTTTAAGTTGTCGAATTGGCAAGCATCTTCAACCACAGACAAAAATCTTTTGCGGATAAGCATGACAGTATTTTTACATCGATGAATTGCCAGTGTCATTAAAAACTATTATACCTAAAATGTATTGGTATATTATGCAGTTTCTTTGTTCTGTATACCTGTAATACTCACTGTTGTTCAAGCCTACATCCTTTAAAAGCACTAAACAAGTACCAATTCTTTTGTTTTTTAATTTAGAAAGACTCGGCAGCTTACAATTATGACGTTCAGTTACCAAAAGTCAAGATTAGATGGAGAATAAAACGAAAGAAAATTAAGGATATCTGTCAAACACAAAATTCTATCAACAATTTTTATGAATAGTATCATTAGTACTTGTATCAAAAGGAGGTGCAAGGGTTATGCCGATAGTAAAATATATATAACTTAATATACAATAGAGAGATATTCTTTACTGTCTATTTTATTATAATTTCAATACTAATCTAAAGCAGAATAAAAATTTGATCAAAATATATATTTTCAATCAAATAAAATTAATTAAATAAGAGATTCTTGAAATTAGAGGTCACGTTTCAAATCTCAAAACTATTGAAACCTCCAATAACATATTTATCGTAAATCATGTTTTCCTAATTGAAATTGTATTCATTTTGAGTCATCTGGAACTATGTTTGAGCCATGAATCAAGTAATCCATTCATATGATAATTCCATATACCTTGGTGTATTTAAGGGTAACTCAATAAACCTTTAATTAGAGGCTTCCTCACCTTATGTCTGAAAACAGATTTCAACTCGCAGCCAATGTTTTCATTTAAAAGAGTGCAAAAATCTTCTCCCAAGCTCAAGAATCTAATAGCTCTAAAACCCCAATATTTTTAGATCTATTTTTCATTTATTGTGAAAAGATTGAAGCAGCAGCTACTACTTTGATAGGGCTCCGTAATATTTTTCTTGCAAACTCTGCACATTTTTACTCATCGGCATACACAATTTGTACAAAATCTTGAGATAAGTTACTTGCCATGATTGCAGTGAGGTTTTTTTGGAATCTGTGAATTGTCGCTTCTTTGTTTCTTCAAATAGAAATATTTTGAACTGTGAAATTGTTTTTACCTTTATTTGGTGGTTTTAATTTTTTGTTTATTTTGTTTTCATTGCTCTTGAGGTTATTTTAGTCACAATTTTCTTCACAAAATTATCTAATATTGAATGTATAGTGGCTATTGCTGATGTTGTAAATGCAATGTTTTTAAAACTATTTTCACATAGAGTAAATAGTAGAGATCAGATCATCTTCATATGTTGAAGAAATAATAACTGACAAACATATTGGTTTTCCAAATGGATACATTCTCTCACATATTCAATTACTTGGTTAGGACTCTGGTCCAATTTGATACCAATATGCTTTTAATATTATTATATTGTTTTTTAAAACCATGTGTCTATTACTTAAACAAAAATAGAGGTGCCACATTTGAGATTATCTTCCCACTGACAAATAGAGCTAACATCTCTACTTGAAGATTCATCAAGTTTAAATTTGAAAATAATTATTTTTCTTACTGTAAGTAGGATTCCAGGAACTCTATGGAAAGGTTCACTCCGACAAAATCTAGCAAATGGGTAATTCCTCATTACTCGTGAGGAATAATAAGAGGAGGTCCTTCTCAACAGAATCTCTTTTCAATTGTAATAGAATTGAACCCAACCCAATTTTTTACTTTCACTTAACATGTCATTGGCCATTAGAGAACCCAAGAAGACAATATTTTGTTCCAAACTTAGTAATTCCTTTTTAACTAAAGGCTTAATCAAGTCACATAGTGTACACCATCCAAAATCTGGATGAATTCTATGATGCCTTCATTGGTGCTTTTCTTGCTTACAAATCTAAGAAGAATAAGTACACCTAAAAGTACAGGAAATTCCTTCCTAGACATGTCTTGGTGAAATCAAGATCATACTACTTCAAAAAATATTGTAACTCAAAACACAGTGCCTCAACCTTAATTTTCTTCCAGCTAGGCTTAACATACTTTTTTGCCGAGATGGCACCACGATGGTAACCTTCAACAAAGAATAATGGATGGTTAGGTACCATTACTCCCTCATGGGTATTGCAAATGCACCCACTAACTCATTTGGGTGCATTTTCCAATGAACATTTCCGGCGAACTATGGGATTTCTTTCGTTTTGTTGGATCTTACAAGGCAAATTGTGTCAAATTTTATTTTTTTAAAAATATTGCCCGACGTTCATCGAAATTTCGACGAAACCAATTATCGTCGGAATCTTTCACGACATTCATCAGAATTCTGATGAAAAATAGAAAAATGAAAAAGTGAAAAAAAAAAGCTACGTGCGAACATCGTTTTTCGTACTTGCGACATCATTTTGCTTGGTTTGTGAAGGTTATAGACTGAATTTTCCATAGCTCTCATTTTTTTTGCAAACGAAGACAAATCATGTCAGATAATATCAGCGAAGAACAAAATAAGGAGACAATTGCTAGATTGCAGTCTAGCTTGAAAAAAAAAGGTGATGGGAAATGTTATTGTCCCTACAAAAATTGTAAGGGCTTCAAGACTAGAAGACTTTTAATCACAACAGCTAAGAAACATTGTAGGAAACATGGTCACATTGAAGGGGGGCATGATTATCGTCCATTGGTAAGTTGTTCATTATATGTGTTTATATTGATTGCATTTGTAAATGTTTATATCGTTTTAACAATCTATATACATAAAACTCTTACTTGAACAACATTGGAGAGAGAGAATGCGAGAGCAGGAGAAGGGAGCGACTTTGAATTTGAATTCAGGGCAGGGCGGGAAACCCTGCAATGGACAAGCGAACCAAGGGGAGAAAGGAAAGGACGATTCCTAGTGCTAGCACATATTTTTACAAAATATTTCTATGATATATATATATATATATATATATGGATGTTTTCACATATAATTTCATCATAAGGGCATTTACTACTGGTTTTTATATGTAGGAGTATCACTGAAGAAAATGGAGCTATCCAAGGATCAACTGTTTCATGAATGGATAGGGGTCACTTGGGCACATTGAGGGAGAGCACTAAGTAAAGACTACATAAAGAGTCCATCATATTAGCATTCTGGCAGATATCAAAGGAGGAGTTAGTATGATGAAATTAGAAGTGCCTTTGGCTTACATACACCCTCTATGAAGAATTGGAACCATTGACATTTATGGTAATTTTCAAATTTGTAAAATTTAAACTATCGGCATAGGTTATCCCGATAGGATTGCATAGCCAAAACAGTAGAGAGATCTATCGGCATAACATCCGCCGATCAATTAGAATGTGGTCCAAGCATATTTTTTAGATGGCAAATAAATCGATGCGCAAAAGAAATGAGGTGCTATCATCGGGGTAGCTTATACCGAGCAGTAAGTAAGAGGGTATATCCATCGGCAAAAGAAATCAATATAGGAAGTGTGAAGAAGTTGTTATACCGATAGCCGATGAAGCTATCGGTATGACCCTCACCGATAAGGAAGAATGCAAATGAAATGTTTTAATTATCGGAGTATCGGGAGAAAGGAATATTGGGTTACCCCGATGTCCGATGGGCTGAATAGGGGAGCTAAGAAGAAAAACCTGTGGACCGGAAGTAAGATGGGCTCATCGGAGAAAATGTTAACCTTCGGAAAGGAACCAAAATAGCTACACTGATACCCAATAGAGGAAAGCTAGGCTGGCGACAATATCGACGGGAGTTATGCCGATAAAGAAGTGTTGAACGTAGAGTTCAGGATCTTACCGGGGTAACTTATATCCATCGGTGAGAGGTGTTTACATGTTGTCCCTGTTACCACTATTTTAAAAAATGAATTTTCTCAGTCCATAATTGGCTAGGTTTTTGAAAAATTTTGTGTCTACTCCGCCCATGTTTTTCAAATTGTTTTAAATCCTAAGGGGTTCAGGGTTTAGGTTTTAAGTCGCTTCAATATCTGAGAAAAACCCTTTTGGTTTCTAATTTGGCGTTACTTTATTCACTTAAGTGATGGGTCTATTTATTGTAAAAGTGTTCCCCCCTTGTCATTTACCTAGGCGGTCCCTTTTAAATATTTAATTTTTGTTCCCTTTTAGTATGCCTTTTCTAATGTCTGTCGGGCCTTATAAGCATCATGCAACTTTATGTTGATATGACGGCTCGCGTTGATTCGCGACCAAAAAGTGCTCAAAAGTTAGCTTCCGCGAAATAGCGAAAGTCAAAAGTGGACCCGACATATAGGTTTGGACTGAAGCTAAACACCGATCAAGTTTCATCTGATCGGACGGACGGCGTGGTTTAGTGAGATCAAGCTGAACGTGTTTTAAACTTCGCGAAATGGCGAAAGGTTTTGGTGGGTCCCCGAGACAAGCGATCTTCTTTGGTTAAAGAATGATCAGGTTGGAAAGAGATCAATGGCTCACGTTGATTCGTGGTCGGGAGATGCACGAGTTCTACCTTCAGCAAAGTAGCGAAAAGGTGGTGGGTCTCGCTAAAGATGGCAGTGAACGTGGTAGGTCCAGCTGGTAGTGACAGAGCAGTGACAAGGCGCTTAGTTGGCGGTCTGCAGTGGGCCCGAGCACGGTTGTCATAGAAAGGAGTAAAAAATGAGCAAGTTGTTTTGATCTAAGGGCTCGCGTGAATTCGCAAAGAGAAGATGCCAACGGGTTAACCTTCGCGAAGTGGCGAAAAGGCTGGTGGGCCCAAAGGACAGGCAGGGCATGAAGCTAAAAGCAGATCAGGTCTGTTTTGATCTAACAGTTCTCGTGGTTTCGTGGCTGCAAGCCAAACGAAGAATAATGTTCGTGAAGTCGTGAAAGACAGGTGGAAATCACACGGAGGCGTGACGTGGCATAACAGCTGTCACTTTTTGTAGAGCTCGACAGTGATGTGTCGAGTGACATGTGGTTTTAAAAAGTGGTTGAGGGCCCGCCTAGGTGTAACCAACAGTTATGTGGGAATAATAAAGATAACACGTGGCGGATTAAAGGTGGAACCCAAAGTAGTTTCCAAGGCTAATGACCGATTTCCATGTGGCATTTTTGAACTGGAGAACAAGTGGGGTAAGTAATTCCTGGGTAAAGAGCCCACTTAAAAGGCATTCATCTCAAGATTGATCCAACGCTTCTCGTTGTTTCGTGGCCCGAAGATGCCCGCAGATTAACCTCAGTGAAATGGTGAAAACCGTTAGCCGTCAAAATGAGGCGCGGCTAGTTAAAAGGATTAATGGTCTTAGTTGGAGTTAAAGGTCGGGTTGTTTGAGTTTGATCTAACGCTTGGCGCAGCCTCATGAAAGAAAAGTGCATGACTGTTACAGTCTATGAAGTGGCAAAAAGGAGGTAGGGCCCAACACTAAAGAAAAGAGATCAAGAGGAGATAAAAGCGATGTAAGTTCTCATGATCCAACGGCCAGCGTTGTTTCGCGAAAGAAAATAGCACAGGTTTTATGTTCTGCGAAATAGCGAAAGAGTGAATTAGAGGAAAGACTTAGAGAAATTATGACCCGTTGGAGCCAGTTTTGAATTCAATTTGGCAAATTCAATTCTGAAAAGAAAGATGAAGCATGCGGAGTTAATTTCTAAAACTTAAATGCCAACTTGTCCTTTTGAGTCTACATCAACTTGATTGCTAAGTATTGTTTCATCGAAGTTTGTTGCAGAGCAAATTGTTGCAGAGCGAATTGTTGCAGGGCGTTTTTCTTTAGGCAAATAACCAAGTTTTTTGTGCTTTTCTTGATAACTCTTGGTTTGTTCTCAAATACTGATGTGTGAATTACTTCATTGGAGGTCTGTGCTAGCTTCTAGTGGTATAATTGTTTGACCGAAATGGCACCCAGAAGAGAATTAACAAGGAAGGTGAATTACTAGGACCGAAATATCTGTGATGATTTTTTAGAACAATTAACCATGTCCACCAATGCTGTGGCTAAGGCCAAAGAGCTAGTACCCAAGAACCCTCGTCTAAAAATTGGAGATGGCCTTTATGATGAGGGTAATTGGTTGAGGGACCCTGAAATAGGATTGTCAGGCTTAGGACTATTCAAAGTTGGTTTTGGGCTAAGGAATTCCCGAGCTCCTTTGAATGGCATATGGGAACAGGATGTAGGAAAGCTTGTGGTCCCAGGTGTTTTTATGGATGTAGATCTGTTAGCCCTAATTGCACAGAATTATGACCCTGTGGCAAGATGTATCAGGAACATAAAGGGATCAGTCTTGATTGAGATAAACGAAGATGAATTCAGGAAAGTGTTTAAACTCAGTGAGTCCTCTAATTTCTTAGAGCCTATTGACTTTGAGTTGTTAGCCCAGGTTTACAACGCACAAAGGGATCATCTTAGAAATGACCCATTGAAATAATTCTTTGTAAAGATAGGGGGGTTAACAGTTGTAGGCCCTAGCACAGTGGAACCATTCTCTCTCAACTTATTTACTCTAAGAGCTAAGGGTATGTATTGGGCATTATGCCAGATCTTTGGAGAGGATGCTGAAAAGAATATGCCAACCCATTATATGTTAATGATTGCACAAATTCTAAACCCCTCCCTAGCAGTAACATTTTGATTTTGCCTCATACCTTGCTGATCCAATTCAAAAAGGGCTAGTGGGAATCAATAATGGTAAGGTGGATAGGCCATTTGGATGGCATTCCATGTTAATGCACATGTTTTTGTTCAAAGGTGTTGATTACTTTGCAAAGGAAATGGACCTAATCAAGATAAAGGATAAAGAGGAGATGCCAGTGCAATTGAGGAGAACTATTCTATCTTGGGATAGAGAGGATGCAAGTTATCTAAAATTTGATAGATGCTTTGCATCTAAAATTAGGATTCTTCTATGCAGAGAAAACCCTAGAATTTCTAAGGCCCTTTTGGAGTTTCTTAGACCAAAGGAATTTGCCGAGGATATCAAGATTGTTCACAATTGGGGAGATATATATTTGTACCCTGTGTCTACTATTTTTAGAGTGTTTGGGTTTAGAGGCACCCCCTATTTACTACCCTATCAAGTCACATTAAAGATAGGGATTGCAGAAGTATTAAGGCAGATTGGAGGAGTGCAGGAGGCTGAGTTAACTAATAGGGGTAAAGGGACAATTTTCCCAACTATTACCATGGCCCACCATTTTGTAATCACTAAGGGTGGATGGAAATATTTTGAAGATTTCTTTAAGCCATATAGGCTGTCTACTACAGTGTCAAGATGTGCAGATCCCGAGGATTTTTTCAATGGCATGTTCAGAAAAAGAGCAGTGTACAGAGGTAGGCCACATCAATTTCAGTTCCCAGAAGATTTGATTAGAAATGAGTTCATCCTAGATAAGCAAGAATTGAGGAAGGAGAAGTGGGTTGCATATAAGAAAGCCCTTGATTTTATACATCAATTTGACACTAGTTATGATCCTCTCTCTAGCTTCAACCCATTTGAGGAGAAAATAAAGTTCCTGATTCTTTATTTTGAAGACCTCATGCAGACTTTAAAAGAAAAGAGGGAGGCCATAATGCAAAATGATCCTGATAAGGCTAAGATGGTATTGGCTAAGCCTGCCTTTGCTAGAGATATCCCACCTGGTGACTATGTAATGCACAAAAGGTCAAAGTACACTGTGATGATGCCAGTGACAGGTGAGCCTTCCAACTCAAAAGGGAAGAGGAATATTGAAGATGTCATTGACATTTAGGATTCCCCTAAGAGGAAAAAAGTGGGAAAGGAAATTGAAACTGATGAGCCTCAATATTCTCCATCTCAGTCTCCTATCCACATTGGAGATGAACAAGTTGTGGCTGAACAATTATTGCAACTAGGGAGTCTCGATGAGATTGCCTACACCTATGAAGAGACCCAAGAGGGGATGCCTGAAGAGCCACCTACTGCTGAAATGGATTTGAATGATGGTGAGTTAAAGGGCCAAGAATTGGACCCTACTGTTAAGCAAGCCAGTGAAGAATTCCTAGCTGACAGTAATTTTGTCACATCAGAAGCTTTTATGCAGTTTTTATGGAAGCAAAATATTGATCAATTCAAGATTAGATGTGAGCAAAAGGTAAGTGAACAACCTCTCAAGGATGGAGCCCAAGTGGAGGAAGAGGTTAAGAAAGAAATGATGGAGGAGTTCAAAGAAATCACTCCTAAGAAAGGAAAAGAGACGTTGGATAAAGTTGGTGTGTTGATTCTCCCTGAATGGGATATAGCCGATGCATTGATCCTTGACGTAGTAAGGAAGGAGACAAAGCCAATGGAAGGAGTGACCTTTAGCAAGGATAATTCTACCCTAGTCATGTGGTCTCTAAAAAGAGAAGAAAATAGAAAGAAAAGGGATACCCCAAGGTCAAGCTACCTTGGAGGCATGATTGTTAAAAGAGTCCAAGACATAGGGGTGGTAGAAGCTGCTAGCACAGTACTAGAGACAACAAAGTTTAATGTGGCAGTAGCAGAGAGAGAGAGGCACAAGAAAAGGCTAATCTCCAATTGAAGTTGGAGACTGTTTTAAAAGCTTACAGTGATGCTAAAGAAGGAATAGCCAATAGAGACAGTATAATTGCTAGACTCCAGAGTCAATTGGCAGGTCAACGTCATCCAAGTGAGTCTTCTACACACATGATAGCCTCCTCTCTAGCAAGGGCCCCTCCTACTAGTCCCATCATTGAATACCCCCCTTCTCCTATGCCTTCTAGTTCCCAATTACCTGAAGATTTCCACCATGAGTTGGAAAAGTTGAAACAAGCTCAGACCTTGTATGCAAACAAATATGAGGAGAAGGTGAAAGCCACCATTTTGAAGTTTGATGACTCAGTCAAAACCTCCAATGTATACATAAATATGAAGAGGATTCTTGATATTTTGATCAAATTCAGAGAAGAAGAAGCCACTTTGGAACCAATCCTGAATAAGTGGATGCCTAGAGGTAAGGAGTTAGAGCTCATGTGTTCCTCCCATGCAGATGCAAAAGAAAATGACAATCTTAGGTCCACATGTGAGTTTATAAAAGAGATAAATATTCTTTTAGTGGAAGGAACAGGTATAAAAAGAAAAGCCCAACTTTATAGAAAAGAATATTCAGATCATAAATTTGAAATATTTCCGGGAGGTTTCATTGGTCCTATTCAGCTAAAGGAAGAGAAGACTTGGTTAAAAGAGGTGGATCACAATTTGTCCCTAAGGATCAATCAGATTATTAGTACTGATGACACATCCTTGTTTGTCCAAACAATTGAGGAAATTGAAAAAGTGAAATCTCATTATGGTTTCATAGAAACAGAGATTAGGCATGTACGAGTCACTTGGAAGCGGCTAGAAGATATGAAACAAAAGGTTGCTAGTTTTAATTGGCCTACTGATGATGTGCATCAGGATTGGAAAGATAAGTATATGGGACAAAAAGAAGATACTCGCGAGCAGTTACAAGAGGGTGCAACAGAACAACAAGCAGAGGAAGCCGCAGATGCTGAAAAGGACTTATAACCGCTTCTTGGAAAAGGTTGTTCTTGGTAACAAACTTTCTTTTAAAAGGTCCGAAGCTTGTATGCATCCATGATATTATAAATGGATACCAGGACTTCTAAGAAAGTATCGCAAGAATTTGTAAGAAAACTCTGCATAAATATATCTGGGATTTTCTAGTCTTATGGAGAATACTCTGAGTTTTGTAATATTTTCTCAAAATTAATATCAATATACAGACTATCAACTTTCGAGCCTAAATTTTGTGTTGTCTTCTGGTCTACTTGCAAATATTTAATGTTTTCAAATATGAGTAATCTAGGGTTATTCATTTGAGGATTGGATTGTAAGGCAGTCTTAATAGAGGCGTTTCTTAGCTTTTCTCTCCAAGAGGGAAATTAAATACGCATGAAGCATTTCTATCAGTGAATTCCTTGTGGGAGATTTTTAATTTGATGAATGTAGTCTAGTTTCATAAGGATAAACTCTTATGTATGTTAGGCATATGTGGGGTTTTATAGAAGCCGAGGTGATGGGATGTGTGGAGATATTTGATTATGGGAGTATTGTTTAAACTTTAGATGACTCTGTGGCCTGGATAAGGCACTGGCATCAATTGTGGTTATCTTTTACATATCTTGTAGCTCAATACTGAACATGATTATAAGCTTTATTTCTTTGTTTCAGTTAGTTTTGGGGCGATAGGATTCATTGGTTTTCTGACTGGTTTACTATGGATCTGTCTTTTAAAAGTGTGAAGTCAATTCACATAAGGTATACTTGCCTAAACTTTGGATAAGTTCAAAGTGTAGAAGGTTGTAAAACCTTGTCATATGTTGCTTTGAAGTTTCCTTCTCTTTGATCTCTCTTCTGCAGACAAAGTTTATCATTTTATTATAAGGGTTTTTAAGGGGAATCAGATTTTGAGAACAATAGTCTCGATGCCCGATGAAGAAGTTAGGGTAGAATGCAAACAAGGAGACTTCATTGGGAAATGCTATGCGAATAGAGTGGAATGGCGTAATGGTTTGTAAAATAGAAGTCAGTGTCATCAAGAAATCGGTAAAACATCAACCAAGTTGTTCCGACGCCCGATAAAGTAGCCCGATGAGGAAAGAGGTGTGGATCGTAAAGGAGGACTCATTGGGGTATCTTTTACTATTGGATGAGCATTTTTTGAGTTATGCCAATTTCCGATGGGCAGGATGCCACAGAGGAAAGAAAGACGGACCCATCGGAGAGACTATAACTATCAGAAAACATAGAAATAAGCTATCCTGATACCCGATGGGGTGGTTGGTTGGGCAAATAGAATGAGATTTTATTGAAGATACCTACCCTGACATGGCAAAAGGTGAAATTGGTTACCAAAAAAAAAGGTGGATTTGTCGGGGTGACCTACGCCGATCAAAAGGACAAAAGGGAAAATTAAGAAGTGTACATTATAGGTGGCACCAAATAATTAAATTTTCGGGCAGAGTTACACCAATTAGCCATTAAGAAATCTGGTGTGAAAATAGACATGACAACCAAATTATTTAATGCATCCAACAGATAGGCCTAAAGTCGCATGAAGCAAATCTAACCAAGATTTCTTTCAGATGTTAACTATAATGGAGATAAACTTATATATGGGGTCTCATGCACATTGTTTTTCGCAAAGTAATCTGTAAGCAGTTTGTTATCTCTGGAGTGATAATTGAAGTTACAGAGTGTAGAACAGAGGATTTTCAAGATGGAGGGTTCAAGTGCGAAAGGAAAAAGGAAGGTCACATAAATATCTAGTGACACATCAAAACAATCAAAGGCAGGAGAGGTTGCAAAGAAGAGGAAGCTAAATCAGGACATGATCGACTAGATGAGTTCTCTGGGAGCTAAGTCTAGAAGGTCGAAGACAAATTTGCCAATTCGTGACCAGTTGGAGGATAGCTACATGGAGATAGGTGATGTATGGATCAGAGTGCGAGGATATGAATTGTTCCCATTTCATTACATAAGGAGAAACGACCTGATGCCTATATCTAACCCATGGAGCACTGGTCTAGGCAAACTCACAGTCCCTAATGTATTTGTAAACATAGACTTGCTCAAGCTCATGGCCAGAAATTATGATGCCACCAAAAGATGCATCATGTTACCCGATGGGACTGTTTTCATTCGCTTCGTAGCAGCAACGATTCAAGAAGTCTTTGGTTTGAATTCTGAGGCAGAGGTGCCTCTGTCTTTTGATGATTTGGAGGAGGAATACAAAAAAATGGACATCACATATCAAGGTGGAATTTGGTGTTTCATAAGGCTAAGAAAGGAAGATTGACAGAGGAGGAAGGGTCGCCTTATGATATCAACATTTTTCAAAAAATGTTTCCAATATACCTACATGGCTTATGGATAGGTTGGAGGAGTCGAGGCTCTAGACGTAGCAAGAATGGGACCGTTGGTTTTGGCAGCCGATGTCCAGAGACATGAGCCCAGAGGATTTGATTTTGCTGCATATATGGCAGACAGATTGCCTGAGGGTTTTTTGAACCTAAAGAACAGTCCTGATAAGCATTTCAAGCATTATTCTCTGTTAATGTGTATAATATTGTTTTATGGTCAATTCAGAGGACTGTGGCCAAAGGGTTTGAGAGTAAACTAGTTTGGAAAGGACGGATAGGAGCAACCTATGCAGTTATGGGTTTCTTTATGGGATTCTAGGTATATGAATTCCCATTATGTGAAGTTTGAAGAATTTTTCGTCAAACCCTTGTTCAGAATGTACAATGAGACTATTGAAGGATCTTTTTCAGAAAACCATTAAGAAATTTCTTTGGCCATTTGAGCACCATAATACCAAAGTGAATCATAATTGGGATGCTTGGTTTTCCTGTGCCAATTTTACTTTTGTTAGAGTGTTTGGTTTTGAGGGTTCACCATATGTATTGCCTAAACCGGCACCTGATCATGTTGCATTTTTAGAAATTGCGAGACGGCTTGGTGTTTCCAATACTCGTCACTTTGGGGATGCACATAAGCAAACCTTTTTGCCAGGGACTTTGGAGTTTAGAGATTTCAGGATTGTATCAACTAGGGCTTATGAAGCTATTGATAGAAAGTCAGTAGATGAATATAATTTGTTGTTACACACACCCAGGAAGAATTATGATCCTAAGGGATATATAAACATGTGTAGAAAAGGGTAGGCCCTAAAAGGTTATATCCATTTTACTAATGACATGGAAGATCTGTGCAGAAATAAGGAAGTGGAAGAATTGGCTGATGTGATGGAAGATCCTGAGAGAAGGTTACGGGAGAAAAAACAAAGGCTACAGGACTTCCAGGGTGAAGAAGAGGAACTTGCAGAAAGTGACTTAGGAGAGAATGAAGTTGTATCAAAATTACAGGTACCTAACAGAGAAGAAGAGCCTGATGCACAGGACAAATTAATCACAACCTTGAATGTAGAGACATATGATAGAATGATTGAGCACACCACTTTTGTATCAGATGATCAATTCATAAAATCTAAAGAATTCAAGTCATTCTTGTATCACTTCAAGGGTAAGAAATTAAGGGAAGCAGTGCCAAATATTACCCCTGAAAATGAAGTAGAAATAAAGCGGAGATTGAAAGAAGACATCAATGTAGAAGTTGAGAACATGACCCCACAGAAGGGGAGGCAATTACTAGTGGAGGCTGGTATAATTGTGTTTCTAGGATGGGACTTGAGTGCCTCATTTGTTTTTGATACTTTGCTGCATGCAGATAATAGGGATATGAAGTTGGATATCCAAGGAGTAAATGATATTTTTATTGGATCAAGGTATGCTCCAAATGAAGAAGAAATGTTGCTTTGGGCCCTATACCCTCCTAATAAGAGACCTAAGATAATAGATGTAGATAAGGCTTTTGGTCATATGATGAGGTTGAAAGTCGGAGAGGTGGATCCTATGGTCACTGCAGATATAGGGATTGACATTTCTAAGTTTAATAAGGCTCAATTGAAATGGGAAGTTAATGAAAAGCATAAATACAAAGCATTGTATGAAGAGGATTTAAGAAGAGGAGGACATCCAGTACCACAAATCACCGACTCTAGTGCCCAATGGAAAAAAAAGTGTAGTCACATAAATCTGTCCACTTAATTAACTGAATATTTAGTATTTATTTGATTATTTAACCATCAATTAATAATTAATTAAATTAATATATTTAATTAATTCATCTTAACCCTCTTCTCCTATTAATTAAATAAATTATTTGATTTATTTGATTTAATTCACTTAACCAAATTCAAACCATTAATTAAATAAATAAATCATATTTATTTAATTAAATATTCTCTCGCATTTAAATAAATTAATACTTATTTAAATCCCCCAAAATCCCACCTCTCACATTTAAATAAATTAAAATTTATTTAAATCACCTTTATCCTCCACCCACTTGTATTTTCCTACAAATGCAAGTTGCACAATTATTTTAAATAAATAATTTATTTAAATCACCTTTATCCTCCACCCACTTGTATTTTCCTACAAATGCAAGTTGCATAATTATTTTAAATAAATAATTTATTTAAATCACCTTTATCCTCCACCCACTTGTATTTTCCTACAAAAGCAAGTTGCACAACTATTTTAAATAAATTATTTATTTAAAATCCTATTTATCCTCACCCACTTGAAACCTTTAATGGTTTCCCTTAAAGTCTTCAAACTTGATGGCTTTAAAGTCTTCAAACTTGATGGCTTTAAAGTCTTCTAACTTGATGGCTTCCTGCTATAGTCTTCTTAAGCCTTTAATGGTTTCCCTTAAAGTCTTCAAACTTGATGGCTTTAAAGTCTTCAAACTTAATGGCTTCCCTTAAAGTCTTCTTAAGACTTTAATGGTTTTCCTCAAAGTCTTCAAGCCTTTAATGGTTTTCCTCAAAGTCTTCAAGAATTTTAATGCTTTATCTTCCTTTTTTTTATTTAAATAAATTAATATTTATTTGAATATTTATCCAAATGCAAATTACACCATTTAATTGAAATAAATGATTTTATTTTAATTGAAAATACCAAAATTTCTCCCACTTACATTTTCCTACAAAATCCACTTGCATGCCTAAACCCCTTCTAGATTCTTCTAAACCCTTCCTAATTAACCTAATCCATCCCCTAAATATTGTCACATTCCTAAGCAAATTGGAGTCACTTCTCAAAGACTCCAAAGTCTATGAAAAGCTATTAATGCTTTGTGTGTTCAACAAATTAACCTCTAAAGTCTTCCAAACCACTTATGGCTCTTACATGACCATTAATGGTTAATTCCACTTGCACCCATGGTTAAGGACTTTGACCCCTAACTTAACCCTCATGTAACCCATGTGTCTCTTCAAAGCATTTATTTCTTTGACTAGGGTAACCATCATGTTCCCTCAAGCATTTAATGCTCCTTATCACTCCTCTCAAACCTCCTCATGGTGACACTTGTCAACATGGGATTGGGTTGAAAGTCTCACATGGATTGAATATCTTTCAATCCTAACCCTTGTTAAGATTACTCAATCTTAACCCTTCATTTCCCCATTTCTTCTATAAATAGAACCCTTCTCCTCAAGCAAAAAAGAGAAGCATTAGAGTATTGTTGTTATACTGGCATTAGCATAGAGCTTTCTCATAGCATCACTATCTACACTTGCATAGCATTTGCTTATCGTATTCAACTATCTTGAATCTCCATATGGCATCCATGGCTAGTGCTAAATGCTGAGAGCTACACTCATTTGGGACTTGGAGAGGAGAGGAACAAGGGAGGAGCAACTATGAGCATCTTGATTAGCTATTTTATTCTATGTTTATATGCTTTCTATTTCATGCTTAATATCTCTCTTGATATGCCTGTTTAGGATAATCTTTTGTTGCTAACACTAATGTTTGTTTCTTGTGCTCTTGTGTGTGTTGCCATCAAACAGATTTTCTAATCCTTTTTGCAGAGCATCAAAAAGTTTGAGAAACTAGCCTTGGAACACAATAAGATGAAGAGGCAAATGAAAACTATCAGGATGGATGTTGCCTGTGTATTCATGACAAGGAGATATGAAAATTTAGAAAAGGTTTTGGATGAATTCTGGGGTGTGTATCAAAAGAACATGGATAATATGGTCTCTAACCAAAGGATTTACGACAGACTCAATCTATAATTATAGGATAATACATTGAAAGAAAAGATTGTCAGAAGGATAACAAAATTAATTGAAATTCATGAAAAGTATACTAAAGAGTTGAAGGAAGAGTTCCAGGAGAGCCAGGAGGTTTTGCAAAGTGAGATTCCCAGTTTGGTTGATGATGTAGGGGTTATCAAGGACAAAAGTGCATGGCTCTCAGAGTGTAAGGCTTTACTTAGTGCAACCCTCAGTGTCGCCCAAGCAGATGCCCTGGATATGAATGAGACAATTGACCAGTTAGAGAACATAATCAAGATAGAGATGGCACTTAGAGATACAATATTTAATGCAGTTACATACAGAGATGAAGGCTACCTACACACATCAAAAAATGCGGGAAGAAGCTAGATCCAAAGAATTAAAGTTTTTATTTCTCATGTTTTTTATAATTGTCTTATGTTATCTTAGTAGTTAAGCAGTTAGGTGTTAGGTTTTAGTTAGATTTTAGTTTAGCAAAATGAAAGGGTGTGTCCTTTCATCTATGCCTATTGATTCACATATTTATAGTGAGTCATTTTGTATGTAGATGACATTTAGGATCTAGGATTTTTAGAAGAATTACAAAAAAAGGAACAATCACTTATGCCTGTAAGGGTTGTAAGTTACATGTATTAGGGAGGTCTATAGGAGGAACAAGTATCTTTTTGTGCAAACAGACTGTAATGGAGTATCTTCAAGTGCATCTTATGTAAGAAATCATTTCCTAAAGATTAATATACAGGGTTTGATGTTTCTTTTCTAAGTATTGTGCATACTTTTGTGTTGGGGAGTTATCTTTGTCCTCTTGATAAATCTGTCATTTGATTTGCTATGATGTGCCATCACATGGTGTTACATTAAATGTGAGATTGGGTTTTCATTATTTGTGTAACACATACTGAACCTTCATAGTTGATGACTAATATTGTCTCTAGAGTTGATAAGATCTCTTATCCACAAAGTGTCATAAATATCCCTAGATAGAGGCACTGGTCTATTATTTATCTTTTAAGGTCCTAGTTTGCTATGTATTTAAGGTCCTTGATAGAGGAACATTCTTCCAAAATCCTATATGAACCGATCTTTGCATATTTCTTTTAAGTCCTAAAAGCATTCTTATTCTTAAGACACAATCATAATCATTTTCATTTGCTTTTAAAAGCATTCACTTAAAAGCACATAATAAAGCATAATTACAGCACAATCATTTGCTAGTTTTGCATTTTCTAATCATAAAGCTTAAATCCACTTTAAATAACTCTTTTTGTGCTTGAGAGGGAGATGTATACCTGCCTAGGTTCAGTGGAGCCTTAAGCGTAGAGGGATTTGGTCTTCGACCATCCCTGTTCGTTGGCCAAGGCTAATTGGATCAATTAAGGGCTTGGCAAATCCTTAAGTTTTCCAATCTGTGGTTTTGGGAACCAACAGATTGGCAACTCTGCTGGGGAGTTGTCATATAAGACTTTCAAAATCCAGGTAGATTGTTTCAGACTCCGCTGGAAGGAAGGAACTCAGATTAAGTTTGATTTCATTTCCCCTGAGGAGGGGTGGTGACTCTATAAGGTTGATGAACAATACTATATCCTACAATATATTAAGAGAAAATAATAGGCATTTGTTGATCTCAATCATGAATGGGAGGAGATCTTTAAAAAAACCAGAAGATCATTGTGAATTGAGCCCAAGGAGGAGATTAGACAAGGGTAAGAAGAAGGCCTCAATATTAGAACTTGCGATACATAAAGAGTTCCCTAGAAGGGAAGAAAAGGAAGGTGTCAAGGATTGGGAACCTCCAATTATTCACTGTACACCTGATAACAATTATGATTTTTATGACCCTTTTTTCAGGTGTTAGTTTTGAGGAGTAGCAATATAGGCATCTCAGAAGCCAACAGGAGGAAGATGACTCAAAATGGAATACTTTTGTCATCGAGATAACAGATATAAGTGCCCAGGAACAAGGATTGGCTCATGCTTTGAAGAGACAACCTGATGAAATCTTAGCAAAGCTTGGTATAAAAAGGGATAGCATTATTGAAAATAGTAGTGAAACTTCAAAAGAAAGTAAGGATGGAACAAGTGAATCCAATGAAACTACTATCCCTAAATACAACCCCCCACATAGAAAAGGAGTTGATTAACACTTCACAAGCTTTCATAATCCTTTATATGAAAAAGGGAGTAGAGAAAGAAATAGAGGACATCGTAATGAACATGAAAGAGGTGGTTGGAGAAAAGATACACATTATAGGGAAGGAATTGACTATGATGGCACTAGACAAAGGAACAATAATGGAAACAATGGTGGAAAAAATAATGGCAATCATGGGACTGGTAATGATGGAAACAGAAGTAATTATAATAATAATGGAGGTAATAACGGAAACAATAATAACAATGGAGGTAACAATGGAAATCATGGTAACAATGATGGTAATAATAATCATGGAGGAAATGGAAGTAACAGAAATAATAATGTTGGAAATATAAGGAAACAATAATAACAATGGAGGTAACAATGGAAATCATGGTAACAATGATGGTAATAATAATCATGGAGGAAATGGAAATAACAGAAATAATAACATTGGAAATATAAATTCACAGAATAATAATCAAGGATACAGACAGCCTATGATTATTGAAAGATACAGACAACTGGATTTCACTGGCATTATTGGTTATCCAAATCAATTCCCAAATGATTTAAGGATGGCTATTCCCAAATTCTCAGGAAATGGAGCAGATTCTGCAAAACAACATGCACTTAATATAAAAAATACTATTGAAGAATTTGAGGTTCCCCATGAAGATATTTTCATGAAATTGTTTGTTCAGTCCCTGACAGAAGATGCAAGAGCGTGGTATAGGAGCCTTCCTGATGCAAGTATTGGAAGTTGGCAGGAGTTTGTTACTCTATTCTTGGAGGAATTTGGAGATCACAATGATCCTTCATTTGCATCCCATGAGTTAACAAGTATAAAAAAGAATCAAAATGAATCAGTTGTTGAATTCAATAAGAGGTTTAATAAAGTGTTGAATAGAATACCTATAAATATTAGACCTGTTGATTCTTTTTTTATTAACTTTTACATGAGTGCCTTTGACAACAAAACTCACTATGATATTTTATCTCATAGGCCGGATACTTTACAACAAGCTTTTAAAATAGTTGTTACCATTGAGAATAACAAGAGAGTTGCTGGGAAGGTGGGCCAGAGAGACGATCCAAAGTTATACAATTCCAGGGCTCCTAAGAATGAACTTACTTAGATCATGGACATGCTTAAGGACATAAGGGGTAAGCAAAATCCCAATAATAAACCACCATATAGAAACAATAAGCAGATGAATTATAATACGCTGAGGTTACATGACATGCCATATAACACAAATTGGAAGGATGGAAAGCCAATAAATCCTAATGCAAACAAAGAGACTCCTGATCCATTAAAGAAAGCCACAAACTTTGTAGATGAGTATCCATGGTGTGATGTGTGTAATCTGCCTCATATTGTAGAACAGTGTATGATTTTCCAGGGCTTGATAGAAGGGGAAGATCAAAATGAGGATTATGAACCAACTGTGAATGCCCTTTCGTCTGATCCATATTGGGGAAGAGATGAGGATTCATCTGAGGAGGAGAAAAATTTTGATGTGCATCAAAGAAGGAAGAATTTACAACATAGTATACAGCAGGTCTTTTCTGATGATGATGAAGATACCCCTGCCTTGATAAAATTGTTTCAAGAGGAAGGAGTGTCTTCTTTGAGAAACTTGGCTAAAGAGGAGAAGAAAGCTTTCACTATTGCAGTTGTAGAACAAGTGAAAAGAAATTATCAGCTAAGAAATAGGAATGTCGACAATGAGCATGGTAAGCCAACAAGTATTTTTGCCAAGGTTACAAAATCAAATGGGACCAATAACAACACAGCCAAGGGAAAAGATACAAGTGCCAAGAAAGGGAAAGAACCGGAACAGACTAAACAAATGGAAATGTCAGAGCTCATTAATCCTGTGGAAAAGAAACAAGTAAGTAAGCCTAATTCAAATTGTAACTCATTCATGTCTTAAGCACTATCCCAAGTGAAGATATCTATGCCTTTGTTAGAAATAATAAAATTTCCAAATTACAAGAATGAGACTTTGAAAATCATATCAAATGTGGGTGATGCCAATAAGGAAAATCCTAAATCAAAATAAGATCCTCCTTTGGTGTATCTTGGCACATCTATTACCAAAAATCTCACTCAAGGAGATCCCTTCTATTTAACATTGTTGATAAACACAAAAATGCTAAAAAATTGCATGATAGATTCAGGAGCAGCAGTAAATATCATGCCAGAGGACATCATGAAGGAATTGGGAATGCATGTTGATGCAGCTTATGGTAAATGCTACGCCATGGAAAATAGGTTAGTTCATGTAGTAGGAATTCTGAAAGACGTTGAGTTCAGATTCCTAGCCTACCCAGACATTGCATATAAGACAAATATCACAATTGTAAAAGTGCTTGCGAACTATGGGATGTTGTTGTCTAGGCAATGGTCTAATTTGGTGGGTGGACATGTTCAGCTTCACTTTCATATGCCACTATTCCAGTAAAAGGGACAGAGGTGAGGATAAACAAAGAACCAATATCCCCCTACCTCATAGAAGAGGTTGATCCTAATGAAATGACTTTCTTTTGCCACTCAAATATGGAAAAATTTCAGGTAAGTATTTCTAAACCTTTAAAAGTTGATAAAATTATAGAAATGGTTAAACAAAGTCAAAATTTAATTTGGAAATTGTATTTTGATGGTGCTTGTAGTAAGGATGGAAATGGAGCGGGAGTTGTACTTATCTCACCTAATGGAAAATATTTTAAATACTCTTTCTTGTTATCTTTTGAGTGTACTAATAATATTGTTGAATATGAGGCTCTTTTATTAGGACTTAAAATAGCAAATAAACATGGCATTAAGTTACTAACAGTTTATGGTGATTCAGAATTAGCCGTTTCACAAGTTAGAGGCAAATTTGCTACAAAAAATACAAAATTAAGAAGCTATAGGAAAGAGGTTTGGGATTACATTGAACTTTTTGATGCTTTCTCCATAAATTGGATTGAAAGGGCAAATAACATTTTGGCAGACTCTATGGCTAACCTAGCAATCAAATATAATGATATTCCTTTTGATGATATTACCCAAGTAGAAATTAAGACCAGGCCATCAGTCCCTGACAATATAAAGAGTTGGCAAGTATTTGATGATGACAGGGATTTGCTAAAGTTTTTGTTTTGTGAGGATTAGTATGAGCATCAGCTAATTGATTGGAATGGACTCGTGGAGGAAATTGATGGTAGAGGGACTGTACTTGGGCAAGAGGTATTGCAGCTAAAAACAAATAAAATTCCAAAAGGATTGATAGAGCTTGAAAGAATGTTTGATGATAAAGATGTAGTGAGTTTCAGACCTAATTCAAGAGGATGTGAGGATGTTGAAAAAATAAACCTGGGGAGTGAAAGCAATCCAAGAGAAGTATATATTGGAAAAAGGCTCACACCAAAAATCATAACAGTATTGATTAACTTGCTAAGGAAGTACAGGCATGTCTTTGCTTGGTCATATGATGACCTTAAAGCATACAGGGAAGACCTATTCTAGCATGAAGTACCCTTGAAGCCTGATGCAAAGCCTTTTAGATAGAAGTAAAGGCCAATCAATCCTACTTTGGCTACCAAGATGAAAGAAGAATTGATGAAAATGAGAAATGTTGGTTGGAAAAATTTTGGGCTCGAGGCCAAATATTGATGTTGTTTGGGTGTTTGCTAAACACAAATGGGCACTTAAAGGTCAAGTGGAGATCACTATTATGTCCAAAGGGGCATTTTCAATGGCTTTCTCATGTAAGGAAGACATGTCAAGGGTGCTCTGTGATGGCCCTTGGTTGATCGGTAAATCAACACTTGCTTTACAAAAATGGACGCCTAAGATGGACCTAAATGAATCCTTTTTTGTACAAGCTCCAATTTGGGTCAGACTGTCGGGACTTCCCTTAGAGTTCTGGGTGGAAGAGGTCTTTAAAGGAATTGCTAGTTCCTTTGGTGAACTCCTTTCTATGGATCATATTATAGCTACTAGAAGAAGACTTACCTTTGCTAGGATCTATGTAGGAGTTATGTCAGGCACAGACATGCCCCTATCCATTCAGATTAACTCTAGATTGGGAAAATAGATCCAACCAATGGAATATGAAAGTGTCCCTTTCAATTATTTTCATTCAAAAAATCAGGACATACAGCAAGGAAGTACCCTCTTCAGGCTATCAAAGAGAAAGAAAAGAAAGAAAAGGCAATGCAATGGAAAGCAAAAAACCCTGTTAACTAACCTGAGAGCTCCAAAAAAGAGAAAATGATTGAAGAGGCCCAGAGTGTCATCATCCCTGACATGGTAGAACGAAAGGAGAATATAAATGTGGAAAACCCAGAAAAACCTTTGCTTGAAGATGGTAAAGAGGATCAGACAGGCAAAGACGAGAGAGAACAACAAGATATCAATCAGGAGGATCAACAAAGTGATAACCTGGAAGATGGAGAAATTCAGGTGGTGTTACAGGACAAGGAGAAAGAAAATTCAAATCACATTATGGAAAACACCACCAGAGACAGCCCTAGAATTGACTATGAGGAATCCCAGAAGTGTTTAATCCTTAGAGGAATTGCATCATCAGAATCACAACAATCGATGGAGATGGTGAAATCCACCTTCCAGCAGTCACCAATGACCTCAGTGCTTAATATAAGTACTAATTGGGCTGAGGTTGAAGATGTTGACCGCAAGATACACCCAGAATATTCAAGAGGAAGATTGCCAAACAAGTGAAGTAGCGGATCGAAAGAGGGGGAAAAAAGGGGTTGAAATCTACCCCTCATGCTACCCCTGTCAAGACAAGAAATCGGACCTAAGCCGACACGAGATTTAACCCCTCTCCTCCTAGGAGGAAAAAAGCAAGCTAGATCAGAGATCAAGAGGCGAGCAAGAATATAGCGCATCACACTCAATTGACCATCCATGAGGTATGTTCCCTAGTTAGAAAATGAAAATTATTTCATGGAATATTCGTGTATTGAATAGTCCACATAAACAGGATGTTCTTAGAAACTTAGTCAGAGAACATAAATCGGACATTGTTATTATCCAAGAAACTAAAATGACAAAAGAGAAAGTAGAAAAGATAAAGCTTTTTAAGGATGGGGAAGTTCTTGGTGGTAGCTTTGATGGTGCTTTTGGGGGCATTACCATTTTCTGGAATCTAAGGCAAATTTCTGGGGAGCCTGTCAAGCAGGATAGCAATTTGGCTTTTATCAGTATTCATCACATTGGGGATGGCACCTCTTTTCTCCTTACCAATATTTATGCCCCTAATAATAGACTAGGTAGAAGTAAATTTTGGAAGAAGATGGAAGCTATTTGGGCTCTTTATAAGGATGATATGTGGATTGTTATGGGGGAGTTCAACACCCCTCTCCGTGACAACGAGAAGTTTGGAGGTGTCCCTTCTCAGTTAGATAGTAGAATAGATCTTTTGAACTTTATCAACAACCAAGTTCTGCATGATATTGATCTCCGAGGGGCTAATTTTACCTGGATGATCAAGAGGATGGGGGAAGATCTCATTCAAATCAAACTTGATAGGGCCCTTATTTCTAATGAGTGGTTTAACCATTATCAGTGCCCCCTATTGGCCATCTCTAGGATTGGTTCCGACAACTTCCTTGTGATTTTTGTTGCTGATAATTCAATTGTTAAAAGAAACTTCCCATTTAGATTTGAAGGATGTGGCTGGACCATCCTAATCTTGAGAAGGCCATTGAGATGTGGTGGTCTATTGATGTCAAAGGTAATATTATGTATAGAATGGCTAAAACATTAAGGTACACGAAAGATAATATTAAAAAATGTAACAAGGAGGTTTTTGGGGATTTGTTTGCTGCCAAGTCCAAAACCCAGTTGGAACTCAAGGAAATGCAGGATAAAATCCAAACTAGTGGATACAATGAAGAATCAATTAGGGAGGAAAATTAAGTGCTTGTGAAGTACCATAAGATTATCAGAAGAGAAGAAGAATTCTAGAAACAAAGGTCTAGATCTCTATGGCTTAAAGCTAGGGATAGAAATACCAAATTCTTCCATATGACTGCTATGAAACACAAGGCTGCAAATAGAATCTCAAAGCTAAGAATTGGGGGAATTGAAAGTAGGAAGGATGATCAGATTGGGAAGGAAGCCAGGAACTTTTTCATTTCCCTCCTCTTGGCGGATAGTGGTCTAGATGGGAATTCTCAGAGATCCCTCTTAGAGAACATTCATTCAATCATTAATAAGGTTCAGAAAAAGGCTTTGGTGGCCATCCCTTCTGAAGAGGAAGTTAAAAAAGTGGTTTTTTCTTTTGATGGTAATAAAGCCCTGGGCCTAGATGGTTTTCCATTGTTTTTCTTTCAAGCCTTTTGGGACATCCTCAAAAGTGATGTGGTTAAAGGTATGCAAGAGTTTTTTGGGGCTAGAATTATCCTAAAGGAACTCAATGTTTCTTTCTTGGTTTTGATCCCCAAATGCCTTGGGGCTAACTCTATGGATAAGTTTCATCTGATAAGCTTATGCAATTTGTTCTATAATATCATCTCTAAGGTGGTGACTAGCAGACTACTAAGGATTCTTCCTTTGATCATTTCACCCCAACAGAGTGGATTTGTTCCCAATAGACAAATCCTTGATTCTATAATTTCTATCCATGAAAACATTCATTCATTGATGGATTCAAAAAAACAAAGCTTTCTGATGAAGTTGGATATGTCAAAAGCCTATGACTGTGTTGACTGGAGCTTCTTGGGTAAGGTGCTTGGTGCTTTTGGCTTTGGTTCCAGGTTTATTCAATTGATTGATCAACTTATCTTGACCCCTTCTTTCTATGTTATTGTGAATGGTGTGCCTTCCCCCTTCTTCAAAACTTCTAGGGGCATCAGGCAAGGGGATCTCATATCCCATATTCTCTTCATCATTCTGGTTGAATGTCTGGGTAGATTTATTAGCAAATATATTTCTCTGGGGATTCTTTGTGGTATCTCCCCCTCTTCTAGTTTTAGAGCCTGTACCCACTAGCAATTTGTAGATGATACCATCTTAATGGGTACTTCATATATCAAAGAAGTGTCCAATATGAAGAACCTTCTCAATACCTATAGTTCGGCCTCAGGTCAAACAATCAATTGGGAGAAAAGATTTGTTTTCTTCTTCAACACCTCGGAGGATGGACAGATGAGGATGGCCCAGATCCTTGGGTGCCAAATTGGTAAGCTTCCTTCTATTTACCTTGGTCTCCCTTTGGGTATGAAACCTTCGGAGTTGTTCTTGGATAGTCTTATGGATAGATTCAATAAGAAGTTGGTTGGTTGGAAAGGTACCCTTCTTAGTCAAGCTGGAAAAATCCAACTTTTAAAATCTTCTCTCCAGAGTCTTCTGATGTATGCTTTAAGCCTCTTCAAAATCCCTAGAAAATTTGTTGAAGCTATTGAGAAAATTCAGAAAGCCTTCCTTTGCTCTAGGGTTGAGGAGAAGAAGAGAATGGCTCTCATAGCCTAGGATAATGTGTGTAAACCCAAAAAGAAGGGGGGTCTAGGCTTAAGAAATATCAGAACCTTGAACAAAACTCTCCTTGCCAAACAAATCTATAGAACCTATCAGGGAAATGGAAAACGGAATGATATTTGGAAGGCTAAGTACCCACAGGAGATTCCCACCATATAATATTTCCTTGCCTCTGATCAGATTCCAAGTGGCTCTTTTATTTGGAACAGTGTTATCTAGGATAAAGGTATTACTAGTTTAGGCAATGTCTGGGTCATAGGGGATGGCAGGAAGGTGAATTTTTTAGATGATGCTTGGATTGGAGGGTCCCCTCTTAATAAGTGTGCCTCTCAGATGCTCATCTAGAATTGTAAGGAGAAGTTCGGTGCTAAAGTGGCTGATTACTGGAAAGATCAAAAGTGGGTGGACCTCAGCTCTATTGATCCCAACCTAAAGCAAGTAAACTTAATGATCAACCATGCTATCTTAAATACCAAAAGGGAAGACCATATGGTGTGGAGCGGGACCTCTTCAAGGACTTATTTTGTTTCATCTGGTGCCTTTTTGTTGGCTCAGTCCCAAGACCCTACTCCTTGTTGGGTGAAGGTATGGTATCCAGGTTTGACTCCTAAAATCAATATCTTTTTATGGATTCTTTTGCAAAATAAGATTCTAACTACTGATAATTTGAGAAAGAGGGGCTTTTGTATCCCCAATAGATGCTATCTTTGTCTCAATAGTGAGGAATCTGTGGACCATACTTTTATACATTGTCCTTTTGTCCTTCCAATCTACGGGATATTTTTTCAACTTTGGGGGTTGAATTGGGCTTTCCCAGAGGAGATTCAAGACTATTTCAAAAGCTGGCACTACACTACCAATAATCTGACCATAAGAAATTTATGGAAGCTTTCCTTTGCTCATATCCTTTAGGGTATATGGAAAGAGAAGAATAAAAGATTATTCAAGAATGATATTAACACCTCTGAAGTGGTGTGGGCCAAGATAAAATATAATTGTGTTGAGAATGTGATGGCCAGGGGAGAGCATTGTTGTAATAATAAGGAGGACTTTGATGTTCTCAAGACCTAGAATATCCCAGCCTACATGGGCACCAACATCAACCAAATCAAAAGAAGTATGTGTAGCTTGTCTTTTCCCCCAGATGATTGGTTTAAGGCCAACTTTTATGGTGTTGTTAGTTGTGGTGGAGTTAACCAAAATGGTACTACCTTTTGTACTGGGGTGGTTGCCTATCCCTTGGGGATTCAGACTAATCATCTGGCTGAAGCTATGGGCACCCTCTAAACTATTAAATTAGCTTATAATTTGGGTGTCAAAATGTTATGGCTGGAAGGTGACTCTAAAAACATTATTAATTGCCCCCTTGGTAAACACCAACCCTCATGGACAGTAAAAAACATCATTGATTCTGCTAGGGAGTTGCTCCAAGGGTTTGATAAGTGCCACATTTCCCATGATTACAGAGAGGCCAAAAGGTGTGCTGACTGGGCTGCTAACGAGGCAGTACGGAGCGAGAAAATCAAGATCAAGAATTATGAGGGGGAGCTCGCTTGTGCTGCATGTGATATCTTAACTTATGAAATATTTCATGGTAAGAAAGACCAGATTTGAAATCATTTCTCAAGATGATAGGGGAGGTCATGGTAGAAGGAGTCAGTTTTGTATGCAACCGAGAAGGAGGTACAGTAATAATTGCAAGATCACTTTGCATGCTTTATGGGTGTTTTTTTTCTTATCGAACGGAAGTATTAGAAATTTCAATAGGCTTTTAGTGGTTTCTCATAGGATGTTCATTGCGAAGAAAGGTATTTGTAGGAATTTACAGTTGATAGACATCAATAACAATATGGGGAAATCGTAAGAGAATGGAGGCTACCACTATTTATAAATGAAGGAACCATCCTCAGGTCTGAGCGGTACTTCAAGCTGCCAAGATGACTGATTTCATGGAGAGAATGCAGGAGAAATGGCCTGAAATTACAAGAATTTTCAAGAAGGGTTGGAATAAAGGCACATTGACCATTGGCAGGTGACTGAAACTATGATAGGAATAGGAAGATTTCAGACACTGCCGTGAAGAAATTTCCAAAGGATGAGGAGGATAAAGCTAGATTGGTGAAGGGCAGACATACTTACTACTCACTAAAGGTAATTGATCTAATTTCATGAAGGGTTTTGCTTGCTATTATAGAATTTATCACTCTAGATGGTAGATTTACTAGGGTTTACAACTATCATTTTGTCATTCTCAACCACTTTCGGTATAAAGAGAATTTTCATTCCATATTAACTTTTCTACACCCTAAATGTTGGGATCAAGGTTGCAATATCCAGCCCCAATACCAATCCAGCAATGCATGAGGGTTTGATGGTGATTCTATATAATCACATCAAGAACACTACCATCCATCTGAACATTGTTGAGGTCTCTGAGTCAGAAGATGACCTGAATGACTTTGATGATGAGGAAGGTGAAGGCTATGACACGGAAGCTAAGGCAGAGGATGACCCCCAAATTGTTGGGTCCAGTAGGAAAGTAAGAAAAATAGGGCATGAGCCACAAAAAAAAAAGTTAGCCAAAAGAAATTAGAGAGGGGAAGATGAGGATAGTTGGTATGAAGAGGATAATGAGACTGATAATGACATGGATACTGAAATGAGGAGGTCCAAATCCTCTCGAGCCAGAAGTAGAAAAGGAAAACTCCTAAAATTAAGGATGTGGGAACCAAGAATCAGTCGCCTCTCAAGACTGAATCTAAGGATAAGGGTTCGATGGGGGAGGACACGGCCATGAAAGAAGCTCAAAGCTCTGATATCAGGGAGGTGGGTCTTGAGGTGAATTTAGAGCCTGTTGTAGACAAGACCTAGGTTGACCATCTCCTAGATATCGACCTTCGCATCAATAATGACATAGATAGCTTCAACAAGGTGCTCCACTGGATGCAAAAGGAAATTACCGGCATAAAAACCAAGCAATCCCAAGAAGCCAAAAAAATTGAGACTTTAGAAGCTATAGGCTCAGGTAAATTCAACTCCCTCCCAGATTGTCTCAGTGATCTCACCAAAGCTATTAGTAATGCAGAGGAGATCATCAATGCTAATTGGAATAGCTTTCTTACCTTGGAGAATAGAGCAGGGGCTACTAAAAAAACACTCGAAAGAGTCGAGAACACACTCAAAAATATTGGTGAGAAAAGTCATAAGATCCTTAAGGCTTCCTCAGCTAGTATGAAGGCTCTTATCAGTAAGCTTGAGAATGACCATGGGGATAAGGCTTATGCAGGCATCATTGATGTGAAGGAAGATACCCCTAATGATAAGGAGACTGGGCTTGGTAGAAGAACGAGTGCGAGCACAAGAAAGTTGCAAAGCCAAAGCAAGGAAATTGAGGATATCAAGCGAGTGGCTAATAATATGGAACAATTGGAGCTGGAAGCCATTTAGATGCTTCAGAACTTAACCTAACACTAGGCTCTTTCTCTATCAATCCTGTTTGTTTTTTATAGTTGTCTCTAGTTTTCTGGCTTTTTGCTCACCATCTGTCCTTTTCTTAGTTGTTGTCTTTTGTGTTTGGTTGCACTTTAATGTATATCTTTTGATCTTTTGGTTGTAATGGGTTTCAGGGGCCGATCAAAACGTGTTTTACCTTATTCAAAAATAATTTATATACATAAAAAAACACTTGTTAATGAGATCATGACCGTTGTTTTTTTTTTTTGATCATTTTTATATAGGTGGGGCTCCCTAGGGCACATGATATGGACTACCATGACCCGGAGAATGTGGTTTTCCAAGTGGAGGAACATCGAGGTGTGAATATCGAAGCTGAAGATAATGATCCTATGGAAGAAGATGATCATGCGCCAGAAAACACAGTAGTTGAAGATGATGGTACAAAAACATTGATCCATGACACATTTAGTACTGGCGCAACTGATCATGATGATCAAGATGACTTTGATGTTGTTCATGATTTACCTGTACTTGAGAAGGCATACGAGCCCCTTTACGAAGGCTCCCAAACAACTCTTCTCTCTTTTGTATTGTTGTTGGTGAACTTGAAGGTTATGAATGGTTTATCCAACATAACAATCTCACGCATGTTGAGGTATGTCATATATATCATCTTTTTTCATCTATTTTTGTTGTTATTTCATCACTAGTAAATAAAAGGTGAAATATGTATCATTAGTATTCTTTGTATTAACAAATTATTTTTTTTGTTCTAGATTGATAGCTGATTTTTTGTTACCACCATCAAATATTCTACCTCGCTCATATCAAGAATTATCTGTCATTATGAAAGATTGGAATGGAGTATCAATCAATAGATGCATGTCCCAATGATCATATTATATATCATAAACAACATGAATTTGCAACAGAATGCCCTGAATGTCATATCAGTAGATATCAAAGAGATCAACTAACAGAAAAGGCTCCTCACAAGGTTCTTCGTTATATTCCCATTATTCCATGTTTGCAATGATTATTTAAGTGGGAAAGCTTGGCACAATTTATGGATTACCATGCACGCAATAGAAGTCAAGATGACATTCTTCGAATGCCTGTAGATGGTTCTGCATTTACGGACATAGAGGAAAAATGGCCACACTTTAAAGAAGAAGCTCATAATCTCAAACTTTCATTGGCAGCAGACGGTGTCAATCCATTTGGAGAGATGAGATCTATTTACTTGGTGTGACCTATTTTTGTTATCAACAATAACATTCCTCCATGGATGTCAAAAACAGGGAGCACATAATGTTGGCAATGATTGTTCCAGGTATTTTTTTCATTTTATAGTCATTTACTTTAAATTATATATATTGCAGTAAAATGGTTATAATAATTATGTAATGTTTTTGTTCATTCAACTAGGTAAGTACCAAGTTAAAGATATGAATGTATATATCGATCCTCTTATCAACAAGTTGTTGGAGTTATGAAATGGTGTCACTGTGTATGACGTCTCTAGACCAATAGGACAAAGACAATTTCAATTGTATGCAATTCTTGTATGGACAATTCATGATGCCCCAGGGCTAACACATTTTTGTGGTATGTTATAATGTTCAACTTGCGCACTTTAATAATGTTTAATTTTTTCAAGTATAAATCATGGATTTTTTTAAAAAATCCATTCAATATATATAATTATAAAAATTAACATATTTAATCCAATTACACATGATCTTGCAGGTCTTCAAACAAAGGGAAAATTTGCATGTCAAGTTTGTGGTTCAAAGATGAAATCTTGTCATTCAACAAGTTTGGAAAGCAAGTGTTTGATGAGTATAGGCACTTCCTCCACAAAAATCATAAGTATCAAACTACTGAAAAACATATTTTCAATGGGAAAGCATAGACTACATCAAAACCACAAAGAATGACACCTCGCCTATGGAATTTGGAATATAATAGAATTAATCGTCAAGGTAATGTCATTCAATCTAATTGTTTATCTATCATATATGATATGTTTGGAATTTATATTTTTATATTGTGTTTTGTTTACTCATATTGTAATTGACAATGATTGTTGTTGTTAACTTTTTAAACTTATATGTACTTCATGAAGGTCATCAAGGCTTTAATTACCACCTTCCAAAGGGAGTAAAAAGTTATCCAAGACAATTTAGTAGGCTGCCCTACTATGGGAAGCTACAAATTGTGCATTTGTTTACTACTATGCATATTGGAAAGAATATAGCAGAGACATTATGGAAAATATTGGATGGAAGGTGTGACAAAGAAAAAATTATCAAAATTTGTAGTGACATTCAGGAATCCAATCATGCAATGAAAAATGCCATTCAATTAAATAGCGATGGAGACAGAATTAATATAAGTTCCCTTCCTTGGTTATTAACGGAGCAGCAAAGCAATGCTATAAAAGAGGTCATACGAAAAAACTCGTTTTCCCACAGGATTTGCTGCTAACATAAACAATCTCATAACAAAGAAAAGTGAATTTGGGTCAGCGATGAAAATGCATTATTGGCATACCTTCATTAAGGTAATTCATGTTCTTGTATATTTTCTATATATTTGTATACTGCATGTACTTTTCATTGTATTATGTATAGTACTAGTTTGGAAAAACAATGAAAGGATCATTTTATAATTGTGGTAGTACGTTCTACCTCTATCTCTCCCACACCACTTCGATAATAATGTCAAGAAAGTTATATATGATCTTGGAAAATACATGAGGTAAGTAGTGTTATTTGTTCAATTTGTTGTATAGGTATTATATTTGCCATTTATTTTACTTGTTATGTAATATATTGTAAATTATTTTGTTAATTTTCTTTACTATATTTGTGTCTCGAATCACTTGTAGATGGTTGTCATCTAAAGAAATCTATAAAGAAGATATAAATTATTGGAAGACAAAAATTCCTTATCTAATGTGTGAAATGCAAAAGTGTCTACCTTCGACAATTTTCAATGCACAAGAACACTACCTCATACACCAAGTTGAGGAGATTGAATTGTGTGGACCTGTACACACAAGGTCAATGTGGATGGTTAAGACTATGGTGTACATTACTGAATATCTTCCTAAGTTTGTGGCAAAGATCCATGTAGATCGCATTTGGGATCCCAACTCCATTAACAAATTTGAAGGGGAGTATCTGATAGGGAAAGGTAGATTGAGGAAAGTGAGAGGTAATTATTGGATTTTCATGGACACTAATTTGAATACATTTTACATTTGGTTTTTATATATATTGTAGTTAATTAATTTTTAATCTTCAATAAACATCAGTTGTAAATTCCTAGTTATTTTTTCTACAGTTGCTTGAGAGTGGGATGCACTACATTTATATGTCGCAAACAATATTGATTGGATGACGGTATGGATTGAACGATGTCAACAATCTGGTTGTGCATTAACATGGGAAGGTGTGGCTTCATTGGTTAAAGAAGCTCATCGTAATGGAGATTCCAATGTTATACCAAGGGAAATTGATTTGGCATATAGTTTAAGAGATAAACAGGTACGTATTAATATAATAATCACCCATATTTTATTTTATTTTTTAATTGTATATATATATATATATATGTTGTTTTTTGCATACATTCAACCATAAATAAATATGTTTATCAACTGGCGATGCAATAATTTTTATATGTTTGACATATTGCAGCTAAAACACCACAAGGCTATGTGGTGCAATGGTCATACATTTTGCATCAAAAAGTTGGATGCCACAAAGAAAACTTGTGATTCTGGGATAACTACAATGTTTCAGGTGACTAATGTTTCATCTAGAAGAGACATACATCCTCAAGTATCAGAAAATCGATACTATGGGATTTTGGATGATATACTTGAGTGTGACTTTGGGTCCTTCAAATCAATGGTACAGGCTATGGTTGAAAAAAAATGATCCTAATAGAACTATTATTGAACATGATAATGGATTTACAATGGTCAATACAAGGTCATTTGAGCAAGTTGAAAATGAGCCCTGTGTTCTTTCAAGCCAATGTGAGCAGGTATTTTACTCAGAGGTTCGCACATAAACAGGGTTGGTCATTAGTTCTTAGACATGATCCTAGAGGAAGGCTGGTAAAGTATAACGTCATGGAAGAAGAAGATACAAAATAAATAGAAGATGATGTATATGATTATCAGGATCAATAGTTAGTTGATGATGTGCCCGACGAAGATGTCGAAGATGAGGAACAAGATCATGATGATGTAGGAGTTAATGTTCATGAAGATGATGATGATGATATCAATGATGATGATGATGATATGACCAATAATCCTTACAATGTCAATTATGGATCAAAAGATACAGACAAATATTTCGATGAAGAAGAAGATCGATGACATGATTTAAATATATGATGTATGTGATTAGTATATTATCTATTTGATATTGATTTCTTGATATTTTTTGGTGAAATCTAAATGTTGTGATTATGTGGGAGGAATTGTTTGTAATTATATGGGAGGACTTTTACTTTGTGATTATCTTTACATGTCAAGTCATTTATAATTTTTCATTACAAATATTTGCATCATGTTGTGTTCCCTGCTGAGATTTTTATGGAAAATTTAATGGATGAATCATTTTAATGGTTTGTTATGCAATAACACAATGATTCCTATCATGATGTATGATGCACTTGATACTATTTATTTCATTTAGCTTGAAATGAAACCCATCCAAAAATACACATTCCCCCTTGGAGAAGACAAATTGTATATGTCATTAACACAACAATTCATACAACATAGCACAAAAGATATGAGCCAGAAATGAATGTTATCTTTATTGATTTTCAATATAAAACTGATACATTCATGAAAATATTACAGTGAGTCACCAAAACTACTAGAAGACTCTTTGTTGTTATATTAAGGTTTCTCTAATGCATACAAATCAAGAGTTTGGAATCCTTCTTCTTGGCCCTGAATTCCCTTTTATAACACAAGGGAGAAAAACAAGCCTCAGACCGAAGAAGACACATGTCAAAATCTAATTGCATTACAAAAAAGACCTAAAGCCTAAGACCTTGACCTCTGTGTGCAACATGCATTGAATGATGACGGCTGAAAAGGCATCATCCTAGAAGCTCAACTTGTGGGTCTGCAAAAGATGTTCTCATATCTATACTTCATATTTCCTTCTATGAGGATAAAAAAATGCAATCTGGCATGTTGTGGCAGGTGTCTTGGACACTGCTCCTTTCTAGCTCAGTGTTCTAATCATTTTCCCAAAATGAACATCCTACATAAAACTTTTAGGAATAGAAAAAATGGAAAGATTGTGACTAGTCCTCCTCTTTAGGCTTCTCTTCTTCCAAGGAGCAGTACTTTTTATGTAGCGCCTCAATCTCATCAACTGGACAATAAAAACCCTTCATGCTATGCAATTTATTCGTAGCTTCCTTTGTTTCGTGGGCAGACACAACTCCTACTCCTAGGGCAAATGTATGATACATTTGTTATAATTACATAATTTTATCAACAATATTAAGAAATGTATCTCCTTGGTTTGGATCACCTTCCAAGGATGTCAAGACAACGTTTATTGCTTCCTGGAAACCCTATTTCCATTCTTCTAAGCTCTTAATTTGTCTGTCATATATCAAAATTGTAGGGACATGCCACTTTTTGAGTCCCTAAAAAGAATCAATCATTCCCATCAGTGTTTTCCTTTCCTCCTCTATGTTGGGTAACTCTTTATTCAATAAATTATAATTTTTCCAAGTTACCCCTACAATCTGAGGTGGTTGAGCCACATTTTACACTGCTAACATAACCTCCTTCAAGGTTTGACCCTTTGGCAGCCTTGTAGCTCTGATTGGTTGAAATAATGCAATGGATTCATCAAGTTGACTCAGGAGCTTGGATGTCAAACAATATGAAGTGTGGACTTCATCCAATTTATCAATGATTTTATTTGAGATTCTCAAAATTGAATCTTTCCTAATTTTAAAATAATTTTTTACAGCTTCATCTTTGACCCTTTGTATTTCTTTGTTTATCTTCTCAAGCTCCGCGAGTCTAATTTATCCAAAAGAGTCAGCTGACATCTTCTTTATTTGCTCTTTCAATGCAATGTTCTCAACAAATAATTCATTGTACTTGGTATTCAAAACAACATGCATATCCTTTAGCTTTATATACTTTTGCTCTAAATCATCTACTGCCAACTGAGAAATTGCACTACATGCTTGGAAATTGCTATAGCCTCTGAAGCAGTAGTGTCATGTAAGGTCCTTACAATAGCATCCCCTGTTCTGTGTTGCACCCCTTGCAAAACCATGGGCTTTTTAGTGATAGGGGCCTTTTACCATAAAGCAAAAGCTTTTGAACTTATATTTACACTAGAGCCATGATCTCCAAACTCTCTAGCAAATTGGGGTCCTTCTACCGTATGATCTGATGTAACAAGAAAATTCTCTCAAAATTCCACGCCGGGACAAGGACCACTCTACTTTTCACTACTATTTCCCTAGCCTCTTGAGGAGTGCAATCAAAATTATTCCTGTCAAAATTGTTGATTTCTTCATCAGACATGTTCTTCAATTTCTCTCTTAGCCAAGATGATCTAAACTCAGTGGTATTAACAAAATTTTCATCCACCATAAATTTGTTTGAAGCAATAATCCTCTCATCATCTTCTTTTTCTATAGGGATGGTTCTTGGGATGAGATCCATGTCTAGATCATTGAGAACTTTGGAATTTGCATCATCTTGGAATGTTTCCCTTGGAAGAGAAGGTGGTGGTACAAAAGTATCAAAATCCTCCTGGATATCTACAAAGTTAGATATTTTAGCCTTTCCTCTTTCAATCTTCCTAACCTTATCTGTTGTTACCCCCTCATCCTTTTGTACACCCCCTTTAGAGGAGTCTACAGGTGCTTCCTTAGTCTAAGCCTTGGGAGCTGGATCAATTGGTTTTCCTTTGTATTCCACTCCCTTTTCCTTGACCTCTCTTCTTTGCAATTCCTCCTTTATTATATCATCTTCCTTTCTTAACTGAAAAAGATTCTAGAAAAATCATTCCTGAAGTGCCAGAAGGAACCTACAAAATTGGGATCCTCTTTTTTCCTTTCCCTTTTAAATTTAGTCATGAGGTCCCACTTCTTCCTCCTTTGCTTTGCCTCACATGGATGAGCATTCCTAATTTTATCTTCTCTTTCTACAAAAGAATAAAAATGCCCCCTTTCCTTCAATTTATTTACTCTAATGTCATTTATACAACCTTAAGGGTCAAAATGTATGGCTTTGTGAGATTTTGCCAAGATCAAGAGGCAATGGAAATCACAAATAAGAGAGACAAAATATATGATAGAAATAAACTATATTCTATCAAGAGAAAATACCGATCAACTGGATCATCAATCAAACATACAATGAATATGAGCATGCTTATATAGGCAAGGCTATATGGATATGTGACCACACAAACATGACATGTGGCTCAATAAGAAACAAGGGTAGGTAGGAAATAGGTTTGGGTAGGTAGGAGAAACAATATAATATTCCACATGAGGTGGATCACCCACTGAATGTGGAGTGTAACAACAAGATCACACCATAAAAGGTGGAAATTCTCGTGCACACACTATCCCAATGTGGCACAAACACCCAAGTGTCTCATACCCAAACTACTATGAAATGCATTTCCTAAGTAAACTTAAGTAAGGTGTAATCGTTGTAAAGTTTTCCTAGTTGCCCCATGTGTGATTTGATAGATGGAAAGAAGATTATTTGTCAAGTAGGGTACACACAACACATCATTGAAGGAGTTATCCCCAATGGCAATAGATCCTTTCCCAATCACATCCATGTATGTATGATTTCCCATCAAAATCTGCAGCATG
Source organism: Cryptomeria japonica (assembly GCF_030272615.1). Lineage (NCBI taxonomy): Eukaryota > Viridiplantae > Streptophyta > Pinopsida > Cupressales > Cupressaceae > Cryptomeria > Cryptomeria japonica. Next base: position 248,994,053 of record NC_081412.1, read on the forward strand.
TGGCAAGGCTCAAATGTAGAAAACATAAACTATGAAGATGCCATATGATGAGAAGCCCCTGAATCTAGAAGCCATCTCCCTTAATCATGACTTGTAGTAGCACAAAGAGCTTGTCCATTTCCTTTATCTGTCCCAAAAGAGTGATCCTTTCCTTTATCCTTGGAAGAAGAAGCCGATGTAGTCATTCTAGAAGGTAGGTTGATTATATTCTTCTCAAGAAGATTCTTCAACTCATCAATATCCTTCTTATAACAATGATGTTCATCATGTCCTAACTTCTTACAATATCCACAAAAAAGATTGTCCTTAAATGATTTCCTCTTAGGTGAGAATGGTGAATCACCTTGTTGTGGAGAGGAAGATTGTGCTCCATCTTGTTGTGGTTTGGACTGTGATTTGGACAAAGGCTGCATACTCTAAAGGAAGCTTGTCCAACAAGTTATAAACCAATTGAGCATCCTTTCTGTCAATTCCACAATCCTTTAGCTTTGCTCTTAGCTTAGTTATTTTTGTGACATAATCTTGGATTGTATCAAAATCCTTGGGATCCAAAGTTGTGAGTTCACTATCAAGCTTGTAGCCCTTAATCTCATCAACTTGACCATACAATTTCTTAAAAATATCCCAAGCCTCTTTAATTGTTGTACACTTATCAATGTGAAAAATGAGGTCATCTGATACATACTTTCTAAGAGTTCCAAGTGCCATAGCATTCTTAGTAAGCCATTCAATTGGAGCATTAGGATCAGGTGGTGTTGTAATAGTTTCATTTACATAATGAATGAGTCCTTTTTCTATTAGTTTACTCCATGCCTTAATTTTCCATGATGCATAATTATGAGGAGTTAAAAGTGGAAATTTAAGAGAACCCATAGCACTAGAATGAAAAAACACAAGATAGAGAGAGGCACAATCACACAAGACACCCCCCCAAAATACTCAATCAAGGAATCCCCCCAAAATGGTGATTTTGGCACTTTATACTTAGTGCGTACACAATGGACCACTTGAAAAACAAGGCAAAGTGGACTTCTGGTTTCAATTTACAACTTCTCAAAATGAGATCTAAGAGACTTCAACAAATACTGCTAGTGATCTAAACTGAGATCCAAACAAAATGCAAGTACCAAATATGCCAAAAATGGCCAAATACTAAAAGTACAATTTCTACTTAAAATCACTGCAAATAGATGGTAGATTATGAAAGTAGATGAAAAAATATGCACTTTCAAAAAAAATGGCACTTGAAAAGGAGTCCATATGAGGCCAAACGAAGCCTCCAAAGTTGTAAAAATCAGGATTTCGCGATTTCTGAAAAACCTATATCTAAAAATAAGAAAACTCCTGCACCACTGTATAGATCACAAAATTCTACCCCAAAACAAAACAAAAAAAAATTGCTCGAAAAAAGGAGTCCGAATGAGTGAGATATCGCTATTTGAAAAATGTCTGCAAAATTATAATTTCTAGAAAATTTCCGTCGCAGCGTCAAACTTCACATGCCTCTAGATTTGGCCTCTGAAGTTCGATTTTGATGAAACAAAAGGCAAAACTAACTTTCTTGGACCTCCTAAATCCAATGGTGACCTCAGATTTGACCCATCAAGCTTCAATAAAAACCTGCAATAGAAATCTCCAAAATGCAAACCCCAAATAGCATCAATTTCTCTCAATTAGCAAACCAATGACACTCTAATGGCTCTGATACCATGTGAGACATGGACCAGCTCTGATACCATGTTAGATTTTGCCAAGATCAAGAGGCAATGGAAAGCACAGATAAGAGAGACAAAATATATGATAGAAATAAACTGTATTCTATCAAGAGAAAATACCGATCAACTGGATCATCAATCGAACATACAATGAATATGAGCCTGCTTATATAGGCAAGGCTATATGGATATTTGACCACACAAACATGACATGTGGCTCAATAAGAAACAAGGGTAGGTAGGAAATAGGTGTGGGTAGGTAGGAGAAACAATATAATATTCCACATGAGGTGGATCACCCACTGAATGTGGAGTGTAACAACAAGATCACACCATAAAAGGTGGAAATTCTCCTACACACACTATCCCAATGTGGCACAAACACCCAAGTGTCTCATACCCAAACTACTATTAAATTCATTTCCTAAGTATACTTAAGTAAGGTGTAATCGTTGTAAAGTTTCCTAAGTATACTAAAATAGTCAAGCTTGAAGGGCTCCCTTTCAGATGGTAGGACATAATTCTGTGAATCATTGTAAAGTTTCCTCATTAAATGAGGAACAAGATCCTTCTTGCACTTGTCCTTTTTGTTCTCATAGTTCATCTTCAAATTATCCTTGTTTATAATTGTGAGGGTAGACTTATCTAAATTAAAACATTGAATGATATCCCTTGGAGAGATGTCTAGTAGGACATATCCTTCAGTAGTCCTAATTGTCTAGCTTGGAACATCATATGCCTTTTTCATCTCCCTTATGAGAATAGGCTCTACAAAAACATTGGACACCACCAATTTTCCAAGGTTCAGTGTCCAGGGGTTACACACTGGGATGGCCTTGTCTGTATTGCCATAGAATGAATGAAAAATGTCCCAGCCCCTTTCCTTGGTGAAGGCATCCCTACACCATGTCTCTTTTTCATTGAAGATAGCCTCAGATGATCTTGCATTGTGGATCCCTCAAATAATTCCAACAAGTCTTAGGATAGGCTCCTAGTCTGTCTAGATCTGTTCAACCTCTTGTTGCAACTCTTCAGGGGTCATGGCAGGAGAAAGAAGAGCAGTAGGTTGCGTTGGTGGTTTCTCCACCTAAGCTGATGACTCCCCTTTGGGCGGCTTCCTAGAGCATTTTGCAGGCTTGGGGGTCTTTTCTTTTGTTTGAGCAACCTCTTTGGCTGGCTCTTGAGGGTTTTATTCTTGTGGGATTGGCTTTTGAGGAATTGGGGCTTCCTCAATAGATGGATTAACTGGAGCAGGAGCATCATGTGCAAGGGATGGGGTTTCAGCAGAGGCGGCTTTGGTTGAAGCCTTCTTGGTGCTCTTCCTCTTCTTTGGAGTGGGCTTCCTTGTTTTAGGAGCAGGAGAGGGCTCATCTGAAGATTCACTATCATAAATGATAGTGATGGTCTTTCAAATGGTTTTTCTTTTTCTCTTTGTGGCCTTCTCTTTTGAAGGGAAGCTAGCTTCGGCCTCCTCTGATACTTGCGGGGCAGTTCTAGGGCTTGGTTGCACATAAGGGGCACCTACAATTTCTTGCACAAGGGGAACCATATCTAGAGGTGTAGCCTCAGTGATGGAAATTGAGGAGGTTGCCTCAGTTACGCGAAATTTCTTGGCAACAGGGGTAGCATATTACTCAACAAGGGATGCCATCTTAATGATTTGGACTCATTAAAAACTTGGAAAGCAAATGCAAGAGTAAAATCTACTGACTTCTATTGCACACACGTAGGCAACTGAAGATATTACTCTAATAGTCCGATAATGCACACAAGTAGGAAAAAAGCACTTACTCATTTTCTCTTCAACTAAAAATGTTGGGAAGTATGCTGGAATGCTGAAATTTTATTTATTATTGTAAGCCGACTTGGCAAATTGTAAAATGACTCTTATATATAAAGGAGATCATTGTAGACATTTATTGAAGTGATGGTAGAAGCAAAAAAGGAAAATATTAGGCAGACCTAATGTGCGAAATATAGGTCAGAGGTATATGTAAAGAACAGAGCAAGAACCGGTACTGAATCTGGCATTGAAGATGCTATTGTAAAGCAGTACAAGTTATTGGATTAGTATAATCCTTATTGTAAGTTAGTGTGACTTCCCATTGAGCAGTGAGCTCTGGGCAGTTGGCCTTCTTGCATGTGTAGGCCCCTATTATAAGTAATATTCTCTTATTGGCCAGTGAGTGAATATTGTGGGTCACAAATCCCACCGAGGTTTTTCCCACACTGGGTTTCCTTGTTGAACATCTTGTGTTATGGTGTACTTTTCATGTGGATATTCTTGATTCTGTTTGTTGCATTATTTCTTGCATACCAGTACACTGTTATATTATGTTCTGCATGTTTTAACTTAAGAAATTCTTATTACCGGTTAGATACTGATTCACCCCCCCCTCTCAGTATCTGTGGGACCCTTAACAATTGGTATCAGAGCTTGGTCCTCTATTTTCAGAAGCCTAATAGGTTGAGGAAGATCTTGACATTGGTAAAAATAGAAAATCTAATGAAGCAACTTGAAGGAGCTCTTACAGACTATGATGCAGAGAAATTGAAAAATATCAAATTAGAAGATGATTTAAGAGCAGCTCAGGATATCATTCAAGCACTTCAAGAAAATTTTACTGTTGCAAGAAATAAGAGAAGAGAACTTTGTGAAAAACTGCAAAATGAGAATGATGAAAAGGAATCACTCAATGATATGATAAGCAAGTTGAAACAAGAGATCATGACAACAAAAAATGAAATGCAGGATATGACTATGAGATTTTGCAAAGAGATTGAGGATAGGAAGAAGAATGAAGAAGAATTGACCAGAAGACTAAGTGATGCAGCAAATGAGAACACAAGACTTAGCTATGAAAATGACATGTTGAAGACAAATCTGATGCATACTCAGAATGACTCAAATGAATTGATGAGACAAAAAGAAATCTTGGAAAGAGAACTGGAAACTGCAAATCAAAACAAAGAAAAATTCAAGAAAAGCTCAGAGGAACTTGGTACCTTGCTGAAGAATCAAAAACCTAAAGGTGACACTTCTGGAATTGGCTTTGAAGTTGGTGAAAGCTCTGGTACTGCAAATACTCAGGATCACAGCAAACCGGTAAGACAACCTAATGCTTATAAATTCAATGGAAAATGATTTAACTGTAATAAGTATGGTCATAGAGCAAATGAATGTAGATCTAGGAATTATCAAAATATCAACACACCCACCGGTCAATGTTCAAAATGCAACAAAGTTGGTCACAACTCTGAAAACTGCAGAATGAATGTGAGATGTTATGTTTGTGGAAGATTTGGACACTTATCAAATCAATGCAGAACACAAACCGGCATAGGTTATGGGAAAGCTATTCAAAAGAATAATTTAACTTGTTATGCATGTAACAAGATTGGGCATATTGCTAAATTTTGTAGAAGTAAAGGAACACCGGTAGACAACAAAAGTGCTATCTTGAAAGGTAAAGAAAAAGTTGAAGAGGTTAAGCAAGAATTCTCAAAACAATGGATTAGAAAAGCTGATCTAAATATTGGGTATACTTCTCCACCGGTAGAACCAACCAATGCTTCACCGGTAGGACAAAGTGATGCTCCACCGGTAGGAAGTTCTTCATCTAATTGAAGAAAATTTCCTTGAGGGTTTGGCAATCTAATGACACATATGCTAATTATTCCCTCGGTTAGAGATAAGAAGTTGAAAATTACTTATCACCAGCAGACAATGTTAAGTGAATACTTAACCGGCATGTAATAAATGTGGTAGATGGAAAAAAGACATTATAAAGGTTTTGGCTCCATTTCATTTCACCGTGATTTCAAATTTTCAGAGAGCACAAAGATTCCGAGCTAAGGCATTTCGAGCAAGAAGCAAGCACACTCCAAGCAATCATCCATCCAAGACACTAAAAGGTATTTAATCATGGCATTCACCTCTACAATTGAATACATAGCAAACCCTAATGTTGTTGAGGTAATTAAAAGACCTAGGCTCGTATTTCAATTAGTTCCCGAGATAGCAAAGAAGGATGATACCTTAGGTGTTTTTCTCAAATCTCTAAGGGAGTTGTATATGCTGAAGACCCTAGAATGTACATCCATTGCAACATTGAAGAGTTAGGAGATGAGGAAATCAAAACCATGTATAAAACCGTAATATGTGATAACACCAGCAATGTGAAGGATGAACACAAGATTTTTGAAACCCTAGGATTTATAGAAATCCTTAGCATTCCTGAATTTCCTAAGGATGTGATTAGGATAGTTTTAAGTAGAGTACATGGCGAATTTTTCTGGTTAGATGCAATTCATAAGATCATCAAGGAAGCTGTGAAAGCTATCACAGGGTTATCGACAACTGGTAAGAGACCAGATAAAACCAAGAAGGTTCCAAATGACCTAGTTACAAAACTAACTGGTGCAACATTTGACAAGAGATCTCTAAGGGTTAATGATGTAAAAGATATCAATGTGAGATTCATAAGTATGATATTAGGTTATAAATCCACTCATGCTAATAGACTTAACTCAGTTTCAAGTTTATGCATTAAGAGTTCTAATGATATGGTAACAGACAATGCAAAAATCGACATATGTGAATGGTTAAAGGATGAACTAATTAACAACCTTGAAAAATCAAAAGGGACAAGAAAGGAACTTTCAGATTTGGAAATCTGTTAGTATGCCTAATGCTACACATAACAAAATAGGTTCCTGGTATAGGTTATAAAGAACTTGGATATGACATACCGGTAGGAAAGCAATTGACAGAACTATTCAATAACATGGGTGAGAACAAGGAGAACAATATTAATGACTTCTTTCAAGCATTAAAGACCAAAATGAAGAAAAGAATAAGGTTATCTCAGAAAATAGTAGACAAATACAAAGATGATATATTCTTTGTCATTAAGAAAGAAGAAATCTGGATGGAAGCGGTCATCCCAAGAACAATTTGGGTAACCGAGATGGGCTATGAAACAGATGACTACATAGTTGAAAAATATGCTGAAGCACTTCTGGAAGCCCCCAATGAACCTAAAGAAGAAGTATTTGGTAGTGCTGAGACTATAGAAATTCAAATACAATCAAAGAAAAGAGTAAAGAAGGTTGAGGCATTTGTGAGGAAAGGATCCAGGCAAGCAAAATCCATTAAGGAAGATGTATTGAAGAAAACCGACATAACAGAGGATGAGTTGGAAGCTCCACAACCTGAAACTCATCTATCACCGGTAGGTACTTCTTTGGAAGGTGACATGCCAGCAACTTTTAAAAGAGTTGTAAGAAAAAGGGATCCCTCACCGGCAACCACTCCTTCACCTAGAAGGACAAGGCAAAAGCAACAAGCTATGAGATCACCGGTTAGAAAGGCCACACCAAAGAAGAAACTCGCACCTAAGAAGAGGAAAAGGACAAACAGAGACTTGGCACCTCTTGATGTACTGCTAAATGAAATCACAGAGGAAGGAAAACTGAAGAACATAGGAAAAATCTATGACACTCTAACTGCTGATGAGAAAGAACAAGTTGAAAACAGTGTTATACTGCATATGGACATGTACAAGAAATTTTTGATGGAAGCAGCAAATGAAATTCCTGATGACTTATTCAAAAGACTTGAGGCCAGAAGGCAAGCAATGATAGAATTAGATAAGAAAATAAAAATTGAGAAACTACTTGTTGTATATCCGGTAAACTCTCCTAAGGAAATTGATGACTTGATTGCTCAAGCAAACCTGTCAGTATTCTCTACTGCACATCGACATATTTCACTGATGGTAGGAAGAGTTACTAAAGTGACAGAGGAAACAGAAGATGGATGGGATATATTCCTGGTTGACAAAGAAAAACAAGAAGAGTATAGGAACCCTAAACCTATAAAGGTATATCAGAAAGATAGGGACAAGGGGAAAGGCAAAGTTGATGGACCACCAAGCATCAAAGTTAAAGACAACCTACCCCCACCGATAAAAACAACAACTACTGAAGATCAACCGGCAACAGAGGGTATGGATGTAGAGGATAAAAATCCTAATTCTGAAGTTCTATATACTGTAAATGTTGATACTCAGAAGATCAACATAATAGTAGATAAAGATTCAACTGACAAGTCAGATATGGCTAATGAGCCTCCGGTAGCAGGGGAAACAGAGAAACCGGCAGAGGATATAGAGAAAAAGGCAAAGACTAAGTCACAGACAAAGACAACACAACATACAGAGAAACCAATAGAGCTAAAGGCTCTGGAATAGATACATAAGGAAACAGTGCCACCGGTAAGTAGTGAAGTAGGAAAACCAGTGCTAAAAGAAATGCAGACACAAACTGACCTACTAGAGGTCAATACAAGCATGGTTACTTCCACCGGTACTCAGATTGTTGGATCATCATTAGTATTCAAGTTAACAAATGTGACTGAGGTATTACTTGATTCTATTAAGAAAATAACTGACTGCAGCTCACAGGCTTATAAAGCAATTGATGATTCCATACCAATTTTGAAGGTAATTGCACCTATCTATAATATAGATAATAAAGATTCTTTAGGGCAATTGGATACATTGTGTAAATACATTTCAGAAAATATTGAGAAAATAAAGGAAGAATCTGTGAAGGATAAGGTAGAGACTGAAAAGCAAAAATTCTTTGATGAGGAAATAAAGAAGTGTAACAGAATTTTTGACACACTTCTACCGGAACTATGTAGTTTGTTGAAAGAATACAAAAATTTGTATAAAGATACATGTAAAAAAAACTTTTTGACTGTAGATATTGACAAGAAAATAAGCAAGACATGGGATGAGATAAATAAACTTGCAGACAACTTTGTCAACTCACCTAATTCACTATCAGTTTTTGAAGAGCAGATAGCAAATTTTGAGGAAGAATTACTCAAACTGGAAAGAGAAAAAGAAAGAATAATAAATAAGGAAAAACATGTGAGATCTAAACTGAGTCCAAGATTGGAATATTTAGCATTTCTGCGGAAGGAAATTTCAGAGGCACTAATACAGGGCAGAAAAACACCAGTAGAGCATTTGCAGCATCTCACCGGTACAGTAAAGAGGACTGAGATAGAAATAAAAGATAGTAAGAAGTTTATGGATAGTATAAACTTAATTTTGGGAGATCTTTTTCAGATAATAACTACCCAGCTACAAGGTTGAGGATATGGATAGATGAAACTACAAACTCTACTGACATCTTGACAACCTTTGTCATTGATGCCAAAGGGGGAGTAGTGGGATGAGAAAGTTCAAAACATAGGAATCATATGCTTAGGGGGAGCTCTCACATTTTTGGTAAACATTTTTGGTAACAATTTTGGACTACACATTTTTGGATAATTTTTGAAATTTCTCATGAGTGTTGTCATCAATGCCAAAGGGGGAGATTGTTGGCATATGCACACTCCAATGAGACATTGTATGTGATTGAAGGTTTTGTCATTGATGGCAACCTTGCAATCCTATGGCACCGGCAAGACATTATACCGGCAACGCATTACACAGGAAACCTTGCAATCCTATGGCACCGGCAAGACATTATACTAGAAAAGCATTACACCAGCAAGATAGTGCACCGGCATCAGCAAAACACTCTACACCGGCACCAGCACAGAGGCCGACAAGATTTTTGTTATGTAATATTTTGTTTATTATTGTAAGCCGACTTGGCGAATTATAAAATGACTCTTATGTATAAAGGAGATCATTGTAGACATTTATTGAAGTGATGGTAGAAGCAAAAAAGGAAAATATTAGGCAGACCTAATGTGTGAAATATAGGTCAGAGGTATATGTAAAGAATAGAGCAGAAACCGGTACTGAATCTAGCATTGAAGATGCTATTGTAAAGCAGTACAAGTTATTGGATAAGTATAATCCTTATTGTAAGTCAGTGTGACTTCCCATTGAGCAGTGAGCTCTAGGCAGTTGGCCTTCCTGCATGTGCAGGCCCCTATTGTAAGTAATATTCTCTTATTGGCCAGTGAGTGAATATTGTGGGTCACAAATCCCACCGAGGTTTTTCCCACATTGGGTTTCCTCGTTAAACATCTTGTGTTATGGTGTACTTTTCATGTGGATATTCTTGATTTTGTTTATTGCATTATTTCTTGCATACCGGTACACTGTTATATTATGTTCTGCATGTTTTAACTTAAGAAATTCTTATTACCAGTTAGATACTGATTCACCCCCCCCTCTCAGTAACTGTGGGACCCTTAACAATCCCGTGGTGTCACTAGCCATTCCTTCTATCTTCGTGATATAGCTTCTATTTTCTTTCTTTGGAGATCTTATCCTACATTGATCTTAACCCTTCCTTTCGCCTTTCACCTGCAAGCCCCTTTCTTTGTGTTTTTATCATTCACGGGATAAGCTTTTGAACTAGCATTTTCTTATCCCAGAGCATCTTTCTTATCCCCGCAGGGACACGCGGTATAAGGCTTTCTCTTATTTCCCCTTCACAATTCTTATCCCACGACGCACCTTTGAGTTTCACTGTTGTTCTGGATTTTTTTTTTCCCACGAGATAAGCCCTCTTACCTTTTGCTTAAGTATTTTGTTATCCTGGGACTCTTTTCTTATCCCCACAAGGACGCGCGGGATAAGAAAAGCATTGCATCCTTCATTGTTGACTTATCCCATGTTGCCTTGTAATGCTATTCTAGTGGCATAGAAATCCTGTGAGATAAGACTCCCTTTATATTTAATTCATCTCTTATCCCGCGGCCATTTCACAGTGTTCCTAGTTCATTGCGGGGTAATCTTTTACCGCTTGTTTTCTTCGACCGCTCCTTATCCCACGTTGCTCCTTGCTTGCTTTGTAGTTGTCATGGGATAAGGACTCCTTTGTAATTATTTCTTTCTTCTTATCCTAGGGGGTTGAAATTCACATTGAAACCACTTGTGGAATAAGGAACAGGGGGCGCTTCCATTCTAAATCTTATCATGCATGACTGAGTTACTTGGGGTTAGCACTTAAGTGATCATTTAGAACACATGGAAAAATTCATGGGTTAAGACCCAGGGTTTTTTAGCAATACTTAAGTCCCCTTTGTCACTTTAAAAATTCATATTCTCTGAAGCTCCTTCAGCCATCTTAGCTATCTCCGCACGATAATCCTCTATTGTATATTTCCCTTGTTTTATTTATCCTGCGATGTCATTTACCCCTTCTTCTATCCTTGTGGGATAATATTTTATGTGTTTTACCTTGGAAGCCTTATCCCACGTTGCTCCTAGCCTTCCACCTACAAGCCCTTTTCCTTTATGTTCCTACCCTCTGTGGGATAAGCCTTTGAACTAGCTTTGTCTTATCCCGCAATACTCCTTTTATCCCCGCGGGAATGCATGGGATAAGCTTTCCCTTATTTCCAGCTTATAATTGTTATTCTACGGCCATCTTTGAACAAGAGGAACACATCGCGGGATAAGACTTCCTCTTCTTTCCTTTAACACTCTTATCTTGTGGTGCACCTTTGAGTCTTACCCATTGATCTTTCATTCACCTTTGTTGTGGATCTCTTCTCCCTATGGGATAAGCCATTTTACCCTTTTCCTAGTTATTTTCTTATCCTGTGACTCTTTTCTTATCCCCACGGGAACGCGCGGGATAAGAAAAGCATAGTATCCTTCTTTGTTGACTTGTCCCACGTTGCCCTATAATGCTATTATGGTAACTTGGGCACCCTACGGGATAAGATTTCCCCTTGTGCATAAGACAACCCTTATCTCGCGGGCCTCTCACAGTGCTCCTAGATCATTGTGGGATAGGCCTCTACTGCTTGTTTCTTTTAGCCACTCCTTATCCCGCGTTGCTTCTTTGCTCACCTTGCAGTTGTCGCAGGATAAGGATTCCTTTGTAATTTTATCATTCTTCTTGTCCTGTGGTGCCAGATCATTGATGCAAATGTTTCACGAGATAATATGCACTCTTTGGAAACTATCATTTCCTTATCTTGTGAGGTTCAAAATCTCATTGAAACACCCAGCAAGATAAGGGACAAGGGGCACTTTCTTTGTAAATATTATCCCGCACGATCGAGTCACTTGGGGTCGGCACTTAGGTGATCAATTTTAATTTTTAAATATAATTATAATATCCCATAGGTCAATTTGAATTTCAAATTACTATGCAAAGCAAAAGACTTCGAAAAACTACATTCTTGCCAAGAAGGAGAGGATCAGATTCGCAAACGGTGGTGAATGGAGAGTTCATTCGCATGCAAGAGAGGAGATTCACAGGTAGAGGAAATTAGTTTACAGGTGAGCAATCACTTAGCTTCATCTTATGTGCATTTCAAACATAATCAGAATTATTTGTTTCCCTTTTCAATGATCTTCTAGGGTTTTTTTGGGACTTGTTCTTGGTATTGCAAGGGTTTGTATGCTTTATGAAGGCTTTGAAGGATGTTCTTTGAATGTTAGGATCATCTATATGCATGCTTCCTTGGAATCAAGGATCTCAACCATTGGGCACAGAATCACCTCATAGACAAAACCATCACACCAGTGCCTATCCCCACCCAAGATAGCTCTGGCCAGATGCCACAGCACATCCCAAGTGAGCTCATCACAATCAAAAAGTTTTCTGCATTGCTTCTTAAATGTCTTCTCCGCACATAGGCAACTCAACCCAAAGTGATGGACCATTTTCCCTCAGTTCTCCTCCTACATTCATTGCTCGATCTGCCTTCCTATTTAACCTCAGCCTTATGATTTCCTGTCCTTATCGAGCATCGGTCTCTACCTAAAAGAAAAATAAATCTGATATCCCATGAAAACCAAATCCATCTTTGGATTTGAAGTGTCCTAATCTCTTGCCACCTTTTCCCAATGTCCCTTCATTCATGGTAATCAGAGCCTTATTTTCATCTATCATGATCACCTCTGTCACTCCGGATCCAAATTTGTGGTTTGGAATCTAGATCAGTACCCTCCATTAGTCATACCTATTCAATGCCTTCTTTTTTCTACCTCCACGAGGCTTCATAGTCATCCACTATAATATGTTCCAAATCCTCACTTGGGATTTCTTCGAAAACCTAGTTATCCTTTGTCCTTAGACTTATTCCCATGTTTTCCATGTAATCTGTAGCCATGTTCACCTCCCTAAAAACATGTTTGACCTCGTAGTCAGGAACTTTATTTAGAGCATCTGTAATGTCCCTTAGAATCCTCTGTATTTTCCAATTTGGTATGGCACCATTCTTAATAGCATTGATAAGTATCTATGCATCACCTTCTATAAGTATAGAGTTCAAACCCTTCTCTACACATTGTCTGAGTCCTCTAGCAATAGATTAGCTATAGATGATGCTAGGCAAAGGTATATACGGGCCTATAAGATTGCTACAAAGCAAGGGTCGGGTGTTGAAACAAACAAAGCCAATTTAGACTCGATTAGTTGCTATGATGGTGATGGAATGCAATGATGGTGATGGAATTCCATGATGGTGATAAAATGCAATGATGGTGTGGAATTCCATGACAGTCAAATTACTATGGATTGTCGTGGCATTCCATCACCATGAGAATACATTTCTTTGAGACATTTTTTCAAATAGTTTGTTGCCTTGTCTATGAAAGGTAGTGAACCATTTGATTGACCTTCATATAAGATGTAAGCTAACATAAGATAAATGAATTACATATGCAGTAACTTGAACCCCTTTGACTAGGATCCTACATAGTCTACATAAAGGAAAGGCGACGATTCTTCTCATGGATCAGCAGGTATAAGTCAATACACCCTATAGAAACCATTTATTATTTTCTTGCTTTCTCTTTACACCCATCTTGGAGTGGTTTAATAATAAGACAGGTTTTAGCAACTATATTTTGTCAAAACTTTGATTTTTTTTCTCACCTAAACCACCTTGACAACCACATGTTATAGCTCATTCCATATTTATCTCATATGCGAGCTCAACAATAGGGAGAATTCTCAAGAATGGTGAATTCTTCAGTGATCCTTGACCTTTAGATAGTATGACACCTCAAACATACATAAAAACTTGGAAATGTGTCTTGATTTTAATGATTTATGACAAAGCATAAGTGAAACAGACAAGAAACCGATAACCTAATGACATCTGCTAGCATATATAAGTGCCTTACTCCATTGGACTTTGAGTTTCTAAAATATCATTGAAACTTGATAGAAATTTATCTAATAGTTGATTAAATCTTAAACAATACCGCCTTACAATATCATTTTATTTGCAATTTCTTACCCGAACTACTTATCAAATCCTAGTACAAGTTTTATCCCTCTGTAATATCATTCAAGCATTTTAATTAACCCCTTGGATTAAAGCATGAAATGAAAAATTACATACATCATAACAATGCAACAAGCAAATGAAACCCTTGATTCCATTAACTCAAAAGAAGATAAAATCATACATAGGAGAGTAAGGATTTTGAGATTATATTTGTATTAACTTCAAAAGCTATCTTCTATCAAATAATTGAATACATTTCATTTACAAAAGAACCCATTTGAAATTTGAAACTGATGACTATCTTCTATTTTGCTCTGCAAAATGACATTACAATTATCTACTGTTTACTCATGACTTCTCAAAATGGGAACCTAATCCTGTAGACCTAACCTACACAAGAGACCCTACTCAAAGATTTTGGAACCATTTCTCATGGCCTTGATTTCCCTTTTATAGCAAATAAGGGAGCAAAAAGCTTGAGGCCAAGAGACACATGTCATCTATAATGAACAAGCCAAAAAAGCCATACGCAATTCTGTTCCAAAATATTCCTTAAAACTACCCATACGCTGGCACCCGTGATAAAATAGAATCACAATTTGTAACTGAACATTGGTAGAAACAAAAGTTCTTGAGACGTGTCATTATCATCTTGATGTCTTCAATCAGACTATGAGATGCTTCGTTATGTCCTACACAACATTTACCTTCCTAGAAGGGAAACTAGATACTGACAAGAAGTAAAATCACCCCAAAACTAGAGGAAGATCTCCAACCTTTATTCTCAGGATCAGAGAAAGTGGAAGGAGAAGCTTATAGGGAAACATAATATGTTGGGGAGGGGTTGCAACTTCCATGTCGTCGCAGAGATGACTAGTTGTTGCTCCCCACTCAAATAATACCTTCTTTCATTCCCCTGTGGGCTCTTTCCTCAAACCCCTTGCTAGATAGTGGAAGAGTGCAAGCACATGATGTATCATGAGTGGTTTTTTTCGAATAAGAAATGGCTTTCACACTCCCTCTAACAATCCTTTGAATTTTCACAACCCCTCTGACAATAAGAAAACTCACACAAGAGAAAGAACATCCATCTGGTATCAACAAGCACACAACAACTCCATGCATGATACTGCTCAAACATCATCTTCTTCAGTGATGAAAAACCGCTCTTCAGAAAGAAAAGAGGCTTCTTTTCTCTTCTACCAACTAAACTACCACCTTATTGTATTTATAATCAAAATAACTTCACTTGGCGGTGTCTATTCATGCAAAAACAATCTTCATAAATGCTCACTTCTATCTATTCACCATGTCAGTTGTGAACTAGGGAAACCATGGATGTCAGACCCACGACACCATCGAATTCCAACTCTTTCACAAGAAAAATCAATCTAGTGCTTTTCTGTCAAGATTCACCTTACATGGATTATTTTGTTTTGATCTTCTCATCTTGGGACTACACAACTTTGCTTTAGAATTATTTTAAAACACCAAATTATCCTCTTTTAGATCTTCTCAAAGTTTGAAGGGTTGTTGATAGTTCGAAGGATTTTCAAAGGGGGCATGAAGGCTTTTTTGACTTTATACCTCTGTGATAATCCCTGACAACAAGCAACCTCTGATTTTATCGATAAATCTGTGATCTTTCATTTCCAACTCAGAGGTTATCCAAATTCTCTTATGCCTCTGAAACTATTGTCCTTGCTTGTCAAATCAATTTCGACTCAATACAAACCTTCAAAAAAATGACCTTTTGAAATGAGTTGGCATCCAATCGTCCTACCTTGTCGCTATTTTCTCCAAGTTGACAAGCTTGCACTTTGTCCATTCTGACTTTCTCGTGCAGATAACATAACACGCCTTTGCAAAACACATAAAAATTGTTTGAAACTCAGTCGTAGATCCTATCCATCTCGGCGAATCACATGGTCATCGTCGGTCAATATGACATTGACCTTCCATTTGGCAAATGGGTCCAATCCAAAGTATGACTTGGCATAGCCAACTCACCACTTACTTCACCTTGGTCAGCAACCCCACCATCGGATTTTCTTCTCACAATAACAATCGACCCTCTCCCAACTATCTCTCTCATTTGATGGAGTGCAGGTACCACCAAATAGGTATTTGTCAGATGTGTCTTCCTCGAGTGAGGGAAATTCAGGAAGAGAAGAGGAAAGCAAAACATGTAGTAGGTCTAAAAGAGGGAGATCAACCAGAGGTCAAAAGATCAGAAGAAAATTTCATAAACGCATGGAATTGTTTCTTGCTCAAGGGGGGTCATGTTCTTATGATGACGAGAGCATAGGCGACATCAAGGTGCCCTTGAGGTACAAACATCTACATAAACAATGGGTACCCAAGGAACTTCCTCCAATAAACATTGATTTTTGTGTTAACAGGAGGATATATCGCATGGCGTCATTGTCATTACATGGTTTGAGCCTATTTTCCATGGATGACATAAAGGTCTATTACAACAATATTGTTGAATTGATGGAGCATGTCAGACCCTATTACAATTATAAAGATTGGATGCAGCTAGTTCGATATACACAAAGTATTTGTAGGTATGAACTATCAGTAAATTATATACAACTAAAAGATAATGATCAAAGTAAAAGAGTGGCTATGTACATTGACAAAAGGCCAAAAGCAACAAGGAATATTGTAGGTTTTATAAACAGTCCACAACCTATGTCAACTTACAGGAAACCCATTTGCATATTAGAGGCACGCGAGGGAAATCGTGTATTTTTATGTGTGATAAAATCAATGAGCAGGGGAAGAGGTGCTAATCGATTACAATTTGAATCGCATAGATACAAACAAAGTTACTATCGTGGAGGTGGTGCGTACTTATATATACTGACGCCCTCCTAAATGGCACAAGGTTAGTCTATGATCAAATAACACAAAAGCACACAAAATATTAGCGTTAGTCAATCTAAAACTAAACATATGAAGGCATTCCAAAAGAGACACAAAGAGACATGCTAATATATCTAATAAGTAAAACAAAGATCATGAGACATCTCCAACTGCCTCTTAGCATGGCCTTAGCTTCTTCTCCCTTGTTCCTCTCCTCTCCAAGTTCCAAAATAGTGTAGCTCTCAGCAGCTTTTTGCACTATGGATGCTTATGGAGGATTGAGATTGTAGTATAGCTCTAAATGTGAAATAAAAAGCTAATACTAATGCTAAAATGATGTATTTTAACCAAAAAGACAAGATGTTAGATTGCTTATGCTAAAATGCTCTCTAAAATGTCTATAGCTTAGATGCATACAAGTTTTCAGGATCTGGATTATGAAGGAATGGGCTCTATTTATAAGAAAAATGGAGCAATGGATAGCCAGGATTGAAAGGTTTAATCAAAGGTCAAGCTTGAAAGTTGGGGATCCATGTGCACAATTTGCACCAATGAAATGGTGACAAGTGTCAACATAGGGTTGGGTTGAAAGAAGAACTTGGAGGCATTAAAGGCCTGAGAAGACCTCATGGTTATCTAAAGGCTAAGGGTCAAGTCTAAATTAGGATTACCCACTGGATTAGGAGTTAATGCAAGGATAAACCTTTGTGCAAATGATTAAGAGATAATCATGGTCAAAGCATTAAAGGCTTGATGAGACCCTTGGGTTGGGTAGAGGTTGAGTCAAAACAAATGTTTTAACCATGTAGGAGGGTTTGGGTTAACCATTAATGGTTATTGGAGACTTTGTGGATTAAGTGGTTGAAAGTTGAAAGCCTTCAATGGTTATCAAAGACTTTGAGCCATTTAGTGGTTGAAGGTTGGAAGCTTTCAAAGGTTATCCAAGACTTTGAGACATTTAGTGGTTGAAGGTTGAAAGCCTTTAATGGTTATCAAAGACTTTTAGGCTTTGAGAAGTGACTCCATTTTGCTTAGGAATGTGACAATAATTAGGGGATGGATTAGGCTAATTAGGAAGGGGTTAGAAGAATCTAGAAGGGGATTAGATTTTGCAAATGGATTTGGTGGGTGAGGGAAAATAGGATTTTATTTAAAATAAAAATTTATTTATTTCAAAATGTGTGCAAGTTGCATTTGTAGGAAAATGCAAGTGGGGTGGGGATAATGATTTAAATAAATGTTTTATTTAATTTATTTAAAAGAGAAAAAGGGGATTTAATTAAATAAATTGATTTTATTTAATTAATTGATTTGAATTGGATTTAATGAATTAATTAAAATAAATTGAATAATTTATTTAATTAATAGAAGAATGTTTGGGGATGAATTAATTAAATATTAATTTAATTAACTGGTGGCTAGTGGATTTTTAATCAAATAAATACGAAATATTCATTTAATTAAAATGGACAGATTTATGTGACTACATTTGCCCCTTTTTGAGACGGTGTAGTTTATCGCATCGTTTCAAAGAAAGAAAAACTAGTGTGAAGAAATGCCCCATAAAATGTAAATTTAATGGGTGGTATGCCCCCTCGAGAGATGGGCCGAAAAATTTTGAAAAATCGGGCGATCTCTCGAAAAAGAATGAAAATTGGCAGGGTGGTAGAAGAGAAGAAGTTAGGCATACTAGGGAAAAATAGAAGAAAACGGGGGAAACATGGAGAAATGGGGGGCTTGGGAAGTTCACGGGGACCACGGCGATGAGCGGGGTGAAGTTACGGGGACGGCGAGGGGTATAAATGGGGTGAAAGGGGTGAAAACAGGACCATTTGTGACCGTGACCAGTTGAAAACGAGAGCTCTGACAATGACATTTGGAGGAGCAAGGAGAAGCTACGATGCCGATTCCGATCACCGAGCACAGATTCGAGCGAGTCTGACGGTTCCAGCGCCCAACTGACTATGGACCAGCAGTACGCAAATTCAAAAACTTACTTTTTATGCATTTTTGATAGGTTTTTAGCTGAGTCCAAGTCAAGTCGGAGCAAGAGCGCTGGAACTCTGGTTTTGGCGTTTTTGCTCCATAAACTAGCACTATTGTGCCGCAATGGCGCTATTGTGCTCTTGTTTAAGCGCTTTTGTGTTGATTAGCGCTATTGCATGCAAGTATTAGCGCTATAGACTAAGTAGCGCTATGGTAGGGTTAATTAAGCGCTATTGATGTGTAATAGCGCTATTGGATAGCGGGTTTAGCGCTTTTGTTTTTTAGCGCTTTTGTAGAGATTTTTGAGCGCTTTTGATAGGGTTGTAGCGCTATTGTAGAAAATAGCGCTTTTGTAGATAAAATAGCGCTTTTGCCTTAGGATAACAAGATGCCCCAGTTTTGGACAAAATAAATCTCCTGATGCCGAATGATTGATGGATGGCGAGGTGAAGTGGGAGTTGTTTTGAACCATAGCAGTCCGATGAGACTTAGGTCATTTGTTAGGATAAATGTCTGTTGAAGTCTAGGTGGCCATGATTGCTTACCTATTGAGACCTGAAGATACTTGATCAAAGTATCTGATGATAGTCTAGGTTTAAACTTAAGAAAGTTTGAAAACAAAACAACTGATAGTGATTGATGAATGTCTATGTGCAGGAGGATCTGCGCATGTTGCAGTTACGCGAGCGCCATCCTGCGACACAGGGGTTGCGAGACCGATTGACGCAGGCAGAGATAGACTGTATTGCAGCTACTAGCCTCTACGAGGTGATGCACATGCCCGTGATTTGGATGAATCACGGCCTGATTACAGCCTTGGCAGAGCGATGGCACAGTGAGACGTGCACGTTTCATTTGGCACAGGGAGAGATGACTGTGACCTTGGAGGACGTGTGGCGTATCCTTCGGATTCCGATTCGAGGAGAGCTGGTCACATACGATAGATCCTGGGGGACTGTTTCATGTCAGAGGATTTTTGATGAGGATGTATACATTGACGATGGCTCGATCGCATGGGAGGATATAGCGGCACTATAGGAGCCCCTTCCAGCAATGTTGTCAGGGATCGTGGGAGGTCTTCTGTGTCCAGACAGGCGGTCACATGGATTGGCGGTGGGATGGGGACGGGTTATAGAGATGATGATGACTGAGGGGACCTGATTTGCCTGGGGGCCGTGCGTGTTAGCGCACATGTATCAGGAGCTACACGAGGTAGTGTACCGGGGGAGAGGTTCTCTTGCAGTGGGCATGGGAGCACTTACCAGTGACTCGACCAGTGAGTCTCAAATTCTGAGCCGTGGACCAGCCATACATGTTTATGTATAGTGGCATGATGAGTCAGCCCCACTTGGGGAAGTTAGAGTGGTGGCGGCGAGCATTAGATGACCTGGATACAGTGATCTGGCGGCCATACTTGGAGTGTGAGCCATGGGAGGATCATGCGGAGGCACTACCGTATTGCTTCATGACCTGATTCCTCATTGGGAGGACCTCTTATCATGTAGAGAGACAGGTGCCGGGACGGGTGATGAGGTAGTTTGGACGGTAGTAGGGACTGCCTAGCGGATCAGGGGAGTATGCACGAGTGATCCGAGAGCGGTATGCATGGGGTCCAGTGCTACCGTATGATCAAGCACTGGCAAAGTTTCCGACACTGCAGGCGAGGCCATGGGACTTACGACCGAGGGTCGTTGATGCAGGTGTGATAGCAGAGTATACACAGTATCGGGCGGCGCACCTGATCCTACGGATATCAGACCCGGTAGAGCCGATCCCATCTTTTGAGGAGGAGAGAGGACGAGGACGAGGACAGAGAGTAGGAGGTCGAGGAGGAGGAGGAGGAGGAGGAGGAGATGGAGGAGGAGGTGGAGGTGGAGGAGGAGGAGGAGGAGGTGGGGGTGGAGGATGAGGAGGAGGTGGAGGAGGTGGAGGAGGTTTGGGGATGCCGAGGCAGCGGAGAGGGAGAGGTGGACTACCTCTTCAGATATCACAGGGACCTTTGATGCAGGGAGGAGTGCAGCTGAGTGGGAGGGGGATGGAGAGAGAGATCCCGATGGATACAGGTGCAGGGGAGGGTGGTGCAGGGGAGGGACCTACTAGAGGGGGTGAGACAGGTGCGGCAGCCATGGACATGGGGGAGGGAGCTACTGGGGATCTGCGGGAGCATATGATAGGTTATTTGCAGACCCGGGAGGAGATAGTAGCTAGGGATGTGCAGCTATTTGCACGTGAGTCAGAGCTAACAGTGGTGTTGTGGGAGAGAGATACTGAGGTGGAGAGATTGGCGGAGCTGCAGGAGAGAGTCCGAGCGAGAGTAGGAGCATAGGGTCCTACAGGGGAGATTATGAGGCAGTTTGGGCGAGCACAGGCTGAGATAGAGTACTGGCAAGGTTTATATGAGCAGGTGGTGCCACTCAGTCAGCAAGCTCTCAGTTATACCCAGATGTGGCAGACGAGATCCGAGCGATCACAGAGGATGCAGAGCAGTGGGGGAGTGATGGGTCCTTAGAGGCGGGATAGATCAGGAGATGCAGGAGGGAGTGGGGGTTCGATGAGGCCTCCACGGAGAGATGGATCAGGTGGGGCAGGTACCAGCAGTGGAGCAGGTAGGGGTGGTGGTGGTGGTACAGCATCTGGCCAGAGCGGCATTTGAGAGAGCATTTTTTTGCATATATGTATTGTATCATTGTCTATTTTTGGACTGTATCTTGGATGGCTCTTGGCAGCCGATTTTGTAGACTTCATTGTACTCTGATATATGAGTTGATATATATGAGGAGATCCCATATTTGTGATGATTATGCATGTGATGATGTATGGATGTTTATGCATGATTATGTTTGCTTGCGTAGATGGATATGTGTACATGTATGCATTTGATGAGATGTTTCTTTTATGCATGTTTTTATGATGATTTATGATGTTGTATACTGACATATGAATGCAGGTTTATATGTGTATGATGTATTTGAATTTTGATGTAATGCTTTATGTATGGAATGCCATGATGAGGATATATGCTTATGCTTGATGCATGAACAGGATTTTTGATGTTTCCTATTGCAATGTAATGATGAGATGATTTATGTGACGATGTTTGAATGAATGATGTTATGTATGAATATGCATCTAGATGTGTTTTAGATGAATGTAATATGGAGAAACAAAATGTAAAGTACAAATGTTTATATGATGATGCCTAAATGAACGCAGATGGATAAACAAATGTAAAGTACAAATGTTTATATGATAATGTGTAGAATGAATGCATACGGATAAACAAATGTAAAGTACAAGTGTTTATATGATAATGTGTTTTAAATGAATGCATACGTAAAATGGATATATGAGATGGTATGAACCAATGTTTTGTAAACAAATGGTCTTATGAATCTAAAATGAATTAAATATGAAAGTGGGATGATACTATAACTAATATTTGTAATAACTGTACCTTAATACAATTAAAAAGAGGATAATGAATGCGATGTGAAATGAATCCTAAAATGAGCATAATAAGATACTTAGTAATGAATGAATGCATCTTTTAACTATAAAGAAATGAATGCAAATGATAAATGATGAAAAGTTTTTAATAAAATAATAATAGATAATTTACACTGGATGAAATGCTTAGTAAATGATTTAAAACAACCAAAGACAATTTGATCCCATGAATGAATCTAATTATTTATGATTGATGCAATGATGAAAATGATTTTGTTAATGAAAACTAATGTCAATAATGAACTATATGCAATGTTTAAGTTTAAAAATGACATGAATGGTCGCAATGCAAGATGCACCTAAATGCAATGATGATATGACCATGAGGAATGCAAGGTTTTTAAGACTTTGCATGATGCATTAATGATGTATCAGAGTACTCGGTCGTGATTTGTATCCAAGACCAGCTTTTATTAGTCATTCATGTAAAAGCCTACATATGAATGAATGAATGGATGGGTGAGATGCAACGGAATGCAAGATAGAAACAGATGAGGTGAAATGACGATCCATAGTGCTCTATTTTCATCATTGAGCTTTAAAATGTTGGAAGAAAATACAAGCATCTTGACACAATGATTCAAGATGACCTGAGTATTTCTTTCATGGATTTTAATATAGCAAGTTAATACAAACGACATGATATAAGGGTCAAGTCGACCAGAGTATTGCTTGCGGAACAGACAAGGATTATCTCCTTTCGTGCATGACTTGGATCGTCCTCCTTGATCTTAGGCTGATCAGATCCTGAAACAAGTACATACCGTACTAAGAAAATAAAACCTTTATCCAATTTGGAGGAAGAGGAATCAAAGGATGAGCATTGTTTCTGCAAACAAATAGTATATATACATAAAGAATAAAGAATAAGGATCCTTGGTAATGGTTCATGCTCATATGGTCGAGGTATACGCTGTAGTCAGCAAGCCATAGTGATCTATGACTGCATTTTGCATAAGATCACGTAGCTTAGTGAACTTCCCACGTAGACACCATTAGTACATGCCCCAGAACTTCATCGGAAATAATGTGCAAATGATACAAAACAATGCTAAAAGATCCTGATACAGATAAACAAATGAATTACTCACGAATCAACCAAGCATTTGATAGCTTAACATAATTTTCTTGTCAAAGAAAATGTCATCTTGTCTTTGTTTTGGTAAGGAAGGATGCATCCTTGTTTAAAGACAGGTTTGGATTGTTGAAGTCGATTGTGTTGGTTTGATTGGTAAATGGTCAGTGTGTGAGTAGTTGTCAATGTTTATTTTGTATCTGATTGGATAAATATGTACAAGGTGTTGCCATGTTTTTGGGTGATTTTTGATGGGTTTTCCGACGTTTTTTGGATTTTGTGAAACAATTTTGAATGTTTTTGGTATTTTGAGAGTCATTTTTTAATGTTTTTGATATTTTATGATGATTGCCTGAATGAAGAGCGTAATGATATATAAGACAATGTAGAATCCACTTCCATCACTAGGGTAAGGGTATTGCCCCCAGTTTGTAGACCTGACTATGAAAAGGTGGGATGCTAGACGCATGGAGTACTTTCTTAATTGTAGATCAAATAACAAGCCATGGTTGGGATGGATGGATGTATGTGTGCATGAATGTGATCGCAACGAGCCTGAAAGATACTGGAGCCATTGCCTTTACGAGTGGTGCCTGTTTGCCAGGTTTTCACCATCGTACTTACCCAAGGTGCCACCGGAGTGTTTGTTCACCGTTTGGATGCATGATTTTTCTTTACTTTTTTGAATGTTTTTGTATTTTCTTTAGGACATTTTTCTAAATGTTTTTGGTATTTTTCTGATATGTAGGGGAGCCTGATGCTCTGTACACCTTAGGTATAAAACCGTTTGAGGTGCATGCTATTGATTGGATCTGCGAGTGGTTCTCCATCTGATGTAGCCAACTGATATGCCCTGGACCTGAATATAGCAGTGACAACATATGCACCCAGCCAGTTTGATTCAAACTTGCCTTGATGTTCTCTGTTTGGTTGGTTGCGAGGATTTTCTCGAAGAACAAGATCACCTACCTCAAATGTACAAGGTCTAACTCGGTGATTGTAGCTTCTACTCATGCGCTGCTGATAGGCTTTGAGATGATTGTATGCAGCTTGTCGCTTCTCATCAAGTAATTCTAAGTCCTGAAGACGTGAGACTCTGTATGCTTCATCATCGATGAGATTATGCAAGGAAACCCGTAATGATGGTATCTCGACCTCAATAGGCAAGATAGCTTCTGCACCATAGACCAATGAATAAGGAGTTGCACCTGTAGGGGTTCGAATGCTAGTTTGATATGCCCATAGCGCTAGATTCAATTGAACATGCCAATCACGACCGGCATCATTGACTATCTTCTTTAGGATTCTCAATATGTTTTTATTGGATGCTTCGGCCTGACCATTGCCTTGTGGGTAATAGGGGGTGGAAAAGCGATGTTGGATATGAAATTTCTCACAAAGTTCACGGACATCCTGATTTTTGAAAGGGAGACCGTTATCTGTGATGATGGACATGGGTACACCATACCGGCAGATGATGTAGTTGAGGATGAATGAGGCGATCTGCTTGCCGGTGACTTGGGTAAGTGGAACAGCTTCGATCCACTTTGTGAAATATTCAGTGGCGGTAATAATGAATTTATGGCCATTGGATGAAGATGGATGAATCTTACCCACAAGGTCAAGGCCCCATTGACAAAAAGGCCATGGTGTTGTGATTGGTTGCAGTTCCTGTGCTGGTGCATGTATCAGGTCACCGTGAACTTGACATTTCTTGCATTTCCTGACAAAGTAGTAGGAATCCTTTTCCATAGATGGCCAATAGTATCCAGCTCGCATGATCTTCTTGGCTAGTGATGGACCACTTGAGTGAGTCCCGCAAATTCCTTCATGTACCTCTTCCAAAACCTTTGTTATCTCACCTTGTTCCAGACATCGAAGGAGAGTACCATCAAGACTACGTCGGTATAGGGTTTTGGCAATAATGGTATATCGAGCAGTTTGGCGAATGAAGGTTTTACATTGGTTATTTGATTGGTTGGGAGGAAGGGTGTGATCGCGGAGATAGGTGTAGAACTCACTGTACCATGGGGATTCGAAACCAACAAGGCGACATATCATTTCGGATTCAGGGATATCATAAGTGGGGATCCAAAGCTATTCTACCAAGAACTCGTAGCGTGTTGAATTCTGTGGAAGATCTAGTAGAGATGCGATGGTAGCCATAGCGTCAGCAACTCGATTCTGATCTCTTGATATCTGCTCAAAGGTGATAGTAGTAAATGATTTCTTTAGATTGTCCACCATTTTCTTATATGGCATGAGTTTATCATCTTTGGTTTGATACTCATCTGTTACTTGTTGAATGACCAGTTGCGAGTCGCCATATACTTGCAGTTCTTGTAATTTCCATTGTATGGCTAGCCTGAGTCCTGTGATCAAGGCCTCATACTCTGCTATGTTGTTTGTGCATGGAAATGTGAGCCTGTAAGACTTCGGGATGCTATCACCTTGAGGTGTGATAAACAGAATGCCTGCCCCCGAGCCGTGCCTAGTGTATGAACCATCAAAATATAGTTTCCATGGTTGTGCTGTTGTGATCATGAATATCTCTTCATCTGGAAAATTGGAAATGAGGGGATGATCGCCTATGAGTGGTGCATCAGCCAACTGATCTGCAATAACTTGACCTTTGATAGCTTTACGGTCCACGTACTCAATGTCAAATTCACTTAGAATCATTACCCATTTGGCCAAGCGACCTGTCAATGCTGCTTTGCTGAGTAAATACTTGAGTGGATCAATCTTTGCAATGAGTTGTACCTTGTGTGTTAACAGATAGTGCCTCAGTTTAGTGGCTGCTAAGATTACTGCTAGGAAAGCTCGCTCAATAGGTGTGTAATTGAGTTCATAGCCAACTAGTGTGCGAGAGATGTAGTATACAGCACACTCTTTGCCTTCTACATTATGTTGTGCCAGTAGTACACCTAATGTTGTACTTGTTGCTGAGATATAAAGTAACAACGGTCTACTTGGATCTAGTGCCATCAACAATGGTGGATTCATGAGATAGTCTTTAAGTGCCTGAAATGCTTGCTGGCATCGAGCATCCCACTGAAAGCGGATGTTCTTGTGTAGTAGATGTGTAAATGGGTGACACTTATCAGCCAGTTGTGCAATGAATCTGCGGATGGATTGAAGTCATCCTTGTAATGTCCTTAGCTGACTGATATTCTTTGGAGGTGGCATGTCCATGATTGCTTTTACCTTTGCTGGGTCGACCTCAATACCTTTGCTTGAGACAATGTATCCTAGAAGCTTCCCGGAGGTCACTCCAAAGACACATTTCTTTGGGTTGAGTCGAACATGGTATTGTTCCAGTCTATCAAAGATTTTATCTAAGATGTGAAGATGTCCTTCTCTAGTAAGTGATTTTGCTAGTAAATCATCCACATAATCTTCCATCATAGTATGCATCATGTCATGGAAGATGGTGGTCATTTCTCTTTGATAGGTCGCTCCTGCATTCTTTAGACCAAAAGGCATTACATTCCAGCCGTATGTGCCCCATGGACATGTGAAGGCTGTCTTATGTTGGTCCTCTGGTGCGATCTTTATTTGATTGTATCCTGAAAAGCCATCCATGAGTGAAAGCATGGCATGTCCTGCTGTCAAATCCACTATGATGTCGATATTTGGTAAGGGGAAGTCATCCTTAGGACATGCTTTATTTAGATCTCTGAAGTCTGTACAAATGTGGATGCCCCCTTTTGGTTTGCCGACTGGCACAATATTGGAGATCCATTCTGCATAATCAATTGGTCTAATGAAACCAACATCCAGGAGTTTCTTGAGTTCTGTTTTGACTAGCACTGCAATCTGGGGATGCATCTTACGAAGCTTCTGCTTGACAGGTTTGGCTCCTTCTGCTACGGTGAGGTGATGCATGACTAAATCAGGATCAAGCCTAGGCATGTCTGCATATGACCATGCGAAGTTGATCTGACGCTTCTGGAAGAACTCTATAAATTTAGGCTGTTCCTCTGGAGTGAGAAGAGATGCCAGATGTATGATATGAGGATTTTCAGGAGTCCCCACACTGTATTCTTTGGTTTCCTCGATGAGAATTGTTGATCGTTCCTGTTGTGTACTATCAGGGAGAATGTCAAACCCTTCATCCTCAGGTGCCTCAGAGAGGTTTTCACCATTGGATACGCTCTTTCTTTTTACTTTTGTCAGATCAAACAGTGCCACAGTGTGGTTTTCACTGGAAGATCCATGTTTTATTGTTATATTTTTGCAGCTGAAAGGTTTGGCATCCGCCCCGAAGTATGCTGCGCTATTAAGTTCAATGGCGAATCCAGCTTTGTGATCCCCGCTTGGTAGGTTATCCCTTATTTCCAAAAAGTCAATGATAGCCTCATCGTTTTGGAAGAAGTCAAGACATGGGGAATTTGGTTGGTTCCATTCAATGAGTTCAGGGTGGATAATGGGCATTACTTCATCGATTAGGTTAAGTTCGTTGGACGTATCAGTGAGGGTTAAGACAGTGTGGTGAAGGTCATTGATGGTACTCTCCCTATCAGAGTCAGGCATAGGATGAGACGTAGGGTCTGTGGAAGATGTTTCCAGCTCAGGTACCCAAGTGGTCTTTATCTGTGCTTCTCCGTAAATAGGAATGTCTTTGCGGGGCAGAGGTGGTGATGTGTCTTCCTCATCTGAAGTGTTAAGCTGTACAGAATCAAATTCCCACTCATGTGAGTCAGTCTCTGAATCACTTTCCAGCATCCGATTGCTATACCATACTGGGATGTCTTTGGAGTTAAACATGGCAGGTGTGATTGGTTTATGTATCTTTGTAGTGATTGGTGCTGCAGGAACCGTGATGGGGTTTAAAGGTTTTGTTACTGGAAGTATTGGTAATGGTGACTCAGTGGCTTCTGCTGGAACTACTGGTGCCATAGATGTTGTTGCGGGTTCGGATACAGTTGTTGCTACGAATGGTTTTATTGATGTGATGGCTGCCGCGGATGGGATTACTGATTCGATTGGTGGGATGTTTGGCATTGGTGATGGTTGCGGTGGAGTTGTGAGCCTTGATGGGTCAGTGGGGATAGTGCTTGATGGTGCTTTGATTATGAAAGGTGTCCTCTTTGCAGTAGGTGGGCAAAATGGTTTGCTGGGTTTTCCTTTGAATCTGAGTTTAGGAAGGATCTCTTTTTCAAAGCCTAGGCCAGTATTACCTTTGGGCTTGAACTCTAGCAGCAGCGGTTCATGTCGTCCTTGTTTGCAGGATCTCAAAGCACTCTGACCATCATACCCCATTCTTTGCATAATGAGGAGGCCTTTACCATACTGTTCCGTAGGAACTGTAACTTGTGGTTTGTTAGTGGTGATGGGATCTTTATAGATCCATTCCGCTAGGTCCTCATCTTATGTCTCTTCCTCTTGACTCTTACCAAGGATGAAAGGCGTTAAGGCACATGCAGGCATGATTAGTGGTTGCTGGAGTAACTGCTGTGGTTTACCATGTGTTCTAGGAGAAGTGGGCATTTGTCCCACACAAAAGAGCTGACTCAAGTTTTATTCTCCAGGACCTTCCTCTGCGACTTTCATCTTAAGCTTTTCTTGCTTGGGTATAGGAGTGTTTGAACTGGCAAGAGAGGCGGGATTTACATATGATGTGGAGGAAATGGCTTCCCTATTATTAGGAACAGTAATCTCTGGTTGATGGCTGATATTATGGCAAATGCAAAAGGATTTGCATCGCCCAGGATTGTGATCTCTGCACCATTATGTGGGAACTTGATACATTGATGGTAGGTAGATGGAACAGCTTGCATGGCATGTATCCAAGGTCTCCCTAATAATAGATTATATGGCAGTGGAAGGTCCAGAACCTGACAAATGATGTGCTTTACCACAGGGCCCACTCGGATTGGTAGTACCACAACTCCTTTGGATGAACGCTCTGCATCATCATAGGCCTTGATGGTGATCTTCTTGCGAGGATCCACTGATTCTATTGCATATCCCAATGCTGTGACCAACTGTAGTGTACAGATGTTTAGGCCTGCTCCATTATCGATCAAGACTCGCTTGATCCTGTGTTGGTTGATAAAGCCTTCAATGTGTAGCGAAGCATTATGAAGTTGTTGGAAAGAAGAGTTGTCACTTTCAGAAAAAGTGAGACAAGGTGATGACTTTAGATTTCCAACCATGGCTTGAAACTGGTCCGTATTCAAGTTTGCAGGGATTGACGCCTCTTGGAGTGCTTCATCCAAGATTGTTTTATGAGATGGCGATAGGCGCAATAGCTCTAAAATGGATATGAGCGCAGGTGTTTTATCTAATTGTTCCACAAGATTATATTGCTTTGGGGCGAAGGTGGTGCCTTGTGGAGCTGCCTTGATGGTGACTTTGCTGCGACGCGTAACAACATTGCAATTGGAGGTGGGATTTTTGAAGGTTATAGTTGCAATTTGTTCACTGGCATCATATAGGTGATTTACAGTGTAGTTATATGCAGCCTGCGTATAATCAGTGGTATCAGTGCCTCACCGGGAAGTGGAAGGACCCCTTTGATCTTGTGATGGAAGTGGATTCTTGAACATCAGATGATCATTATTTGTTGTTTTTGGATCATGTCCTTCAATCTCAATTTCTCCTCGATCGATAAGATGTTGAATGAGATCTTTCAATCGGTGACAATTACTTGTCTTGTGTCCTCTTCCTTGATGGAACTCACGGTGTTCAGTATCTCTCCACCATGCCAGTTTGACTTGAGGCTCATAGTTTGATAGCTTAGGTAGAGTGACCAAATTTTGAGAGAGGAGTTGTCGCAACACTGTTTCAATGGGTTCCCCTAAGGGAGTGTATGTTCGTTTTTGTTTTTGTGGACGAGGCCTTGGTTCATCATGAGACGTGATGCAACCTTGATTGGAAGGAACATTTGTGTTATTCTGAGGTGGAGGGTTTTGTCTTGCAAACCGAACCACAGGTTGTGCATTTTGGATAGTTCGAGCATCCACAACCCCATCGTTGACAATATTCTTATTTTTGTTCCAAAAGTTCGGTTTATCACTATTGAAGCGCGGGCAAGGACCATCTTTTGGTTCATTAAAGATTTTGATGAGTCCTTTCTTGATGAGTGCCCGTTCACATTTTATACCTTTGGTGATCATATCGTTAAAAGAATCTGTGTCTTTGACATCCAGGTGAAATTCCATTTCTTCGTTTAAGTTGGAAATGAAAATTTCCACTAGTTCTCGTTCAGGTAACTGAAGAGAACGTCTGCTAGACATTTGGCGCCATCGTTGCAAGAATACTGAGAATAGTTCACCTGGTTGTTGTTTGGTGTTGCACAGATC
The DNA here is from genome assembly GCF_030272615.1 of Cryptomeria japonica. Lineage (NCBI taxonomy): Eukaryota > Viridiplantae > Streptophyta > Pinopsida > Cupressales > Cupressaceae > Cryptomeria > Cryptomeria japonica. The sequence continues at coordinate 249,024,752 of NC_081412.1, forward strand.
AGCCATGGTGATGTCGCGTTCAATATTATAAGAGTAATGAGATAGGAACTTCTGGATGAGTTCCTCAAATGTTCTAATGCCACCTGGTAGTCGGGAAAACCATGATGTGGTTGTTCCTCCCAAGCTTTGGGGAAAAAGGCGCATTAGGTAGGTGTCTTCATATGCCACTTCAAGACAAGCGGAATGAAATTCTCGGACATGATCACGGGGATCCCCCTTTCCTCTATATTTTTCAAATTTGGGTGTTTCGAACCCGCATGGAAAGGGTGGCATATAAAGATTCCTATCAAAAGGATAGGGACAGATGTCATTAAGTGAGAATTGATCGGTCTTAACACCACTATGAAGTTGTTGGGCGAGATTCTCGACTTGTTGCCGCAACATCTCCATTTCATTTGGAGGAGGAGGTGGTGGATTACCTCGAGGAATGTTATATCTGATGTGATTTCTACCTCTTTCCTCCTCATGGTGACTTTGTCTTTCTGATGCTTGTCTTAATTGGGCAAGATCAAAGTCAGAGGGGAGTTTGGCTCCTTCTTGAGCGAGTTTTAAGAAGTGAGCATCCGCATTGCTCCTAAGTATTTCATCAAACAATCTGTTAAAGTGAGGGTTATGCTGAACCCTTTCGATTGTTGAAGGAGTGGGAGTACTTGGGTTTTCATCATTTATATTTCCTCCAAGTGCTTCTTGAAATTCATTGAGATTTTCGTCTTCTTCTTCCTCAATTTCTATTTCTCGTTGCCTTGACCGTGATCGGGTTTGAGCCATTTTGCTTGCAAGTTTTTGTTGAAGTTGATTGAAGATGATGATGAGTTGTCGATGAAATGAAAGATTGATGGTTGGTGGATTGTGTTGTATGTAGATCTCTAGCACTCTAAGGTAGATGTAACCGAAATTATTTCTTTGAATTGCTTGTTTGTTTTGAGGAGTTTGGATGTGATAAGGTGTAGAGAAATTTGAGATGTGTTACAGATTTTGACTACCTAGTAATGAGAGGATTCACTCATGAACTAGTTTTACCCTGCGTAGATGTGTCTCTTAGGATGAGCTTATCCTAGATGTAGAAACAATCTAAAAAGTGATGCGATGTGTTTGATTTCAAGCAATATCTAAAAGAGAATTTGGGACAAAAACCTCTTAATGTTTTGAGAGTTGGGACGGATTGATGATGAAGTGATGATGTATGAATGAGATGATGGATGCTTTGTTTTCAACTTCAATAAAAACTTTGTGTTACAAATGGAACAAACTCTTCTTCTTCCCTTTCAGGAGTTGGTGGCACTTCTCGAGCTGTGTTGTAGGTGATACCGATGTTGGGGAAAAAGTTGGGATTAATCTTTCCTCCTTGATTTTTGTGATAACTCAGAGCTCTATATTGCATAAAAGCTCTACGATTCAATGATTCTAAATCAAACTCGTTTGTTTTACCTTGAAGGTATAGACGCATGCGATGTAGAAAGACTCTATGTGAGACAAAGATTTGTCTATTGAGATAGAAGAATTTCCTCCTTTTGATTAAAGCCTTTGAGCTTAATGGTCTTCTTTTCAAGGTAATATTCTGATGACGCTTCTTCTTTCGCAAGATGTGAAGAATGGTCATAAAATGTGATTCTTTGTTGTTTGCACTGTGTTTTTGGTATTTTTGTTTGTTTTTGAGAAATGTTGGATGAATACTGTGTTTTGTTTTTTTGGGATTGATTTTCTAATTTTTCTTTGACAAGAAAACAAAGCAAGCACCCAAACACAAGATTGTAGCCTCAAAGGCACAAATGAGTATGGGTCTAGATCAACCCAATCCTTGGACTTGTTTTTTTTTACCCTTCCTTTAGATGTATTTTAAGATGTATTTCCAAAGCCTGAAGTTGGCTCAATTTGCACTAGGTCTGTAAAACGAACACACTTCAAACACTCTTTATCCCTAAGGTCAAATGGCCAGTTATGATAAATTTAGCCCACATCTTGATATTTCTTCGACTTTGGTACTACATACCTTATGAATCTCGTCGTGGCAGGTAAGGATATGATATACTAAGTCTTGCACGAGCATAACAAATAGATGATCCCTATGATGGGGGAGTCACCACTTTTATCAAGCCACAAGTGACTTTTCAAAAAGCTTTGTTTCTACTCAAGGAAATATGTATGGTGAGTATCTTGGGAGAAAAACCATCTATGCTCTTGCACTAAATTATACCTCAAATATCCTCAATCAATAGAACGGGTGGGCTACTACTTAAAGGTGTTTAGTCATGTTCGATGTTTTTGGACATAAGTTCATTCTACAGTGACTCACTTAAGAGCCTTGTAACTGGTGGTGGGGCCCATTTGTCCTTTCGGCCAGTTACACTGTAGGAACAGTTATACCCAAGGCTACAGCTTTCGCTCTCACCTGATTTCTATAGCGGCTCGAAGGATTTACCGCTCGAGGTCGTTCCCAAGAGTATCGATCCCTTGGCAGGCCTCTCTTAAAAAGATAAAATGTGAGTGTTACTAACACTTTTCTCTTGCACCTAGGACCACGAGAGCCAAGGGAGAGGATAGTGTGTGTTAGAGGTAGGACCACCCGACTGACTTTTGTGCACAAGCGTGCCAAACACCAAATTCACTTGTTCTTTTTAATCCAGCATTTGCAAATGTGATCTAACTATTTGGAGATGTTGCTCCAACAGTCATGGTGTTCTTTTTAACTTCAAAAAGCAATGTGTTTTGTATTCTAGAATTTGAAATCCTGGTCAACTTAATGGAAAACACGTTTGCATGAAGTAAAAATCGCTTGCAAAAATCAAAACAAGTGGATTGTTCTTTTTACTTGCCCAAAATTGAAGTGTGGATTGTAAATTTTAGGTCCGAATTGATGCAAGGAAATCAAATTTGTGTTGTTGATTTTAAGCACCAAAAGAAAATGAGTCCTAACTTGCAATGAAAGCAAATTTGAAGTTGTTGTTCTTTTTACCTTGCAATAAAGAAAGATGAATTTTCTTTTAAGCACCAAAAACAAGTTTGAGGTTCATTTTATGCACTCCAAAATAAAATGTGAGGTTTATTTTAACTTGTACAAGAAGGGAGAATGGATTCTTTTTAACCAACTTTTGTTGAAAGAAAGTTAAAAAAAAGAAACTTAAAGCCTCTAAACTAACTCCTTCCCCTGCACAAAACAGATTAGAACCTGCACACAATCAGTGGTCAAATGTTAGTGTGGGCTTACACAAGCCTAAATTCTGATTTTTGGTTACAAAGCGAATTGGACAACACTCTGTCACAATAGCGCTATTCTGCTTTTTAGACAGAAGCACTAATTAATACAATAGCGCTAGTCTGCGGACGCAGAAGCGCTATTTTACACAGTAGCGCTTAAAAAATAGGAAAATCGAGAGATCAAAAGCGCCAGAATAGTTGCAATAGCACCAGAACTGTGACAAAAGCGCCAGAATAGAATCAGTAGCGCTAAAACATTTTCAAAAGTGCTATTTTAGGGGCAATAGCGCTAAAAGAAATTGTTTCGATAGCGCTAAAACGTCTTTAGTAGCGCCGAAGCGCGACCTGTGTGGCAGTTTCAACAAGCAAAAATGTTAATTTTCAAAAAAAAAGATCAGAAGGTTGCGTGTTCGATTCACGTCAAGTTCACCAAATGACGCCCTCCTAAATGGCACAAGGTTAGTCTATGATCAAATAACACAAAAGCACACAAAATATTAGCGTTAGTCAATCTAAAACTAAACATATGAAGGCATTCCAAAAGAGACACAAAGAGACATGCTAATATATCTAATAAGTAAAACAAAGATCATGAGACATCTCCAACTGCCTCTTAGCATGGCCTTAGCTTCTTCTCCCTTGTTCCTCTCCTCTCCAAGTTCCAAAATAGTGTAGCTCTCAGCAGCTTTTTGCACTATGGAGGCTTGAGATTGTAGTATAGCTCTAAATGTGAAATAAAAAGCTAATACTAATGCTAAAATGATGTATTTTAACCAAAAAGACAAGATGTTAGATTGCTTATGCTAAAATGCTCTCTAAAATGTCTATAGCTTAGATGCATACAAGTTTTCAGGATCTGGATTATGAAGGAATGGGCTCTATTTATAAGAAAAATGGAGCAATGGATGGCCAGGATTGAAAGGTTTAATCAAGGGTCAAGCTTGAAAGTTGGGGATCCATGTGCACAATTTGCACCAATGAAATGGTGACAAGTGTCAACATAGGGTTGGGTTGAAAGAAGAGGTTGGAGGCATTAAAGGCCTGAGAAGACCTCATGGTTATCTAAAGGCTAAGGGTCAAGTCTAAATTAGGATTACCCACTGGATTAGGAGTTAATGCAAGGATAAACCTTTGTGCAAATGATTAAGAGATAATCATGGTCAAAGCATTAAAGGCTTGATGAGACCCTTGGGTTGGGTAGAGGTTGAGTCAAAACAAATGTTTTAACCATGTAGGAGGGTTTGGGTTAACCATTAATGGTTATTGGAGACTTTGTGGATTAAGTGGTTGAAAGTTGAAAGCCTTCAATGGTTATCAAAGACTTTGAGCCATTTAGTGGTTGAAGGTTGGAAGCTTTCAAAGGTTATCCAAGACTTTGAGACATTTAGTGGTTGAAGGTTGAAAGCCTTTAATGGTTATCAAAGACTTTTAGGCTTTGAGAAGTGGCTCCATTTTGCTTAGGAATGTGACAATAATTAGGGGATGGATTAGGCTAATTAGGAAGGGGTTAGAAGAATCTAGAAGGAGATTAGATTTTGCAAGTGGATTTGGTGGGTGAGGGAAAATAGGATTTTATTTAAAATAAAAATTCATTTATTTCAAAATGTGTGCAAGTTGCATTTGTAGGAAAATGCAAGTGGGGTGGGGATAATGATTTAAATAAATGTTTTATTTAATTTATTTAAAAGAGGAAAAGGGGATTTAATTAAATAAATTGATTTTATTTAATTAATTGATTTGAATTGGATTTAATGAATTAATTAAAATAAATTGAATAATTTATTTAATTAATAGAAGAATGTTTGGGGATGAATTAATTAAATATTAATTTAATTAACTGGTGGCTAGTGGATTTTTAATCAAATAAATACGAAATATTCATTTAATTAAAATGGACAGATTTATGTGACTACATATACCATTTAAACCAACCTCCAATTAATGACTCCAATATACCATTTTATTATTAAGTTTGTTTGGTAAGTCTATTGGTTTCATTTTGGTCATGTTTATTTATATTTAATTTTTGTCACAGTGTGACATTGATCCGACACATAGCATAGACTCGGATGTAGCTATGGGCACTTCTACTGAGCAGGTAAACCTCATTGTAATTGTACAAATTAGATACAAGAAAAATGTTATATTATTATGTTCTTTTCTTTAGGGTTTTGGATTAATTTTGATATTGTTACTAATATTATTCTCCAAGATGGATGTTCGGGGAAAGGCACTTGTAGTAGTTGATAACATCGATACAAAGGTGGACTCACTATTATGCGATGATGACATCGCATATTCCACAAACCCTGCTGAAATGATAAGAAAGACGCAAAAAAAAATTAATAAAAAAATTCTTAAATTGTTATTCATAGTCCCTCAAACTGATGAGATACAAGATAGGGTGAAATAATTGACAGAGAGAGAAGAAAACTTGCAAGTAAGCAGTCGTGAAATCTTTAATTATAACATAAGTTCATTCATGGTTTATATTTTATACTCTTTTATGTCATGAACTAAAATACGTACGTGTTGTTTTTACAGGAATTTTTCTGTCCTCATGAAGCTGGTAGCCATGATCAGGGTACTCCAAGTAGTTCAGGTGATGACCATGTTTTGTGCACACACCAGCTGATATTTTAACATGTTTATGTCCTTCTGTTAATGTGTTATTACTCTTATAGTTATTGTATTGTATGTTTAATGTATTAATATTTAGGTGTTGTCCATGTTCCAGTGCATTCACCACCTCACCCGACCTCATCATCGGCACCTATATTGCTGACTACAATGTTGGCAACATGCAACATGCAGTCATTGAGTATTGCACCGACCTGTGCAACAAGACATGCACTTGGGGATGTAGAAGCCACTAGTGATGATATTTTAGCAACATTTCCTAGATCTTCCCATATTACTAGTACGGGAACGTTTCTAGTCACATTTGTGGTGACCGATTATCCTATTCCCATAAAGATAGAGAAGGTTCCAGGTACTTTAAAATAATTATTATATACAGTCCAATTGTAATTTACATATTGATCACTCATTTTGGACTGATGATCCCATGATTTTTTTGTAGGCAGTGATGTTTTTTATAAACATCTAAATGATATTACATTGGAGATCTCTGGGCCCACCATACGTACAGGGTGGAATGCCCAAAATCAACAATTAAAAGATGAAGTCATAAATTGTTTGGCTATGTTGTTTGGAAATGAAACATTCAACAAAACCAAGGTCCTTCAGAAAGATGGCACATATCTAAAGTATGTAAGGAACCAATATAGGACAAATTTAGAGAAGAACAGAAATTACGAGCGTCCGCCCATGATTCCAAAGAGGGAGTGGAATGACCTGGTTTTGGATGGAAAGGAAAAAGCTGAAAAGAGAAAAGGGCATACACCACTGGGAGAAGGAAGGTATGTGATACTATTAACAGTGTAATTATGTACTAATTTCCCTTTATATTTACATAATCTAACATATTTCAAACTTTTCATAGGTTTACTAACACATCGAAGGCAACTAAGGCAAGACTAGAAAAGCACGGGCAACACAAACTTGGCTCTGTTGGTTATATGAAAGTTGTCGGATGAATTGTAAGTATCAATAAATGAAATATTGCATCAAAATAATAAATTGCAAATAATTTTCTTTAATCAAACAATAGAAGCAAAATTCATGATATTAAGCAAAAATGCAGGGCTCTAAATTCAATAGAGCGCCCACAAAAGATGACATGAAAATTGTCTTCCAACAAGGCTATGGAGTCGTGGTTGAACACCTAAGAGAATTGAGTGAGCAAACACAAGATTCTGATGCATCCGTCACATAGGTAAATAAGGTACATGAAAATTATTTAAAATTGAATACTTGACCAATAATCTATTCAATGTTAATTTCCAACATAAAGTGACTATATTTGTTTTAAATAAGCAAGCAATGATAACAATGCACATGGCATTGGAATGCAGCCTGCTAAGGGTGGAACACAACCTACACATGATGAAGGTTGTGGTGTGCATCATGCTACTGGAGGTATTCATGTGCTCTATAAAAATAATTATGTAATTATTAATATAATTAAACATCTTTGATTGAAATTGGTGTAGTAATTAATGTAACCTTTTTTGTTTTTATTTTAGAGCATGTAGAGCATGGTGAACAAGTGGAGAATGATCGGGGTAGACAACATCAGGAACGTGATGTGCCCCATTAGGTAAAGAGGACCATTGTTATTCCTTTAAATGAATTTAATTGCAATTGGTGTATTGATTAATGTAACATTTCATGTGTGTTTCAACTCCAGAGGATTTAGAGGGTGTTCAACATGTTGAGGATGAGGCTAGACAAAATGATCAGGAAGATGGTGTGGCCCCATTAGGTAAAGAGAACCCTTATAATTTTCTTTTAATTAATGAAATACTTGTAAAAATAATAAAAATTCTTATGAATTTAACCCATTTTTTTGTTATTGCAGCGGAGTCCCCTTTGCCTAGGCGTCCTCATCGTGAGTACAGGACTAGGCATACATTAAGATCACAAGCATATGGCACAACAACTGAAGAGGGGAAAAATGATGAAGAAAATGATGTTCCACTTAGTGTTTACTTAGCCTAAAAAAAAACAATAATAATAATTGATTGTAATCATATTATTTGTTAATGAATGAATTTTATGTGTTAATGAATGTAATTATGTGTTAATGAATGTTAATGAATGATATGTGTTAATGAATGTTACGTGTTAATGAATGTTATGTGTTAATGAATGTTATGTGATAATGAATAAATGTTAAATTTTATTAATGGATGAAAGAATGAATGAATGTTATATGTTAACAAGAAATTTAGAGTGATGTTGGGGGGGAGGGAAATGAGCTTCCACCTTCATGTGGTTGGCCCTATTAAGTAGAGAATATTTAACTATTCTTGAAACAAAGAGAAGCTCAATAAGGTAACGCACTTTTCAATATTTCATTATGCTCCACTGTTAATCTTATTGAATAATATGTATTGAATCTTAATTGCAGGGTCCAATAGAGCCAACACGAACAACAACACAAGAAGTTACTTAGTGGATACCATCAAAGGTAAGGTCCTTGATTAAGATTTTGTTGTTTATATCCATATTGCTGATTACAGAAAATAGATTTTATTGTTTCTATTCATATTTCTGATTACATCGGCAAATATACATTTAACTCTTTAAAAGGGTAGTCACCAAATACACCAAATAGTTGTCTAAGTCTGAGATCAAAGATTAGCAATTAGGAGTCACTAAATACAACAAATAGTTGTCTAAACAAGGGCTAGAACCCACTATGAAATATAGTTTACACTTGTCCTTGAACTAATAACTTCAACATTTTAATGGACTACATAAGGCACTGACTTAAAAAATGAGCCAACTTCACACGAAATTGGTCTAAGGTAGAAATAACGGTAAAAGGAACATCTAAGCTTTTAAATTCAACTTTAACTTGAGGGTGATGGAACCAATGGTGGGACAAGTGAAACCATCATGCACCTTAATCAAGACTTTGGATTTATCATAATTATCTCGGTTCTATGTTGAGGCTTTGAACTATCAATGTAGCTTGATCTTTGACATTTTGTGACAATGGTTGCATTCTATTGTGACCGATACTCTTGATAGTCTATATAACTATGAATTGTCCTTTTATTTAAATGATGTTAGTATTTTGACTGTGTATTGTAGGTTTATTAGACTTTGGGACTATCAAATATGTATTCATCTACAATACTATCATGTTCTCATTCATCTAAATCGTATACCCCTTTAACCCTAAATCATTGTAACTGCCTTTAGCCCTTTTGGCATCGGATCAAATCCTTACTTGGGTAAAGTTGTTAACTGCTTCTACTCTCTATCATTAACTTGATACACTTTTTCTGATCCAATCCTTGTATATGAAAATCTTTTCTTATGGACTGTGAGAGGTCACTTTGTGGTTTGAGATCTTTATAATCTTAGTGTGTTGCAATGATTGTAATCTTTGCATCCTTTAACCCTTCATGACCTTGTACGTCATCTCAAACCTATCACTAGTCATTGTACTGTAGTAGAATTCATAATGGCTACCTATCTTCATCAGGGCTTTGCATGTTACTTCTATCATTTTCCCCAACCTTGTATCCATACTTTATCAAGGTCTTAATTACCCAAATAGTCCCTTTTGGTTGTGTTTGATGGTATGATGAAAGAATAAGTATCTGGTAGATTACTGAGAGGGGGGGTGAATTAGTAAACTAAAAAACTGATACAAACTTCCCAAACTCAAACTCAAACTCACAAAGTAAACTTATCAATAGAATATCACTGTCAAGATCAATACTCATAAGAATACTCAACATCAACCGGTTAACTATTAAAGCAACTTGACAATAAATAACATTCAACTTGTAAAAATCCAAATGCTTAATCGTATATCAACACACTCCATATATCAATGCTTCCAGTTATCATGCCTTATCAGAAGTTAATCAAATCAACAAATAAGATCATAACCACAAAAAAATTCACCACATGACACAAATGTTTATACATGGAAAACCCAAATAGGTAAAAACCACGATGAGATGAGACTCACACAATAGCTATATGAACTTTTCTGAAGTTTGCCCTGTTAGGAGCCAAGCATGTTAAATCTCTTACAATAAGTCTTGTTAAGAACTGATCCTGTTAGGAATCACCCGGTTAAGGGATTTACAAATGCCTTGATAAAAAGAAAATACCCTATTAGGAGTAACCTCGATAGAGGATTTGAGAATCCAAGCTAATGGACCACCTTGTTAGAGGATCTGTAACCAATCTTGTTAGAGCTTACCCAGTTAGGGGATTTCAATTATGTTGTAATTGTTAGAAGACAACAGGTTTTTCTTGATCTGTCTAAATAGCACTACATTTGCTTGATCAGATCCTTTTAAGCTTCAATCTGCCATTACTCAAACTACAGATTCATTCTCCGGTTAGGCAACCACACACTCAACTGATTTCTGCCAACTCTTGTCAACACCTTTTACAAAACAACTTCATCGACCTTAAATACAAATCAATTAGGTCGGTAACATAACAAAAACCTAATTCTCTCATAGAGATTACAAACACATTGGTTCAAGTGTGACCGTTGGATTTACATAACAATCTGTACACATTCTTCAAGAAAATTCCAACTGCTCCATGATCACCGCTTCATCGGACTTGTAACTCATCATGTGCTTTGCATTACATGCAATCCACTTTTCTCATTCCCTAAACAATCAAACAAATGCGCCAAAACAATCTGAACTTATCTACATACAATGACCACACATGTCACTATCATTACCGCTCAACAGATAATAAACCAACATAACCATTTCAGCAAACTTAATCGGTTAGGGTTTAACAAAAAATAATTGGTAGGGTTTACCGGTTACATTGCATAGAAAGGGTTTAACCTTATACACCGGTTACCGGTTCAACTCACATACTTATATACCAGTTTACAACATCTTCCTGAAACCTCTTCCTACTGGTTACAAGACAATATCAATAATCACAACAATATCAGCAACATCATAAATACCATTACCGGTTCAACTGACATCAATGACAACATAACATATCATTAATGCAATCTTCATGCAAATGCCAACAGTGTTTGTATATTGTTAGAATATATGGGATTGTTGATTTTCTATATTTCTAGAATATATAGTTTACCATAGTTAGTTAGTCATTGAGGTAAGGAGTTATATAGGGGTAGTTCAATATTTGAGAAAGCTTATCAAATCATATTCCATATTTGCAATGCTTTATATTCCCTGATGGCAATTGTTTTGTTTTTTTTAAATATAGCTTGTTCTTTGGAATTCTGACGGACATGCCCAACATAAGATCCAATTAGAGTGTTTTATCTACGATGAAATATTTCATCGTAGACACAACACTCTTGTTGAAGCTTCCTTGCATTTGTTGTCGGAATTCCGACAAAAAAGGACACTATGTTTCGACAAGAATATTGTACCTGTTGGCTTGATGATGATTGTAATGTATTCATCACATGTTGTCATTGATGAAACACTCACACACACACACACACACACACACACACATGATTATATTGTCTACCAGTGTAACTTCATTTGTTTACACTATCAACCGGTATACTTAGTGGTTAATCTCTAACTGGTATTTTGTGATAATTGGTATGTGTATAAGAGATAACCTGTGGTTATACTAAGTCAACATCAAGATGAAGATCAAGATGGAGATCAAGCGGAGATCATGATAGGAGATTCAAGGATAACGGTTCATATGTTTTACTCAAACCGGTATTTGATTGTTCCAACCGGTATTTGATAATTTTGTGATGAGTTACTAGCACCGCCTACTTGGCGGTAATTTTTGTGATGAGTTATGATCACTTGTCCAGATACACTGCACCTAGGAAATTGTGTTATTATTTCTTAAGGCCAACATGAAATCATCAGGTCTATATTTTGACATCGCAATAAATTATTTGATATAAGTGAAAGTGTTATGTTATGTGTGAAGGTAAAAAGAGTTAAGTTCCAGAGTATGCAGAAGAGCAGTGTTGAATATGTTTAGAAGGATTTGATCAAGCAAGTATTGTGCTACTCAGACAGATCAATCATGTTGTTTTCTAATAATTACAGCATAATCAAATCCCCTAACTGGGTAAGATCTAACAAGCTTCAATGTATAAATGCTCTAACAGGGTGATCCATTAGTTTGGATTCAGAAATGCTCCACCGAGGTTACTCCTAATAGGGTATTACCTTTAACAGGGTATAAGCTTCTAATAAAGCTTTGGGAGCTCTAACAAGATTCGCTCCTCACACAGCATTTTGTAGACCTTAACCAGTCAGTTATCTATTACTACACATAGTTAACTTGTGAGTTCCATCTCACCATGGTTTTTCCCTATTTGGGTTTTCCACATACAAACACTTGTGTTATGGTGGATGCTTTACTTTTTTTGGATGTTGTTATATCATTTTGGATTGCATGCATTGTGTTAAATTATTTGTTAAGTTCATGTATTAGTTAGTGTTTGAAGTAGGTTTAATTTTGGTGTCACCGATTCACACCCCCCCCCCCTCTCAGTTCTTTTCAAATCCATCAATTGGTATCAGAGCCTAACTTGTTTGAAGCCTAATCACTTAGAAGGGAGCCTTGAAACCACCATGGAGGGACATGAGCTACTTCAAGATGGCTAGAGAGTTAGAAGCTAGCAGAAATAAGCTTGAAACCCTTAGGGTCAAATTGAAAGCTTCACAAGTCAAAAGGAGAGAGCTAACTAAACAACTGTTAGAGATATCTAATAATAGTTCTTCAGATGAAGCTAATATTGATGCTTTAGCAGAGGAATTGAAAAGTTAAATGGTGAGAAACTGAATCTAAGGAGAGAGATAGAAGGTCTTACTATCTGCATGAGTCAGGAACTAGAAGCTAGAAGAGCTGCTGAAGATCTTATCAAAGAAAGAGATCAAGAGATTGCCAAGATCAAGCGGTAAAATGTCATTATGCATGAGAATTTGGTTGCTAAAAGAGAAGAAAAGGAGAACCTACAGCTAGATCTTGAACTTGCATCATCTCTCAGAGAGAACCTGTCAAAGCATAATGCAGATCTCACCAAATAGCTTACTGAAGCTAATAAGAAATTGGAGAAGTTCAACATAAGTTCTACCATGCTAGAAGAACAAATTCAATCACAAAGGATGAAGGGTGATATCTCTGGACTTGGTTTTCACACATCTGAAAAAGGTGAATCCTCCGATACAAAGAGCAACATTCCTAAGAACAAATCTGCTCCTAAGATCAATAAGCCTACCGATAAGAAGGTATTTAAACCTGTTTGTTTTGTTTGCCATAAACCTAGTCACATTGCAAATGTTTATAGAGACAAACCTAACAGAAATGCAAGTTACAATACTAATGCTAGGTATGTGTCCAAGAAATTTGAAGGTCATTGCTTCACATGTGGAATACATGGGCATAGATTTGTTGAGTGTAGATATGGGGCAAACAATCTTGTACCGCACATGCATCCAAGACCAAATGGTGATCAGATAAGGAATTTTGACAACCGGGTAAACCTAAACTACCAAAGACCCTACGGCAACCAGTTTAGTCCATTTGAGATGGAAAAGGTAACAAATGTTATTTGCACCATCTGTAATAACTTTGGTCATGCAGCTATAAACTACAAAAGAAGAAAAGGAAGAGGAAATGAAGGACCTTGGAGATCATCTGGTATGGCTTGTTATCACTGTAATAAACTGGGGTACTTAGCAAAATTCTATAGATCCATAAATAGCAAACCGGTCAATTCTTCTAAGGATCATAAAGGAAAGTAGAAAGTTAATGTTGAAGAAACCAAAGAGGAAATGAATCAGATTTTGAAGAAGAAAAGTGATGACTCGCTTGGAGAAGAAATTGTTCCTTCACCCAGTGAAGAGAACCTTGCACGGGTGACTTAAGCCTTTTTAATATGGCTAAGGGGAGCTTAACGGTCAAATTGTCTTCGGACCCCTTGAGAAAAATGAGCGGTAAAAGAATTTTGAAGCATGAAATTTTGGTAAATTTTTATCAATATGTTATCAATCAGTTTTCTCCTTGAGTGGTGAAATTAGGGTTTGTAACCCTAACTGGTGAGCATTTAATGCAGTAGGTAAAAAAAAGGAAAAAAGCAAAAAAAAATTACTTTGTCATTTTTACCCTAACGCATTCAAGAAAGAAATTGGAGCGCTTGTTGAGCTAAGAAAGATTGTTTTGCTATCAATTGTTGAATTGCTTTGTGATCTGTGTATTCAAGTTGAATTGAAGGTTACAAAAAGTCGAATTGGTGTGCACTTGGGAATTTCAACCGGTAAACAAGGCAACGTGTGCGAAATAAGGTATTTCTTTGAACATCCTACTTTGAATCTTGTTCATCTGGAATGGAATCAACTTCAAAGACTGTAGAGAGGTTAATTATTACTTCTAAGCCTATGGAAGTTGTAGTTGTTGAACAAATTGTGTCATATAATGCTTTGTCACAAGTTCCGAGTGGAGTTTTGGTCAGAGGTGATTTATCTAGTTATATTGACTGCAAGATAGAAGATCTAGGATCTCTATACATTTATACACAGTTGAAAACACTTTTTGATAAGAACGGAAAGATTGAAACAAAGTATGCTAGGGTTTTTGAAAAGGCTTTTCATAATGCTGCTTACTTTCTTGAAGATTTTGAGGAAGAACATATCAGAATTATTTTGAGTCGAGTTCATGGAGAGAACATGTATTTAGAGAGAGCTCACACAATAACTAAGGAAGCCATTTAGACTGTAACTGGTTATTTCTCAACTGGTGAAGTACCTGTTCTAAGACAAATTTCAAAAGATATGGTATTCTCTTTAACGGGTTCTACTTCTAATAAGCATTCCTTTTCTAATAACAATATTAAAGATCCTGCAATGAAACTAGCAACAATGGTGATATGCTACCTAGTATTTTACTCTAGTAGACTTAATAGTGTTCCATCTGCAGCAATTCATATAGCTCACAGAATGAATGTTGATAATGTAAATTATGATCTCTGTGAAGCTATCAGAAGGCAGTTAATTCAAAATTTGCAATCTATTAAAAAGGAAAACAGTCAAAAGTTCAAATATGGTCAGCTATTAGTTGGGTTATTCTTCTATTTCCAGAACTTTCTACCGGGAATTGGAGACATTGAATGGTCAAAAGACCTACCAGTCACTGCACAAATCAAGAACAACATTAAGGTTGTAAAGAACACTTTCCCTGCACCTATGAATAAGTATTTTAATGAATTTTAGAAAAAGATGAGCATGAGAATGAGATTACCAAAATATGTGGTAAGGAACTTTCCAAAAGACATAGTCTTTACTGTTACCACTGACTTTTGCTTGATGCAAGCAATTGAGCCTAGAGAAGAAGAAATGGAAGAAATGAGTTATGAGGTGAACTATGATCTACTGGTTGGTTATGCTAATACCCTATTAGCATCGCCTAAAGACAAAAAGAAGGCAAAATTGGACATTGTGGCAATCCAAGTTGCACCAGCAGAAACGAGTACTGCTCATGTTACTAATGTGAAAGGAAAGAAAAAGAAAACTGACTCACCTACAGTGATAAAAACTACAAGGGTGACTTAGAGTGTCCTAACCAAAAAGGAACTGGCACCTAAAGTATAAAAAAAAGAACGAGAATGCACCAAAGAAGAGTAATTCCCATAGAAGCATAATGCCCTTTTTTTGTCAAAATTTTGACAAAAAACCTAGTGCATAGTTCATCTAAAGATTGGCTACTTCGTCAGAATTCCAATGAATTAGATAGCCACATTATGTATCAACTTTCAACAAAGAAGGCGTTGAAATTCTATCAAACATCTGTCCGTCAGATAACCCGACAAAATTTTAGCGATAAAAAGATTTCGCCATTTCGTTGGATTTGCGATAATAATATGTCGAAATTATGACGAGAGTTCATCGAAAAATGACCCCAAATGAGTTAGTGACCCATCATGAAATTTTGGATACTCACGCTCTAACCAAATGAAACTTTTGATGCAAATCATCCTAGGGTGATGAGAAATCTTGCATCAACCAGAATTATTTGTTTTTAGTTTGTTCTTGTTCAATTTTGTGTTGCAGTTTATGTGATTATTCTGACAATCTTTGATAGTTGTTCATTTTTTATTGTGGATCATATTGTTGGCTTCCAAACTTGTTCTTTCTCCTTATTCCTAATTTTTTAGTTCATTTGGACTCTTTTCTGGCAAGTTATCGCTTCTGGTGTGTCTGTTTCTTGGTTTCCAGAGCAGTTTGTACTTAATGGCTAGTTGGATATTTCTTCTCTTATGGAGTGCTTTCTTGACTTGTGGATCCCATTGGCACCATGCACGATGTTCCTAGGCCCTTGGCCAACCTTCCTTGGTGGTTTGCACTTCATTCTTGCATTTGGTGGAGGAGATCTTCACACTTTGGGTCTGACCTATTTTATACGTTTCATTTTCCTGTCTTAGAGAATGTAATCTTTGTGGCCAACCTAAATGTGTTTCAGATGCTATATATATTGTTGCATTTGATTCTTAGGAGGATAGTGAAGAAATATGATTATATGAATTATTGTTTTGTAATTTGAGTACCTCTTGGAGGTCCAGATGGATTGTAACCTGGAATGTATTATGTAATTAGGTATACAAGCCTAGATGTTTGCCCACATGTTGTCGGATAATTTTTGATGAATCTATGATATTGCAGATGTTTGATCTTGTGTTTTCTCTATGTTGTGTTATTTCTTCTAAGGCATTACTCTTGCTGCATGATGTAGATTGTTCTCTTAGAGGACCCTCTGGACCATGGCTACGTCAGATGGTATCTGAGTTGGTTGTGAGTCTTGAGGCATTCCTTTGGGTGAACAGATCATCAATTTGAGGCAGGTTGCAAGTGTGTTCAATAGATCGTCGAATGTGAGGCAATTAGAACCTTATAGTTAGATCACTGAGTTGAGGCAATTGCACTGGATCAAGGGAAGAGATGACACTAATAAGGATGAACCCTAGGAGGGTAGAGTAGATGATGGAGGATCTCAGAAATGAGATGAGGAATGAGATCCAAAACATGCTAGTTAGTTTGCGGAGGAATCCAGAATCAAAGGAAGAGTATGAAGTGGCAGGGAGGAGATTGAGGCCAAAGAGGTTAAAGGACCGATAGATGAGGGAGAAGATAGATTTATTAGAGAGGTGGCTCAAGTGAGTAAAATTCATAAAGTTGAGGTTTCTAAATTTTCAAGTACATTGAATCTGAAAGACTTGATATATTGGATTGGAGAGTTGGAGGACTACTTTGAAATTGAAGATATTAAAGATCCACATAGGGTTAGGTTAGCACAAACTAAGTTGAAAGGACATGCTTCTTAATGGTGGAGAGAGTTGCAGAGGGATAGAATGCATAATGGTGAGATGAAAATCACCTGGTGGAGGCAGATGGTTGCAAGATTGAAGGCTAAATTCATTTTGGGAGATTATGAATTGCAATTGTTTAAGAAGTTGCAGAACTTGAAGAAAAGGGACAAGAGTGTGAAAGAGTATACTGAGGAATCCTACAAGGTGATGATCAAATCTGGATATTGAGAGATGGATAGGGGAGAAGGTGGCTAGATACATAAATGGAATTGGATTTAACATTCAGGATGAGCTGAGTATGCTAAATATTTATACAGTTGAGGAGGCTTACCAATGTGCTCTAAAGGCAGAAGGTGTAGTGAAAAGAAGATAGCAAAATAACCCTTGAGGGAGATATGCAGTAAATAGAGGGCAGATGAGTATGGAGAAGCAAACTACTGAAGAAGAATCAAAATATAAACGGAGTAAAGAGCCGAAGACACAAATAGAAGGAAGTGGTAGTAGCAGCAAAGAATTATTGGGTAAATGTTTCAAGTGTGGAGGAACCGAGCATAGATCTTATGAGTGTTCTCAAGGAGCTAGTAAGAAAGGAATGGCAAATAATTTCATGGCATGTGAGGATCTAGGAACCGGAGCTACAGATAAGAGTGTAGTAGAATCAGAGCAAGGAGAGTCCCTTATGTATAGAAGATTCCTGGTCGAGCAGAGTAGGAAGGAGACCAAACCTAAACAAAGAAAGAATCTTTTACAGACTATATGCAAATCTGGAGGTAAGTGTTGTAAGGTTATTGTGGATACTGGAAACTTACTGATGACATTGTACCAGAGGAAATGGTAGAGAAGATTGGTTTGAAGAGGCTTGAGCATCATTGTCCTTATAAGGTGAGTTGGTTGAAAGATGATCATGTGGTAGAAGTGAAAGAGCAGTGTTGGGTGAATTTTAATATTGGACCTTACAAAGATGAAGTCTTGTGTGATGTTGTTTCTATGAGTGCTTGTCATGTTTTGTTGGGTAGACCTTAGCAGTTTGATAGAGGAGCTATCTATGATTGTAGAAGAAACTTGATCACTATTGGGAAGGATGGACAAAAGTTTACTTTGGCTTCTTTGAAAGAGAAGGGGAAGGAAGTAAAGAATTTGAGTCTAATGAAGAGTTGTTATGCTAAGAAGCAAGATGCAGAGGATGGCATGGATTTGAAGAAGGACCTTGTTGATGGGTCTAATAGCAAGGTGGTACCCAATGGCAATGGAGTTAGAGTTATGGTGGCAGATAAGATGAATTTTGATGGAAGAATTAAATCGGGTTTGCAAAAGGAGAGTGGTGGTAAGAGAGTGTGTGAAGGCATGAAGCAAGGAAAGAGAGCAGAAGAGACAAAGAAGTTGGAGAATCTAGTTGAGGTACCATAAGAGGTAAGGAGAAAGAAATATTCAGAAAAAGAAGACATTTGGATCTAGAATGAGCATGGGATCTATATCCTGAATCCTTTCCAATGTTCATGAGTTTCCTCTCATGGAACATCTTTTCCTACCTGAGGTTTCTGATGCAAGAGCATCCACGGTCGATGAGCAATCTTGCATCAACCAAAAATATTTGTTTTCAGTTTGTTCTTGTCCAATTTTGTGTTGCAATTTTTGTGATTCTTAGGGAATTCTCTGGTAGTTGTTCATTTTCCATTGTGGATCAAATTGGTGGCTTCCAGACTTGTTCTTGTTCCTTATTACTAATTTTCAATTCATTTGGACTCTTTTTTGCCAAGTTATCACTTCCATAGTGTCTGTTTCTTGGTTTCTGGAGCAGTTTGAGCTTAACGGCTAGTTGGAGATTTCTTCTCTTGCAGAGTGCTTTCTTGACTTGTGGATCTCATTAGCACCATGCACGATGTTCCTAGGCCCTTGGATGACCTTCCTTGGTGTTCCTCACTTCATTCTTTCCTTTGGCGGAGGAGATCTTCACACTTTGGGTCCGACCTATTTTACGCGTTTCATTTTCCTATCTTGGAGAATGTGATCTTTGTGGTCAACCCAAATGTGTTCTGAATGCTATATATATTGTTGTACTTGATTCTTAGGAAGATGGCAAAGAGATATGATGATATGAATTATTGTTTTGTAATTTGAGCACCTCTTGGAGGTCCTGATGGATTGTAATCCGGAATTTATTATGTAATTAAGCCTGCATGTTGTCGGATAATTGTTGATGAATCTATGAGATTATGGATGTCTGATCTTGCATTTTCTCTATGTTGTGTTGTTGTTTCTGAGGCATTAATCTTGCTACATGATCTGGATTGGTCTCTTTCAAGACCCTTCGAACCATGGTTGCGTCAACTTTTGACATCAATTTTAGAATTTTGAACATGGTTGATCTTCAGTCTCTTTGTTCTTCTCCTTTTATGAGATTTGTTGGCAACATAAGAAGTTAATGAATCAAAAACATATTTTTCTTCAAAACACACATAAACATCATCACAAAGGTCCACAACATAGAGAATAAAGTTGCATGAAACTTATTTCCTAGATGCATCTTTTAGAAGTGTTCCTTGTCTCTGATGTGGTCATTTCCTGATGAAATTCTAGGCAATGCTAAAAAAAATCGATGTAAGATAGTAGATGATTCTGGTGGGCATTCCCACTTAATAAATCATATCAGCTAATTACTAACTTCATCTACCTATCAAAATGATAGGTAAAGGATGTAGAACACCATTCATTCTGAAAAGAGTTTAATAATTGATATGTATTAGATATTTAATCTAAAAAAGTTGATGTTTGTAATGTCCCTTTTTGTAAATGCCTTAGTTTTTGTCCTAAAATCACAAATCCAAAATGAAACAAGGGAAAACATAGTTATGGATATAATCTTCATTTAATAATAAGATGAGATGAGCCTATTTTTTGAAAATTCACAATGAGATTAGACAACAATGTAGATATAACTCATGAAATACATCCAATTCTAGGGTTAGGATATGTATAAACCAATATCAACAATTACATGGAAAATCAACCATAACGAGGGTTGAGTTGGAAGATATGATGAGGTGCCCCAGGTATCCTCTACCCTAGTCCCAACAACAATACCTTATTCTCTATGGCCCCATGTGGTCCTTAACCAATGCTCCTCAATCATCATCATGAGGTGGCGTACCTAGTGAGGTCTTTACACCATTTCCCTCCATCATATCAACCTCTCACATCTTATGATTGATTCATTTCAACAATAAGGTGCCTTTAACCCTGATCTAGTCATCATCTTAATACCTTAACTATTTTACTTTTTGTATTTGTGAGCCATGGTGGAGAAGAGGGGAGAGATTGTGGAGAGTACCTCAGAAACCATCTCTTCCTACACTCAAAGACTGTACCCTTTGTACTCCTTTTGCCTCTATGGTCTCATCTTGTCCCACTTTGAGGTGACATCTAGAAGAATTCTCATACACTATACCTCTCTTGTAATCCTCTCACACCCTCCTTCATCATGACTTTGATATATCATAAGTGATGAAGAACTAATATGCATGTTCATTAAAACTAATATTAGTTACTATTGAACCCATCATATTATGTTAATCTATTATTATACTATCTTGGCAATATTATATCATATCTTTGTTTTTCAGCATTAGCCTCAAATTACATTAATAAAATTATGTTATATTTACACCATTATGTTTTATTATATTACCAGTATTTAACATTCCCCTCTTATGTAATATTAATTGTATTGAATTAACAATATCATATTATATTATCATCATCATATTATATTATATTGATAGCATCATATTGTATTAACAACATTATATTATATTAACAACATCTTATTGTATTAGCAATATTATATTATATTAACAGAATCCTAGTGTATTAGTAATATTATATTATATTAACATTATGTTATATTGTTACATTATCTTAGTAGTATTCTTATGTTAATGTTCTCCGCATATATCATATTAACAGTATTAATTTTCACTCATAGCATTGTACGATATATTATTAGTAGTCTTAACATATCATATCTATACTCGTACAGGTAATTCCCAAACAATATAATTATCGGTGCCATCTTTCTTTTATTATTTCCTTATTTCCTTCTTTTGTCTCCTCTTACTTCTCTTTATTCCTTTGGAAGTGATTATTGTTGGCTCTTTAATAGGCCTTAAGGTTGAATAATTGCATCTTTTTCTTGTAAATGGACACATCGGTATCCTTCTTAATCGCACACTTCCATTATTTGTGGCATTTGTTTTTAGTATTATTAAAGCAACGTTAACTAGGATGTTGACCCTTAGCATAGCCAAGACTATCAATTTACAAAAATAGCAAACAAGGGTGTTGACCCTTAAAAACATAGCCCAAAGCGAGTAAAGGAAACAACAAAACAGGGCTAGGTGAAAAAACCTATCAAACCTGTAACAACCCAAATCCTAGCTCAAAGATGGGGATCATCCGAGCCAAGGCAAATTTGGGGGAGGGGGGAAGATTTCCGTGGTATTTGTTACTTTATACAAATCATGCTTGTTTATTGATTATTTATTTATGAAACAGTTAGCATAATAAAAGATTTATTTTGGTTTATGTAATGCACACAATAAGAATATAATTTAAAATGAATAATTTTATTAATATTAATTGTGAATAACTTTGTAAATGAATAATATATATTTAGTTAATAATAAATTATGTCTTTAATATTAATTTGGGAATAATAATAATAATGTACTGAAATTATTAAAGTAATCCATAAAATGAACACACACACGAACATAATATTAGGGACATTACAATGTTAACCTAGGATAATGAGGCACTACACTTTGGGAAATAATGGACCAATTAATGGGAGTCATAATCTCTTACATACACTTCTAGTTTTACAAAATTAAGGGGCAGATTCAATGAAGTTTGAATATAATAATTAAAGAGAAATAAAATATATATATTTTTAGGGATTTAGTAAATCTTATATTTTATAAAAATTGCAAGAAAGGTTCATCATTAAACATTTAGTATAAATTGGTTTATTATAAAATGGATCTATAGATCTTTTTATATAGATTACAATATGTTATGTATGAATCTTGAGATATCAATTTTTTTTCATGCATTTAAATGAATCAAAGTAACTTCTCAAACTTTGTATGCAACCCAAACATCTACACAAATATAGCTCTTTAATTGCTTATTAGACAATAGACTCTCTAGTGATTCAAAACAAGTTACAATATTGAATTTGACAAGTGAATAGAACTCTAATAAGTAAATCTCTTTGAATGTAAATTAGATATAATACCATAAAATACATCACATAATTTATAATGATAAACTATGGACACTGGAATGGCTTAAAACTAAGTTCAACAGTACCAAAGAGGACAAATAAAATATGGTTTAGTAAAATTAATTTATTGTTAACCATTAAATATTGGTGCATATTCATTAATAAATAAGTGGAAATAATTTGAAAGATAGAGAGACAATCTTGTAAACATACAATAAAAAAGATAAACATTCATATATTCACAAATCAAATATATACTAGAAGCACAAATAATGAGATTTCCTTTAAAAACCATACTTACTCAGAACAAAATATTGCATATGTATTATGAAAATAATTGTCAAAAGGCTTTGAGAATGTTTCATAACTACTACTACCAGCTAATCAACAATACAATAGGTTAATAAATGTGGCCCCAAAGGTCTAGCACAAAATCCCTAGAAGTTTTTTAGTTAAACATGGAGACATCCAATTATGTAAAGATCTCTACAATACAATATCTTCCCCAAACTCATAAAAAATAATTTCTAACAAATCATGTATTATGGAATAGAACATTTGATCCCCTAACCCCTAATTTACACTTAGACCTCCAGTATACAATAAATTGATAAGAGATTAATTTTCAAAGAACAAATATTTATAGCAAGCCAATTTTCCCTACATCATAGATGGTGATGAAATACATAAGAAATATAGAAGCATAGAATGACATCTCAGTTATCTACTTAGGCATTGAATTATTCTATAGTCAAGTGTCTTTAGTCAAATTTTATCTCTCAAGCAAGAATATTTCATTGGATTAGAACTCTATATATGAATATGAGAGAGGACTCAACTTCAATCTTGTACATACACACTTCTTGTATCAAATAATTTTATTGGTCTCTAGCTCTCATAAATGTAGGAATAAATTCTATGGTTGAAACACATGGTTTAATTTTCTTCTTGTAGAATAAATAGGTTATTGTATTCTCATTATATCTAGCAATTCATCATTTACAAAACACATGAATCCATATGTTTGATTTTCTTACACAAGAGTATACCATGTAAATGAATAATTCAAACACCACATCAAATCTTATGTTTGATTTTCTTACACAAGAGTATACCATGTAAATGAATAATTCAAACACCACATCAAATCTTCTATTCAATCGTACATGTGTCATCAGGTTCTTTTTCATAAAACCTTTATATAATCGCAATCTTTGTTAAAAAATATATACAAACACTTTATCTTAGTTAACACCTTTTAAGTAATCTAATCCAAGATTCTTTTTCTATCTTAGTTAACACATTTTAAATAATCTAATACAAGATCAAAGAATCTACATATTCTTAATGAGATTAAAGGTTCATGCATAAATGAAAAAATGCAATGCACTTTCATTTACCTTTTAGCCATTTTATTTGCTATTAACATGTGTAGCCTTCATTTATTTTACTAAGAACCTTTAACTAAATATGTTAATCTTTATCACATGTGCAAATAGGGGCCACCATATAATTACCTAAAAATACCACTCAATGCCTTAAAAATTGTTATGAATGTAGCTCCACCTTAAAATTTCATCCATTGGTCTCTAACCAATAAGAAATAATATAAAAATGACATGTCATCTATGTTTCCTTATATTTTCTAACTAGGCCATGATAACATGTTATTTAACCATATGATCACACATAAAGAAGCATTGTTATGAATAATACGCATAAATTAGAATATAGCACTAGTCAACCCCACGAAATGTATTATCAACAACATAACCCTTAATTCATTTATTAAAGCCATATAAGACCATATATTACATCATGACCATAAAGCTCATCTAATTTATTAAAAATTAGATTATTTTCAATTAATATTAGAAATTAATGGCAAATTAATGAATAGATAAGCTGCATATATTCATCTATATTTTACCAATTTTACCACTTATTTAAGGAGCTACTATGTAGCCCATTATTTATTCCTTCTATACCATGCCTTGTCAAATATGAACACACCAATCACATTAACTATTTAGGATCACAAGGCCTTATCATATTTTGAATTGAAATTCTAACCCCATGAACATAACACTTATTTATCCCTTGGCCAATAAAAAATTATTATCTGCTATCACTTGGCTCTTACGTAAATATTTTTATACTATTATTTGGACATATATTTTTATACTATGCTAAGTTTCCATTAAATTAATTATGCACCACGCAAATTTAAAGAATATTTGCCCATATTTACAAGAACAATGGTATGAATCCATCAGTTTGGTCCCAAGATACATTTTGTTTGCAACCTATTAATTCGGTGTCAATCTCATTAAACAAATAATATGGGATACATCAATCCAGTGGCCCAAAATAAAATATTTAAAAAATTATACCCACACTACTTAAGGCCACTGGCTATGCTCCACACAAAATGACATGACCATGGCATGACAAAACATCATGAAGTGGCATGGTCGTAAGAGGCGGAAGAGGCATGGGGTGGCAGCGATGAGAAGACGACCAATTGTGTTGTTGCGGGAAGTCGGGTCAGTATCATGCTTTTGAAAAAACTTTCTGGCAAGGTTTTTGAAAATAGAAATAATATTTTTGGAATCTGCAAATGGGCTCAACAAAATCCATGACCAAAAGAGGAGGGACAAAAATGTGATGCTATGTCATTGTGCATGATTTCCACCTAGTAAGCAATTCTAAAGCTTTATACCACCATTGATGGTTGTCGAGGGTGCCATACGTTTTTGAAAGGAAAGTCTTGGCAATCTTTTGGAGAGTCTTTGGACAGTCTTCGCACAATTTTGCAGGGTCTTTAGACAATCTTCACAAAAATTTGCAGGGTCTTTAGACAATCTTCACAATCTTTCACAAGTTTTGCAGAAATGGGTGGTAAGTGTGGAAAATCAGTGTGTAATGGTCGTAAAAAAAACTTTGTTGCATTTCATTGTCTTACCTCATCTGTAATTATGCATATTCATTGTTTTCTATTGTTCACAATGTACGTAAGCAAATGCACATTGGGGTTTTGGAGGCTGAGTTGTGGAGATTTTAAGCGAGGCTAAGTATTGATAGGTATGTATATCTACTAATATGTTTTGCCATTTTCCCATGTTGTTAGGGGATGTGCAAAAGGAATTTTTAGTTATATAATGTTTCCAGGGTTTGTAATAAATTTGGGAAGCTGACTAGGGTTTTCAAAAGACTAAAAAAATTTGGAAGTTTTGAATTCTTCCCAATTTGTGCTTTGTGTGGACGCATTTTTTGACCCACCTATCAGGACTAGGAATGTTAAAAGATGCAAAAATTTTGCACAGTGTACTATCTTGTGTGGGTTGGTAAAAATTATGAAGATTTTTCACACATTCGGACTAGATTGATAAAAATCACAACTATTTTGTACACATTTGGTTTGTCTTATTAAAAATCATAACTATTTTGCACACATCCAGACTAGCCATGTGAAAAACACAACAGTTTTGCACTGTGTATTATCCAATCTGGGTATGGTAAAAAATACAACATTTTTTTACATATATGCAGAATGGCCATGCAAATAACATGAAATTTATGAACACTATACTATCTTGTCTGGGTGGGTTAAAAAATACGAGGGTTGTTACACTATCTATTTTTCGATCTATTCTATAATGTAATAAATGATGAAATAAAATTATTAATAATTTTTCAACTTATTTCCTTAGATAATTATCTAATTAATAAGTAGGTAATATGATTAACAATTTACCAACATATTAGATAATTATCTAATTAATAAGCAGATGAATTTTTAATGATTAATAATTACGATAATGATTAATTTTATAATAATTATTCAGCATTATCAATAACAAGTCCAATTTCAACTTGGACATTCTAGCTTTCTAAAAGTGGCCCCTCTACGTTCTGAAATAAAAAATGGATATCTTGTCATCCAAGTCATCATCATTACATGTCATGTCATTTTGTGTTGTGTCATCTAGAGTTGACGGGTTGAATTTCAACCTTAAGCATCATGATTTTTTGTTTAAATGCAGAACCTCTTGTCAATTAAAATAAGTATCATCACTAGATAAATGTATAATTATAAGCATTACATACATATGATTTTGAAGGAAATATGTCGCTGAGCACACTAGTGAATTGTTAATGTGTAAAGCTAGTGCCACTAGTTACTGAATAAAGGAAAAAACTTTATTATCGATTGAAGGGCTATGTTTTTTAATGGGTTCTACTTTCTATAGAAAGGTAAGATTTCATAGTCCTCTAATCATGTTGAGAATACGAGACTTTGAAATGAATTTGGTATGTTTGAATGAAATGAATTTGGTATGTTTATCATTTGTGGGTAGCAAAAATTAACCTATTAAATATGACTACATTTATATGGGCATAATATATCAGAGATGAATATAGTTTCAGCCTACAAGCAAATGGGGTGAAATTCTTTGAAACATTTATATGAGAATAATATATGAGAGAGGATCCCACATCAATCTTAGAAATACTTTGAATCTTTCTAATGATGCCATGTATTTTGTTAACTGCCTATGTGTTGCTAAGTCTTGTTGATATGGTTTGTCAACAACCTTATCTTGCTTCTATTAAAACAACTTACTTGACTAGATCCATATTTCCTTGCAAAGCTTCTAAATCATACCCAGCTCTACTAATTGCTATGTCTCTACAACTTCTTTCTTGAGGGTTACTTTTTTATTAAGATCCATTTCAACATTTAATATCTATTGCACTACTATGATATTATCACTACTTAAAGTAGGAGATGTCTCTACCTCCATTTCAAAAAGTGGATTATCTCAGTGGGCAAATCTACTTGCATCCATGTCAAAAGTAGGTTATTTTCAACCCAGTTGGAAAACTAAAAATTATTCTTATTATTAGATTGGAAATTAATTTCCCATTCACACCATTTACATTAGCCTAATTTTGAACAACAGTCCTTGAAATTCATTATTTGTAATTCTCAATTAGTGTCTGTATTCTCAAATTCCTTATCATTAGTTGTTCATCTAAGAATTCCAGCAAACTCAAAACCAATGATAGTAATTTCTAAAACCTTTTCTTCATATTGTGGCTTTGGTGTGTTAATTTCCTTGTAGTCCAATAAACATATAAGAATTATATTAAAAGAATATTTGGAGATTATAACTTTCACTGAAGAAGATAAATTAGACAATGTATTGAATATGCATGTGGAGAGAATGTGCAGGAGGGCGTGTTTAATGCATTGGTGGATGCTACATATGCAATAACAGTCTTCTTGTACCATCCAAGTCATCCCCTTGGCATGGCATGCCTATATGGTTTATAAACACAATGGTTTATAGACTTCATTAATTTGTGTGAGGATGTTAAAAAAACATGATGTTTTTGCAGACCTTGTACTAAGTGGTTTGGTCAATAGGGATTTTTTCTCTTTCTTGTAATCTGCATTTGTTGTGACTAGTTTGAGTTGTATGGTTGGCTAGAGGGTGAATTTTGTACACTTTTTGGAACTAGTGGACTTTGTAAAGCTTAATACTATATGGCTTCAGTGGAAATATTTTTTGTTGGCCATCTTGAAATGCACTTTCCTATGAATGTGACTGACTAGTAGTCATTACGTCACTGATATTTTAAATGTTTGGAAACACATATAATAGAGCTATGAGATTTTCAAATAGTAAGTGGATGTGCTTTGAATCTGAATGTTTTGCAGGCATGATGTCATTAATATTTATAAAATTTTGAAAATTTTACAATGGAGTAATTGATTGGTAGCTTGAATGTGACTATTTTGAATGCATTTTGACATTGACAGTTAAATTTATTTGAAATTGCATACAATGGAGTTGAATAAATCCCAAATAGTGGGGGATATCTCTACACAAAATAGCACTATTGGGCATATATGTATATGTGTAAGCCTGTGTGTATGTGTATGTGTATGTGTATGTGTATGTGTATGTGTATGTGTATGTGTATGTGTATGTGTATGTGTATGTGTATGTGTATGTGTATGTGTATGTGTATGTATATGTGTATGTGTATGTGTATGTGTATGTGTATGTGTATGTGTATGTGTATGTGTATGTGTATGTGTATGTGTATGTGTATGTGTATGTGTATGTCTGTGTTTGTGTCTGTGTTTGTGTCTGTGTCTGTGTCTGTGTCTGTGTCTGTGTGTGTATGTGTGTGTGTCTATGTATGTGTATGTGTATGTGTATGTGTATGTGTATGTGTATGTGTATGTGTATGTGTATGTGTACATGTACGTGTAAATGTATATGTGTATGTGTATGTGTATGTATAACATATGTAATATATAATATATATATAGACACACACACACACAATGGAAAGGAATTGATTTTTTATATGCAAAATAGTCACTTCCATTAACTGTCTATGTTGCTTATGTTGCAGACACCATGTTTCATTCCACATATGTATGGAGATGCACAAGTTTTGTATGGGCATGCTATTTTGTATGGAGAATAACCACTTCCCTCAAAGTCTATAAATAAGACATGAACTTCTATGGAAGCGATTCTTATCCACACAAAAAATCAATTCCTATCTTTTGTGTATATATATACATATACATACATACATGCATGCATACATGCATACATAAATATATATACACACGCACATATATATAGATATATATATACATATATATACACACACATATATATAGATATATATAAATATATATACACACATATATATACATATATCATAAATACATGCATACATACATACATACATATATATAGGCCCAATAGTGCTATTTTGGGAAGTGATTGTTCTCCACACAAAAAAGCAATTCTTGTCCTTTGTATGTATACGTATATGTATATGTATCATACATATATACATATACATACATATTTATATGTATCATACATATATACATATACATATATATGTATATATATACATATACATATATGATACATATACATATGTGTGTATATATATATTCTCCACACAAAATAGCATGCCCATATCAAACATGCACATCTGCATACATATGTGGGCTCTTGTGTGGTGTAGCAATCTTCCCAACATCGAATGTGAGTGGAATTTCCTTGTCACACTAAAAGAGGTCGGTTTGACCGTTGGGAAAGAAAAGACAACAACCATCAATGGGGCACAGGAAACTTCCCACGAAAGTGCACCATCATTTGCTAAAGGCACATTTAGTGGGAAGCTCTTTGTCGTTGACGTCTATGTAAAAAACACAACATTTATTATTGTAATGTCCGCCAAAATACCCTCGAGAAAGAATCTAAAATCTACTAACAAAGGAAATAAAATAAAATAAATTGAAACATCCATTACCTCTATGTTAACATTAACATATATGAACCATTCACAAGATCACATATACTAACATGAACATAACCATGGAACTATATTACGCAAGCAAAATAAAACATTTAAACATCAACATAACACCAAGTAACTCATGCAAACATAACCATTCCCTAGGGTATCTCAATGTCACTACTTGATATCATTTTAACCTAACACTTATCTATCTAGAATCATCATCAGAATATATTATTCAACTAATAAATTTCTTTCCATGCTACTAAGATAACATTAACACATATGCATAACTCTATCACATTGCATTTTCTTAAGTTCATTTTAGAATAGTAATCAAATGTTTCTAACCACTCCTATTATCGTCTATCATAAAGCATCATATATCTATTAGACCATTCATTTAGATAACTCCTATTTACTCAATGAGATTCAAGACAACCATTGTTATTCTTTCTGTCATTCATTCCATAGGATTACACATCACAACTCCATATCACGAATGCAAATGCAACACAAATACATATATGCTAGCTCATTCTTTTTCCACATAGAACTCATAAACTCATTATACATAAAGAATATCTATTACATCAAGAATGATCAATGATTACTTCTCCTAATCCTCTACTTCATGTCCTATTTTTATTTTCATTTACAAATACATGAAGATACATATTACAAAGATATATAATCTCTTTTACATATACAATACATCATGATGCAATGTTTTCCTTTTTCAATTACAAAAAAATCAGATCCATGAGAATATCCGCATAATGAATAATCAAATAATCCAATCCATGCACGCAAGCATCCAATGAAGAGCATCCCAATGGAAGGAGGCATTCAACCACCCGACCATGTGGAACCAAATAAGAACTGCCTCCCATGCTAGGAGATGACATGGGGTTCCAATTCACACTCAAGACCTAGGCTGACACCTAACAACCAAGGGATTCAACTTAACAACCACACGATGACATCAAGAAACAAAGATCAAACATAACACATGGCTAATCGACAATAAACCCTCCAGAGACAAGATCAATCAATTTTGCGCTTAAGGAACTAGGACTCACATGTAGGGAAGAGTGTCATCACATGATATCAAGGGATATCCTAGAAATCAGTCCTACCATCTGTGATACACATGTGGAACCATCTCAACCTTTGAGGAAATCGAGGGAGTTTGGTATATTCGATTACTAGATCTACCACCTCACTCTGGCTGCACTTAATCTAGCCATGAGATAGGAAAACACACACATATTTCTTATCTTATTGAGATGAGTTACTACTACCCAACCCACCTATGATTAATTTATTATGTTATCACTTTATCATTACAAATAACCTCCAATGAGATATCCAGATGGTCTTGACCCCGGCTCCACAACACAAGGAATCCTAGCAGTCCATTCCTCATGACCTCGGTAGACTCATGGAAGCCCACTCTCCCTAACCATGCTCCTAGGAATTACTATAAAACATACATCCAAAGACCATAATACCACATCATGAAGGCTCACAAATGATATAGAAACCATCATAACATACTGAGAACAATTTGACCATAACAAAACACATAAAGCCATACACATGGAAGAGAGCCTTCACTAGATAAAATCAAAGGAAAAGCCAATCATGAATGCAATCCATAAGAGAATCTAAAACCAAATCAAAACCTCTAAAATGAGGCATAATACATCCCACTGGAGTCATACAATCAATCCCTCAACAACGAAGAATTATCCCTCTCGTTGGAGCAACATATCGCATATGGAACACCTCAACGGTAAGGCATGATCCCTCTTACCAGAGCACAAGAAAGATCATGAATGATCAAAACACATAAAATGGAACTCTTAGAATGTTAACACAGTCAGCAAATTCCTCTGGAGAACTCACACAATCCAAAATGACACTTAAATAGGCCAAAAACTGACTTTTTAGGACCCCCGAAATAGTCCACCGCACTTGGTTTCTAGGTTAGCACCCCTAGTAGGTATGATGGCATTTTTGGTAGATGCCACAATGTTTCGGGACCATCTTACAGTGTTCTAGGTCATTTCTGTAGTGTTTTTGGTAATTAGACTTGCACATTGAGTTTTAGGGCTTTTGCACCCTTGGTATGTTTCTCAATTCCCTGGGTGCATACCATGGTGCCCCTGGTATGTCTCTCAGCGCCCCTGGTGTGTCTTGCATTTTTGGCAAGAATGCATAAAATCAAACCAAATAGTGACATAAGGCTTAGAAACTGGCATAGGTAGACTTAGGGGTCAAAAACGGCCCACATACTGCAAACAGAGGGACTGAAAGATCCAATCTCTGGCAATGACAACCAAAAACATCATAAACATATTCACTGCTAAAAGTTGCATAAATAAATTCATCTCCCACTGAGCCTAAACTGAGGAGGCATAAACATCAAGGGTGAGAGAAAAAAATGTTGCAATCAACATTAGGAGCCCTATGCAAGGCTTGAAAGGTTCAATTGCATCATATGCATACACTTGAAAGAGTCTACACATACAAATGTGTAGTCTCAGGGAGTTGTTGTAAAGACATAAATTAATCTATAAGACATAATCTACTCTTTGTTCATAAATAAACTCATAGGTCAATTAAGAAGTCTATTTCATACATAATATAAAACAAGTTTA
The DNA here is from genome assembly GCF_030272615.1 of Cryptomeria japonica. Lineage (NCBI taxonomy): Eukaryota > Viridiplantae > Streptophyta > Pinopsida > Cupressales > Cupressaceae > Cryptomeria > Cryptomeria japonica. The sequence continues at coordinate 249,057,189 of NC_081412.1, forward strand.
ATAAATTGATAAAACAACCATAGATATCAAAGAGTTAAATACAATTTTCATATAAAATGGAAAGTACAAATTTCTCATTACATATCATTATACCCTACTTAGGCTTTCATATTGCCTTAAGTAATATACATTCATAAAGAAAGTGAGATACATCCATCGATCTCCAATCTGCGTCACTTCCTTTCAGTCCATCGAATGAAGATGAGAACAAGATTCAGGCGCTTTTTCCGCCCAACCTTGAAGCTTACGCTTCCCTGGAATTCTTGGTCAATCAAGAATACCCGACCCTGCATGAATTGTTTTAACCAAAGAATTCAAAAGACAAGAGGGAATCTAGTGCGTGCCTAGATGATACAAGCATTTTCATTTTTCTAATTCTTTTAAGAAACAAGCATTATCATGCAAGGATATGGTAGAGAGCATAAAATAAGGAATTCCATCTATTTCTATGGATAATTCAATTCATTACTCGACCGAGTATAATGCCATGCATAGCAAAAATAAATAGTTGGAAAAAGCAACTATTCTCTCTAAGATTTTATATTCGGCACCTGTCCTGGAAGGTAACTTTCTATACACAAGCCTATCTATAGCTTGGTTCCCACAAACAAGAATAAATTTTAAGAATACAATCTTTTGACTAATTGATATAACATCTTCCCTATCACTTTCATAAATTAAACACTATTGCATTACTTTCACCTAAATGAATACAATCTTTCATATTTTGAAAAGCAAATATAATTTCATCAAAAATATTCAAATAAATACAAAGTAAGAATAAGGTGTAACACATGTATGTATCTTACATATAAATTGAATAAAATGAGTACACATTCATTTATTCAATTATCAAAACATTTAAATAACGTAATCATTAACATGCATTTCATTTCTTATGGTTTAGAAATCTAAGTTTTATATCATCTAAGCTCTCTATCTTTCCATGTGTCTTGGTTCATTTACCTCTTTTCTCAAAACATCATATTTAGTTTAATACTAATATGTGACTTTTTATGATTTAAATACTCAACTCACTAATTTTACTAATTTACCATAACAACAATCTAACATGATGAAAATTCATAAAGCGCCTATCTATATGGCCTTTTTATACACCCGATAACCATCTTTTCTCTTCATGCAAGGATCTAATTTGAAAGTGTAAGTCTTTTCTTATGATATTAAAATAAACTTCACTATTTAATAAATCATAATCCTAATATTTCATCTTTTTCGCAGTTCAATTTCAGAGTTTCTCTCTCTATCCTCTTACTCTGTTTCTAGAGGATTGGGTGATCTAATTTCTAAGAGTTTCACTAAGTTTTATCAACAAACTTTCATAAAATATATCATTATTGCATCTATATTTGCATGATCGTAATTTAAACAATTATAAATTGATTCATATTGCGACTCTAACTCTTCCATTAGAATATTTCATAAATCTAAAACTAGATCATTCTTTATCTCTTAAATCTCTTCAACAAAACATACTAGATTTGAGCCTACCTCAAGAAATGTGATCCAGGTCTATTATGATCCTTGGTAACTTCAAATTGTCGGTAATACGTTCAGATTCCAATACTTTCCTTCTCGGTGCTCTTCTATCTCACGAGCTCTCTATTCCTAGTCCTTACCCTTTCTATATTCTAAGAATTCCTCTAATAATAATAAAGTAATTAACACTCATTCATGAGCGTAACCCCTAAGTTCGACACTAAATCATAGATGATCATCATTGATCTTTTACAACTTGGTCGTAAACACATCAAAATCTCCACTATTCCTTTCTCTCTAATCTCTTGTCGCTCTTCTACGTTCTTGCTCTCCTCTATCTTTCTCCCCTCTAACTTCCTATCTTTTTCTTTATTTCTCTCTACTCCAACTTTCTATTTGCTATCTTCCTCTATATCTTTTATGCCTCCTCTCTATCGAGCCTATGTTGCTATTTATACTAATATCGTGCTATGTTTTCTGCTATTATTTTGGTTTAGACATTGCCATGGGTTCGACACCTTAGCTACATTGTTGATGGGTCTCTCACTCTTCTTCCCCATATCTACTCCTTCCTAAGAGACTCCCCAGTCTATCTACCTCTTATTTAACTACCTTGTCGACACATCTCGGGTGCTTGGATCCCTACTATTGTTTTCTATAGCTGAGTCGACCTCCTCTAGCCTTGGATCATGGAGGAGATTGTTTGATTTCTCAGTTATCTCCATGGGAACTGTAGTCATTCCTATTGCCACCGTGAAATGGGGAGAAGTCTATAGTTTTCAAATTGCCATGGCACTACGTGCCAAGTCTCTTTCTTCCCCCAACGGTCGCAAGCCACCACATAGAGGGGTTAACTACAGTTTTACTAAGTCAACTATCGACTTCTGCATGCAAATGATCAGTTACGTAAATAGAGATCTCTCAAGTCTTAAAGCATCTACATGGTAGACTATGACTACGTGGGTTTGACTACGACCTCAGCATTAAACCCTATCACCGCATGACTTTGTTAGACGTGGCTGCAACGAGGTCGGTGTATTAATTTATTAGACATGGGAGAAAGTGTTTTTGCAACATGGTTTGCTTTTATTAAAAAGGGAGGGGTGGTCGATGGTAATATCAACCCCTCCCTTTAATTAAGGGGGGTGGTCGATATTACTATCAACCACCCTTGTTAACATTATTTTGCATTAAACCGCCACCATCCCTTTCCATCATTAGGTTTTCAATTAAGTCGCCTTCCAATGGTTTATTTTATTTTATTTTATTTATATTTACATATATATAAATAATGACTTCATTTATATATATTAAATATTAAAATTGTTAACAAATTCTTTATTAAACCGTTCCTATGGTTATATATATATATATATATATATATATATATATATATATATATATATATATATATATATATATATATATATATATATATATATATATATATATATATGATATCGATTTTCATAAAATAATTTAGTTATGCAAATTTATCTACATATTTTATATTCACATACATACTTATAAGTCTATAATTGAATCATTATTATAACTCTAATACATATACATATTTAATCTCAAACGATTATGTATAGATAAAATAAAATTCATGACGTAATTAAATTCCCCAATCATAGGATATATATATATATACATGACTAAATCAATTTCTCATATACATATATATATTATACTATTACCCAATTTACAAAGGTAAACTCATAAGTATGATTTTTTTATACATTTATATACATCTGAACAAAAAGAACATATAAACCTAGGGTCAATATTCGTTTTTGAATCATTTACACATTTCATCTCTTTTAACAATAAAGCATAATATTTCACAATCACTCATACAACTTAGATTTAATTCAATCACCAAGCAAATCATGCAATCAATGCACATGTATAAATATTTAAATCAATCTACTACTCATTCCAAGTTCATCATTCTAATGAAAACAAACATTCAAATAAGGTCATTTAAATCACCCAACATTACAAGATGTAATTTATAAATATTAATGTGGTGTGTGAGAGATTCCCCTAGTCTACCGAAGTCATAAGTTAAAAACAACTCTACCTGAGTCATGTTCTCGCCTTCAACTTCATTCACCTGTCCTTACATCACTTGCACTCAATAATTCATCAGCATTGACGATCCCCAATTAAGATAATACTAGATATCGAATTATATATTGCATGAATAAAATGCATACATCATTTCCTATTATTTGTATACAACTGAATTATCATCAAAATGAATGCTCATATTTATTTCAATTTAAATTCATAAATAAAAACCTACATTATATCTCTTACTAACACATTATCAAAAATACGGTTCGTGACAGTTGCAGAGAACTCTCGGCAACCACATAGAGACTAAAACATCAAAATAAGCTGAGAATGAAGGGAGATTCAAGCATTCAACACAAGGGATAAAACAATCCAATCTCAGACCAAAATCTATCAAATACAAGAGCTAAAAACATAATCATACACAAAGAAGACAGTAATATGCTTCCATCAAATCAATCTTCCAAAAACTTAAAAATTTAGAATGCAATTTCCCCCCAACCAAATCCTTTTCAATTAGCAATTAATTTTTGCAAATCACAATTCCAATTTCCCTAAGCAATCTTTTGCAAACACAGCAAACAATCTTTTCAAAACCAAATGTTGATTGCAAGAAAATGAAGCCAACTTGGAAAAAGAAGCAAAGAAATGAAATCTGAAGTAGAAAGCTCTCAATCCAGCAAAAATCCTCATGCAAATCGAATCCAAAGCCAAAACAAAAATTCCTCAAACAAAATCTCCAAAAGCTTCTGAAAATTCCAACCCCCGTGAATGAATAGGAAGCCAAATTAATACAAAAATTAAAGTCAACCTTAATCCAAGTCGACCAAGCAAAAAAATCCAAAAACCATATAATTTACCTATCTCGCATAGTTTCAAGAAATATGTTATTTACCCAATATAATTTACCTACCAAATAAAAATCAACCAATCACACGCAAGGGTGGGTAAACTATATTACAAATGCAATTACCGATAATATAATATTCATATAAACACATTATAAATACTACTTCACCACCAAATAAAATCAATTAAAGAAATTAAATGAATAAGCCCTTAAAAATAGGATCCTCAAATAAAAATATAGAATCAAATCATTAATAAACATAAATAATTTAATAAAACCAATAAATCAAAAACCAATAATAATTATCAATTAAATAAAGAAAAACAACAATAAATAAACAAATTAATTAATTAATTAATCTTTCAAAGATCATAAATTAATAATAAATCAACGATAAACAAATCATCAAATAAATAATAAATAAAGCATTAAACAATATCTCAAAATCAATAATAAATCAATTAGATTAATTAAATTAATCCCCATTGACTACATACAACTCTCATAATAAATATTCATCAATAAACAAATAATTAAACAATAATCACACTATAAAATAAATTAATCCAAACTTTAATTTATAACATTATATCATAAATCAAATTATAAAGAAATCATATGCTCACATAATCAGGTTACTCGATGAGAGAAACAATGACACTAGACTCTATCACTGACTTGCGTCGTGGCACAAACCGATAGGGTGAACAACTAAGCCTAGAGTGTGTGAAAGAAACCCATGCCATCTCCGACAACTTTCCATTGGGATAGGACATGCTCAGACCTGTGAAGCCAACTGGATTCGATGTCCAGTGCTTGCGATCTTGCAACCACAAAATGATACATATACAACATATATCCATCATAATAAACAGGCAAGTGAAAAAGAATCGCAGCACCTTATCATGCTCACAATGAGTGATAAGGCATCATCTCTTTCATGAAGATAGTCACACATCAACCACTTTGATACATCGAATGAAACCATAATTACCAAATAGGGGTTAGTATTATCATAACTCATATAGTCCACATAGCAGTGTCAAATACATAAATTCCATCAATATAAATCCATCCATCAAATAATCTAGAATGTATCACCCATCACATAAATCATCAATTAGCATATGTTTATATAAAATATCTAGCAACATCAAAATCATAGAAATAGAGTCATAAGTAGTCATCAAAACATCCACCAGAAGCATCAAAAACATAAACAGAGTCATAAGTATCAATCAAGATACCACCAATGAGTCTAACTAGGTTTATCAGGACATCAAAAGAATAGTTGAATCCGAGACAGGCACTACAATTATAGAACGTGATTGTCATTTTGAGAAAAACGTAGAGGGTTTGATACGTTGCAAGTTTGAGGAGGAGGCAAAACAAGGGTTTCTTTGACCATGTAAAAGAGGGGGCTTTGATTGGAGGGTGGATAGCAAATATTTTGGGGTTGTCGATGGCATCATACATTTTTTGGATAGGAAGTGCAATCTTTTGCAAAGTCTTTAGGGTAAAAGTACAAAGTTGTGTCACACTTTTATAAAAGAAATGGCCAATGTTGACTCAACTTTTTAAATTGAATCAATAGAAAGTAAACTATATGTTTTGAATTTTGAAATGATGTAAACTAATAAAATGTATATTCTTTTATGTATTGTATGTTTGTAATTTAAAAAAAAATACTAAATATATATTTGAATATAGTTTTTTATAAAGTAAACACTATAATTTAGTTGTTGATAAAATGTTGAAATTGAAGTTACA